>NC_053491.1:197141878-197741878 GCF_905171775.1 Rana temporaria | reverse complement strand
TCCTGTAAGTTGGGGCGGCGTACTGTAAATAGCTTACGCGCCGCCGCCGCAGGATCTACCAGAATCTGGCCCTAATCCTCCCTAACCAGTAATGCGCAAGTTGTGACCATTTCTGAAAATCAGACCTAATCGTGTTTAATAGGGGGATAAAATTAGTGCAGAATAAAGAGGCGGGATTAGAGGTGAGGAAGATACCTAAATATTTAATCGAATGAGCCTGCCAACTGAAGGGGAAGGACGCTTTCAAATGAGGTACAATACGAGCATGGACCGACAAATTTAGAATTTCTGACTTAGACAAATTTATCTTGAAGTTAGAAACGGTGCTAAATGAGGCGAAGGCTGACAGTAGGTTAGGCAAGGTTATAATTGGCTGCCGCACATAAAACAGGATATCATCCGCGTAGGCAGCATACTTGTGTTCAGTTTTACCCACTACAATCCCGTGGATATTCGGATTGTGCCTAAGAGTGGACAGAAAAGGTTCAACGGATAAAGCAAATAGAATGGGTGAGAGGGGGCAGCCTTGACGGGTATGGAGTGTGAAGGGGTCACTTAACGTGCCATTTACGTGTAATTGGGTGGTGGGAGAGTTATAGGGCCAGATTCTCAAAAGAGATACGACGGCGTATCTCCAGATCTTCTTAGAATCAGTTACGCATTGATTTCTGTTAGATCCGACCGGAGTAAGTCTCTTACACCGTCGGATCGTAACTGCATATTTACGCTGGCCGCTAGGGGCGTGTACGCTGATTTACGCGTCAAAATATGTAAATCAGCTAGATACGTGAATTCACGAACGTACGCCTGGCCCACGCAGTACAGATACGCCGTTTACGTTAGGCTTTTCCCGGCGTAAAGTTACCCCTGCTATATGAGGCGTAAGTGCGGCGTACCAATGTTAACCTGCCTGGCGGTGTTCCCGAGTCTGACTCGGGGTTAGATTTTCTTGCTGCGAGCGGTAACCCCGAGTCAGACTCGGGCTTGCCTCGCTAGATCCACAGGCAAAGTTACTTACCTTGTCCCTGGATCCAGCGATGCCACCCCGCTGTGTGAGCGAGCGGGACCTCGCTCGATTCACACAGTGCCTCCGTGTGACGCTGATCTCCGTTCCCTGCGACGTTACGACGCACGGGGACGGAGAACGGCGCCAAATTCAAAAAAGTAAACAAACACCTTACATACAGTATACTGTAATCTTATAGATTACAGTACTGTATGTAAAAAAAACACACCCCCCTTGTCCCTAGTGGTCTGTCCTGTGTCATGCATGTCATTTTATATAATAAAAACGTTTCTTTCTCCCTGCAAACTGTAGATTGTCCATAACAACCAAAAGTGTCCCTTTATGTCAAAAATGGTTTTAGATCAGCTAAAAAACAGCGATAATAAATTATAATCACTTGCAGAATTGTGCGATAGCGATTTGTGGGGAAATTTGTCATAAAAAAAAAAAAATAATGACAGCAACAATTCTGCAACTGAGAAAATTTCAGTGATTTTGATTTGATTACATTATTGAATAATTTTTATTATAATTATATTATTATTTGTTATAATTATTTATAATTATTTATTATATTATAATTTATCATTTTGTTTTTAAAAAAATGTCATACCTGGGATGCCTATTAGAATCTTGTTTGGTCAGATTTAAGTGAGTTATTTCTAAAAATTACAGACCTACAATATAAAACGCCAAATTTCCTTGCAAATAATGGTACCGCTTTCAGCATGTTTTTTCTGACAGAATCATACCGCCAGGGAGGTTAAGTATGGCCGTCGTTCCCGCGTCAAAATTTGAAAATTTTACGCCGTTTGCGTAACTCGTCCCTGAATGGAGCTGGACGTAATTTACGTTCACGTCAAAACAAATACGTCCTTGCAGCGTATTAGGAGCAATGCACACTGGGAGATTTCCATGGACGGAGCATGCACCGTTCGTGAAAAACGTCAATCACGTCGGGTCATGGTTATTTTACATAACACACGCCCGCCTCTTCACAATTTGAATTAGGCAGGCTTACGCCAGCCTATTTACGCTACGCCGCCGCAACTTTCTTTTGAGAATACGGCACTTGTCTGTAAAAGTTGCGGAGGCATAACGTAAATAGGATACGTTGCGCCTGCACAAAGTTACGCCGATCTACGAGAATCTGGCCCATAGAGTGCAGAGATTCGAGAAAGGAGGGAGGGACCTACACCAAGATGAGAGAGCGTAGCCATTAGAAGCCCCCAGTCCACCCTATTAAACGCTTCAGCGTCCGTGGAGAGCAAAAGGGTGGGCTGGGGGGACCGCCGGACATGAGCTATTAAAGAGGTGCAAAGGGAGTTGTCACGTGCCTCCCTGCCGGGAATGAACCCAGTTTGGTCCCTAGACACCCATTGAGGGATGAGGGGGAGGAGCCTATTCACAATAGCCTTGGCATATAACTTGGCATCAAGGTTCAATAAGGAAATGGGGCAGTAGCTTCCGCAATTGCAAGGATCCTTACCAGGCTTAGGAAGGACAGTAATGTGGGCATGCAGCGTTTCAGGGCAAAGAGAACCGCCCTCCGAGATCGCGTTTGCATACTTAGTCAAACGAGGAAGCCGAAGATCTGCAAAGGCTCTGTAATACGCCACTGTGAAGCTGTCTGGGCCAGGTGCCTTACTGTTGGCTTTCAGCGCAACGCGCATCTCAGAGGTGGTAAACTCTCCCTCCAGAGCAGCTAAAGTGTCAGCAGGGAGTATCAGTAAGCCGGCCTGTGCCAAATAATTGCGAATAAGCTGAGCCCTAGCGTCCTTATCCTCTACATGACGTACATGATACAGGGTTTGATAAAACGCTCGGAATTCACTGGCTATTGCAGACGTTTTGTGAATCATGGAGTTG
Organism: Rana temporaria; assembly: GCF_905171775.1. Lineage (NCBI taxonomy): Eukaryota > Metazoa > Chordata > Amphibia > Anura > Ranidae > Rana > Rana temporaria. The sequence continues at coordinate 197,739,003 of NC_053491.1, read as the reverse complement.
GACGAGGATTTAATTTTGGCAATGAAGGTCGCAAATTTCTTCTGTTGCAACGAGCGCAAAACCGTTGCTTCTGCTCCAAATGAAAGAGGCCCCTCAGTTCCTTTCTCTTCTGGGTCAGAGCCTGAAGAATCAAATGCGACAGTACGGTTTTATGCTGTCGTTCCAAAGCCTCAATTTCCCTAACCAATTCTAATTGTTGGTGAGTATGTATCCTCTTCTTTCTGGATCCCAACTCAATAAATTTACCCCGGACCTAGGCCTTATGGGCTTCCCAAAGCGTACCCGGTCTCACTTCCGGTCCAGCATTCTCAGCGAAATATTAAACTAAATATTTAGTATATGTCACCAATTAGCTTTCTGTCAATATCATCTAAAAGTAAGTTATCATTAAGCTTCCAATTTTTGGTTCTAACAGGCAAGGAGGGGACCTTCAATGTGAGTGAGATCGGCGCATGGTCCGAGATAGGGGAGGTTTCAGTGCCTGAACCTGTGGGAAGGGAGAGATGATGATGATCTATAAGAAAATAGTCGATCCTAGAGTACGTAGTATGTAAGTGTGAAAAGTGGGTATAATCCTTCACCCGTGAGTGCATAATCCTCCACACATCCATCAGTTGAGCCTCATGCAGGCCCTTGCGTAAAAACACAACACGCTTCTGCGAAATGCTGGAGCTCCCCAATGATGTGTCCAGGGACGGCTCCAACAGAGCATTGAAGTCCCCAGCTAGGAGAACGCAACCACGGGCAAAATCAGTCAGCTTTCTAAGGGTGCAAGATATAACATTTATTTGATCACGATTGGGAGCGTATAAGGTCACAATAGTGCAAGGCATATTACCCAGGCCGCCTCTAAGGAACAGGAAATGACCCATGGGATCACTCAACATGGCATCTAGCACAAAGGAAGTTCCCCTGCGGAACCCAATGGCCACGTCCTTAGCTTTGTGGACATCAGACAAGCTATAGTACCATAAAGGATATTGCGGGGAAAAAAGTTTCACTGAGGTGGTGTGTGTGAGATGAGTCTCTTGAAGGAGAGCAATGTCCCCCCTAAGGTGAACCAGCTCCCTGTACAGATGATGTCTCTTACCTGGGGCATGCAGTCCCCGAACATTAAAAGAGACCAAATTCACCGTAGCCATAGGGATCGACAGGAGGTATTCCGGAAGGCAAACCAGAGGCAGAGGAGACCGAGGCAGAGGACAGAGGTGGGGGACAAAAAAAAGAAAAAAGAAGGAAACAAAAAGACATAAGGTTAAAAAAGGAAAAATATACATCAACATCCTGAAACGAAAACACAACCCATGTAGGTGGGGGGGGGGGGAATTAGCATTCGCACGCATGTACCTGCCGTGCTGGGAAGGGGTAAGCAAGCGGCCCGGCACCCCCACGCTCCCTGCCCCGAGAGAAGCAAGGGCATGGGGAAACAGGGCCACGCGGCACCCTGAAGGGGGGGGGCACCAGACAGGCATCAGACAGCGAACACGCAGAATACAGCTGCTATTCTGCCCCAGTGCTGACACTCTGTAAATCAAAAGTAAATGTTAAAACAAGTATAAAACGATAAACATAAAGCACAGCTGCTAACTGCAAAATGCGACCGGGAGTCCCAGCGATCCAGCCCTGTAGAAAGAGCAGTGTCAATCCAAACTGAACCTGCGAGACTCAGGCACTATGCCGTACCAAAATTCGATACGAAAAGGCAAAAGAGAGTCACAATCTTGCAGATCCTATAAGGGGAAGAGAAGATTAAGGGCAACAGCCTCAAAGATCAGCCCAGCAAGGGAGAGGCCCCCGGGTGGCAGGGCAACGCCTGCGGCCCACTTTCTGCCATTGTGGATCACAAGTGTCTGGTAAATCAGGTATGATATCCTGCCAGCCAGGAAGCTCTGGGGGGGAGATGTTGACATCCGAGCAGAATTTTTCCAAGTCTTCCGGAAAGCGAAGAATGGCCGTTCTACCCTCCTTGTTAGCAATGAGAGCAGTAGGGAAACCCCAACGATAGTTTATGGACGCCTCTCTAAGCTTCTCCGTCAAAGGACGCAGGGCCCTGCGTCGCTCCAGAGTCTCTCTGTCCAGGTCGGGGAAAAAAAAAGTCTGCGCCATTAAAATTAAGGGAGGCTGTCTCTCGGGCCTTGCGCATAATGCGCTCTTTCTCCTCATAATAATGGACCCGGCAGATGACATCTTGGCGGGTATCAGAGGGCAAGGCACAAGGCCCTGTGGACCCTGTCAATCTTAAGCAGGTTGTCAGCCGCAAGTCCCAGAAAATACCTCTAACGGAGGGAAGGAGGTCATCATCACCCGTCGCCTCCGGAAGGCCTCTGATGCGAATGTTGTTCCTCCTGTTGCGGTTCTCCTGGTCCTCAATTTTGTAGAGGACCATCCTGTGAGTAATAGTGAGGCTACGGGTGGAGGCCTGTAGGTTCCTTATTGCGGTCGCATGGCGGTCCAGGTGCTGCTCGGTCTCCTCAACACGACCTAGGACCTGGGACAGGTCCGCCCTCACCGCCAAGAGCTCCTTTTTGATGGATCTCTCCAGGCTCTGGAACAGGGATGTCAGTTCCGATTTAGTAGGCAGGTCGTTCACCTGCACCGCGACCTCAGAGCGACGAGATTGGCTGCCCTCACCATCCGAGCAGGCTGATGAAGCAGGAGAATGGCGCCTGAGATCCGACTTACGGCAGGAGGCGGAGCTAGCGCTGGAGCCCGTACCACGTGGAGAGCGGCCTAGTCCATCCAGGTCCTCACCGTCGTCAGGATAGGCGGCCAGGAACCTCTTTATGGAGGCCGATTGGGTCCTGGACTTAGGGAGAGACTTGCCTGTTCTCTTACGCATGTTTAGCGGAAGGAAGCAGCGGCGAAGCAGGAGATATAAGAGCTAAAAGCTGTGCCGGCGCCAGAGCTTGAGGCAAACACGTCCTCACAGCAGCATGTCCAGACCACGCCCCCCCCTCTCAGGCCTTAAAGTAGGGGGGGCGCTACATCTACAAGGGTGACAAAACACACCCTTACTTGCCAGAGGTGTCCTAAAGATATTGAAAAATACTTTATGGAATGAAATGATGGGGACCATAATGAAAGTGGGAGGATCTTTTCCCTCCTCTTTCCAGAAACACTCTTTCTTCTGCTTCTGGTTCATCACAAAATGTTTCTTTACCAGCAGCTTCTTCCAGTAAGGAAGTGTTACAAACCATGGCCTCCCAAAAATACACAATACCTTCATTTATAGAGAAGATTACACCAGAAATCAGGGGAAAGTTAATCAAACTCTTCATATAGCAATATATGCTTCTGGATCAGGATTGGCAATAACTGAAAATGCATATCGGCAGGAAGCTTTTACATTATTATGAGGGAAAGGGGGTGGTTACCTGTTCTCATGTATAGGTGAAATGCTCTTAACGTATACAGTCTTTGTTATTCCATTTGTAATAAAAAAATACAGTTTTAAAAAGCAAGTTTAGTTTATTTACTGAATAAGCTGTACTTTCATATCAAGCAAAATACTTTTAGGGCACCTTCACACTGGGGCAGAGGGGCGGAGGTGGTAAAGCGCCGCTATTTTTAGCGGAGATTTTTGGACGCTAGTGCTTTTAACCCCCGCTAGCAGCCCATGGAGGGATTAATAGCGCCCGCAAATCGCCAAAGCGCTTTGCAGGTCCTTGTAGTCCATTGTAGTCCACACCCAAACCCCCCCCCCCCCAATTTTATTTTTATTTTTTATTAACTGTATAATTCAAATTGTTTTTTATTTTTGGGGGTGGTTTTTGAGGTCAGCAACTCATCTTGGGCCCCCCTCCCCCTAAGCTTTTAGTTTTCACATCAGAGGTGGTGATTAATCTGCTTAGTGATCCCTTATTATTTATGTATCTTAACCACTTAAGCCCCGGACCTTTAGGCAGCTAAATGCCCAGGCCAGGTTTTGCGATTCGGCACTGCGTCGCTTTAACAGACAATTGTGCGGTCGTGCGACGTGGCTCCCAAACAAAATTGGCATCCTTTTTTCCCCACAAATAGAGCTTTCTTTTGGTGGTATTTGATCAATGATCACCACAAATTGCATTGTTTATTGTGAAAATGACAGTTGCAGTTTGGGAGTTAACCACAGGTGGCGCTGTAGGAGTTAGTGTTCACCTAGTGTGTGTTTACAACTATAGGGGGGTGTGGCTGTAGGACTGACGTCATCGATCGAGTCTCCCTATAAAAGGGATGACTCGATCGATGCAGCCGCCACAGTGAAGCACGGGGAAGCCGTGTTTACATACGGCTCTCCCCGTTCTTCAGCTCCGGGGAGCGATCGCGACGGAGCGGCTATAAACGAATAGCCGCGCCGTCATCCCGGATCGCTCCCCGCGGGTATCCGACCGCCGCATGTAGCGGGGGGGGGGTCCCGATCGGACCCCCGACCCTCGGAAAGGCGGGGACGTACCTGTACGCCCATCTGCCTGTACGTGCCATTCTGTGGACGTACATATACATGCGCGGTCGGGAAGTGGTTAAACTAATACTTGAAATTATTTTTATTTTATTTTTTTAGGATCCCCGAATGTTTTGTGATATTCTGTTAGCAATGTTTGTTTGAATTTCTTTTTTGTTTCTTTTTCTCTACAGTTCCCCACCACACCACAGGAATGGCAGACTGTGGCAGCGGACTTCTCCCAGCGTTGGAACTTTCTGAACTGCGGAGGAGCCATTGATGGCAAGCACGTCCGCATCGTGCCCCCACCCCATTCCGGATCCCATTATTTCAACTACAAGGGGTTCCACAGCGTTGTGCTGATGGCGGTGGTGTCTGCCAATTACGATTTTCTCTACGTGGATGTTGGGAAAAATGGCCGGATGTCGGACGGCGGGGTCTTTGCTGAGACCGAGTTCGCCCAACGGCTTCAGTCGGAGGACCTAGGATTGCCACCTGCGGAGGAGAACGAAGAGGGTCTGCCCTTCGTATTTATTGCAGATGAGGCTTTTGGTTTGGGTCCCCACCTCATGAGGCCATTTCCCCAACGCACCCTCACCCCTGAGAGGAGGGTTTTTAATTATCGGCTGGCCAGAGCCAGACGGGTGGTAGAGAATACATTTGGCATCATGGCTAGCCGATTCAGATTGTTTTTGCCTGCCATAAACCTGGCAGAATACAAATGGAACCACATCATCTTATGCTGCTGCATTCTCCATAATTTTCTCCGAAGACATTCGTCAAACTATTTAACTGTATTGCCTGATGAGGCACTTGATTTAGCTCCGGAGGCGGCCCCTGAGGCTAGCGATACAGGCTTGGCCCCCCAAAGCGCATGTGCAGTGCGGCAAGCCTATGTGGATTATTTTATGGGGAGGGGGGCCATTCCAATGCCAGATCTTGGCTGAATTAAATCTTTTATTTTCTGCCATAAACAGTCTAATTTGTTTTTTTTTTTAATTATTTTTTAGTTTTGTGTATTGTAGCTTTTCCCTAGGTTCTCATAGAGTCATGTGTTTTGGATGTACTAAATACCCATCATTGTCAATCTTACCACCCCAAATATACATGAGTTTTTTTTTTCACTCATTATTGAGTGAGTTAATTTTTTCACTCATTATTGTTTTTGCGCTGTACTTTACATTTTAACACGTTTTCTAAATTTGTAGCTACAATTTTTGGTACTGGCAGCATTTACGTTTTTGGTTTAGCGCAGTGTTTTTTCCAACTTTTTGGAAATCTTTTTTTCTATATCAGCTATAAGCAGTAAAGGAATATGCTGCTGAAAACAGAATATCAATCATTCCCTACAATGAAAAGCTCCTGTAGGACAGTCGAAAAGAGTACCAAATCCAGTTTCTATGTAATGTACAATGTGGCAGTGTGGTAATGTGGCAGTTGGCACACAGGCACATGACATGAACATGATGATGATCAAGAAGTAGTACCTTCTAGTAGCTGCTTTTGCTAGGCTGCTATCTTTGCTGCTGCCTGGGGGTTCCCCGTCGGGCCATCATCCATTCCTTCTCTCCTCTCCTCTCCTCTCTTCCTTACGTCACAGTCCCCGCTCCGGGGAGAAGATGATGCCGCGCAGAGAATTAGGCTCTGCCTCCGCCATTTAGTGCAGGGTGTTTTTTTTGCCACCCCCCATGGCGCCCATGGGCATATACCTTAGATATGCCACTGACTGGAGGCCACCATTTTGCTGAAGCCCAGAACAATCACTTCCTTTTTGGAAACGCTACCCCCTCTCTTTCTTCAACTAAAATATGTACATTTACACCCTTTAATGTATGTCTTGGCTCAATCAGAAGGCTGACAGAAGCTTTACATTGCTGAAGTTTATAGGCTGTCTATGAACCTGAAAGGAGAGAATATCAGGGATGTTCCCTCCACACAGTTTGTGTCATTCTTGTTGCTTTCTTCCCCCTTCAGCAACAGCAAATCTTAAAGCTGTCAACTGTCAGGCCTCTAGTGGCTCTAATTTTCTGTACACTGCAGAGAATAGAGAGAAACTGAGACTGCACAGAGCAGGATAAGAAGTTTTGTGACTTCTATCAGTGTCTGTTTAAAGTTTGTAGGAGGAGTTTAAATTCTACTCTGGCTGTCCTATGAGGCTGCAGGACCCCTGGCCCTCTGTCTGGACAGTGCTGAGATTGCCCCTGTGCTGATCACATGCACTCCAAAGAAAAAAAAACTCTCTAGCAATACAAACCAAACGGAGCATGTGTAGCTGTCCCCAATGCTCTGTTCTATTAGGTGATGGTTTGGAGACTGTGGAAGGGGAGGAACGGAGAAGACAGGATAAAACAGCTTTTTTACACAATGCAGAGAATTAACCCCCTATGTTCCACAGTGAGTATAACAAGCATGCATACAGTATATACGGACTGATTTAACTGTTGTGTGTTTACTCACACTTTAAGATGTTTCATCTTGACTGTAGTTCTTCTTTAAAAAGGATAGGCAAAAGGTTCAGGCCGAGCATAAGTTCGGCCCGAACATCGCCCTTTCAGGTGATTGCCAAACACCCATATTTTTCAGTACACTCAGTGGGATGTTCAGTCAAGCGCACGGACAATAGGTTGTTAAGTAATGAGGTCTGGAAGCCGGCCGCCGAATTGACTGCCTGTAGAACTTTGTTTTATAAAAACAATGTTGGGGGTCCCCCCCCAATCCATACTAGGCCCTTTGGGTCAGGTCAGGATTTAAAGGGGAACCCCACGCAAAAAACAAAAAAACAAAAATCAACTTCCCCCCCTAAAACCTATACCAGACCCTTATCTGAGCATGCAGCCTGGTAGGCCAGGAAAGGATGGGGACGAGCGAGCACACCCCCTCCTGAACCTTGCCAAGCCAAATGCCCTCAATATGGGGGGGTGCCTCAAAGCACCTTGTCCCCAAGTTGATGGGGACAAGGGCCTCTTTCCCACAACCCTGGGCAGTGGTTGTGGGGGCCTGTAGGCAAGGGGTTTATCGGAATCTGGAAGCCCCCTTTAACAAGGGTGCCCCCAGATCCTACCCCCCTTTGTGAATGAGCATGGGGAACATAACAACACACACAAATACCAGTGTAGCGTAAAGAAAATAAAACAGGAGCCAGTTTTGACAAGTCCTTTATTAAAAAAAAAAAAAGTCCCCTGATGTAGATCCATCATCAATTACAAAGCCCATCTTTAGATCCGAAAAAAGTAAAAAAAAAAGAAGTTCCGCCTGTAACGAAGACTAACCGCCGACTTCCTGCTGCACTTAAATAGGTATGGGGTGGAGCCACCTGGTGATGTTAACTGGTGCCACCGCCTTCTTGTGACATCACCAACCCGGCATGCACCCTAAGCTATTTAGGAACTGTCAGATGGCGGAATAGGCATTCCCAAAATATGTCTCTGGGTTTGCTTTGTTTTTTTTTTACACTTTTTTTGCTGAATGAGTAGGGGTACAATGTACCCCTACTTATTCACATGGGGGGCTGGGATCTGGGGGCTCCTTTGTTAAAGGGGGCTTCCAGATGCTGATAAGCTTCCTGCCCGCAGACTCCCACAACCACTGCCCAGGGTTCTGGGGAAGAGGCCCTTGTCCCCATCAACATGGGGACAAAGTGATTTAGGTGCAGCTGGGAAAATCTATTTAATGTCATTTTATCTTCCATATATATGTCAGTTTCAGTGTCAGTCAACGTGTTTCACCCTCCCACAGGGCGTCATCAAAGACCTCAGTACTTCACTATTGTCCCCTTCTTTTATCTAAATTTGGGTACTATTATCCACGTATGACTACTATGATCATGGGAGATCTTCTTTGCAAACTGATGTGAATCTGCCATCCCTGGCCAACATTTTAAGCCTGAACGACCCCTAGACTGAAAAGCTATGGGTCCATTCCATCCGGTGAGTGAAGACACATGAGGGGGTGTGGCGCACCTCTAATTTTGGAGCACTTATGCACTTTATGCACTTTATGGACTTTATTAATGAATTGTTATTATTTAGATAATTGTTCTTCACTATTGCGAGCGCTGTAATATATATATATCTTTTTTTTTGAGAAAGCAGCCTGACAGGCAAGGAAAGGGGGGGACGTGTAAGGCTCACCAAACTATACCAGGCCACATGCCCTCAACATGGGGGGTGCCTTGGGTCAGGTTTTTTTTGTTTTGGCATGGGGTTCCCCATAAAATCCATACCAGACCCAAATCCAATGTTGTTTTATTTAACATTTTTGTATTGTCCATTTTTCTGCAGCAGGTTCTATGCACAATACAGATGCACCAATTTACAGGCAGACCAAGGGGAGCCCCCAGGCACTATATTTAAAGGAATTTTTCATTTTTAATGTTTCATTTTGCATTAAAATCTTTGCTCCTGTAAAAAACATATTTTTTTAAAAGAAAGTTTTGCATTGATAAATGTTCCCCAGGGCAGTACCTGGGCCTCCATACCCTTTTTATGGGCAATAACTTGCATTCAAAATGTAAACTTTTGATTATCAAAGTTCAGGTCCCATAGACTTCAATTGAGTTTAAAGCTCAGGTCTGAAATGTTTACAAATTTGGTAGTTCTGGTGCGAACCGAACCAGGGGGTGTTCGGTCCATCACTATTTTTTAATACACCTGGAATATTACTTCCCAAAGGATTATTTTTTGAGGGGCATTTCTTAGGGATTTTTTATTTTATAGGACCATCATCCTATTTATGTGTAGCCTTTGCATTGGGATACAAGATGTGTGCAGATGCACATACCAGGGAGACAGATTTTAGCGGCTGAGCTATAACATTTTATTACAAGGTGTGTATTTTATTATTGATGGCGAGAGATAACCTCCACTATTTTGGTGAAATGATGAATGCTTTCTTTTGAAAATGTAATTTGTCTTATTTTTGAGTACCATAAAGGTGATCTGGAAAAATGAAACATCTTGAGCTTACTTGCCAAACCAAATTGTCTGTTTTCAGTCTATGACAAAAGTAAGGAAACAGGAAATTTTCTTTGTTACTGCAAAGAGGAAAATATTTTTCTGGTCCATTTATAGCTTATCCAGCTTGTTCAGTCAATTATGAATGTGATAGCAGTAGGTTTTATCTCCATTCGGTTGTTTGAAAATAAATGAAAACTATGGCCCAGATTCACAGAGACTTACGCCGACGTATCTAATGATACGCCGCGTAAGTCCACGGATGCACCGTTGTATCTATGCGCCTAATTCACAGTACAAGATACACCTGAATTTTGACTTCCTACGACCGACGTAAGTCTCCTATGCCATCGTATCTTGGGTGCATATTTACGCTGGCCGATAGGGGCGCTTCCATTGATTTACGCGCTGAATATGTAAATGAGCAAGATACGCCGATTCACAAACGTACTTGCGCCCGTCGCAGTAAGCTACGCCGATTACGTAAGGCGTACGTCCGGCGTAAAGATAAACCACCAAAAAGCTGGTCTAAGTCATGTTAGGGTATGGATGTCGGAACTGCCGTCGGATTTTACGTCGTTTACGTAAGTCGTACGTGAATGGGGCTGGGCATAGGTTACGTTCACCATTGAGCCGTCGTATCTTAGGGCGTAAATTAGACGTGATTCTGAGCATGCGCGCGCATGCGCGCGTATGCGCCGTTCGTTCGGGAATTCATTTACATGGGTCATGGCTAATTTTAATACAACACGCCCACTACCTTCCTAATTTGAATTAGGCGGGCTTACGCCGGCCCATTTACGCTACGCCGACGTAACTTATGGAGCAAGTGCTTTGAGAATACTGTACTTGCCTCTCTATGTTACGTCGGCGTAGCGCAAATGAGATGCGCTACGCCGATCTAAGATATGCCGCTCTACCTGAATCTGGCTGTATATATATATATATATATATATATATATATATATATATATTAGATTACTAAGCTTTCGAAGAGAAGCCACCCGAAAATTACTGTGGTGCAGATTACACAGGACACCCAATCATCCCTGCTAAAGCTATTTCACAAAGAAAATAAAGTAAAGTACTTAGCAACTGAGGGCCAGATTCACGTAGGGGAGCGGCGGCGTAACGTATCGTAGATACGTTACACCGCCGCAAGTTTTCATCGCAAGTGCCTGATTCACAAAGCACTTGCGATGAAAACTACGCTGGCAGCCTCCGGCGCAAGGCGGGCCAATTCAAATGGGCGTGTTCCATTTAAATTAGGCGCGCTCCTGCGCCGGACCTACTGCGCATGCTCCGTTTTGCAATTCCCGTCGTGCTTTGCGCGCCGTGACGTCATTTTTTCGAACGGTGATGCGCGTAGCGTACTTCCGTATTCCCGGACGTGTTACGCAAACGACGTTAAATTTTAAATTTCGACGTGGGAACGACGGCCATACTTTAGACAGCAATACGATTGCTGACTAAAGTTAGGGCACCCAAAACGACGACTAACTTTGCGACGGGAAACTAGACTAGCGGCGACGTAGCGAACGCGAAAATCCGTCGTGGATCGCCGTAACTCCTAATTTGCATACCCGATGCTGGTTTACGACGCAAACTCCCCCCAGCGGCGGCCGCGGTACTGCATCCTAAGATCCGACAGTGTAAAACAATTAGTCGGATCTTATGGATATCTATGCGTAACTGATTCTATGAATCAGTCGCATAGATAGAAACAGACTCCTTTTGTGAATCTGGCCCTTAGAGACTTATCCGGATGTGGATTTTCTTTAATTTAAAGCCCCTTTAATCTGTTATAGCAATTTAAAAAAACTCTGTCTTTACCAAAATGTATACATCCTAGAGAATAAAAAATAAAGTACTGTGGTTAAAAGAAGTATTTTTGCGTGTATCCATTTTTTTTCTTTTAGATATACTTCTCACTTTCTTCATTTAGTTCACAGTCTTGTACTAACACTGGCAAAACAATGTACAATACATAACCAAAATATAGAAACTAACAGAAAATAATAATAATAATCCCTTTAATCAACTATAGGTTATTTTAAAAAAATACTATATATAGGTAAGATTTGTAGAAAACGAGTTACATTTGTTTTAGTCAAATCATAAAAAGGGAAGAACTAGGAGTACCGCAATATTTAGGGATTTTTTAATTTTTTTTTGTATTTAGATTTATATTACTGTTTTCGGTAAAAAAGCTTTTGAAAAATCATCTTAAAGACAACGCATAGTATTTTTTGTTAGTTTGTAGTCTAGATAACCATGCAAAAGAGATAAGAGTGATGAAAATAATATTATTAATAAAATATATATAAAAATAGCTTGTTTCTAAGTATAAATGAGCTCTTTAGGGTTGGAGATCGCGCTGGACTCACTCAATCAACCATTGGTCAATGGGTAAGGGATGATGGGGGCGGGTTGGAAGGATTCTCTTCCAATGATTTCTGCCCAACTTAAAAAGAAGGTGGCAGTGAGGCCTTTTTTTTTGGGCTTGGGCTGCTACCTCTGGGTCTGGCCTTGAAGATGTTTCCGCATTTACTTGTAAAGGTAGGTAAAAAGGAGCGCCCAAGATCCGGTGAATGCAAGTTGGAAAGTGAGTTTGTAATCCAGCTCAATGCTGCCTCTGCAAACACATCCGACATCGATCTTTCTGATCTTGGTGTCACAGACACACCTGTTTGGGACCCTTCCCCATTTATTACTAGTATAAGTCTTTGTTCTCCTAAAACACATTGGCTTGATTACTTGTTGCCACTCTCAATGAATGATTACAAACTCACTTTCCAACTTTCATTCTTTGGGTTATCAGTCACACCATTTTACCTACCTTTCAAGTATAATTTGTTCGCCATGTGCAAGATGACTGATTTATAGTGTTGCACAATGGTTGTGCTTTACTGCCCCTGCTCATAATGCATGCCTGTGAGTTAGCTGACTTAATTATGCACAATGCATTACATATGTAAACAATATCTCATCTCAACAGTTTTGAGCGAGACAGATATATCCAGTTTGGCTCCAGGGCAATTTTTTAACATTTTTTACATACATGTGAAAATCTTAATTTTTGGCAATAAAATGACTTAAACCCTCAGAACCTTATATATTTTGTGAAAGCAGAGGCCCTTCAGAATCAAAAGGTGATAGTTGCAAAGTTTTATGTCTGCTGATATTTGCGTAAACTGTATATTAAATGCTAAGAAACTTTTTTAACTATTTACTAATGCTAGTAGCGTAAGGATTGAAAAAAGTTAAAGTTGATTGAGAGTGTTTACTTCTGCTTTAGGTATAGGTGTGTAATATTGTACAAATGTGAAACATATAAACATTTGCTTTAAAGAGCAGTTATCAAAGAACATCTGTTTAACCTCTTCAATACAGGGCATTTTCACCCCCTTCCTGCCCAGGCCAATTTTCAGCTTTCAGCGCGGTCATGCAACACTGTACCCAAATGGAATTTCATTGTTTTTTCCCCCACAAATAGAGCTTTCTTTTGATGGTGTTTGTTTTTTGTGCTATAAACAAGAAAAGATCGACAATTTGAAAAAAAAACACAATGTTTTTTACTTTTTGCTATAATAAATATCCCAATTTATTAATGAAAAAAAAAAAATTCCTTAGTCTAGGCCGATATGTATTTTTCTACATATTTTTGTATTAGATTTTTTTTATTTACTAGTAATGACGGTGATCTGCAATTTTTATCGTGACTGCGATATTGCGACGGACACATCGGACACTTCTGACACTATTTTGGGACCTGCGACACTTATACAGCGATCAGTGCTATAAATATGCACTGATTGCTGCATAAATGTCACTGGCAGGGAAGGAGTTAACACTAAGGGCGATTAAGGGGTTAAATGTGTTACCTAGGGAGTGATTCTAACTGTGAGGGGAGGGGAATGACGAGGGGAGGTGACGATCGGTGTTCCTATATACAAGGAACACAGGATCTGTCTCCTCTCCTCTGACAGGATGTGGATCTGTGTGATTACACACAGATCCACATTCCTGTTCTGGTACACGCAATTGCGGGTGCACGGGAGACATCGCGGCCGCCGGGCATGCGCATCGGCTCCCGAGTGATGCGCGTGCATGCCACTCGTACACCAGAAAACCAAGGACGTCATATGACGCCCGCCCAAAGGGACAGAGTGTTCCTGCGGATGTCATATTTTACCACCCCAGAATAAGTCTTCCAAGACGAAGCGCGTTGGGGTTCTCTGCTGATGCCACTGTCACTGTCTTTTTGTTATAAGCGCTTTTTTATCTACAGAAATGTGAGTGTAATTTCTCAGTTTTTATAATAAATACTTGTTCGTGTCCTTACGGAATTACGCTATGTGCCCTCCTTCTTCTTTTTCTCTACAAACCATCCTTTTGGGCTTTTTGGCCCACAAAATCATTTGAGGTCCACTGTCTTGAATCTACCACTTCTCTGGAGGTTGTGTCTGCTGAGGTACAAAGTAATACAAAAAAATCCCATGTCTGCTGAGGTAGCCTCCCCTGGGTTTATTATACCACAAGCTTGATTGACTCACTAGGTGTATACCTACTTGAGTTCAATCCCTCTGGTAAGCCTTTAAAGTTTTCGGTGGTGAATCTTCTATCAATCTTTTTGGCACAATGTTTATTTATATTCACATCAATATTTAGTTTATCACTCTTTTTGGACTATTTTTTCCTAAACCAATGTTTGAGAGTTGGAATACTCTTAAGGACTGTTTCAATACTAAGGACATTTGATCTTGGACTTTAATTATCACTATTTAATGTTTTATTACTTTTTGTCTACCTAAATAGCACACTGATTATTCACATGTAATTATAGTCCCAGTTAGTTCTGAGACTACTCATTTTTAGCGCTGCACTTATCCACTTTTATGCCATATTTTTCAAATTGATCCTCTGCTGTGCTGGCTGCTATTTCACCATTGACAGCGCGGTATATGTGTTTCTCTTTTCACATTGACTGAGACACCCTATTCATTTCAAATCTGTCCTTGCAATGCCCTTGTCTTATTTAATGCCACCAGATATCTATTACCACAAGGCAACTATCGCTTGGCAAATACATTTACTAGCAACTCTGCCTAAACATCAGGATGCTACTAAATGTATGACTTTCTGGTTTTGAGCAAAGCGTAATGGACAATAAAATACACAAATTACTGAGAGACTTACAAGATTATCAAAATGGTCAAGTTTACATACATAAACAACTGGACAGACCCCATTCAATACTCAGGAACAGGTGACGCCGAAGACACAAGACACAGAGACATGTTATTTTCAGTTCACCAGAGCAATCAGATACACAATCGGAAGTTTTAGATGCTACAGATTGTGGATCGTCCATTGTCTCACGCAGCTCTACATCATCTGTCTTTTCTAGGGACATTGATCGTGTTCCCCCATCAAAAAACTGTCCTTGAACATTGGACAACAAGACAGTAAATAAAAATAATAACACGGCAAGGACAACAGAGCTGTTGCAGACCAAGCTATCTACTCCAGATGAGAAACAATTAAAACTTTAAAACTTTAAAATCTCAAGCGTATCTGGCCATAAGACAAGCTGACAAAGGTGGTGCAGTTATCCTGAACTCTGAGGATTACAGATTACTCAGTCAAACAACAACATACCGTACACTGAGAAATAATCCTACTTTGTAGTTCAGGAGACAACTGTCCCACCCCATGGATATAGGACAGGATTTGTGAGTTTTGACATCTAAAGAAATGGAATACTTCATGGTTGATAACCCAGTGATTCCAGTTTTTTACCACTTTCTCAAGTTACATAAGAAGTGTACACCCATTCAAGGATGACCAATAGTTGCGGGCATAGGGTCTCTTTTTGAGAAGCTGGGCCACTGGGTTTACGGCTATTTACAACCTCTTGTCCTTTAGGGTACCAGGCTACATAAAACATACTACAGCTGTGTTAGCTAAAATGAAACAGAACAAATGGTCCGACTCATCTTACTGGGTTACTTTGGATGTCAAATCCCTGTACTCCAGTATTCCCTATGAACTAGCATTGGAAGCACTCACATTTAAATTACATCATTATAGTTTGTATCGTGAGGAATTAATTGTATTGACAGTAGATTTTTTGCTCAAATATATCTTTTAACATTTTTGATAAGGTTTTTACTTGCAGATTAGAGGAGTCTCTATGGGAGCCAAGTTCTCCCCTTCTCTAGAAAATCTCTATATGGGATGGTGAGAAGAGAATTTTTTTATTTTCCTCCCTTAGCACTTTTATGGACTGCATCAGGTGGTACGGTCACTTTATAGATGATTTGCTGTTTATATGACATCTTTTGTAGTTTTTTCCGGCGTAGGGGGGCTCTCCTTACAACCCATAACAGACCTAAGGGCCCGGTATGCTCCTGAGGGGGGACCCATGGCGGATTTTTATTTAAAATCCGGCGGGGACTTCCCCTTCAGGATTCATAACAAACGCCGCACACGTGTAGAATTGGCGGGAATCCAAGTCGGATCTCCCGTCGCTTCTATGACGGCTCTGTATCCATCGCGGCAAGCCAGCTCGGCGCTGGCTCCCGCGATGGGGCTCGTAGGTGCTCAATCTGCTGAGAAAGAGAGCGAGATTGACACAAAATCGGGTTCACCTACTGTATGTCAATGACAGTTCCTTAAATCTTGATTTTAGTCACGAAACACATGCTGGTGTCATTAACTTTCTAGATATCCCATTGGAGGGGTGTAGCTCCACAGGGACTAAGCATACCCGCACTTGCCGCAAGTCTTTTGCAGGCAATTTGTTGCTATTGACTACGAGCTGTCATCAGGCACATACGATATGGGGGCGATCCCTCTAGGGGTATGTATTAGAGCTAAATGCAACTGTTCAACAGTAGATAGTTTTACAGATGAATGCAGAATCATAACCACTAGGTTACAAGCACGTAATTACAAACCAGAGTCCATTTATAGAGCCATTAGTGTGGCTAGGAACAGAGATAGAGATTCCCTTTTGAGATACAAATGTAAGAACAGCAACAAAAAGGCTACATTAATTCTATCAAAAATATTATAAACAAAGATCTCCCAATTTTGTCCACAGATCATGACCTTGTAGCTGTCATTTAAGCTGGGTGTAAATGTTCTAGTAGACGAGCCAGCACTCTGGGAGATATTTTATCACCCATTTTGTTCCAGTCAGGAGGTAACAGGAGGACATGGTTGAGCACGATGGGATCATATGCCTATGGCAACAATACTTGTCGTTTCTGTGACAACCTTACCAAGGAGGTATCTGGGCATTTTGTTGTGCATATATATGTTGTGTTTGTCATTTTTGGACTGAGCTGTGAATAAGGCTTGCTCCCGAAACACGTCTGCTTGTCCTTTTTAACGTGATATGATACAATCAAGACCACAGATGTTATATCCAGAAGTGCTGGCTCTTTCTTTGGAAATGATGCATGCAGCTGGCCTACACAGTGTCCTTGGTTACTAGGATGCTAGTACCCTATGCGGATACACATCCCAGAACAAGAAACTGTCACATCTAGTGATGGTAGTAATACAGTTACTAAATGTATGACTTTCTGCAGCAACTGGAGGCTCAATTTGGAAAAGAGGCTTTTTAGTTTACCCGTTCGGCAAATAGCAACCAGCCAGAGTTGGTGGTGAACCATTTGTTTCTGCAAACTCAAACCTCATTCTTACAATCAAATAGAATTGTACCATTACTGGAAATAATATATGACAAAATGTACTCCCTATAAGAACCTTTAAGAAGAAGACGAACAAAGATGGTTAGGCACCAGCAGAATTTATAAAGAATAAGGATTCTTAAAATTGCTCATATTTTTTATGAAAGTGGTATTTAGTGTCATGTTATGTACCTCTGCGTTTACCCACACTTGTGAAGTATTGTAACACAAAGTTAAACTCACTAAGGCACTTAGGAAAAACTACAATTTTAGGCCTAGTATACATTGGCTTTTGAGATCAGTTCAGGTCAGATTAAGTTTTTTCCTTCACTACAAGTCTATGTGAATGCATTGTATATGAATGTAATGAAAGTCAAAAACATCTAAATTAAACTTAAACGCCTGTGTACTCTCGTCCATGTTTTATGTCCTTAAAGTATAGAAGAGCCAGGAATTGAAGGCTCTGTTGTATGGACATTCAAACTAAGGTCAACAATTCTTTAAACATTAAATGTTGCTTTTGTACATTACTGTTTATAACTGGATACATTTAAAATGTACTTCATATTATGTTACTATTTTGTTTACTTGTAGAAAATCATGTTGAAATTAATTTTACAATATACTTTTTATTAGCACTTTATGCTTTTATGGAAGAACTAAGAATACTTTCAGTCAACCTGAAGTGACTTTCTGTAACATCTGTGATCACTTACAAGATTTCAAGGATACTGAATAAATTGTCTTAAAATAGTATGATCAGATACAGCACATGGGATAATCCCAGCTGGGAGCCTACATTTAGAAATAAATGTCTATACTATGGCCAGTGAAATGTTAACTACAGATCTGTGTGCTAGGTTGTGTTACATTATATATACATTACACTTATGTTCAAATGGAAAACTTTCCTGCCTGGGTCTAAAGGTAAAGGTCAGTCCATTTTAAGGACATTGTAAGATACTTTAAGTACTGTGCAAATCAGCATGTGAGCTTATAAAAAAAAAAGTCTCAGTCTAAAGTTACTTCACTGACAACATCAAGGCATTGCTGCATGCATTCCAGGATTTCCTGGGGCTGTTCCAGGTTCTAGCATTCAGGAAGGTGCGGCTTCTCTGGATATGAGGAGGGGTTCTAGACAGGTCAGTAACTTCCCTCATGTAGTATCCGATATTATCAAAAAATTTGTGGTTAAGGACAGCCCATACAGGAAGTTTAAAATGGGACCATGCAGCTTAGGTAGTTTAAGGCTCTATTGAGAAAAACGTGAATACACATTGATACAAAAAGGGGAGTAAAAAAAAAAAAAATAATCCACCACCACATTTAAATATAAAAAGACAACGTTGTCTAATCACCACAGCAGCTGCTCATTCAACCTGCACACATTCACCACATATAGGGCCAGATCCACAGAAGAATTACGCCGAATCCACAGAAGAATTACGCCGGCGTATCTATTGATACGCCGCGTAATTTCAAATTGCCTGCGTCGTATCTTTGTTTTGTATCTACAAAACAAGATACGACTGCATCTGGGCTCGATCCGACAGGCTTACGTCTGAGTACGCCGTCGGATCGTAGGTGCATTTTTCCACCGGCCGCTAGGTGGCGTTTCCGTTGAAGTATGCAAATTAGCTAGATACGGCGATCCACGAACGTACGTCCGGCCGGCCCTTTTTTTTACGTCGTTTGCGTTCGGCTTTTTCCGGCGTATAGTTATAGCTGCTATAATGAGGCATACTCAATGTTAAGTATGGCCATCGTTCCCGCGTCCGATTTTGAATTTGTTACGCTGTTTGCGTAAGTCGTTCGCGAATAGGGATTTGCGTAGAATGACGTCACCGTCGTAAGCATTGGCTTGTTCCGGTTTAATTTCGAGCATGCGCACTGGGATACCCCCACGGACGGCGCATGTGCAGTTAAAAAAAATGTAATTTACGTCGGGTCACAACAAATTTACATAAAACACACCCCCATCACATCGATTTGAATTGCGCGCCCTTACGCCGCCAAAGATACACTACGCCACCGTAACTTACGGCGCAGATTCTTTGAGGATTCGAAAAAAAAGTAAGTTACGGAGGCGTAGTGTATCTTAGATACGCTACGCCCGGCGGAAATATGCGCCGCTGTACGTGGATCTGCCCCATAGTCTACTAGGTGGAATAAAAAAGTACTTGTCTGATAGACCAAGTGTAGGTGTCCAGGCTACTGGGGTATAAGCAGAGGGAACCACCTAGTAATTAACATGGCCATTAACCACACATTACTTCCATGCCAGACAGACGCCACCTGAACCTCAGCTAAGGGGGTCACAGTGATCCCAGCACACCAGCATTTAGTAAAAGAATGCAGAAAGTCACTAAGGACAGTTGTAATAGGTTATGTAATGCAGCTGGGGTCAAGTTGGCAATGAGAATAATCCAGTGAACTCAATGTAAGCGAGACTGACAGTTACTGAATATCAAGAGTACATGACAGTCAGTAGTGTCCATTAGCAGTTTAGTTCTAATGAAGAAGCAACACATACAGCCCAGCCTAACACACATAAGACATCAAGAGAGGCAATGCACAGGATAGATCCTGACCGTGGCTCACCCAGACTGCAATAGTCCAGCCACAATCCACAGTATCAGCAGGGAAAACACAGGAACACTGCAGCCGTCACCGGTCTGTTGTATGTCAGTGTTATGGTCCCCATAGACACCAGGTTAGTGACTATAATTATGTTCATGGGTACCACCAGATACACTTGCCTTGTGCTCTTGGATGAGCAGTAAATTGAGTGAGTTGTTTTCTTTTAATCTTCACACTATAGCTTCCCACAGGATAATGCCAGTCCCTCTCCCTCCATTGCATTATTTATGTCAAACAATATTAAATGCAACATTTTAGAGTCATGCAGCACCCCTTCATCAGGGATGCCATCACTTTTTACGTTTTGCCAGCTGGCTGTTGCTACAGCACCCTTAAGCCTAGTACACACGGGCCGAATGTTGGACAGCTTTGGTCTGTTCAAGAGAAACTGTCGGACATTTGGTCCTACGACCGGCGTCTGTCAAAGGAGTATGACCAAAAAAGATTGGCCGATCAGCGCACTCAGCCAGTGACTGAAATCGCTGACCGGAGTGTCCTGGTTAGGGGACCACCCCCTATCAGAACACAATAGAACAGCAGGGTAGATCGATGTACTAAAGTCAGATAGTACAGCGGCTCCTCCTGAGCTCTCAGTTTTTTTTTCCAGCCCTGCTGGGTTGAACAGAACTAAGACTACTAGTGTGTACTTGGCTTTATACGCCAGGCTTTATTAAAGCATGAACACAATGGGAATATTTATATCATAATTCCTTGTATAGATCACAGGATTGGGAAGCAGAGACAAATTCTCTTGCAGTCCATGCCTGCTAAAATTCTGCTCCTTGTCCCTAGATAAGCAGTACTTTGTACAGTATCTCACAGAGCAGATGGCAGCAGCGCTGCTCTGTGACAATTGAAGTCACAGATACATCCATCCCTGCCCATACCCTGCCCATACTCTACAAAACCCTTCCATACCCTGCCAATACTCTACCATACCCTGCCCATACCCTGCCCATACTCTGCCATACCCTGCCCATACTCTGCCATACCCTGCAATACATTGCAATACTCTGCCATACCCAGCCATACTCTGCCATACCCAGCCATGCCCAGCCATACCCAAAGCCATAACTTTGTGTTAAAAAAAGCATTTTAACCACTTCCTGCCTGCTGGCCGTCATATGACGTCCTTGACTTTGTGCGGGGATATCTGAATGATGCCTGCAGCTACAGGCATCATTCAGATATCAGCTTTTTCAGCCAGAGATTCCCTACACATAAGAATGATTATAGCGGCTGTTCCGCTGCTTGATCGTTCTTACGGGAGGCGAGAGGTGACGTCCCCCCCTTCCGCTGCCCTCCGGTGCTTCTACCGACTCACCGCTACGATCGAAGCCAGGAAATTTTTTTATTTTATTTCAGGCTTCCCAGCCTAGAGGTGAGATGTGGGGTCTTATTGACCCCATATGTCACTGTAAAGAGGACCTGTCATGCCATATTCCTATTACAAGGGATGTTTACATTTCTTGTAATAGCAATAAAATTGATCAAAACATTTATTTTTGGGGAAAAAAGTAAAATAAAAAAAAGTAAAATGAATAATTTAAGTGCCCCTGTCCCCGTGTTCTCGCATACGCTGCGAATGTTAGAGCGGGAGCAATAATTTTGGCCCTAGACCTCCTCTGTAACTCAAAACATGTAACCAGTAAAAAAAATTAATACGTCGCCTATGGGGATTTTTAAGTAGCGAAGTTTGGCGCCATTCCACGAGTGTGTGCAATTTTGAAGGGTGACATGTTAGGTATCTATTTACTTGGCGTAACTTCATCTTTCACATTATCTAAAAACATTGGGCTAACTTTACCGTTTTGTTTTTTTTAAAGCACAAAAGTGTCTGCACAAATACCGTGCAAGATAAAAAGTTGCAACAACCGCCATTGTATTTTCTAGAGTCTTTGCTAAAAAAAAACATGTATAATGTTTTGGGGTTCTATGTAATTTTCGAGCAAATAAATGATGAAATTTACATGTAGGAGAGAATAGTCAGAATTGGCCTAGGTGCTCCAGAACGCCTGAAGGTGCTCCCTGCATGTTGGGCCTCTGTATGTGGCCACGCTGTGTAAAAGTCTCACACATGTGGTATAGCCATACTCGGGAGGAATAGCAGAATGTGTTTTGGGGTGTAATTTGTGGTATGCATATGCTGTGAATGAGAAATAACCTGATAATATGACAATTTAGTGAAAAAAAAATAAAGAAAAAAAATCTTGATTTTGCAAAGAATTGTGGGAAAAAATTACAACTTCAAAAAACTCACCATGTCTCTTTCTAAATACCTTGGAATGTCTTCTTTCCAAAAGGGGTCATTTGGGGGGTATTTGTACTTTTCTGGCATGTTAGTGTCTCAAGAAATGAGATAGGCCATCAGTACTTCAGGTGTGATCAATTTTCAGATATTGGCACCATAGAAATAGACATATGAGTGCTGGCAGCATTGCTGCAGAGGTTGTAGAGGCAGGGGTCAGCCTGTCAGTGCTCAGACCATATTTCACATACTGCATTAAATTAGTCTGCATGACTGTCATCCCAGAAGGGGGCCTCTTCTAAAGATGATGCACAAGAAAGCCTGAAAACAGTTTCCTGAAGACAAGAACACTAAGGGCATGGATTACTGTCCTGTGGTCTGATGAGACCAATATTAACTTATTTGGTTCAGATGGTGTCAAGCATGTGTGGTGGCACCCAGTTGAGGAGTACAAGTGTGTCTTGCCTACAGTCTAGCATGGTGGTGAGATAGTCATGGTCTGATGGTCTGGGACTGTATGAGTGCTACTGGCACTGGGGAGCTACAGTTCATTAAGGGAACCATGAATGCCAACATGTACTGTGACATACTGAAGCAGAGCATGATCCCCTCCTTTCGGAAGACTGGGCAGCAGGGCAGTATTCCAACATAATAATGACCCCAAACACACCTCCAAGACAACCACTGCCTTGCTAAAGAAGCTGATGGTAAAGGACTGGCCAAGCATGTCTCCAGACCAAACCCCTATTGAGCATCTTTGGGGCATCCTCAAATGGAAGGTGAAGCAGCGCAAGGTCTCTAACATCCACCAGCTCTGTGATGTTGTCATGGAGGAGTGGAAGAGGACTCCATTGGCAACCTGTAAAGCTCTGCTGAACTCCATGCCCAAGTGGGTTAAGGCAGTGCTGGAAAATAATGGTAACAACACAAAATATTGACACATTTGGGCCCAATTTGGATGTTTTCACTTAGGGGTGTACTCACTTTTGTTGACAGCGGTTTAGCCTTTAACCACTTAAGCCCCGGACAATATTGCTGGTCAATGACCAGGCCACTTTTTGCGATTCGGCACTGCGTTGCTTTAACTGACAATTGCGCGGTCGTGCGACATGGCTCCCAAACAAAATTGGTGTCCTTTTTTTCCCACAAATAGAGCTTTCTTTTTGTGGTATTTGATCACCTCTGCGCTTTTTAGTTTTTGCGCCATACACAAAAATAGAGCGACAATTTTGAAAAAAATTAATATGTTTTACTTTTTGCTATAATAAATATCCCCCAAAAATATATAAAAAAAAATGTTTTTCCTCAGTTTAGGCCGATACGTATTCTTCTACATATTTTTCGTAAAAAAAAAATCGCAATAAGCGTTTATTGATTGGTTTGCGCGAAAGTTATAGCATTTACAAAATAGGGGATCGTTTTATGGCATTTTTATTAATATTTTTTTTTTTACTAGTAATAGCGGGGATTATCGATTTTTATTGATACTGCGAAATTTTGGCGGACACTTCCGACACTTTTGACACATTTTTGGGACCATTGGCATTTTTATAGCGATCAGTGCTATAAAAATGCATTGATTACTATAAAAATGCCACTGGCAGGGAAGGAGTTAACACTAGGGGGCGAGGAAGGGGTTAATTATGTTCCCTGGGTGTGTTCTAACTGAAGGGGGGTGGGACTGACATGGGGATATGACAAATTGCTGTTCATACATTGTATGAACAGACCAGAAGTAATTTCTCCCCCTGACAGGACCGGGAGCTGTGTGTTTACACACACAGCTCCCGGTTCTCGCTCTGTAACGAGTGATCGCGGGTGCCCGGCGGTGATCGAGCCGGGGTCTGCGTGTCGGCATCAGGGGCGAGCGAGGGGCGCGCGCGACCCTATTGGCTGAACGGCGAGATGACGTATATCTACGTGATCTCGCCCAGCAGAGCCGACCTGCTGCTGTATAACGGCGGCTAGTCGGCAAGCAGTTAATGGCTGTATCTAGGGTTATTTTGAGGGGACAGCAAATTTACACTGTTATACAAGCTGCACACTCACTACTTTACATTGTAGCAAAGTGTAATTTCTTCAGTGTTGTCACGTTGTCACATAAAAAGAGATAATAAAATATTTACAAAAATGTGAAGGGTGTACTCACTTCTGTAAGGCCCCGTACACACGGTCGGACCGAACCGATGAGAATGAACCGAAGTTCAGTTTCATCGGACCAAACTGACCGTGTGTATAGGCCATCGGTCTGTTTTCCTTCGGTCCAAAGTTTTAAAACATGCTTCAAAACCAAACCGATGGACCGCTGCCCGATCGGACCAAACCGATGGTTAGTACAGAAAAGCATCGGTTCAAAACCCGCGCATGCTCAGAATCAAGTCGACGCATGCTTGGAAGCATTGAACTTCGTTTTATTCAGCTCGTTGTGTGTTTGACGTCACCGCATTCTGACCCGATCGGATTTTGGACTGACGGTGTGTACGCATATCAGGCCGTACGGCCATTTCAGAGGTGAACCGATAAAAACGGTCCGACGGACCAGTCACACCGGTTTTGGTCCGACCGTGTGTACAAGGCCTAAGATACCGTTTGTTCTCTTGATTTTAGCTGAATGAATGAATCATGTACTGACTGTGTGTAGACAAACGGCGCTGCTGCTTCTTTCGCTATTCCCAGTATATAAAGACTGCCCTTTTGTACACTATTGGAAAATATTTTGTGTAGTCACTGTGACGGTATCGGTATGATATCCCTGTCAAAGATTCCCTTCTTCCATAAGAACATCACCCCAATATTCCACTAGGAGGAATATTCCTGAGATCGCCCATTAAGCCACACATTAGTCCAGGCTTACTGCTAGAACAAGACAGACTTTAATGTTATAACACACAGCTTATATGTCATTTCCAAAACTGTTACAATGACAAATCTCCGCCCCCCTCACACTGGGGCTTCCATACAGATGATTAGGCAGACACGACGGAGCCGATGCTGAAAACACATTTTCTTTAGACAATGACATCAAGGACGCTGATTACTAGTTGTACTGAATAAATTAACTAGACCGCTCGACCCCGCATATAGAGAGATAATTACCACACTGGAGCAATCAGAATAATTAACACAAGCCACTTAAACACAGATCTCCTTCACACAACACAATAGATCAATTAACCTTTAGAAATAGTGAGGGGACATTAGCACGTCAATAACCTGTTAGCCGAGGACAGAATCACACAGGGCAAGCAGGGAGAATTAGACTGAGACATATAGGCAAATGCATCACAGTCACTTTTGGCCTAGAGGAATGTATATTGTTGAATATCTGGCAGCCCAGAGAAAAATATATTATTCAGAGGCCAAACAGCAGGCAGGGAATAGTGAGAAGGCACAGAAATAGAATGCTATTTGATCATGTGGGGATTCATAAGCCAAAGAGAAATGATAAAAATACAGAATATTAAGTCATTTTTCCCCTTGTCATCCTAACTGTCTTGCTACTTTATATGTCCTTTTCTTCAAAATGATACAAAATAGTGGAAATCTGACTCACTAGGTCAAATATATGAGCCCACTTTGAGAATAACTTCTAATGCTTTTAAAGCCTTAAAGAGGAAGTAAACCCCCTAAAACATTTCTTTAAAAAAAAAAAAAAAAAACTGCAAAAGAAAGGCATAGTGAGCTAGTATGCATAGCATATTGGTCATTATGAATTACTTACCTGAGATCGAAGCCCCCGAAGCGACTCTTGTTTCTCTCCTCCGCCATGATACCCGAGTGACTTCCGGGTATCGCGGCTCTGGCGCTGTGATTGGCCTGAGCCGCGATTATGTCACTCCCGCATGCGCGCGGGAGCCGTCAGTGAAGGCATGATCGCCTTCACTAACGGCACGCTCAGTGCACCAGCGCCGTTGTCCGTTGTCTACGGCGCGCATGCGCCGTAGACATCGGTGTAGTCTTTTCTGCAAATGTCTCCTAAACTCTGTAGGTTTAGGAGATGTTTGTTGCACCTACAGTAGGTGTTTGTGATATTGTGCTTTCAGCACGACAGCATCGCGCTGATATTCGGCGACAGGGTGCCGAGATCTCGCCGACATCTCACACTCACTGGAATAGTGACAGCACATCCCAGCAAGCGCGTCATAGAAGCGACGGGAGATCCGACTTGGATTCCCGCCAATTCTACACGTGTGCGGCGTTTGTTATGAATCCTGAGGGGGAAGTCCCCGCCGGATTTTAAATAAAAATCCGGCATGGGTCCCCCCCTCAGGAGCATACCGGGCCCTTAGGTCTGTTATGGGTTGTAAGGAGAGCCCCCTCTACGCCGAAAAAAACGGCGTAGGGGGTCCCCCTACAATCCATACCAGACCCGTATCCAAAGCACGCTACCCGGCCAGCCAGGAAGGGAGTGGGGACGAGCGAGCGCCCCCCCCCCCTCCTGAGCCGTACCAGGCTGCATGCCCTCAACATGGGGGGGTTGGGTGCTCTGGGGCAGGGGGGCGCACTGCGGCCCCCCCACCTCAGAGCACCCTGTCCCCATGTTGATGAGGACAGGGCCCCTTCCCGACAACCCTGGCCGTTGGTTGTCGGGGTATGCGGGCGGGAGGCTTATCGGAATCTGGGAGCCCCCTTTAATAAGGGGGCCCCCAGATACCGGCCCCCCACCCTAAGTGAATGAGTATGGGGTACATCGTACCCCTACCCATTCACCTGCAAGAAAAGTGGTAAAAACACAAATAAACCACACAGTGTATTAAAATATTTTATTTTTCTGCTCCGGAGGCCGCCCCCTGTCTTCTTTATTAGCTCTTTTACCAGGGGGGGCTTCTTCTTTGACGTCTTCGGGTGGGTAGGTATCACATGGGTAGGTACAGAGCATGATGGGACTGTGAGGCCTATATAGGTCCGATGCAAGGCGCACATCCGTCATTTCAGCGAGGAGGACCGGCGAGTCAACATCGGGAGAAGGAGAGAAGTGAAGAACATGACGTCACAGCACGGAAGAAGAACTCATCACAGCACGGAAGGAGAAGACGTACAGCACGGAAGAAGACACCGGACAGCGAGACGAAGAACCGGGGTGCGCCGAGTCAACAACGGAGAGCGGCGAAGACAGAAGGAGAACCCCGGAGAGTTGAGAAGACCCGTCGGGATAGCGGAAGAAGAAGAGCCCCGCCGAAGACGCCGGAGGAAACCCGCCGGGGGGGGTGGGGGCTTTTTTAAAAGCCACCCCCCCCGGCGGTGGAAGAGAACCAGACGGCGGCCCCCACCCACCCGAAGACGTCAAAGAAGAAGCCCCCCCTGGTAAAAGAGCTAATAAAGAAGACAGGGGGCGGCCTCCGGAGCAGAAAAATAAAATATTTTAATACACTGTGTGGTTTATTTGTGTTTTTACCACTTTTCTTGCAGGTGAATGGGTAGGGGTACGATGTACCCCATACTCATTCACTTAGGGTGGGGGGCCGGTATCTGGGGGCCCCCTTATTAAAGGGGGCTCCCAGATTCCGATAAGCCTCCCGCCCGCATACCCCGACAACCAACGGCCAGGGTTGTCGGGAAGGGGCCCTGTCCTCATCAACATGGGGACAGGGTGCTCTGAGGTGGGGGGGCCGCAGTGCGCCCCCCTGCCCCAGAGCACCCAACCCCCCCATGTTGAGGGCATGCAGCCTGGTACGGCTCAGGAGGGGGGGGGCGCTCGCTCGTCCCCACTCCCTTCCTGGCTGGCCGGGTAGCGTGCTTTGGATACGGGTCTGGTATGGATTGTAGGGGGACCCCCTACGCCGTTTTTTTCGGCGTAGAGGGGGCTCTCCTTACAACCCATAACAGACCTAAGGGCCCGGTATGCTCCTGAGGGGGGGACCCATGCCGGATTTTTATTTAAAATCCGGCGGGGACTTCCCCCTCAGGATTCATAACAAACGCCGCACACGTGTAGAATTGGCGGGAATCCAAGTCGGATCTCCCGTCGCTTCTATGACGGCTCTGTCTCCATCGCGGCAAGCCAGCTCGGCGCTGGCTCCCGCGATGGGGCTCGTAGGTGCTCAATCTCGCTGAGAAAGAGAGCGAGATTGACACAAAATCGGGTTCACCTACTGTACAGGTAAGCCTTAATCTAGGCTTACCTGTAGGTTAAAGTGATCTGTAAGGGTTTACAACCACTTTAAGCCCCGTATCCATGATCCAAAAATCGTACGAAAAATGCCGCATTCGAATCGATCATACGATAATCGGATTGTTAGTGCAGAGCTTTCGAGAGCTGATCAGGACAGTTCATCCGATATTATTCTATCGGACATGAACAGAATTTTTTTTTCGTACAATGCCAGATCGTATGATTCTCGTTTAATCCGCACAGCTTTCGTTCGAAAATGCAATACAAATGCATTACAAGACATGACATCACTTCCAACTTTTTATTCTGTCGTAGAATTTTCGTGACTTTAGTAAACTCATCAGATTCGACGTACAAAAAAAATTGACAATCATTTGTCCGATAATCAGATTGTGTGTACGGGGCATTATGCACATTATGCTCTTCTGAACGCTTTTCTCTCTACAAATGCACCTAAAGCCAAGTTTTTCAAAAGCGTTTAGGCATGTTCAGGTGCGTCAAGTGTTTGGGCATTAATTTCTTTAATTTGCCAGAATAGTAATTTATTCTGGTCATTGAAAGGAATAAACACCAAAAATAGAATTATAGTCAACATTTTTTTAGTAAAGGAGGATTATAACCCCTGTAAGGTTTATTTTTACTTTCTTTGTCCCAATAGGGATACCTTCACTCCCTGTACCATAGGGTCCATAGCCAAAGCAGAAATTGAGAGGAAATCACTGCAAATTAGGGGAATCTCTTGGAGGCCTCCTGGTGACCAAAACTAATGTCCCCATTGGAGGATTTCCATTTCTTTTCTGGGGACAACTCAAAATTTGGGATTTTCTTTTACTTTCACTTTCAAAGTAATGGTAAAAAGGACAAAAAGGCGAGAGGGCGAATCTCCCAAATGATAACTATCTATCTAAAACAAACAAAAAAATAAGCATTCAGGAGCGTTTAAGAGCATTATGCCGCATACACATGATCAGATTTTACATCTGAAAAACCTTGGATGGTTTTTCCGACGGAATTCCGCTCAAGCTTGGCTTGCATACACACGGTCACACAAAAGTTCTCGGAACTTTAGTCCGTCAAGAACGCAGTGACGTACAACACTACGATGAGAAAATTAAGTTTAATGCTTCCAAGCATGCGTCAAATTGTTCCCGAGCATGCGTCGGAATTTTGTGTGTTGGAATTGCTACAGACGATCGGATTTTCCAATAGAATTTTTTTCCGTTGAAGAATTTGAGAACCAGCTTTCAGGCATTTTTTCTGCCAAAAAGCTCCTCTTGTGAACACGATTTTGGTGTGTTCAGACCTTGATAACATTATAAAGTACATAGTCAGGCAGGTGCCTAAGTAAAGGTTTGGTGCATTCTGAACTCTGTGGAATTCTACTCTCCAGATCATGAGAGTGGGAGTTGTCTGGGTTTCCAGATGTTTATAGCTGTGTGGTAGGATTAAGCCCCGTACACACGATCGGACCTTTGTCCGACCAAAATCACATCGTAATTCCGACGTAGTTCCTAAACTCTGATGGAATTCATCTGAATTTCCGGTGGAATTACCCGGATGGGGCATACACACGGTCGTAATTTCCGAAGGAAAAAGTGTCTTGCCTGACCAAAGGATATCTTGGACAGGTACTAACCTGCTCACATGCCAAGTTGGTTCATCCTTCAGCCTAAAGGTTACTGGTGCCAACTGGTTGTGGATTCTATAGGATTAGACTAGGGTTAAAGGGGTTGTAAAGACAAAAATATTTTCCTCTTAAATTAAAGTCTGACAGTAGCTGATAAAGTAAAAAGTAATGTTTTGCATTATAACTAGTTTGATACCTGTTGAAATCGAGCTGTTTTATTCACCTCCGTCACTCCTGAATCATTATTCTCACTGACTTCCTGGTTTGCGGTGCAAATTCATTCTTGCTACATCACGGCCTAATGGGAACTACAGTTCCCATTAGGCTTAGCCTCCATGCCTGTGAGGGATAAGAGAGCATCTTCACGCAGGGCTGTAGTCATAGGGAGGGGGTGAGCACATTCTGCTTTCCACCATGCAAAACGGCTCAGATGCTGGTGGAAAGCAAGAAGAGGAAAGACAGGAAATTACATTTTCAAACCTGGATTACTGTATTTTGGAGGTCAAAAGGAAAAACGAAGTGATATTTAAATGCTCTAGCTTACAGCAATCAATTGATCTAATAAAAAACGAACCTTTAGTGTTCCTTTAAACTTTGAGAACATAGAGAAAGTGATGCCAGTGTTAACATGCCCATGTACAGGACAATACCCTATGTTCCCCTGTAGAATATTTTTGCTCAACTGGGGAAAGAGAAGAAAAATTGATAGGATGCTTCTCTCCCTCGTGAATCTGTGATAAATTTGAAACAAAAACAACAGGAGAAGCATCACAAGAGACAAATGGTGCATTTCGTGAAAACGATTTGGTGCCGACGCTATCCAATGTTTCAGGACACATACAGCCTCAGAGCAGGCTTGTGTCCACTGACATTCTGCATCATTTTTGAGTAAGGCATGCAAAAGTGTTGTGATTTCAGCATAGTCAGCTACAAACCTTAAATATTAGTTTGTGAATCCTAGAAATTAAGTAAAGCTCTGCTTTATCTTTGGCTCAGGTAATTTATGTGTAGCTTGAATACAAATATATTAGTGGAAGAAATCCAAGATTTTTTTTACCTGTGAGTCATCAACCCAAGAAGAACAGAAGAAAAACAGAAAAAACAGGGTGATCTAGGATGGCTTAAAAACTTCAACCTCTAAAATATTATTGTTTATTACATACATAGGGCCAGATCCACGTAGCGCATTGTAATTTTAGTCCGGCGTATCGTAGTAACGCTACGCCGCCGCAACTTTGAGAGGCAAGTGCTGTATTCACAAAGCACTCGCCTCTAAAGTTACGGCGGCGTAGCGTAAATCTGCCGGCGTAAGGGAGCGGAATTCAAATGATAAAGATTTGGGCGTGTTTTATGTTAATTTTACTTGACCCGACGTAAATGACGTTTTTTCTGAACGGCGCATGCGCCGTCCGTGGGGGTATCCCAGTGCGCATTCTCCAAATTAACCCACAACAAGACAATGCTTTTGACATGAACGTCATTCTACGCAAAGCCCTATTCGCGAACGTTTTACGCAAACGACGTACACAACGGAAAATTCGACGCTGGCCCGACGTCCATACTTAACATTGACTACGCCTCATATAGCAGGGGTAACGTTACGCCGATAAAAGACGTACGCCAGTCGGATCTAGCCCAGCTTCAGGCGTATCTTGTTTTGTGGATACAAAACAAAGATACGCCGGAGCAACCTAGCAGTTACGCGGCGTATCAATAAATACGCCAGCGTAACTGCTTCGTGGATCTGGCCCATAGAATACACTTCCCAAGAAATGGATATAAAGACCAAAATGCATCATGTCTTAAAAATGAAAAATTGCATTCTTCCATACGTAAATGTCACATTTTACATAGTCAACAAGTTTCTTTTATGTGCCAAGATAAAAAGCTTTCTGTGTGCAGCAGCCCCCTCCCCCCAGTCCCCCTAATTACCTGAGCCCCAACTCTATCCAGTGATGTCCACAAGTGCCTCGGCCATCCGGGACTCTTTCTGTTAACCACTTAAGGACCAAGCCTGTTTTTCAGATTTGGCGTTTACAAGATTCAAAAAATTTTTTTTGCTAGAAAATTACTTAAAACCCCCAAACATTATGGCCCGGATTCACATACATTGGCGCATATTTATACCGGCGTAGCGTATCTAATATACGCTACGCCGAACCAGCGCAGAGAGGCAAGCACAGTATTCACAAAGCACTTGCTCCCACTCGCTGTTCAATCTACGCTGGGTTTTCCTTAACATAAGCCGGCGTAGGTGGAAGTGGGCGTGAGCCATGCTAATGAGGTGTGATCCCATGCAAATGATGGGCCAAGCGTCATAGAAGTACTTAAAACGAACGGCGCATGCGCCGTCCCGTGGAAGTATCCCAGTGCGCATGCTCAGAATCACATCGAAACTACTCCCTAAGATACGGCGGATCACTGCCTATGACGTGAATGTAACCTACGCCCAGCCCTATTCACGCACTACGTAAACGACGTAAAATACGACAGCTGTGTTCCCTGGTCCATACGTTTGCATGAGTTGTTCCTCATATATGGGGAATAACTTTACCCTGGGCGTACGACTTACGTAAACCACGTTTATTATGCGCCAGGCGCATGTACGTTCGTGAATCGACGTATCTCCCTCATTAGCATATGTGAATAGGAAATCAATGGGAGCGCCACTTGCGGCCAGTGTAAATATGCGCCCAAGATACGCCGGCGTAGGAAAGTTACGTCGGTCGGATGAAGCCTATTTTCAGGCGTATCTTGGTTTCAGAGTCCGGCGCATAGATACGACGGCGCATATTTACACTTACGCGGCGTATCTCGAGATACGTTGCCGTAAGTGCTTTGTGAATCCGGGCCTATATATTTTTTTTCTAACACCCTAGGGAATAAAATGGCGGTCATTGCAATACTTTTTGTCACACCATATTTGCGCAGCGGTCTTACAAGCACACTTTTTTTGGAAAAAAATCACTTTTTTGTATTAAAAAATAAGACAACAGTAAAGTTAGCCCAATTTTTTTATTTTGTGAAAGATAATGTTACGCCGAGTAAAATGATACCCAACATGTCACGCTTCAAAGGAAGTGGAAGTGACATTTTCACGTCACTTCCGCCCTGCTATGCTATGTGGACGGGTGGGGGCCATCTTGCCCTCACTCGTATCCCAGCCGAGCAGGGAAGAGGACCCGATCGCCTCCGCCGCTGCCGATGGCTCCGTTAAGCGGCGGAGGGTGCAGGGAGAGCGGTGGGAGGGGGCCCTCTCCCGCCGCCGATAACTGTGATCTCGCGGTGAATCCGCCGCGGAGACCACAGTTATCCATCTCTTCAGTGAGCGGTCCTGTCAACGATATCTCGGTTGTGGCAGCAGCTGCTGCCGTTACCGAGATATCCATCTTTAGAAAAATGACGTATATATACAGTGAGCGGTCCTTAAGTGGTTAATTGGCTGAGAAACAGCAGAGGCACCACAGGCTCCCACTGCTGTCAATGAAACTCAGTTAGCCATTAAGGAGAGAGAGGGGTTGGGGCCAAACCACGGCTTTGTGTCTAAATAGATACCGGAGCTGCAGCTTGTCTTGTGTGCCCCCATAGCAAGCTGCTTGCTGTGGGGGCACTCAACAGGAGGGAGGGGCCAGGAGCTCCAGCCAGGGACCAGAGAAGAGGAGGATCTGGGCTGCTCTGTACAAAACCATTACACAGAACAGGCAAGTATAACATGTTTGTTATTTTAATAGAAAAAAAAGTAGACTTTACAATCACATTAAAAGTAAGCAGTAACACAACGTAATTGATTAATCTCTAGCTTTAAAATGTAAGCCTCAGTTGTTTCCCTATCCTGACTACCACCACCCTTAATGCCACTACTTTAATTGCATATGACAGCTCCCTGGCTGACTGCTGAATGTAAAAAAACAGGTCCCATGGGTATCCCGGGTGTTGTCACTGACAACATATGGTTATCAGTTATGTGACCTGGGATACCTGCTTGGTTTGTTGACATTTAGCAGCCTCTTAGAGAACTGATTTATATGTCAGGAGTAGCTTCAGGAGCGGTTTATCGATACACTGATTGGCGTGTCTAGCGGGCTTTTTTACTTCCCCTAATTGAACTTGAATCGACATCACTGGATGCCGTGATTGATGTTGGATTATCATCATGGGGCTTTGATTTTTTATATTTTTAACCGCTTAAAGACCACCGCATGTATATGTACGTCCACAGAATGGCACGTACAGGCAGATGGGCGTACATGTACGTCCCTGCCTTTCCGCAGGTCGGGGGTCCGATCGGGACCCCCCCGGTACATGCGGCAGTCGGAAATCGTCGGGGAGCGATCCGGGATGAGGGCGCGGCTATTCGTTTCTAGCCGCCCCCTCGCGATCGCTCCCCGGAGCTGAAGAATGGGGAGAGCTGTATGTAAACACGGCTTCCCCGTGCTTCACTGTGGCGGCTGCATCGATCGTGTCATCCCTTTTATAGGGAGACACAATCGATGACGTCAGACCTACAGCCACACCCCCCTATAGTTGTAAACACACACTAGGTGAAACATAACTCCTTCAGCGCCCCCTATGGTTAACTCCCAAACTGCAACTGTCATTTTCACAATAAACAATGCAATTTAAATGCATTTTTTGCTGTGAAAATGACAATGGTTCCAAAAATGTGTCAAAATTGTCCGAAGTGTCCGCCATAATGTCGCAGTCAAGAAAAAAAATCGCTCATCGCCGCCATAAGTAGTAAAAAAAATAAAAAAAATAAAAATGCAATAAAACTATCTTACCTTATTTTGTAAACGCTATAAATTTTGCGCAAACCAATCGATAAACGCTTATTGTGATTTTTTTTTACCAAAAATAGGTAGAAGAATACGTATCGGCCTAAACTGAGGAAAAAAAATTATATATGTTTTTGGGGGATATTTATTATAGCAAAAAGTAAAAAATATTGTATTTTTTTCAAAATTGTCGCTTTATTTTTGTTTATAGCGCAAAAAATAAAAACCGCAGAGGTGATCAAATACCACCAAAAGTAAGCTCTATTTGTGGGGAAAAAAGGACGCAAATTTTGTTTGGGAGCCACGTCGCACGACCGCGCAATTGTCTGTTAAAGCGACGCAGTGCCGAATTGCAAAACCTGGCCTGGGCATTTAGCTGCCTAAAGGTCCGGGGCTTAAGTGGTTAATAAAGGACTTTGTCCTGGTATGTGTATGTGTTTATCTACTTTTTTAATTGAGTAACTGCAGGTATTGTGTACTCACATTGGGGGCTCCTCATCTTAAAGAGGGCATCCATATTCCAATAAGTCCCCCCCCCCCCCCTCCAGATAAACAAGGCTCACTGTAGAGAGCATGTGGATTGGTATGGTTCAAAGTTAAGGGTATGGTATGGATTTTGGAGGGGTGCATACCATTTTTCTTACAAACGATTAAGCTGGTTGGTAAATGTCATTTAACAGGAAATTACATTGTCACTTTTTCACAAGCATATCCTACTGCTTCACATACAAGTATAAAGCATCCCCAAGTGCGTTATATAAATGAACGTTTATGTCTTGTCGTTTAAGCCTTATTAAAAGATCTGCTCCCTGCTAAAGTTTTTTTATTTTTTTGCATTGGCCCAGTGCCCAGGCAGTTACCCATGCCCAATTTCTTACAAAAGACTGCAAGTTGGCCTTGAAAAAAGCCAGTGTGAGACACAAATGGTAAGATTTCTCTCCCGTTTACTTCTTCAATAGGGCTTGGGCACTACATTCGGGGTTTGCAGATTTCCTCAATTGTTTGGTGAACATAAAATTGAACTTTTCTTGGTTTGTTTGTTTACTACTAATGCTTAAAGTAAAAGCCTGAGCTAGAGCTAAGTTTAAAACTGCTCCCACCTTCCTTCTAACAGCTATAATAACTACCCTGTAAAAGGCAGTGTTACTTTTGATGTCAAACTTCGATTTAGTTTTAGTCGTAGTTTTTTTACGAAAATGCCATTTTAGTTTTTGTCGTATTCTAGTCAGTTGAATTGCTTACGTTTTAGTCGACTAAAATCTCCAGGATATTTTAGTCAACTAAAATCGAATGGGTTTAGTTAAATTGTAATGTATTATTTAAAGGGGTCGTAAAAGGTACAATTTTTTTTTACCTTAACCACTTGATTACCTGGCCTGTTTTTCAGATTCGGTGTTTACGAGACTAAAACAGTTTTTTTTGCTAGAAAATTACTTAAAACCCCCAAACATTATATATATATATATATATTTTTTTTTTAACACCCTAGAGAATAAAATGGCAGTCATTGCAATACTTTTTGTCACACCGTATTTGCGCAACGGTCTTACAAGCGCACTTTTTTTGAAAAAAAATATTTTTTTTTTAATTAAGAAATAAGACAGCAATAAATTTTGCCCAATTTTTTTATATATTGTGAAAGATAATGTTACGGCGAGTAAAATGATACCCAACATGTCATGCTTAAAAATTGCGCCCGCTCGTGGCATGGCGTCAAACTTTTACCCTTAAAAATCTCGATATGCGACGTTTAAAAAATTCTACAGGTTGCATTTTTTGAGTGACAGAGTAGGTCTAGGGCTAGAATTATTTCTCTCGCTCTAACGATCGCGGCGATACCTTACTTGTGTGGTTTGAACACCGTTTTCATATGCGGGCGCTACTCGCGTATGCGTTCGCTTCTGTGCGCGAGCTCGTCGGGACGGGGCGTTTTAAAAAAAAAATTGTTTGTTTTCTTATTTATTTTTATTTAGTTTATAATTTTTTTACACTGAAATGAAAAAAAAAATGATCACTTTTATTCCTATTACAAGGAATGTAAACATCCCTTGTAATAGAAAAAAGCATGACAGGTCCTCTTAAATATGAGATCTGGGGTCAAAAAGACCCCAGATCTTAAATTTAGACTAAAATGCAAGAAAAAAAAAAAATTTGAAACTGTCATTTTTTTCAAATGACAAAAAAAATAAATGTTGCTTTAAGACGCTGGGCGGGACTGACGTTTTGACGTCACTTCCGCCCAGCAGAGCTATGGGGACGGGGGAAGGAGACTTTTCCCTCACTCACAACCCCAGTCAACAGCCGAACAGTCCCGATCGCCTCCACCGCTACCGACGGCTCCGGTAAGCGGCGGAGGGCGCGGGAGAGCGGCGGGAGCCCCTCTCCCGCCACCGATAACGGCGATCTCGCGGCGAATCCGCCGCGGAGACCGCCGTTATCGTTTACAGGACCGTTGGCACTAAATATGGATACCTCGGTTGTGGCAGCAGCTGCTGCCATTCCCGAGATATCCATCTTTAAAAACAGGACGTCTTTTGACTATGGGCCAGTAACAGTGAAAAAACATCTGCAGATTAGCGCCCCCCTCGAGTCCCCCTTTATTTACCTGACCGCTCGAAAGTCACGCGCCATGAATGCGAAGGCTTCTCAACCGGCTTCTTTAGTTTTAGCCGTATTTTAGTCATCTGAATAGTTTTAGTTTTAGTTGTATTTTCATCAATTAAATTAACACTGGTAAAAGAAAGCTGCTTATACTTACCTATCCTCAGGGTGCTTGGGTCCAGACAAGTGATTGGCTCCCAGCAGCCGGCTCCAGGGGAGAGGAGGGAGTGCCGACAATGGATGCCCCATTCCATCTGTTGTTGGTCCCCCCTCCCTCCCCCGCTAGGGAGATCATTTGACCAGACAGGAACATTCTTTAAATTTGTTAGAAGGTGGGTGTGAGCCATTTTAAGCATAGTTAGTTCTAGCCCAGATTTCTACTTCAGTTAAATGCATACTTACCTTATCCCTACAAAAAAAAAGTTTTCATAGACACCTAGATCAAGGATACTCAACCTACGGCCCCCCAGCTGTTGCGGAACTACACATCCCATGAGGCATTGTAAAACTCTGACATTCACAGAACAACTGGAGGGCCATAGTTTGAAGACCCCTGACCTAGATCTTACAGTGCTATAACTCCCAAGTATAAAATCATTTGCTTTGAAATGAAATGAAGGCTTTTCCCCTTGGCAATCTTTACATTAATTAATGGCTGCTCGTTTTCTATCACCACTTTATATAGCATCAGCTGCCTTTCAATTGCTCTAAGTGCCCCTATTCTATAAGACTTGTGGGAAAAGTACTTTTTTTTGCCATTTTTTATGTGAAATGTGGCAGGCTGAATATTTCTGGTAATGTCATTAACAGAAAAAAAAAAAAAAACACGTTAACAGGACCATTCGATGGTACTTGACAGATGTACACCTTTGTAGGCAGCTAATGTACTCTATCAAAAAGCAGCACTAAATGTTTTTGGTTCCAACACCAAACGTTACTTACTGCACGTGAGCAAGCAATGATTACATGTTAAGACCAAAACATATAGAAAAACATTCAAAATGCACTATATACTTCTGGCCCAATAATAAATACAGTTTTACTTAGACAATTGTTATTAAAGTACCAGATGTGATGATGCATGGCAAATGTCAAAATGTGACACTTTTATGTATACACTTTCTACTAATCAACCACATAAAAAGCTTTAGCAAGTTTCTTTCTAATCTGGTTGATATAATCTGAACCATAAATTCAATATTTGTGCGTTCTGCAGAATAGATCACTGACATCTGCACTATTATTTTACAGCAATTGAATAAACTATGTTTTTCTTCTTAAAATGGTAAAACAATATGCCCACAGTAAAGGATGACACCGATTACGCCAGCTAGGCTTTATGCATCACATTTAACATTTCGTTTTTTTTCATATCTATACAGTGGTGAAAAAAATTATTTGATCCCTGGCAGATTTTGTAAGTTTGCCCACTTACAAAGAAATGAAGGGTCTATAATTTTTATCATAGGTGTATTTTAAATGATAGAGACAAAATATCAACCAAAAATACAGAAAAATACATGATACAAATGTTATAAATTGGAGTTGCAGTTCAGTGAGTAAAATAAGTATTTGATCCACAAGCAAAATAGTACTTGGTGGAGGAACCCTTGATGGCAAGCACAGAGGTAAGAGGTTTCTTGTAGTTGGTGACCAGGTTTGCACACAGATCTTCTCTAAATGCTTAAAGGGGAGTTCCACCCACAATTTCACTTTTTAAATATAAATACCCCTGTAATACACAAGCTTAATGTAGTCTAGTAAAGTTAGTCTGTAAACTAAGGTCTGTTTTGTTAGGTTGTTAGAGCATTTAGTTAGTTTAAAATTTTAGAAATAGACCGTGGCCATCTTAAGTGTGGGCTTTATGAAGCCAGACTGTATGACTTCCTGGATTTCAGCCTTGCAGATCTCGCACATGCTCAGTACTGCACAAGCGATGTAATAGGTTTCAGTCAGGTTTCCATAGCAACGGGAGTGTCAGAGGAAGTTGCCGCCCCTTCTCTATGCAAATAGGCTATTTGCAAGGACTACTGGGATACATGATGCCTATCCCAGAAACCCTTGCGAATAGCCTTGTGACTTAATAGCCTAGGCTAATAAGGAGGAGGAAGTAATGAAGGACTACAAAATAAAGGTATTTACAAGCAACAAAATAAATAAAAATTGTCCATTCTGAACACTCTGGGCCAAATCCACAAAGCAGATGCGCCGACTTAACTCGAGATTTCTAATTTTACTCCGCGCGTATCTTTGCGCCCGATCCTCAAAACGAAAAATCCGGTTTTTCCGTCCTACCTAAAATAATTACTCCGGCGCATCCTCTGACGCAAATTACGCTAGTCACGCCGCTTTATTTGATAGGCAAAGATGCAAATGAGGGAGATAGGGCGATCCTCAAAATTAAGTGTGTGCGCCGTAGATTACGCCCTGTGCGCCGTAGATAACGCCCTGTACGCACCTGTTAGTTTTCTGGAGCAAAATTAGACTTTATAAAAGCAGCCCTAATTTTACACCAGCCCTGTAAAGGTCTGCGGAAGCAACACCATTTAGGAAGAGCTGCCAACACTTCTTTGCTGGACTTCATTGTGACTGCCAAAATGCCCGGGCCATCAATGATTATAACGGCACTCGCAACTTTACAGGCGCAGAGAAGGAGGAGGGCACAGAGGAGGAGGAGGAGGGCACAGGAGAGGGTATACCGCCCACGCACAGATCTCTTTGACATGACTGCATCTGAGGTCTTTGGCAACTTCAGATTTAACCAGGAAGCCATCCTGGACTTAACCAGGATCCTGCAGGATGATCTGAACACCCCAACCCAACGATCCCATGCCCTGCCAGCTCACATTAAAGTTATGGCCACCCTGCATTTTCTGGCCACTGGGTCGTTTCAAAGAACATGTGGAGGTCTGGCTGGGATGGTACAGTCCTCGATGAGCAGGTGTGTGCACCAGGTAGTCCCTGCAATACTGAGACGCATGGGCAGTCAATTTGAAAAGCCCACCCAGGAGGACCAGCGAATGAAGAGTATGGCCGACTTTTATCAGATTGCCAGATTCCCACGGACCATCGGGGCCATTGACTGTACCCATGTGGCACTACAGCCCCCCCATGATACAGAGCACCTGTTCAGGAATCGCAAAAACTGGCATTCCATTAATGTGCAGGTAATCGTAGATGCCCATGGCCTCATCTGGCATGTCTGTGCCAAATTTCCGGGTTCGTGCCATGACAGCTACATCTTCAGGCAGACCAACATATCACGTGAATTGGAGCATAACGTGTATGGAGACAGCTGGCTGGTTGGTGAGTGACATGGGTGTCAGGTATGACTGCCCCCCCCCATGATGCAGACATCACAAGGGGCACATGCATGACTAATATCCTCCTGTCTTTTCCCTTCCAGGTGACTCTGGATATGCCCTGGGACCTCACATGATGACCCCCTTCAGGAACCCCCAAACCCCAGGAAAGCAACGCTACAACGAGGCTCATATTCGCACCCGGGCAGTAGTGGAGCGTACATTTGGCCAGCTGAAGTCCCGCTTCAGATGCCTGGACAAGACTGGGGGTACACTGTTGTATTCCCCAGACTTTGTGTGCCAAATAATAGGGGCTTGTTGTATTCTGCACAACTTTGCAATGAGAAGGGGACTGGAGATTAACTTACGTGCTGACCTGACCCCCCACCCAGGCAATCCCCCCTAGCCCACTCTACCCGGTCTACTGAGGGCACAGTAGCCAGGAGACGCCTCGCAGAAGGCATCTTTTCTCAGTAAATGGCCAAAAATCATGTCACAGTGATATTATTTTTTTTCACTGCAAACGCACATGAATTATGTGACAATGATATTATTTGTTTTCACTGCAAACGCACATGAATTATGTGACAATGAGAATGTTGCTTTGCACAGTAAACGCACATGATTAATGACACATTGAGAATGTTTTTGTCTCTGGAAACGCACATGATTTATGTCACAATGAGAATGCATGAATGCACACCACTGTGGTCCCTAGCACAGACACATCACATGCACATCGAATTGGATTAGATCCAAGTACCCCCCCCCCTTTGGTACTTGGGAGCAGTAACGCCCCGCCACGGCTCCAATTATGTCACTGTGCATTCATACACCATTCAGGAACCTAGGATGACTTCTCCCTGGTCCTGGGGATCCCTTCTCCACCAAAACTGAGGGTGACACCCTTATTTTGTCAGGAATGCCACCCCCCCACATTCACACATCATTCACACACATAAACCAAATCATAAGTACAGTATAATAAACAAAATTATAAAACCAAAAAAAAAGTACCCCTGGTATTTAAGTCCGGCGGCGAGTGCTCCGTCTGGGCTGCCCACGGGCAGGGGCATGGGCACGGCCACGGGCACGGCCACGGCACCTGGAGGATCTTCACGGGGGAGCAGGGGAGGGAGTATCTTCATTGGGGGGGGAGGAGGGGAGGGAGTATCTTCATGGGGGGGGGAGCAGGGGAGGGAGGAGCCTCCCCTGGTGTCTGACCTCTGGCTGGCCTGCCCTCCAAGGCCACTGCTATCCTGTTCAGGCAGTCAGTGATGGCAGCCGTATTGGCCTGGCCAGCCCGTGTGTTGTCCTGCACAGCCCAGGTGTTGTCCTGCACAGCCCGGGTGAGGGCAGTCACCTCCTGGCCCACGCCTGTTGTGGCGGTATGCAGGGACCACAAACAGGTGATGACACCCAATGAATTGGTGGCCACATCACTGAGTGACTCCCTCATTACATCCAGGCTGTGCTCCATCTTGGCCATAGTTTTTTTGATGTCACCCAGACTGCGGGTCCGCTGGGCATTGTCCCTCAGCAGACTGGCCGGCAGATGCTCAGACCCCCCCCCTGGTCTCCTGGGTCGCCATCCTGCCTGCCCCTGAGGCTTGTGGCCAGGTAGGAGGGGATAGAGTGACCCTTGTGGGTTGCGGCATGTTGTGGGAGAAGTGGGAGGGGCTACCCCTGATGGTGGCCTGACTGGTGCCAGCCTCTGGGGTAGCCTCTGGGGTAGCCTCTGGGGGAGCCTCTGGGGTAGCCTCTGGGGTAGCCTCAAGGGGAGCCTCTGGGGTAGCCTCAAGGGGAGCCTCAAGGCTAGCCTCAAGGGTATCGTCAAATGTCATGAGATCTGTGGCAATAATGATTTCCCGGCCAATCTGGAGATCTTCTTCCTCCTCCCCCTCATCCTCCTCCCCCTCATCCTCCTCCCCCTCAGCCTCCTCATGAGGGGAGGTTTGGCCACTCCCCTCCCCTGGGGACTCCTCAACAGCCTCCTGTCTTTGGGGTGGCGCAGCAGCCTGGCCTGATGGCCCAGCAATCTCCTGGTCATCTGTGGAAGACACCAAACAATCACAGGTTTGAGGATCCACACACTTGGCACATGTTCCCTTCCCCCACCCACACATGCTAATCACCAAATAGAAAAACAAAAAGCTTACCTGGCCTCACAGGAACATCAGACTGATAACCAGGCAGGCCCACCACCTGCTCTGGCTCGAAACACCGGGCCACTGCCCATTCCTCCTCAGTCAGCCGGATGGGGCATGGTCCCCCTCCTCCAGTGCCCCTCCTATGCGCAGTGAGCTTGGCCACCTTATTGCGGACCACGCTCCTCAGATCATTGATCTTTTTCTTAATGCCAGCGGGGGTCCTCGTCTCCCCTCCCCCCGCCGCATTTATGTGATCTGTTATTTTTGCATATATCCTCTTCCTTTGGGCCGGGGAGGTGTTCCGGCTATCAGGCCCATGTAAATATCTTCCATATTGGATGATATACCTGGCAAGGATTTGCTTTTCAACATGGGAAAATTCAGCTTCCTGCGTTTGGGAGCCATCACAAACACCACACAGCAACAAGAAAACTCACAGGACAAACACACAAAAATACACACCAAACAAATACACAAAAATACACACACAAGCAG
The DNA here is from genome assembly GCF_905171775.1 of Rana temporaria. Lineage (NCBI taxonomy): Eukaryota > Metazoa > Chordata > Amphibia > Anura > Ranidae > Rana > Rana temporaria. The sequence continues at coordinate 197,695,978 of NC_053491.1, read as the reverse complement.
ACAGCTACTACAAAGTCAAATACAAACACACAAAAATACACACCAAATAAATACACAAAAACACACACACAAGCAGACAGCTACTACAAAGTCAAATACAAACACACAAAAATACACACCAAACAAATACACAAAAATACACACACAAGCAGACAGCTACTACAAAGTCAAATACAAACACACAAAAACCAAACACAAAATCCAAGCAGAAAAAAACAAAACAAAAAAATTAGCAGAAACAATCAAACAAAAATTACACTTATCACAAACAAACAACAACTACTATCTACTACTCCTCCAACACTTCTCTATCACACACAACTTACCAACACACACTGACAAACTAAGAGCAGAAGCAAATTGCTCATGGAAGGGAACACAGGGAAATACTTTTGCAAATGAAGTGTGTTTGACTGGAGCTAGTTAAGCACAGGGCGATCCTCAAACTAAGTACACTTGGCCTTTTACCTATCTCACTGATTGCGCCAAGCAAAGTTCTGCACATGCACAGTGAGCAGCAGATTCCTGCGCGCATGCGCAGTACGGCCGGACCTTCATTTGCATGGGGTCACGGCTCATTACAATGAAGCACGCCCACTTCCTTCCCACTTGCCATAACCCCGCCTTACGCCTCCGAATTTAGGTTACGGCAGGCGCAATTTTGTGCGCAAATGCGCTGTGGATATGGCAATTACGACACCAACTTAGGGCGCCGTAACTTAAATGACATAAGTTTTAAAAAACGTATTTTGCGCCGCTGGCTGTGGATTTGGCCCTATGAGATTAGGGCATGCAGCACAGACAAACATAAAAAAATGGGTGGAACTCCACTTTAAGGTTTCTTGGCTGTCATTTGGCAACTCAAATTTCCAGCTCCATCTATAAGTTTTTTATATAGGATTAAGGTCTGGAGACTGGTTAGGCCACTCCATGAACTTAATGTGCTTCTTCTTGAAGTTGCCTTGGCGGTATGTTTTGGATCATTGTCATGCTGAAAGACCCATCCATAACCCATTGTCAGTGTTCTGGCTGAGGGAAGAAGGTACTTATACAAGATTTTACAATACATGGCCCCATTTATTGGCCCCTTAATGCAGTAAAGTCTGTCTGTACCTTTAGCAGAGAAACAGCCCCAAAGCATAATGTTTCCACCTCCGTAGCTTGATTGTAGGGATGGTGTTTTTATGCCGTGTACACACGACCATTTTTAATGTCTTTGAAAAAAACAAAGTTTTTTGCGACGTGATTCTTGTCAAGCCTGCCTTGCATTCACACGATCGTGATAAAAAATTCTCGAGCATAGCGCAGTGACGTACAACACGTACGACGGCACTATAAAGGGGAAGTTCCATTCGAATGGCGCCGCCCTTTGGGCTGATTATGCTAATTTCCCATCTCATAACTTGCTTCTGAGCATGCGCGGTTTTTCCCCTGTCATTAAAGCGTATACACAACCGTTTTTCGCGTCGAGAAAAACGTTGACGTGAAAAACAACGAGAAAACATAGAGCATGTTCTAAATTTTTAATGCCCATTTTTCGTGCCAAGAAAAATGCTCTGGAGCCCACACACGACCGTTTTTTTTAATAATTAACCACTTAAGACCCGGACCAAAATGCAGCTAAAGGACCCGGCCAGGTTTTGCGATTCGGCACTGCGTCGCTTTAACTGACAATTGCGCGGTCATGCGACGTGGCTCCCAAACAAAATTGGCACCTTTTTTTCCCACAAATAGAGCTTTCTTTTGGTGGTATTTGATCACCTCCGCGTTTTGTTTTTTTCCGCTATAAACGAAAATAGAGCGACAATTTTGAAAACAATGCAATATTTTTTACTTTTTGCTATAATAAATATCCCCCAAAAATATATGAAAAAACATTTTTTTTCCTCAGTTTAGGCCCATACGTATTCTTCTACCTATTTTTGGTAATAAAAATCGCAATAAGCGTTTATCGGTTGGTTTTTGCACAAAATTTATAGCGTTTACAAAATAGGGGATAGTTTTATTGCATTTTTATTAATTATTTATTTTTTACTACTTATGCGATCAGCGATTTTTTTCGTGACTGTGACATTATGGCGGACACTTCGGACAATTCTGACACATTTTTTGGGACCATTGTCATTTTCACAGCAAAAAATGCATTTAAAATGCATTGTTTACTGTGAAAATGACAGTTGCAGTTTGGGAGTTAACCACAGGGGGCGCTGATGGGGTTATGTGTGACCTCATGTGTGTTTACAACTGTAGGGGGGTGTGGCTGTAGGTGTGACATCATCGATTGTGTATCCCTATAAAAGGGATCACACGATGATGACGCTGCCACAGTGAAGAACGGGGAAAAATTGAATTTTTCTTGTCACACGGTCGTCCAAACACAGTGAGTCCCCCTCCTCAAGAAGGCACATGTACAGCCATGCCAATGAACATCTAAATGACTCAGAGAAGGATTGGGAGAAAGTGCTGTGGTCAGATGAGACCAAAATGGAGCTCTTTGGCATTAACTCGACTCGCTGTGTTTGGAGGAAGAAAAATGCTCCCTTTGACCCTAACATTATCCCTACAGTCAAGCACGGAGGTGGAAACATGATGCTTATTATGAATACATATTTTACTTACTGAACTGCAACATAATTTATAGCATTTGTTTTATGTGTTTTTTTTTGGATTTGTGGTTGATATTCTGTCTCTATCATTTAAAATACACCTATGATAAAAAAATAAATTATAGACCCTTCATTTCTTTGTAAGTGGGCAAACTTACAAAATCTTCCGAGGATCAAATAATTATTTTTCCCATTGTGTATGTATCTATACAGTATATCTATCTATATATCTTTATATATCTATATATATCTATATATGTGGGGAAATAAATCATAAAAATTTCATTTGGGTACAGTGTTGCATGTTAATTGTGATTCAAAGTACGACAGCGCTGAAAACGAAAAATTGGCCTGGGCAGTAAGGGAGTGAAAATGCCCTGTATTGAAGTGGTTAATTAAAGCAATGTAAGTATAGGAATATTATGTGTGAAAAATGCGTTGTCAAATAGACAAACAATAACAAATGCTGCAACTTTAAATGTGAGACACACACAAAATAGACAAAAATAGAGAAAACAAGTTGCGCAAATAAACGTGAAATTTCAACAAACAAAACAAAAACTAGTATACATATTTGAAATAATTGTGCTGATGATGTGTTGAAATCACTGTAACAAATAGGTTGCCCTATTTGTGTCACATTCTAAAAGGTCCCAGTGAAAAAAAGTGAACAAAACAATGTCCTATTTTCAAAAGAAAGGTCGCATCAGATAGTAGTTTGAAAACTGGAAATGTACTGCTCTCCTACAGGTAAAATGGTGACATCAAACAAAAAAGGAACCACAGAACAGTGATGTGATAGAAAAGAAATCCTCCACCTTCTTAAATGACTGCCTCTTACCGAAAGGGAAGATCCCAACCAGAGATCTTCTGTTGGCGTGTGGCTTTCTAACCCAGCCTAGGGGTCCATGTAGCAGGATATAGTTTCTACGGTATCCGATAGATCTCCCACTGCCCACAGATGGTCAGATGTGATTACAACCAGGTGAGGAAGGAAAGAAGGCTGACATAGCGTAATCCAGTATGTCTCAAAATCTTGCTGTGTATACATGAGGAAGGCGACATAGCTCTCCCAGGGTGCATCCGTGAGGCCTTGGCTATGTAACCAGTATCTTTTGGGATCAGGAAGGGGGATCTGATTAGATGTAAATAACAGACAGGCTTTTTGCATGCTCCGCTGTAAAGGGGGCACAGAATTAGTGCCCATACACATGGGACTGAGGATGCCGCATAATTAATTATTTGTATTAAATTATATATATATATATATATATATATATATATATTGTGACAGGAAGTCAGGTAAATCTGTGGGTGTTGTCACAGACGGGACATACATTTCTGCCTTGTTTAGACAATACACCAATTGTTATTAGGCGTTGGTTGCAAATGTAGCCAGAAAAGGCTAAAGACCGTTGGAAAACTTCAGCTGTTCAGAATGAGGCAATTAGGGCCTCTATAAGTAGTCCAGAAAATTACCACTGATTTGCTGCATCCTGAGTCTTTGTGAGTAAGGAGAGCAGTGCCAGAAAGTCTTCTGAGAAGGTGAGGAGAGGATTGATTTTTCTGTGTGATAAAAATCAAAAGACTATTGTTTTTCTGCTGTATGACCAGCAATGTCTGCCCAGCACTAGGCTGTGCAAGACTCCATAGATAGGTTCCTGTGTCGTGAAGATAGACGCCCCAAGTGGCCAGGGTTTATTTTATGTTTGATTTTATTTATGCTGTTTGGATGCTTGCACTTGTTTCCAGCAAGATGGACGAATAAACCAAAAATCTTTGTTTTCAACCGTCTTCGACTGCCTGTCTGTATAAATTCAGTGTGTAGTGAACCCATCCATGGGGTCACACACCCCGCTACCGAGCTAACCCCTTACAATATATATATATATACAGTGGAACCTTGGATTATGAGCATAATCCAGTCCAAGAGATGGCTTGTAATCCAAAGCACTCGCATATCAAAGCGAGTTTCCCCAAAGAAGTCAATCGAAATGAAAATTATTTGTTCCACATGGACTTCTATGGCATGCAATTCCGCAGGTGGGGGGTGCCGGAGAGACTCGGAAATACTTGGAGACTGTTTGGCTGCATTCGAAAACACTCGGGAACGGAGTATTTTTGAGTGTTTCCAAACGGCTCAGATCGGCTCCGGCGCCCCTGTATATATATATATATATATATATATATATATATATATATATATATATGTATATATATATATATATATATATATACAGTATCTCACAAAAGTGAGTGCACCCCTCATATTTTGTAAATATTTTATTATATCTTTTCATGTGACAACACTGAACAAATTATACTTTGCTTCAATGTAAAATATTGACTGTACAGCTTGTATAACAGTGTAAATTTGCTGTCCCCTCAAAAAAACTCAACACACAGCTTTTAATGTCTAAACCGCTAGTAACAAAAATGAGTCCACCCCTAAGTGAAAATGACAAAATTTGGCCCAATGAGCCATTTCCCCACACTGGTGTCATGTGACTCGTTAGTGTTACAAGGTCTCAGGTGTGAATGGAGAGCAGGTGTGTTAAACTTATAGTTATCGCTCTCACTCTCTCAAACTGTCACTGTAAGTTCAACATGGCACCTCATGGCAAAGAACTCTCTGAGGATCTGAAAAAAAGATGGTTGCTCTACATAAAGATAACCTAGGCTATAAGAAGATTGCCAGGACCCTGAAACTGAGCTGCAGCATGGTGGTCAAGACCATACAGCGGTTTAACAGGACAGATTTCACTCAGAACAGGCCACGACAGGGTCAACCAAAGTAGTTGCGTGCAAGTGCTCAGCGTCATATCCAGAGGTTGTCTTCGGGAAATAGATGAATATGAATGCTGCCAGCATTGCTGCAGAGGTGGGGGGTCAGCCTGTCAGTGCTTAAACTATACTCCGCACACTGCATCAAATTGATCTGCATGGCTGTCGTACTGTGAGGGAACCATGAATTCAAATATGTACTGTGACATACTCAAGCAGAGCATGATCCCTCTTTAGAGACAGGGCCACAGGGCAGTATTCCAACATAATAACGACACCAAACACACCTCCAAGACGACCACTACCTTGCTAAAGAAGTTGAGTGCACATGCTCATCGTCATATCCAGAGGTTGTCTTTGGGAAATAGACGTATGAGTGCTGCCAGCATTGCTGCAGAGGTTGAAGGGGTGGGGGGTCAGCCTGTCAGTGCTCAGACCATACGCCACACACTGCATCAAATTGGTCTGCATAGCTGTCATCCCAGAAGGAATCCTCTTCTAAAGATAATGCACAAGAAATCCTGCAAACAGTTTGCTAAAGACAAGCAGACTAAGGACATGGATTACTGCAACCATGTCCTGTGGTCTGATGAGACCAAGATAAACTTATTTGGTTCAGATGGTGTCAAGCGTGTGTGGCGGCAACCAGATGAGGAGTACAAAGACAAGTGTGCCTTGCTTACAGTCAAGTATGGTGGTGGGAGTGTCATGGTCTGGGGCTGCATCAGTGCTGCCGGCACTGGGAAGCTATAGTTCATTGAGGGAACCATGAATGTCAACATGTACTGTGACATACTGAAGCAGAGCATGATCCACTCCCTTTGGAGACTGGGCCACAGGGCAGTATTCCAACATGATAACAACCCCAAACACACCTTCAAGACGACCACTGCCTTGCTAAAGAACCTAAGGATAAAGGTGATGGTCTGGCCAAGCATGTCTCCAGACCTAAACCCTTTTGAGCATCTGTGGGGCATCCCCAAATGGAAGGTGGAGGAGCGCAAGGCCTCTAACATCCACCAGCTCGGTGATGCCATCATGGAGGAGTGGAAGAGGACTCCAGTGGCAACCTGTGAAACTCTGGTGAACTCCATGCCCAAGAGGGTTAAGGCAGTACTGGAAAATAATGGTGGCCCCTTGGGCCCAATTTGAACATTTTCATACTCACTTTTGCTGCCAGCTGTTTAGACTTTAGTGGCTGTGTGTTGGACTATTTTGAGGGGACAGCAAATATACACTGTTATATTCAGTGTTGTCACATGAAAAGATACAATAAAATATTTACAAAAGTGGGTGGGGTTTACTCACTTTTGTGAGATACTGTGTGTATATACATACAGTGCCTTGCGAAAGTATTCGGCCCCCTTGAACTTTGCAACTTTTTCACACATTTCAGGCTTCAAACATAAAGATATAAAACTGTAATTTTTTTTGAAGAATGAACAACAAGTGGGACACAATCATGAAGTGGAACAAAATTTATTGGATATTTCAAACCTTTTTAACAAATAAAAAACTGAAAAATTGGGCATGCAAAATTATTCAGCACCCTTAAGTTAATACTTTGTAGCACCACCTTTTGCTGCGATTACAGCTGTAAGTCGCTTGGGGTATATCTCTATTAGTTTTGCACATCGAGAGACTGAAATTTTTGCCCATTCCTCCTTGCAAAACAGCTCAAGCTCAGTGAGGTTGGATGGAGAGCGTTTGTGAACAGCAGTTTTCAGTTTTTTCCACAGATTCTCGATTGGATTCAGGTCTGGACTTTGACTTGGCCATTCTAACACCTGGATGTGTTTATTTGTGAACCATTCCATTGTAGATTTTGCTTTATGTTTTGGATCATTGTCTTGTTGGAAGACAAATCTCCGTCCCAGTCTCAGGTCTTTTGCAGACTCCATCAGGTTTTCTTCCAGAATGGTCCTGTATTTGGCTCCATCCATCTTCCCATCAATTTTAACCATCTTCCCTGTCCCTGCTGAAGAAAAGCAGGCCCAAACCATGATGCTGCCACCACCATGTTTGACAGTGGGGATGGTGTGTTCAGGGTGATGAGCTGTGTTGAGATGTGGTATTCTATGAAAAGCATTAAAGGTTCCTGGTCAAAGCCCCCTCACCAAATCCTGTATACAGTCAGCGGTTCTAGGTGTGTCACAGTGGCATTCAATCCTTGAGCTGTTGTAGGGTGTCCTTCTTTAGCATGGACAGTCATCTGTTCCTCTGGGCTGGAGCTGCATGAACTATCTGTTCCTCTGGGCTGGAGTTGCAGGCTGTGTGCCCCTTGGTAGGCCGCGATTCCACACACATAGAGTGCAGGAGATGCTCTCCTGATGGGGTGCAGGCAAAAAAGAGGCTCTGGCCTAGTTCCTCTGGCTTTTTATCTCCTCCCCCACAGTCCTTTGCTGCTGCCTGATGTTTGGCTCAGGCTCTTCCAATAGGGAGTTTACAGACAACTTCCAATAGGGAGTTTACAAACAAGCAGTTCTGACTGTGTGTGAAGAGACAAAGGGGGGTGAAAAAGCCCACACTGCTGCAACAGACAGCTCTGCCATCATAGATTAGATCAGTCTGGAGAAGTATCTGCTATATATATATATATATATATATATATATATATATATATATATATATATGTATATATATATATATATATATATATATATATAAAACTCAACGTGTGTGTGTATGTATGTATGTATGTTCCAGCATCACGTCCAAACGGCTAAAGATATTAACATGAAACTTGGCACACATGTTACTTATATGTCAGCAACAAACAAAGGATAGGTGGTTTAACCCTTACCCACCCCCATTTGCCATGGTCGGGGTTTTTCTTTAAAGTCCCATTCAACTCTATGGGAAATACATGTTACTTCATAACTTCCAAACGGCTGTACATATTTCGATAACACTTGGTCACATGTTACTTATATGTCCACTTAAACTATAGGATAGTTAATTTATCCCTTAACTACCCCCATTTGTGAGGGTCGGGGTTTTTGTTTAAAGTCCCATGCAAATCAATGGGAAATGTATGTTCCCACATAACTTCTGTACGCCTGGAGATATTTCAATAATAGCTGGTACACATATTACTTATATGCCAAATAAAAATATATGACAGTTAAATTAACCCTTACCTACACCCTTATATAAAAGATGGGTATATTTATATTACTATGATTTTCCTCCCCAAAAGGTTAAGATAGGAAGACCGGGCAACGCCGGGTATTCAGCTAGTATATATATATATATATATATATATATATATATATATATATATATATATACATACACACACACAGTTAGTTAGGTCCATATATAGTTGGACACAGGTACAATTTTCAAATTTTCATACTTTGTATGCCACCAAAATAAAATTAAAATTAAAAAAAATTCAAATGAATTTGAAGTGCAGGCTTTCAGCTTTAATTCAAGGGGTTGAACATAAATATTAAGTGAAATCTCTAGGAACTGCAGACATTTTTATACACAGTCCCCCCATTTCCAGGGACTCAAATGTTATTGGACAAATGAATATAATGATAAATAAAATGTTAATTTTGTTGAAAATCCTTTACTGGCAATGACTGCTTGAAGTCTGGGACCCATGGACATTACCAAAGACTGGGTTTCTTTCTTTCTGATGCTTTGCCATGCTCTAAATGCAGCTTCAGTTGTTCCATGTTTGTGGGTCTGTCTGCCTTTAGTTTGCCTTCAGCAAGTGAAATGCATGCTCAATTGGGTTGAAATCATGTGATTGACTTGGTCATTGCAGAATATTCCATTTATTTTTCCCTCAAAAGCTCCTAGGTTGCTTTTGCATTGTGTTTTGGATCATTGTCCATCTGTACTATGAAGTGGCGTCCAATCAACTTTGCTGCATTTGGGTGAATCTGGGCTGACAGTATATCTCTAAACACTGCAGAATTCATCCGGCTTCTTCTGTCACATCATCAATAAACACCAATGACCCAGTGCCACTGGAAGCCATGCATGCCCATGCCATCACACTGCCTCCACCATGTTTTACAGATGACGTTGTATGCTTTGGATCATGAGCTGTTCCAAGGCTTCTCCACATTTTTTTCCTCCCGTCATTCTGGTACATATTAATCTTAGTTTCTTCCATCCAAAGAATGCTTTTCCAGAACTGGTCTGGCGTTTTTAGATTTTTTTTTGGCAAAGTATAATCTGGCTTTTCTATTCTTCAGGCTTAGGAATTGTTTGCACCTTGTGGTGAACCCTCTCTATTTGCACTTGTGAAGTTTTCTGTTGGTTATAGTCTTTGACAATGATACGCCCACCTCCTGGAGAGTGTCCTTCATGTGTCTGGATGTTGTAAATGGGTTTTTCTTTACCATAGAGTGGATCCTGCGATCATCCATCACTCTTGTCTTCCGTGGACGTACAGGCCTTCTTATGTTGCTGAGCTCACCAGCGCTTTCTTCTTTCTTCAGAATGTACCAATTTGTTGATTTGGCCACTCCTAATGTTGATGCTATCTCTCTGGTGGATTTGTTTCGTTTTTAAAGCCTTACAATGGCCTGTATTACTTGTATTGAGGAGGGGGTTTGGGACTTTAGATGAGGCACATGAAAGAGACCGGATGTGTAAAAAAAATGAATCAGGGTGTAAGTACATACAGTGCTGCCTGTCAGTGCCCATCATTACTGTCTATCAGTGCTGCCTATCAGTGCCCATCAGTGAAGCCCCATCTGTTCGCATCAGTGAAGGAGAAAACTTACTTATTTACTAAATTGTATAACAAAAAAAGAAGAAAAAAAGATTTTCTACAAAATTTTCGGTCTTTTTTTCATGTGTTTAGCAAAAAATAAAAAACTTAGTAGTGATTAAATACCACCAAAAGAAAGCTCTCTCTGTCTCAAAAGAATTATAAAAATGTATTTTGGGTACAGCATTGCATGACTGTGCAATTGTCATTCAAAATGTGACAGTGCTGAAAGCTAAAAAACTGGCCTGAGCAGAAAGAGTACTAGCTGGAGGAGTTCAACTTCAATTTGTTAGTGTATCTAAACCTGCTCCTTCATGGCACTACCTCCCCCAGACCAACAATGCAGCTATTCAAATGTGTCTCCATTCCTTCATCCAGAATAGGGGCACTCTAATACAGGAGGTGTGGTACTGGGCAGATCATCAGATGAAAACAGAGGGGAAAAAACAGAGGGGAAAAACTGGATGGAGCATACACACGGTCGGGATTCCCGGCCAAAAGCTCTCATCGCAGCTTTCCCGTCAAAAATCCTGCCCGTGTGTACGGGGCATTAAGGATTGGTAAACTGCAATTTATTACACATTTGGTTTTGCGTTTAATACCACTTTAAAAGGGCTGTAAAGGTTCGTATTTTTTCACCTTAATGCATCCTATGCATTAGGGTGAAAATACACCTCGCTGTCACGGGCCCCCCAGCCCCCCTGTTTTACTTACCTGAGCCCGTTCACCTGCTCTGCGTGTCCCCCACCGTCCTCTTCTCCACTGAGTCTCGGTGTTGATTGAATAGATTGATAGCAGTGCAGCCAATGGCTCCCGCTGCTGTCAATCAAATCCAAAGACACTGCTGCTGGGGGGCGGGACCGAGTCATACAATCTATAGACCAGTGGTTCTCAACCTGGGGGTCGGGACCCCCTTGGGGGTCAAATGACGATATGCTAGGGGTCACCAAATCCTGGGCAGTTCCTGAAGCCTGCACCACTCTCCTAGCCTTTGTGCAGCTGCCCAGCAGGGCTCTCCCTGGGGCCTGCAGCCGCCCACTCCTCCTCTTCACAGCCACCCACTCAGTTCACGGCATGGCTGGGAGGCAGAGACTAGAGGTCAGTGAGTCGAGACACAGTGAGTAACACTACCTGTGATTATAGTTGCCATTAAACAACAAGAAAGACGGCTAGAGAGAGTGATGGGGGAAAAAAATTAGGATAGAGATATAAAAGGGAAAGAAAGGGGAATAAAGAGAAAAAGTGGTACATCCTAAAATATAGCATAATGGGATTTAATACTGTATGAGTGGAAGGGACTCAGGGAGCGCTAAATGGGTGTCCACAACACATGCTACAAAATAATTTTACTGTTAGGGGTCCCCACAACTTGGGAAATGTTATCAAGGGGTCACGGAACTAGAAGGTTGAGAACCACTATAGTATAGATGCTGAGTGTATGACACGGGAGCGTACCTGCAAGCTAACCCCCTCGGGAGAGAGCTTCCCAGAGGGGGTTAGCTATTGTGGGCAGGAGCCGCAAGAGCCGCCGTGTGACCCAAGAACAAGAGGATCGGGGCCACTCTGTGCAAAACGAGGTAAGTATGACATGTTTGTTATTTAAAAATAAATAAAATAAACCTTTACAACCCCTTTAAGGTAAATAAAAAAATGCCACCTAGCATTTAAAAGCACTTTAACCCTGTCGGCTGGAGCACACCTACCTTTGATAAGTGACATCAAGTTTTCAGTACAATAATATGTGCTGCATAGACACCCCTAAGACTATTCACTTTTCAATGGACCAAAAGCTTGGAATCCTAGCTGCAGGATTTTTTTCCTATGAGCAGGCCAGATTATAAAATGAAAGTGTGTGCTTGATGATATATGATTTCGTTATAAAAACAGGATAGGCTGTGTCAATGTATTTGTGAGTGAGACATAGTAAAAAAAAGAAAACATCTGGAAAAGGATACGGGGAGTTTCTGTACTTCCTCTGACTTCTTTAGATCTCACATAAAGATTTTTTTATTCCATTACTAACTTGGAAGTACCTGGCACTCTGTGTCAGAAAACAGCAGCAGACGTTGGTTTCATGCCTTAAAATGTCCTCTGTTTGCATACTATTTCATTCACAAATGATCCAGGGCACATGACTCGAGTATGAGTCACAGTAACCTCCAAAGCACTTAAATAACTTACAACCGGTGATTCAGCTCTATAATAATCACTATAAAGTAAACATTAGTAACTGAGCTGCTTACTATGCTGCCCACACAGTGATACCACTCCCACATATTTTGGTGTAGGAAGAGACTTGGTACACCCAGTTGATGACTAATGTCCAGAGGTACTCAGCAAGGAGGAGCGGCACTGTGGGTAGCTTCCTCCCACAGAAAACTACGCTGTAATGCTTTCCAATGTCTGGCCACTTTTCCTGCTAATGTAGTCTACGCCGCAGTGTTTCTCAACCTTTTTTTTAATAAAGGCACATTTATGCATAATCCCGAGACACACTATTCTAAAATATAACAAAATAAACTAATAGTTTTACATAATTGCAGCAGCATCAACACATTGGGACATCCAGCTTTGGAAGTGATTTGTTTTTACAAAGCAAATATACCTTTCACGAATAATTGAAAAACTGCGAGGCGCATGTGTGGAGGCTAGCAGGACGGACATGTCGGGCTAGAGCTCTGCTCTGTGAGGGAGAAAAGCCGCATATCTCAGGATGCCAGTCAAATCAAAAGTGATACAATTTGTGGACTCATTTGCCTAAGAGGTGAGGGGGACCTTTTATGAGGAAAATGGTGCTGGGGGGTGCCCGAAACAAGTAAAAAACGAACCCCAATAGCGGCAGCCAGCAGACTAAAAGTACAGCAAAAAAGGCGGCAGCCCCTCAGCTGCATTCTCCTCAGGGAAAGAGAAAAAGAGTATGGCAAAGCAGATGAAACCCACTATCTCCCTGGAAGATTTAAACTCTGACAGTGAAGATGATAATGACATTTCTCAAGCAGCACTTCAAGACACAGCTGTCCCCTCAGGATTATTAAAGCAATTTGAGAAAATGCTGCATAAAGCCTTAAAGCACACCTCGGAACAAATCACCTCTAACCTCACAAAGGAGATTAGAGAATTGGGGCACCGGACATAAACATTGGAAATGAAAGTTGAAGAAATTTAAGTTTTCACCCAAGAATGTCTGACTGAACTGGACTCACTTAAAGAGGAAAATATAACACTACAAAATAGGTTGGAGGATTATGAAAACCGCGCCAGACGGTCCAATTTAAGATTCAGAGGTATTCCTGAATCAGTCTTAGACCTCCAAGCCACCATACTAGCCTTATGTCAGGAATTACTGCCAGGAATAGCAGTGGAACGGATGGAAATGGACAGAGTCCACAGGGCACTTATGCCCAAAAAGACAGAGGGTCCCCCTAGGGACATTATTGCCAAGTTCCATTATTACAGAACAAAGGAGCAGATATTGGAAGCAGCCAGAGAAAAGAACAATTTACTCTTCCAAGGATATAACTATCAGATATTTGCAGATATCTCCCAGCTTACTATATCCAAGAGGCGGGCAATGAAACCTCTCCTATTGGAACTCCAACACCACAAAATTAAATATCAATGGGGATTCCCCTTTTCCCTGCGCTTCACCTACCAAGGAACCACAATTACTTGCAGAACACCTGACCAACTTCAACAAGCCTTACTTGACCTCAAGCTAATTAAAGGAGCAAATATACCTTTCACATTGGTACTATTACTGACTGATATTCCAGCATTTCTCCTCTCCCTCAAATTCTGCTAATGTGACCTCAGTGCTAATGCAGAGGGGCAAACAAGGATTTCCTCAGGCTCCTTATCAACCTATGGCATCATCGGTTATTAGAATTCAATCAGCTGGCTCACACAGTGACCGAGGTTGTAATGCACAATTAAAACCTGTAACTTTGTGTAAGAAAAAAAAAGGCAGGTTTATTGACATTTTTTGGCAATTTGAAACAATGTTTGGCCATTTTATCAAGGCAAGCCTGAAAGCCGGTTCACACTGGGGCAGTACGACTTCCTGAGCGACTCGGCAAGGCTATCTTCCCACGACTTCAGGGGCGACTTGCAAAATTACTTCTGTATTGAAGTCAATGCAAGTCGCCCTGAAGTCATCCCAAAGTAGTACAGGAACCTTTTTCTAAGTCGGAGCGACTTGAGTCGCTCCTATTAGAACGGTTCCATTGTACAGAACGGATCGCGACTTGTCAGGCGGCTAAGTCACCTGACAAGTCGCGCCTGTGTGAACCGGTTCTGAAGGCACCCTGAGTGGGTAGGAGTGGAAACTACAGTTACTGAAGGGAATACATATTTATTTTGCGTTGGTTGAAACCTGATATGGTTTAAGAAAAATTTTCACTTTCCTGCAGCACTTCCTATATAAACTCTATTGGCTTACACAGTCACAAGACCTGATGAAGGGCCACACCCTGACACGCGTTGTCATGACTACAGCCTAACATTCCTCCTTCCTGCTACCTTCGGCTTGCTTCGCACCCTGGGACTCAAGCTTTGCCTCGACATCGGCTTCTTTGAGCCTGTTACCATTCCCAGCTCCAAGCCTCGTTTTGGAATGACGTCACGCCTGGGAAGTCCTACACCCCTCGTGTCCACATTGGAGCCTGCTCACATTATTGCCTGTTGGTTTCTCCTCCCTCCTATGGTAAGCCAGCTGACTCACTATGTAACGCCGGGCATCATACCAGTTTGATTCTGCTTCCTCTCCACACACCATCTGGATTGGATTCTTCCCCTTGTTCTATTTGTGGGCACATCATAGATGACACATGAGGTTTCTATCCACCGCAGCATACCTTTCCACCATTCAGCATATTGCACGTCCCTACAAGGTATCACCATCATAGTGTCAAGCAAACTGATTGTTAGATTTAGATTCCCTTCAGTAACTGTAGTTTCCACTCCTACCCACTCAGGGTGCCTTCAGAACCGGTTCATTACTATTAGATTGTAAGCTCTTCTGAGCAGGGCCCTCTTAATCCTCTTGTATTTTATTGTATTGTAACTGTTTTGTCTCCCTTTATATTGTAAAGTGCTGCGTAAACTGTTGGCGCTATATAAATCCTGTATAATAATAATAATAATTGTTGATTGATAATTCATGCAACGGAGGACAGAATTGTTTTTCACACATCCTTTTATGGCAACATTAAATTGACAATTCATTGATAGATTTTTTGCCTTTTATTAATTCCGCACAAGACTTGGCCCCAAATAGTGCTTTTTATATGGTTGTTTTTGTTTGCATATTTCTTTGTTCAACCACTTGCCGACCATACTATAGCCGAATGATGGCAAGAGCGCGGTCAGCCAGTTCTGGGACACCGTCATACGACGGCGTCCCATGATCGCGTCCACCATGCCCGCAGCAGTGCATGGGTGGCACACTCTGTGGTGATAGCACTGTCCTCCGTACTCACAGATTGAGGTAAAGAGCCAATCTGTGGTTCTTTACCATGTGATCAGCTGTGTCGTTTATTCATTAGTTTGCGCAAAAGTTATAGCGTTTACAAAATAGGGGATAGTTTTATGGCATTTTTATTAATATTTTTTTTACTAGTAATGGCGGCGTTCAGCGATTTTTTTCCGTGACTGCGACATTATGGCGGACATATCGGACACTTTTGATACATTTTTGGGACCATTGTCATTTTCACAGCGAAAAGTGCTATATAAATGCACTGATTACTGTGAAAATGACAATGGCAGTGAAGGGGTAAACCACTAGGGGGCGCTAAGGGGTTAAGTGTGCAATAAAGGAGTGATTCTTACTGTAGGGGGGCGTGGCTATAGGCGTGACATCACTGATCGTTGTTCCCTACATCAGGGAACAGACGATCGGTGTTACTGCCACACAGAAGAATGGGGAAGGTGCTAAACCCGGCTCCTACCTTTTCCGAATGGACAGAGTCAGTGATCACTGACTCTGTCCATTCACATAACTGAGCATTGTAACCTGTGTTTACGATACTTCAGTTTATGAATGGAGAGAAGCTTCTCTCCATTCATTTTAGCTGAGGCTGCAGAGAAAGGGACTGGGGAATCTTTCTCTGTCCCTTTCTGTCCCTTTTCTCTGTCTTAAAGGGGAGATGTCAGGGGCCTGTTAAGACCCCTGATATCTCACCAAAGCCCCCCCAACAGGGCTGGTTAAAAAAAAAATTGCAATAAATAAATTAAAAAATAAAATGTAAATAATAATAATAATAATAATAATTATAATAATAAAAAAAACACACTGACAATCCACTACCCCCCCCCCCCCTAAAAATAAAAAATAAAAATCACTTTAAAAAAATACATAGTAAAAAATAAAAATAGTGTAAAAAATAAATAAATACAGCCACTGTCACATGACATTGTGGTAAAAAATGCCAGGAAGTTTACCAATGGTCATTCAAAGGTACTTCAAGACCCTGGTGACTCTGAATATAGCTATTGAGAAAGTTAACCATGAAATGGATGTGGTCCTTGTCTTACTATGTACAGTGATCATTGGAAGAGATTTCCCTTTGTTTTGGGTATTGTAGGAGGAATGCCACCTGAAACAGAGGGGTCAGAAGGATCATGGGACCTCTCTGAGATAACCATCATGGATGCTGAGACCCAGATAGAGATCACACAAAATTGCCAGGAGTGTAATAGTATCAAAAAGCTTGTGTTTCCTGACAGGGTGGCCAGGAGAAATGTTGTTAATGATATGTTTGCCAGGCTTACTCCTGAGCCTTTGGTACATATATGTGTTGCCCTAGGAAGAGCAACAGGCCACATCTGATGCTCCACTTTTTGCTTATTAAAGGCTGTCAAGGGAACAATTTGGTACTGCCCTGACAAATGTTGCAATCCGCTAAGACTCACGGCGCTTGCAAACGTGCTCCAGCGGCAGGATTCCTTCTGTAGAACATTTCCTGACCACACGTAATTTATTCTCCTTGAAAGCCAAAAGGTGCTCCTTGGATTTTGGGTCCCCCTTTACATTTAGGCTGTGAAAAATTCTCACAAATGTGGTAACCCCTACCTTTTCGGGTGTAATTGTAAGTATGCCTATGTTGTCTGTGAGAAATAACTTGTTAAAATTACAACTTTGTAAAGAAAAAAACAAATTTTATAAAATTTCTTAATTTTTCAAAAAATTGTGACAAAAATGACAACTTCAAAAAACTTGCTATGCCTCTTACTAAATTCCTTTGACTGTTTACTTTCCAAAAAGGGGTAATTTGGGGGCATTTCAACTGTCCTTTTGCTTTTTTAGGGTCTCAAAAAAGGAGACAGTGAGTACACCAGGATTGATCAATTTTCAAATATACTGCGTATACCATTGCTTGTAGACTCTATAACTGACTAAATGATATGCATTTATTTTTTTTTACCAAAGAAATGTAGTGGAATTTGGTCTAAATTCATGAAGAAAGATTATTAATGAAAAAAAAAGATCAAAATGTTTTTTGCTTTTGTGATATGAGTTGATTAGACACAATGTGGTGAGTGAATCCACGTCAGTCCGAACATGCAGTTTAAGGGCACAGAAACCCAATTTTAAAGGAAAAGAAAGTTCACAAACTTGCCCATACAGGGGTTTCAGCTTCACTCAGCAACAACAAAAACAGAAAATGCAGAGCCACCTGCCTCAAATGTCAGCAGTGCCACTGCTCTTTACACTGGTCCCCCAGACCACGGGTTCTTCTTAGCCTTTACTCACAGCACCTAACTGTACCGGCCCACTCTTGGACTCTGGATAGAGGCTCCCAGCACCCCAGGCTCTCCCACTCCAGACTTACAGATCCCCCTCCTGGATTCTATGGTTGACTCGCTTGTCAGTCCTCTGTAGATCCACTTAGCTGTCCCAACTCTTGTAGTCGTGTGGGTAAGGGAATCTCTCCAACATGGAGTCTTGTCTCGCCACTAGGTCACCTCTCCTGGCGAGAGGTGACCTGACCTCTATTCTCTATTTTCTTACACTGGCTGGGGAGGTAAGCTATAAAGTGCTCTAGCCAGGTAAGCAGAAGACAAACCTGTGGCTTCCTTGACAGACCTAACCAAGGACACAGTTGTTAAGTGAAACCATTGCAAATGCTTTTCAGTAACTGAAACTTGCATTGTGCATAAAAAACTGTATTCCTCCTGTTTTCAAAAGAGAATTTTGTGTTGAAACAAATGCCTTAAGTTTGGGCTTAGGCTTAGTCCTCTCTCAGGTAGTAAACCCAGAAGAAACTGATCCCTGCAGCAAAGAATTTTAATACAGTTAAACATTGGATTGCGAGCATAATTCGTTCTTGTAATCCAAAGCACTCGTATATATCAAAGCGAATTTCCGCATAAGAAATAACAGAACTTCAGATGATTCGTTTCACAACAATTTATTCATATAAAAATTATTACAGCAATACAAAATACTGCATAAAGTGTACTGAAAAAAATAAATAAAAAAAATTAACCTGCACTTCAGGAGCTACAGAGTATAAAAGAGAAGAGGGGTGGTTCACACAGCTGTGACCTGAAAGTCAGCATGACTTTGCCAGGCAACTTCAAGACGACTTTGTGGCAACTTCATAGCAACTTTAAAGCAACTTCAAAGCAAATTCAGGGGAATGCCTGGGTAATCTTCCTGTAATTGTATTGAAGAGGAATCATGGAATCATGATCCCTCTTCAATACAAATGACTTAGTTAATAGGATATGGCACTTTCTACCATTATTTATGCACCCACAGTGCCATCCTGTGGTGGTGTATCTTTGCTAATCTTCCCGTAATGTCGGATTCAAATCACATCAATTAAGATAAGGATCCAACTTGGAGGCAACTTCCATTAAATTCTAGGGCAGGGTTGGCAAACACAAGGCCTGTGGGCCGAATCCGGCCCACCAGGCCTTGTAATGTGGCCTGCGCAGCGGCACGCCAGCCTCCACTTCCTCTTCTCACAGCCGCTTTCTGCTGCTAACACGAAATAGGTCTACTTGGCAACCGGAGTAAACACTTCCTCCCTCTCCTCCTCAGTACTGTGTGTAGCTGAGCGCATGCAGTGGATCCAGCATGTACCTCCCCCAGCAGTTTTCCAGCCTATCTCCTGCAGGCTGCTGCTTGAGTGGGAGGGAAAGGGATGTGCCTGACCCCTGAGGCCGTGCCCGCCTGGAAGTGGGGGGTGTGAGCAGCTGAGCAGAGGGAGCCGAGTGACAGTGAACTTCCTGGAAGGTAAGCTCAGCAAGCAGTACTTCGTGGATTAGATAACAAGCACCTCTATGCTGAGTCTGCTGAGTTACTGCAGCTTAGCATAGAGGAGCTGTTAGCTGACAAATCAGATTGAATCTTTTCATGTGGCACAGTGAGAAATTGGGCTCATTAAAGCATTGTACACCCAGGGTGTGCTCTCCTCACCTAACTGGTGCATGCTTTCCTGACCTGCCTGGTGTGTGCTCTCCTCACCTAACTGGTGCATGATTTCCTGACCTCCCTGGTGTGTGCTCTCCTTACCTAACTAGTGCATGCTTTCCTGACCTCCCTGGTGTGTGCTCTCCTCACCTAACTGGTGCATGATTTCCTGACCTCCCTGGTGTGTGCTCTCCTCACCTAACTGGTGCATGCTTTCTGACCTCCCTGGTGTGTGCTCTCCTCACCTCCCTGGTGCATGCTCTCCTGACCTGCCTGGTTTGCGTTGGGAGGTGGGGGGGACTGTGGAGGTGTGTAGGAAGATGCGTTTAGAGGTGGGAGTTGGGGACAGAATGCTGGGTGCAGGGGTCAGAACCCAGGAGGAGGGGTGAAAGTGAGATGTTGCACATTGGGCACAGCCCACCCCTAAGCTCTGCCCTCTGTACGTAGCGCACCCCTGAATTCCTGCACTCTGTACGTAGCACACCCCTGAATTTCTGTACGTAGCACACCCCTGAATTTGTAGCACACCCCTAAATTTCTGTACGTAGCACACCCCTGAATTTCTGTACGTCGCAAACCCCTGAATTCCTACCCTCTGTACGTAACGCACTGCCGAACTCTTCACTCTGTATGTAGTGCGACCCAGATACAACTGGCCCTTTGAGGGCAACCACACTGCTGATGCAGCCCTCGACGAAATTGAGTTTGACACCCCTGGTCTAGGGGCAGAAGTTGGATAGAAGTCACCTTTAAGTAGTACAGGAACCTTTTCTAAAGTTGGAGCGACTTCAGTAGTGCTAATTAAGACATCTCTCATTGACTAAAATGGGATTTCACATGTCACAAGACTTGGGGTCTCACAAGTCGGATCCCAAGTCGTGGCAGTGTGAACTGGTCCTTATACTCAGTTGTGACTTGACGCTACTCGTATTGCAATACCTTGTTCATTTATCAAGTTAAAATTTATAAAGTTTTAATGTATAGTGGAGCAGGAGTGCCTGGCCATCAAGTGAGTCTTGGAGTACCTAAGGTACCACCTCTTGATAAGGTAGTTACACCTGGTTACAGATCACTCACTGCTCAAGTGGATGTGCCAAGTGAAAGAGGAAAATGCCAAAGTAACGCAATGGAATGAAGCTGTTTTCTGTTGACTGCAGGCATGAAAACGAACATGGGACCAACAACACACACACACAATGTATATCAATGTATATACAAATCAAAATCAAATTCTCAATGGATTTTTTTTTCTTCATATATGATTCTAGTTTCAGCTGCCATTTACTTCAAGAATCGTTAAAATGAATCATACAATTTCCAAAAGGAAATGACACTTTATAAGAATGTTTTAGTAATTTTAGTAAAGATCTACATTTCTAAAGCTGTAAATAGCCTTAGCAATCATTCATCTGGAATACTTCAATCATAACAAAAATGTTTTCCAAATGTAAATAAAAGACTGAGAGCAGCTCTCACAAGCCTCATGTACCACACAAAGTACTGAATGGTTCACATATTTTCTTTACTAGTCTGAATCTGGGGCTTGGCATCCTGAAGGCTGGAGTGAATGAATGAGTCAGACATCAGGAAGAAGCTCTCTGTCTTTATTTATTCTGACCTTAGATGTTTAAACAAGAGCACTGTGTGACACCTCCTCAGAGGAAGCTCGGGGTGACACAGGGGAAAGGAAGCTCTGCTGGAATTACACCCTGCATTTTTTCAGAGATAAATACTAATATACCATGAGATGTCTAAGCAACCCAAAAGAATGGATTTCTAATTAGAAGTAAAGAATTGCTTTGTTAAAATAAGCCTGTCACAAAACTGCACACTTGAAACTAAGAACAATGATGAAAAATACATAAGCGGAAGAAACTTTAAGTGAAATGGCATGTCATAGCTATTAGTCAATCTGTAGATATGGGAAATTTTCATTTAAAAAATATCTTGTAATTCTCGGAATACATTTGTACAAGAGTGATATAAATTAAGTTGTTTGTTATCTCATGTGGATATACACTATTGATCTTGTAAACTTGTGATACAAATCTTTTTCATGTATCTATGTGTAGCACTACCCCTTAGGAGCTGCTGGTTAGTTTTGGGTCTGCACTCTGCCTGTCAACCCCAGAAATTTGTCTCGAACCCTCCACCTGGATAATAACTTGATTGTGGGACCCACTAGCAGTAGAGAACCACAATGATACCATACAGTACTATACCAATATATGTGTAAAGAAAAAAACATTACCTTGCTGCTGGTTTCCTGCTCCACACATGCAACAAAGTCCACACAAGAGATAGCTTAACCAAGCATAAGTAGTTTACTTGGTGAAGAAAATAAACAAAGATTATACAGGTAACATTTGACTTCAAACAGGGCCCTGTAAGAGTTAATGGTATAGAGTTCTATAACAGGCTCAGAATTAGGCTATACAAAAAGGTCCTAGTAACACAACCTGAGGCCGGACGTGAGTAAGCACACAGTGGAGCAATCCCCCAATGCAATGATGCCAGCAATGAGATACCTCTCCACCAGGTCTCACTCAACTCCTCAAAATAGCAAACGACTATATAAATGAAAACAGACAGTTATATCACATGTATGAGTTTGTATGATCTTTGGCTCCCTCCAACGGACAGTTCCACCGACACGTGTCCTGCTGTGTCAGCTTAAACAACAAACTGAATTAATAATTGTTCCTTCAAGTTCAGGGTAATCTTCTGCTAGCTTTAGTTGGTGCACTTTAGTAATTTGCAATCCAACAAGAGATATGAAGAAAAGAACAAAACACCTAAAGTATATACTGTGAGGGCAATAAAGGCGCTGATCCTCCCAAAGCGCAATGTCACTCCAGGGTGCAATGTGTCCCTACTTGTGGCACAGCAACTTCCAGAAGGTGTAATGCTGTGTACACACGATCGGTCAAACCGATGAGAACGGTCTGATGGACCGTTTTCATCGGACCAAACCGATCGTGTGTGGGCCCCATCGATTATTTATCCATAGGTTAAAAAAAAGCAATCTTGTTTTAAAATCCACACATGCTCAGAATCAAGTCGACGCATGCTTGTAATCATTGAACTTTGTTTTTTTCAGCACGCCGTTGTGTTTTACGGCACCGCGTTCTGATACGATCGTTTTTTTAACTGATGGTGTGTAGGCACGACTGACCATCAGTCAGCTTCATTGGTTAACCGATGAAAACGGTCCATCAGACTGTTTTCATCGGATGGACCAATCGTGTGTACAGGGCTTAAGTGAGGCTATGGGAACCACCTTCCTGCAACACAGTTATTTATGTTGGTGGGCAGGTGCCCTCTCTCCAAATGAGGCATCGCCTCGCCGGTATGCTCCGTCTGGACTCTAATGGCTCTCAGTCTCTCCTCAGCTTCTGGTCCCTGGTCCTCCGCGCAGCCGTTCACAAGGTGCCGGTGAATAGGCGACTCCAGATGCTGTGGAGCATGGGCGGTTCCTCTCCCAGGTCCGATCAGCAAAGCCGTGGTAAGGATCCCTCTGTCAGGCGATCCGGTCTCTGCAACTTTAGACCCAGGCTTCTCCAGCCTAAACTCACTCAATGAAGGCCTCTTGCCTGTTGAGAGATGGCGTCCTAAGAGACCGAAACAAAGCCTTCCCTCGCCTTAAATAATTTCTCCCAGCAGGCAGTGGCACTGTGGGAATTGTAGTCTATTTCTAATCCACAGTAATCTCTTTACTACAATGTCCATCATGCATGCATATGATAAATGGACACCAGAGGGAGATATGTTCCTGTTAGGCACAAACTGTAGTCTATAAGCTACGTTCACAAGGTGACACCTTGCTACATATGTGTGACGAGACCCTTGCTCGCTCGGTTCTGCTCTCCCGACACTCATCTGCTTCTATTGGATCAGATTGCCGATTGCAACGTCTGATGGTCCAGTCATCCAAGGTCCCGGGATCAGAACTACAGCTATGTGCCGTTCGGACCCATTAAGAACACACACCAGGCAGGCTGTATGTATGTTAAAACAGGACTCTCTTTAATGGCAGCATTCTGCTGGTTATATACAGTTTACAAGCTTATCATCAATCAAAGAACAATGAAGCAATCAGAATAATTAACCTGAGCCAATTATCTAATCATTTAGCCTGACGAGGTGTCTAGGCGTCTCGTCTGCAATTCCCCACTATACAATACACATACAATGAACTTCAATCACATTCTAAAAGTCATTTAGTGGTGGTAATTATCTCCCAGAGACGTCCCGTCTCTGACAACAGCTAATCACCTGCAGAACACAATAAAAAGGTATTTCACAAGCCGGCTCTATAAGCTACGTTCACAAGGTGACACCTTGCTACATATGTTTTTTAGAATTTGTACTATTAAACTTATATCAATTTGAAATAATCATTGTCTACATACACATTCTTTTGTATTCATTGCCTTTTAAAGTCCCGCCAGAGGGTTTCTGTTTTGCTGCTTCTATGACTTATTAGGGATGTGGGCAATGTCTCCAAAGTTGAACTATTCCATATATACTCCTTCACATCTCCCGAGCCTTCAATAAAGTACAATAATCATGAATGCCACTCCTGAATTTTTGGTACCCAGTACAGAGATACAGATGCTTTTTAACCACTTGCCCCCCCCCCCCCCCTTCAGTGCTTTTTGCTATACGGCACTGTGTTATTTTAACTGACAATTTGTGTGGTCATTCAATGATGTACCCAAATAAAATTTATGTTTTTTTCCACACAATTAGGGCTTTCTTTTTGTTGTATTTGATTAACACTGTGCTTTTTTATTTGTTTTGTGCTATAAACAAAAAAAGGCCCACAATTTTGAAAAAAATAAAACAATATTTTTTACTTTCTACTATAAAACATATCCCATAAAAAGTGCATATTGGTTGGTTTACGCAAACATTATAGCATCTAAAAACTATGGTATATACAACCCCTGGTGAAAAACATGTTCATTCAATTGTTTAGTTGTGTAGAAAAAATTAAATAATGACAGACATGCCTGAAAACTATTTTCATTTAACATTCCAACCTTTTGGCTTCAGACAAACACTTAAAAAAGAAAAAAGGAAATAAGACTGTAGTCAATTGCAACTGTTATAGAATCACTAAATTCTGAGGAAAATATTATGGAATCATGGCTTTTATAACAGCTTGAATTCTTGTTGTATTTATGAAATTTTTATTTATTTATTCATACTAGTAATGGCTGTGATCAGTGACTTATAGCAGAACTGCGATATTGT
The DNA here is from genome assembly GCF_905171775.1 of Rana temporaria. Taxonomy (NCBI): domain Eukaryota; kingdom Metazoa; phylum Chordata; class Amphibia; order Anura; family Ranidae; genus Rana; species Rana temporaria. The sequence goes on along the minus strand of NC_053491.1, from coordinate 197,671,173 downwards.
GGTAGACAACCGGACAATTGACACTTTGCGCGAACCAGTAACACTAATACAGTGAGCAGTGATAAAAATATGCCCTGTCACTGTACTAATGACACTGGCTGGGAAGGGGTTAAACATTTAGGGCAATCAAAGTATTAACTATGTGCCTAGCCATTGTTTTGGTGTACTATGTGCTGCTTTTACTAGGGGAAGAGATGGATTTAGATCCCTGATTTGCAGGAACAAAAAATCTATCCCTTCCCCCTGTCATAACAGAGATCTGCCTTGTTTACATCTGCCCGACGATCGGTGGGTGCCCAGCATCCGATGGACATCGAGTGCCCAGCATCCGCAGATTGGCGCCCCCTGCAGGTGGAAGTGCAGGATCATGTATATATACGTGATCTGGTGCAGATCTGCAGGGTGTAGGGAGGTCAGCAAGTGATTAATGTCAAAATTCCTTTTCTGTAAACTCGTTCCAGGTCAGTAGCAGAGAAAGAAATGAAACAATTGGATCAGCATTAGAAGGGTCAGCAATGACAGACTTCATAATTTTTCCATCATATTCCCATTTTAAATTGCCCAAGTTTGCGATGGGCTTACTTTAATCCCTTATACTTCAGTAGCCTGCATGTCCTTTCCTGTTTTAGTTTGTTATTGATACTTAGAAGGAATCTGTCACAAAGGAAAGCACTTGTTCTGATGACTCAAGTAATTCCTTCAATTATGTCACACATTCCATTTTTGGGGAAATGAAGCTGAATAAGTTCAATGACACACTGCCCTGCAAGTATCATATGGCACATGAGTCAGAGAATGTCTGTTTCCAATCTTCTTACACAGGTTGAGTTTTTCTGATTTTTAGAGGAGGTGATTAGATCTATTTACTGTGGATCCCAAAATTCTTATAAGATAGATTGAACATCACGTAAAGTGAATGTGCAAAGTAAAAGTCTAGCATAGGATTCTTCTGTTTACCCCTCTTTAGCAGGTTTCACTAAGTCACTTAGGTTTCAATATTCTCAACCTTTGGTCTAAACTCAGCCCCAGGGTTAATCGTTATACCCTTGACTACATTTAAAGCGGGAGTTCACCCAATTCCTTTTTTGTTTTTCTTTTCCCCTTAGATTCCTGCTCGTTTTGTCTAGGGCAGGGGTGGGCAATTATTTTTTCGATGGGGCCACATGAGAAACTAAAAATATTTTGGAGGGCCGGGCCAAAAGGCTAAACTCAATACTGCATAAAATCAATTGTATTTCTTTATAAAAAGCAGTAAATATCATTGTTGGAAAACTGGTACGAGTACTTGTTATAGACATGGCACAGGAGGGGGACAGAGGCTGGGGACATGACACATGAGGGGGACAGAGGCTGGGGACGACACAGGAGGGGGACAGAGGCTGGGGACATGACACAGGAGGGGGACAGAGGCTGGGGACATGACACAGGAGGGGGACAGAGGCTGGGGACATGACACAGGAGGGGGACAGAGGCTGGGGACATGACACAAGAGGGGGACAGAGGCTGGGGACATGACACAAGAGGGGGACAGAGGCTGGGGACATGACACAGGAGAGGGACAGAGGCTGGGGACATGACACAGGAGGGGGACAGAGGCTGGGGACATGACACAGGAGGGGGACAGACGCTGGGGACATACGCTGGGGACATGGCACAGGAGGGGGACAGAGGCTGGGGACATGACACAGGAGGGGGACAGATGCTGGGGACATGACACAGGAGGGGGACAGACGCTGGGGACATGACACAGGAGGGGGACAGACGCTGGGGACATGACACAGGAGGGGGACAGACGCTGGGGACATGACACAGGAGGGGGACAGACGCTGGGGACATGACACAGGAGGGGGACAGACGCTGGGGACATGACACAGGAGGGGGACAGAGGCTGGGGACATGACACAGGAGGGGGACAGAGGCTGGGGACATGGCACAAGAGGGGGACAGAGGCTGGGGACATGGCACAGGAGGGGGACAGAGGCTGGGGACATGACACAAGAGGGGGACAGAGGCTGGGGACATGACACAAGAGGGGGACAGAGGCTGGGGACATGACACAGGAGGGGGACAGAGGCTGGGGACATGACACAGGAGGGGGACAGACGCTGGGGACATACGCTGGGGACATGGCACAGGAGGGGGACAGAGGCTGGGGACATGACACAGGAGGGGGACAGACGCTGGGGACATGACACAGGAGGGAGACAGACGCTGGGGACATGACACAGGAGGGGGACAGACGCTGGGGACATGACACAGGAGGGGGACAGACGCTGGGGACATGACACAGGAGGGGGACAGACGCTGGGGACATGACACAGGAGGGGGACAGACGCTGGGGACATGACACAGGAGGGGGACAGACGCTGGGGACATGACACAGGAGGGGGACAGACGCTGGGGACATGACACAGGAGGGGGACAGACGCTGGGGACATGACACAGGAGGGGGACAGACGCTAGGGACATGACACAGGAGGGGGACAGACGCTGGGGACATGACACAGGAGGGGGACAGAGGCTGGGGACAGGCAGCCACTGATTAATCAATAACAATTGATTAAACAGTGGCTGCATGTGATGGCACAGTGGCTGCGTGTGATGGCACAGTGGCTGCGTTTGATGGGCACAGTGGCGACAATTGATGGCACAGTGGCTGCGTGTGATGGGCACAGTGGCAACAATTGATGGCACAGTGACTGCGTGTGTTGGCACAGTGGCTGCGTGTGTTGGCACAGTGGCTGCGTTTGATGGGCACAGTGGCTGCGTGTGATGGGCACAGTGGCTGCGTGTGATTGGCACAGTGGCTGCGTTTGATGGGCAGAGTGGCTGCGTGTTATTGGCACAGTGGCTGCGTGTGATTGGCACAGTGGCTGCGTGTGATTGGCACAGTGGCTGCGTGTGATTGGCACAGTGGCTGCATGTGATTGGCACAGTGGCTGCATGTGATTGGCACAGTGGCTGCATGTGATTGGCACAGTGGCTGTGTTTGGGAACAGTGGCAACAATTGATTGCACAGTGGCTGCATGTGATTGGCACAGTGGCTGCGTGTGATTGGCACAGTGGCTGCGTGTGATTGGCACAGTGGCTGCGTTTGATGGGCAGAGTGGCTGCGTGTTATTGGCACAGTGGCTGCGTTTGATGGGCACAGTGGCTGCATGTGATTGGCACAGTGGCTGCGTGTGATTGGCACAGTGGCTGCATGTGATTGGCACAGTGGCTGTGTTTGGGAACAGTGGCTGCGTGTGATTGGCACAGTGGCTGTGTTTGGGAACAGTGGCTGCGTGTGATTGGCACAGTGGCGACAATTTATGGTGGCTGCGTGTGTTGGCACAAGTGGCTGCATGTGTTGGCACAAGTGGCTGCATGTGTTGGCACAAGTGGCTGCGTGTGACCCCTCCAGGCCCTGCCTACTGTTATCACCGCGGCGGGGAACATTACAGACAGCGTTCGTTTGAACAGCTGTTTTCCCCGCTGCGCATAGACACTCCCCCTTGGACGGATCTGTCCAATCGCGAGCAAGGGGGAGTGTCTATGTGATTCCCCCTTGCTCGCGATTGGACAGATCCGTCCAAGGGGGAGTGTCTATGCCATAGACACTCCCCCTTGGACGGATCTGTCCAATCGCGAGCAAGGGGGAGTATCTATGTGACTCCCCCTTGCTCGCGATTGGACAGATCCGTCCAAGGGGGAGTGTCTATGCGCGGCGGGGAAAACAGCTGTTCAAACGAACGCTGTCTAATGTTCCCCGCCGCGGGGATTAACGTGGCAGCGGGGGTGGGCCGGATTAAAAGGTCCGCCGGGCCATATACGGCCCGCGGGCCGTAGTTTGCCCAGGTCTGGTCTAGGGGAAACGGCTATTTGTTTTAAAATATGATCCGTACTTACCCGTTTTCGAGATGCATCTTCTTCCGTCGCTTCCGGGTATGGGTCTTCGGGAGCGGGCATTCCTTCTTGATTGACAGTCTTCCGAGAGGCTTCCGACGGTCGCATCCATCGCGTCACTCGTACCCGAAAGAAGCCGAACTTCGGTGCGGCTCTATACTGCGCCTGCGCACCGACGTTCGGCTTCTTTCGGAAAATCGTGACACGATGGATGGAAGAAGTCCAGAAGTCCGGAAGCCTCTCGGAAGACTGTCAATCAAGAAGGAACACCCAGTCCCGCAGCCCATACCCGGAAGCGGCGGAGAAGATGCATCTCGTAAACGGGTAAGTACGGATCATATTTTAAAACAAATAGCCGATTCCCCTAGACAAAACGAGCATGAAGCGAAGTGGAAAATGTGTAAGGTATGGGTGAACCTCCGCTTTAAGTAATGTTACTGATCATTAGTGGACTCTCTATGGATGGGGCATTGAAAAAAGACTTTGGGAGTAGGTTTAACCCATTAGGTTAGGGATGTGGAGCCCAAAAACTCTTACAAAAAAAGGGTATTGCTTGTTAATAAAATAAGGCATCTTTTGGTGCATGTATTTCAACTTTTGAGAGAGAGATCTTCAGAACAGAAGAGGGTCTGGCATGTGACAGTTGATTGTCAGGGAAAAGGCTTAATCTTACTTGGGCAGAAGCTGAGGCCACATGAACAAAAATGAAACAAAACAACAGTCTTTGCGCTAAATGTATGGAATCCAAACCAGAAACACACTGACCAAGGGATTCATCAAGGGAAAGAGTTAATACAAAAGTCTATCTGACACTACACTCCTTGCAGCTCAGTAATCAACGGGAGACTGATAGCTGTGAAAACATTTGAGAAATACGAGCGAGCGCACAGGCTCAAGGGTGCAAATAACGTTTGTTTATTGTGATGTAAAAGATAAAATCGATACACTTACAAATGTTGTTTGGCTCTGATGTCAACATCAGACATCAGAGCCAGTTAATCCATCCATTCTGTGGATCTCTCATCAACATCAGCGCTCGGATGTGATCCTGTTCATGGCTCTTTACTGGAGGAACTTTTTGATGTTGATGATTCACCTATGTTTGTAAGTGTATCAATTTTATCTTTTATACTACAATAAACAAACATTATTTGCACCATAAGACTGTGCGCTTGTATTCCTCGAGGCCACATGAACTGAATGGGACAAGGGCTCCCAAGGGAAACAAAGATCAGTTGGAGGACTAAAACAAGAACTTGAAGACATAATGAGGTATTTGCTGTTTAGCTTTGTTATCTTAGAAATGTGCTAGGCTAGGTAAGTTTCACTTAAATGTCATCAACAGGGGGGCGTGTCCGGATGTGAGTCGCGACGGACGTCTTAGAGAGGAGCTCTGGGAATCCTTTTTTTTAATCCTGCGCCATCTGTGCATCCAGTGATCTGGTGAGCATTGTCAGCTCCCCAGATCATTCTTCCTCACCCTCAGCCTTACCCTGGGCAAGATACTGGAGAGATTTGCGGCCCATCCGCGACGATATCCGGGATGCCCTAGTGCTCACCTCCCAGCAGCCGCCGCCGCCGCCGCCATCTGTAAGGCCCTGTGCCCTGAACCTCCACCATCCTTACGCCCAGAATGGGGGGATTTGCAGCCTCATCTCTCCCTCTTGTGCCCCTGCCTCCCTCCAGCAACATAGCGGCTTCTAGGCCTCGCTAGCCTGTGGATTCTGCCACGGCCTATAGAGGCCTGGTGACAGCCGCCATATTGCAACACTCAGTCTCCTCAATCTGCCAGACCACACTCACCCTGGGCCCCTGGAACTTCACTGCGCTGCCTCATCTGTCTTCCCATCTCCCTGCAATTAAGTAGGGAGCTCTAGTGTCGCTGCCCAGCGTCTGCCCCAGCCGAGATCTATCAGGGCCTAGTGACAGCGGCCATCTTGGTACACCCAGCTTTCTTAATCTGCTGAGCCACACACACCCTGGACCCCTGGAACTTCGTTGCACTGCCTTCACAGGTCTGCCCAGCTCCTGGCTATGAAGTAGGGAGCTCTAGTGTCCCTGCCCAGCGTCTGCCCCAGCCGAGATCTCTCGGGCCTAGTGATGGCGGCCATCTTGGTACACCCAAGTTTCCCTCCTGTGCTGCTGCAGCTCCAGGCTACTTCTCCTTTTAAGGGCCCCTACCTACTGTGTATTCAGGGCAGATGTCCTAGAAAAAAAAGGCCTCCAAGGCCGCTAAGTCACATCCTCAGCACCAGTTGTCACCAATTCCTGCACCACAGCTGGACGCAAGTTGCTCGGGAGGCTCCAGGCATGCTGGCTGAAATGGAAACTGAGCCCGGGGAGGCCCGGGTGGCAGACGCGCCAGCCCCATTACAGGATAGCACAAGCATGATCCTTGCCTACTGGTTTGCATAGATCACCTTGCCGAAGACTGCAACCTCATACGGAATGACCTGGGCAAAATAAGAAGAAGAATGGCCCGAGACTGAGTTCAGAATATCAGCTACCAAAGATCTTACTGCCACCCATGTCACCTCCATTGCTGAGCTGCAACGCACAATACAGATCCTGTTTGCAAAATCAGATGACACGGAAAACCTGCTAAGACGCAAGTCCTTGGTCTGCCCGAGAGGGAGGCGGGGGATCATTTTCTTTAAAGACCTGCTGGGACTCACAGATGTCCACTCCACTTATGTGGTTGAAAGAGCCCATTGAGTACCCACGATTCCTAGAAATCCGCCAAGACCCTTCTTAGTCCTGTTTCTCAATTACCGCAGCAGGGATAGGATCCTTTCTGACGCTCGCAGCCATCCAGCACTGAACTACGGCAATGTCTCAGTACTCCTCTTCCCTGATTTCTCAGTCGAGCTGCAGAGGAAGACAAAAACCTTTAAATAAGTCTGTAAATGGTTCAGAGATAAAGGCATCAAGTACGGCATGCTTTATCCCAGTCACCTTCGGGTCCAGCACGATGGAATGGTTCGATTGTTTGATAACCCGGCAGATGCTGATGACTGGCTGACCACTCTGAGATAAGGATCTCCCACTTACACTCACCTGATGCACAGATTTTCCTCATCCTTACTTATTTTATCCTTCCAATTTCACTGCAAGCACCAGAGTTGCCTTATGAATAACTCCAAGTGAATTTCGCTCCTCCACTCACGGTTTGTTCACGAAGAGTGCACCTGAAGTTGTTGACCTGCTATTCTCCATTCAACTGTAGGGACTTTATAATAGCCAAGTTTAAGTTGAGTTTAGGGTATCAAACTGACTAGAGATTTTGTTGGGGTTCTGGTCAGTAGGGGATTCTAACAGGTTTACAGACTGAACTGACCTAGTTTTTTGATGGGGCACTCTATGGTCAGTGGGGAGTTTCTAGTTTTTTTCTTTTAGTTGTGTACGCTCTACATCCATCGACTGCCTGGTTCTTTCACTATGCTATAATGGTACTCATAATCTTCAGAACTGCCCTATTTTGCTTTCTCTTTCAGGTATCCAATGGGTGTAAGCCCCTCATCTATGTGTAATCCGGCTACTTTACTATATATCCAAGATATCCACGGATCTAAAACTTATATCTTGGAATATCCGGGGTCTAAATGACAAGATCAAGAGGGCTTTGATGTTCAAATACCTAAATCATCACAAACCGCATATTTTGTTCCTACAGGAAACGTATCTCCTGGACAACAAAATTCTCACCCTCAGAAGGCCCTGGGTGCAGCAGTCATTTCATGCAACTTACTCTAGCTATGCAAGGGGAGTGGCTATATTACTGGCCAAATCCCTTGCATGTAAGGTTGTTCAGGTGGTGACAGTGGTGGGGGGGGGGGGGTCTCGTACCTATCTGCGGTCCTCTCTGACCATGCCCCTCTGGAGATCAGGCTGGTGTTGTCGGAGAACAGGAGTGAGAAATGCTGGCGTCTGGCAGCTAAGTGGTTTCAGGACCCTAAGGTTGAGGAGATGGTCACCCCAAAAATACAACAATACTGGGACCTTAATGAGAGCTCTGCCTCCATACATGTGGTCTGGGAGGCTTTTAAAGCCAACACTAGGGGAGAGTACAACTCAGCTATCAAGGCAGTCGGATCTGAGCTGACCTCTCTAATACAGCAGCTTTAATCCAGAGAAACTGAGGCTGCTAAGGCTTTTTCTGACACCCGACTCCTGATCGTTTCAGCCAATTGATCGACACAAAAAGAGATTTGTCCCTACATCTTACATTGGCCATGCACCTAGATCTGGGTTCGTTGGTTGGAAGTATCTTTGAGTCCAGAGACAAAAATGGTAAGCTTCTGGCAAATCTAGTTGCGAAATCTAAACTGCAAACGGTGGTGTCTTAAATCTGTTGCTCGGATGGCAGAGTCGTCTCTAATTCTGATCAAATCTTGAAGGAATTTTGGCCTGCTGGGCAGATTAGGGACTATGTCCAATCATTACATTTACCCCCTCTATCGCAGGAAGATTGTGAGTTCCTGGATAGGGAATTTACTTATGAGGAAATAGAGGTGGCAATCCGCTCGTTTCCAGGCAACAAACCACCGGGCCCAGATGGGCTTCCTGGTGACTGGTACAAAACATATGCAGCCCTAATGGCACCTAAACTTCTACGGGTATATGCTGAGTGTAAAACACAGATGTCCCTACTCCCTTCTATGTACCAAGCTCATATTGTCTTAATTCCCAAGCCGTTCAAGGACAAGCCGTACAGGCCGATCTCTTTACTAAATTATGACTTAAAGATATTAACCAACATTTTGGCAACTCAATTACAGACGATTCTCCCATCACTGGTTAACATAGATCAAACTGGGTTTGTATCTGGAAAATCGACAGACATCAACTTATGTAGAGTTTTCACTCACCTGCAGCTCCCATCTTCTGAGAACTCCAATAGGGTACTGGTGGCCTTGGATATAGAGAAGGCATTTAATTTGGATGCCTGGCCATATATGTCCTCAGTCCTGGAGGTCATGGGATTCGGGGTTGAATTCTGCAGGTGGATCGACATTCTTTATAGGTGCCCGACAGCACGGGTTAAACTAGGTGGCACCCTCTTGCATCCCTTCCCAATCGGCAGAGGAACAAGGCAGGGTTGCCCGTTATCACTGGCACGTTTTGCCCTGGTGATGAAGCCGTTTGTTTCGGCCCTTAGATGTGCGGACATGGTCAGGTGCATTCAGGTCGGCTCCATACATGAAAAACTAGCCATGTATGCGGATGATCTCATTCTATTCCTGAATGACCCAGGTCCTTCCCTTCAGGCAGCTCTAGGCATCCTCTCCAGTTTCACTGCCTGCTCAGGACTCAAAGTCAACTGGGACAAATCCCAAATATTGCCAATTGACACAGTGGCACAACCTTTATCAGACCCTAATCTCCCCTTAATATTGGCCAACAAAATTAAATACCTGGGCATCTACATTTCCTCATCTACTGATGACTACTATACAGTACATTAAACCTAGCCCTATTAATACAAAATGTGAAAGTTAAACTGAAAGCATGGGCCCAGCTTCCACTCTCCCTAATTGGACGAATCAATGTGTTCCAGATGAACCTCTTGCCTTCTTTTCTCTATGTGCTTAGACATTCCCATGTGTGGATGCCCAAGAAGGTGTTCCGCTTGCTAAATATTACCCTGCTTGCCTTTCTCTGGGGCACAGGCTAGCCAAGGGTTAAGTTGGCGGTGTTGCAGAGACCTTGGAAGGAGGGGGGGTTTGGCGTGTCCCGACCTACGTAAATACTTACTGGCATCCCAGTTGTCACAAGCACACAATTGGTTAGTTTCTAATGAGTCCAATGCAGCAGTGGTTCTGGAGGCAGCATGTTTGGGCTCCTATGAGGAACTTAATGTATCGTGGACCCTCTGCACATTTTTCAACTAACTGTGGCTATGCGAACTGTCCTGAGAGCATGGTCAGTGGCCCTTTCTCTGCGCCCCATGCTTTCTGGACATATCTCACCACATACTCCCCTGTGGTTTAACCTTTCACTGTCAGTGTTTATGTCAATTCTGGACCCTAGTATCTGGGCTGTTAAGGGTATTAAATTATTAGAACAGATTTGTGCAGGGGGTCGGTTGCAGATCTTTAATGGATTGAAACTAGACATGTGCACATTGAAATATTTTGTTTCGGAATTTCGTTTTCGTCCGAAAAATACATTTATTTAGTTACTCCCAAAATGTGTTTTTATTTATTTATATAATTTCGTTAAAAAATGCATTTGTCCGAAAATCCAAATTTATTAAGGTTGAATCTGTCATTGAAGGCTTATGGTGTCCGTCGAAAGTTCTAAGAAGATTCGACAAAGCAGCTAAACTGTACGACGCCACAATTGTACATTTCCGGTTGAATGTTCTGCCCGCAAGATATAGTAGAATTCTAATGTTGTATGACTAGTAATAATTATATTTATTCTTCTATATTCTTCTATAGCCTATGGGCTATAATGTTGAATCTTTTCTCTCTATGTCGAATAATCTTGGACTCATTGGATTGGATTGGATTTCGGATTCTGCACATTCGTTATCGTTTGTTAAAACGAAAGCGAAAATCCCCGAAATTCAGACAAAAATGCATTCGGACGAAAACTAATGCACATGTCCAATTGAAACAGAAATACGAATTGCCTAACTCATATTTGTTTTGATTCTCGCAGCTTCGGCGTGCTTTTAGTGTTCAATTTGAAAATTCTCAAGTGGCTTTTTATACTTCGTCTCTGGAAGACCTACTCAGGGACGGATCTGTAACCAAGCCTCTGTCCAAAATATACAAAGTAATGTCACCTAATATACACACAGAACTTGAAACTCTTAAGGCCAAATGGGTGGAGGAATTCCCAGGCATGGATACAGAGGACTGGGAGGATGCGTGGGAATGTTCCTTCACACAATTGGTTTCGGCAAGAGACAGACTAATACAATTTAAGATCATGCATAGGGCGTATTACACACCGTCGCCTCTGCATAAAATATACCCGTCTGTTCCAGGTTTGTGCTGGAGGTGTGTTGCTCCGTCGACAGATTTTATTTATATATTCTGGTCCTGTCCTCAAATAAACCATTTTTGGAGGGAGGTAACTACGGTATTATTATTATCCAGCTCCCCTTATCTTTTACACATTTGTAAACTATTTATTTGGGATAGGAAGTGACTTTGCTATAAGGTACTTCCTTCCACTTCCCTATTCCTCACCTCGGTGGGATGACAATTGTCTGCCAATGATTTATGGCCGGACCTACTGATCGGCTTAGCGAATCACAGTACAGAGCCCTGTGTTTACGAACAACTCTGTACACAGAACAGAGATAAAGCTGTTTTTTTATCCCTGCAAAGCAAGAAGAAAAATCAGCCACATCTACAAGTAAAAGCAGCACATATTGCCCACGTTATGCTTGTTAGGCACACAGTTAACCCTTTCATTGCACCTAGATGTTAACCCCTTCCCAGCCAGTGTCATTAGTGTAGTAACAGTGTATAGCATTAGCACTGATCACTGTATTAGTGTCACTGGTAATGTCAGTGGCAGTTATTCAGTTCCCACCCAGTCTCAGATTTCCCGCCGCATCATCACAGTCCTACTATAAATCGCTGTTCACCGCCATTTCTAATATGAAAAAATAAAATAAAATTCCAGTATACATACTTTTATTTATAGGCGCCATAACTTTCACGCAAACCAAATGATTTACACTTGAGCTTTTTCACCAAAGACATGTAGCAGAATACACGTTGGCCTAAATTTATAAAGAAATTTTTTTTTTTTTTTTTAGCAGAAAACAAAATATATATAGAATTTTTTATAATTTTGGTCTTTTTCGTTTATATAATGAAAAATAAACCCAGTGGTGATCCAATACCACCAAAAGTATCTATTTATGTGAAAACAATTATATAAATTTGGTTTGGGTAAAGCATTGCAAGATAGCGCAATTACCATTAAAACAATGGCCTGGTTATAAAGGGTGTAAAACCTTCCGGAATTAAAGTGGTTAAAATGTTCTTGTTCCCATTTTAGATGGTGTGGGGAAGGATTAGAACCTATGTTATGTTTTTTTTTACTGCTATTCAGCTTTGAGAGATAACCCTACTTATTGTTACAATAGGCACAATTATGGGGTATAGACACCTATAAGATCTGTGCAATTGAAATTCTTTGGCAGCATGTATATTTAAACAAATATCAATGGTATGTCATATTCATATTCATATGAAAAATACATATGTTACAGCATATATGTTTGTATATGATGAAACAGTGATTTAGTGCGATGAAACTGAATTCTTGTAGTAACCACTCATCAATACCTGTATGTTGGTAGATTCCTTATACAATTTGATGTTTTAGTGAGTATAAGTGAGTGAGAAACTTATATTGTGCAACACATGCAAACTTAATCGCCTCTGGGCGCTTGGCCATAGAAACATCTTTATATTATGAAAAGGGGATCTTAGACTTAAAGGAGTTGTAAAGGAAACATTTTTTTTTTTGCTGAAATTACTTTTTACAGGGTATAGAGACATAATAGTTAACTGATTCCTTTTAAAAATGATTAAAAATAGATAAAAATCAATCATATAATGTACCTGTAGTTTCAGTTTCGTTTATGCATCTAGTTTAATGCTTCTGTGAAGTACAGAGACACAGAGCCAATAGAGGGCAGTGATTGTTTGCAAAACGAAAGTGATTGGTTCTGAGGGGTTTAAGACACACAGTAATTACACCTCCTTGATTAGTGCCACAGAGAGAAAACTCCCATGACTTTTTTCATCAGGAAACAGACTGTTCAGAACAGAGAAGGATTACAGCAACATCATAGCAAAAACAAACAACGAGTAGCTAAAAAAAAAAATCAATAGACTTACATCTCTGTTAAAATCATTTCCCAACCATTGTGTAAGATTGTTGTATGGGACTACAACATGAAAACAATATGCATATAAGGGGAAGTATAAACGGATAGAAAGATAGAATATTTTTAATGGTTGTAAATTACTGTCCACCTCAGCAGATGTATAAAAGGTTATCTTATGTCCTAGCCTTGAATACAGACTTCCCTCTTCCTACATATCTGCCTCCTCCATATCTGTACTCTTCCAATTTGCTATCTGGTAGCTGTTTTAGCAAAACTACACTCCTCAGCACATTTGAATTCATGACACAGATGTGCAGCATTGGGTGCGTGTGAAGCCACAATCACTTACCACAAGGCCGATTTCATTTATTATGCTATAGCTGCAGGTGCAACAAATACATTGGGAAATTAAAGAATTGTTATTCCAACCACCTGTTGATTGGACACAGTACCTATTGACTAAACATTAAAAATGCTTTTTGGTTGGCTTAGGGAGTCTTCCAAGAATAATTACTGCAAAATACTTATATACATAACAATGGATTCAATGTCTGCTAATGTGGAATTGAAAAGTGAAGTGCTTGTGATATTTAACATGGAATGATTTACCAGGCCAATGACATATCTATTTAACAAGCTCCAATAACTGGAATAATCGTTATTATTAAATTTTTTCCTCTGCCAACCAACCATAAAGTTGATATAAGTATCTTTATGAGACTCATAAAACACTATAGTGACATATATGCATATAATATGTCGTAGACATAAATCTGAATTGAGACCAGAACTCATGAGTAAACCATCAGTCATAGGCCATCCATACAAGCACATTATTCACTGAAATAACCAGTCTTATGAACTGTTGCTTAAATGATAATTATAGACATTCATAATGCACAGACATTTATTGCTATAATCTTATGCACTGATTACTTTCACTTATCTTTCAGGGTGATTTGCTGGTATATCCCAAAGTGGACTATTTATTGTGGACTTTTTATTAACTGTGCATGTGTCATTTATTTTATTTATTTTTTTACAAATATACAGAAGACAAGTTTAATGAATGTCACATATGTGAAGCAAAAAGATACTGTCAGGGCTTACAACTTGGTGCATAGGTAAAAGAGTACTGTTAAAAACGATATGCCTCCGCCCAATATTGATCTTTGCATCTCCATGTGCTGTACATGAATTGGCAGTTAATCATTCTTCATATTATTTGATTAGCTTGTCCATGAACATGTCTTTGATCACATTTCTGCCGAGAGCATCTGCAACAGACAAATCTGCTTTTTCTCAGTATCGCTCTCCTCAGTGTAACTCCATACGCTGCACTCATCCACTTGCACCACTGGTCCAGCCAGGAGGTTTTTGACCTCTGGTGAGATCTACAGATTAATACAATTATTTTCCTTAGTTGATCCGTGTTTAAAACCTAAACATTTAATGGGTAATATCAGTCAACTAATTTGTGTACTAATGCATTGTTGTGAAATATTCCAAAACAAATTAATAGTAACCTAAATGAATCCACTCTGATTAACATTTTATTATCCAATCACTCAAACCATCAAATGTTGGTGTACTTATTCTTGCTGAATATACACATAATGTAATCATCTGTGTTTAAAACTTAAACATTTAATGGGTAATATCAGTCAAATAATTTATGTACTAATGCATTGTTGTGAAATATTCCAAAACAAATGGTAACCTAAATTAATCCACATTGATTAACATTTTATTATCCAATCACTCAAACCATCAACTGTTGGTGTACTTATTCTTGCTGAATATACACATAATGTAATCATTTTCAGCTGCACATTTATATTAGATTGTGGTTCTTTAACCACTTAAGGACTCCTTCACGCCGATATACATCGGCAGAATGGCACGGCTGGGCACAAGCATGTACCTGTACGTCCTCGCTTTGTTTCCCGTGCCAAGAGAGACAGGGGTGGAGCTTTACTGGTCTTTTTATAAACAACATGACATCACACACATGAACACACTGATAGGTTAGTTCATATAGTCTATATACGGTGGCTTCTTCTTGCAAGTCCATTTTTGGGCACAAACAGTCCTCGTGTTAAACAGGCATGAAAGTTCCTTATGTAATGTCCAGAAACAGGGTCCCATTCTCAATCTTACAGGGGTTTTCTCATACGGAGAAAGAGAGAAGGAGGAGGAGATGACATCTGTTTTTGATATTAATAGTCCTTTGTCCTCACTCCAAGTTTAAGATGTACTTGTAACTTTAAAACATTATAATCTGTCATAACCTCTTTTAAGGATAATAAACACTTGTAGTATATATTTTCACACATGCATATATATATATATATCTTATATAGATCAAGAAATAAAAACAATATAAGAATATAAAAGAAATTGAAAAATATAAGAAACGAAAAACATTTCAGTGGTTCTAATCATAACACAAATTATTCATTTTAGTAACTTCCATCACACAACGGGCTACATTTTTATATTCTCAGTTCTTCGAACATCCTTTTATATCACACTAATGTTCTATTCGGTCAGTTGGAACCAAACCAAAGCAACAGATAGTTGATATCATAATTGCCTGGATAACCAACAAATCCATTGCTGAAGGCCAATATAATGTAAAATCTTAACTAAAGTCCTGCTTGTAACTGGCAACAACCGGAGAGACCATCATTGAGAAGGTGGTCTAATAAAATAGACACAGTTTACAATATGGAATACCTAAGATTTAGAGATGGAGGAAAATGGGCAGAGTTTGGAGAGAAATGGAAAGATTGGAAAGGGTTCAAGTTTACGATGGAATATGCAGAGATGATGGATGCCTAATATAATATAATACAAGAACATCATTTAACGATATGAGGTAGTGCCCGCGAGGAATAGAGAAGGTGAAAGCTGGTGATAGCGGGGAAGAGAGAGGTCGGGGGGGTGGGTAGGGGTGGGTAGGGTAGGGAAGGGATAGGGGAGGGGGGAAAGGGTATTAATCTTCATTGAGACACAGATGTATTAGTAATTCCCTGAGGATAAGAGTAATGGAAAAAGAATATAGAAATAAATAATAACAATAATAAGAAATTTATTTATATATAAAAAAAAAAAATGTGTTGATATAATGAAGTACCGTATTTATCGGGGTATAGCGCGCTCCCGCGTATAGCGCGCACCCCTAAAGTTGCCCGAATTCCTGTGGGGAAAAAGATGTTTTGTACTTACAGTTTTGGTGTCTTGCGCGGCGTCCATCGGCGGCCTCGTCTGCGGCTTTGGGTGTCCTCTTCATCGGGTCCGGCGTCCTCCTGCGGCGTCCTCGCGTCCTCCCCGCTCATTTCCCACGCCGAGTTTGAATACTGCGCCGACATATACCGAGCGCAGTACACTCGTGTATCGTCAGGCAGGCTCAGCAGCTCTCGCGCTGATGTCCTGTACGCTCAGGACGTCAGTGCGAGAGGCCCTGAGACTGCCGGAAGATACACGAGTGTACTGCGCTCGGTATATGCCGGCGCAGTATTCAAACTCGTGGCGGGAAAGCGGGTATCGGCGTATACCGCACACCCACGATTTTGCCCTGATTTTCAGGGCAAAATAGTGCGCGGTATACGCCGATAAATACGGTATATGATAAACATATAAATTAACATTCTGAATACAACAAATGATGCAAAACCGAAGTAGAGACGGAATTAATGAATAAAAATCATGAGCAGGTCTCTTGCTGTGGTAATAAAAAAATAAAATAAAAATAAAGTCCTGCTTCTAAAAACTGCGAGCAGACAGGCTCCTAATTGCAAAAGAGACATGTAATATATTTTCTGCATTAAAAGAAACCTACCTGGCTGCACAAAGTGATTTTTTGATTTCACATACACTGAAAATTAAAAAATAAACAGTATTTTTATTTGCACGTGATTGGATGATAGTAGACAGCTAAGTCAACAGCCTATTTTCCTTTAAAAATCAACCCCATTTAATCAAAGAGATGTTCTTTCAGTTTAACAATAATATAATGTCAGTGGTGATTACATGGGAACATATTCTGAAAATTAACGCTGAACTCCAGGGTAAGCAAATATTGTCTAAATACAAGAGTCATGTGTATTCTTCCTTGAATCCTGGTGCGCTTTGTGTATTTCTTCCAGATCTGTGCCGTAATCCAGTGTGCAAAAGCTTTCTGTAATAAAGTCTGCTCACTGCCGCTCTCCCTCTTGGATTCTTCAGGGTGACTGGTCCTGTCTCTGCCCACTCCTGTTGTTTTCTACAGGCAGCCTGTAGTGTATGGAGCCTGTCAGATCCTTCCCACAGTTCTGCTCACTGTGCTGGTTATGTACAGCACAGTGACGATGTCATCACTAATTCTACATGATTATAACTTGGTTTGCAAAAGCATTTGGTACACAAAAAGTTTATTCATAGTTTTTGTGGCTCTTGAGGAATCTATTTTAATTAAAGTTTTTGTGCCCACAGTTCAGCTTTACCACTTGCTGACTGGCTCACGCCGACATACGTCAGCAACGTGGCACGATCCCACGAACCGCCTTATGGGTATGTCAGCTCCTTTAAGAGCCAAAGCAGGCGCGCACCTGCTGCCCGGCGTGGGACACAATGCGCATGGCTGGCGGGCATGAGTGCCAGAATGGGGATTTGTGTGTCTAAACACACAAATCCGTGTTCTGACAGGGCAGTAGAGACCGGTCTGCTGTTTGTAGTAATTACAAACAGCGATATGTCTCCTCCCCCAGTCAGTTCCATCCCCCCACAGTAAGAAACGCTGACTAGGGAACACATTTAACCCCCTGATCGCCCCCTAGTGTTAACTCCTTCCCTGCCAGTGACATTTACACAGTAATCCATGCATTTGTATAGCACTGATCACTGTATAAATGTCAATGGTCCCAAAAAGGTGTCAAAAGTGTCCGATCTGTCTGCCGCAATGTCGCAGTACCACTAAAAATCGCAGATCACCACCATCACTAGTAAAAAAAAAAAAAAAAAAAAATGCCATAAATATAACCCCTATTTTGTAAACGCTATAACTTTTGCGCAAGACAATCAATATACGCTTATTGTGATTTTTTTTTACCAGAAATATGTAGAGGATTACTTACTGGCCTAAAGTGATGAAGAAATTAGTTTTTTTAAAACATTTTTGGGGATATTTATTATTGCAAAATTTTTTTTTTTTTTTTTTTTTTAATTGATGCTCTTTTTTGTTAATAGCGAAAAAAATAAAAACCACAGAGGTGATCAAATACCACCAAAAGAAAACTCTATTTGTGGGGAAAAAAGGATGTCAATTTTGTTTGGGTATAGCGTTGCATGACCGTGTAATTGTCAGTTAAATTGACAGTGCCGTATAGCAAAAAATGGCCCAGTCATTAAGCAGGAAAATTGGAAGGCTGAAGTGGTTAACATTACCAAACATAATCTAGTATAACCATGTAGTAAATAAATAGTAAAATGTTTATCTTTTAATATATTTACTCACTAAACCGCAGAATTATCTGATTAAACTCAGACTGTGTTTAAAAAAAAAGTCCTACCCCTAACACCAACCCATTTCTTGGGCTAAATAAGTTAATAAGTTAATTCATATAAAGGAAAGGCTTAATTGACTAAACTTATGAAGCCAATGTGGGGGGTTAGGGTTTTCCAAATTATTATTTTTTTTAACCAGAAAAAAAAGGAGAAATAATAGGAAACTATAGTCCTACTCATGGGTTATATATAGCTACCATCAGGGGATTGAACACTAAAAAAAAGCTGCAGGGACATCCCCTATCCCATTCTCAGCAAGCCTCAGATTTTTGTTAGTGTCTGTAAGGATTGAACATGCCTCATCACAACTGGCTGCTCAATCCACAGCTCTGCCACCATCATCACACTCCGCCAGCTTTTTTGGTTGACAGGCGACTGTCCCTGCTTTTCTGCCAATGCCCGCTAAACTGGTGATGGCACAGCTGCTTTCATCTCTCCAATACTGAAGCATTGTTTGCCAGAGAACAAGCTCTGCTCTGACAGTGATGTCTCTTTTGCTATGATTGGCAGGCAGTGCTGTGGAAAAAAAGAAAATTGAATGCCTGGATCAACCGAATATAAGTTATGAAAAAACCTAGATTAGCTATTCTTTTTTTTTGTTTCTTTTTATTTAACCTTTATTTTGTTTTACAAAAAGATGCTTTGAAAAAAGTGGAAAAAATTAAATTTATATACAAAAAGTCCCTTTAGGGCAGCCCTCAAAATTTCCACTTGCCTACTAGCATTTGGTGAGTGGATTTAAGCTGGGGCGAGTGATGGAGGGACCAATCTCCCTCCAAACTGTGCCTACATTTAGAATCCAGATGAGATTGGCCGAAGAGGAAAGGTGCATGCTCTGGAAAAGTAGTGGTGAGCCGCGCACAGGCAGAGCAGTACACAGGTGCTCTCCTTACAATTCTCATTAAGCCATGGGACCTAACAGTATGACCTCTCTGAGCCTGCCCCCCTCCCCCGGGCCCCGACCAATGTAGCTGGAGAGCAGAAAGTAATGAGTGAGGTGGAGGATTGCAAAAATTACCACTCCGGTGCAGTGCTCACTGAAAGTTGCCCTGACATGAGAGTAACTCGTAAGGCCTGGCTAGTAGCTCAGGACTTGAAATTTTGAGCCCTGCTTTAGGGTATATGCATCATGCAGTACTCTCCACTGCTGTGGTCTCCATTGGGGTCTGCTTCTCTGCCTCTTCTGCCTTTTCTGCTTCCTCATTTGTGGGCACCACAGCATTCCCATTCCCTGACCCATTCTTAGCTCTGTTCTCTACAGGCTCCGCCTTCGATTTCTTGGCCTCCTTCAGGGGACTATCTTTCTCCGGTTTCCTCTTCTTCCTCACAAGATGGGAGATGACAGACACACAGTTGGAAGGTACAGTGCTGTCCTCATTTTTCTCTGCTGGAGCAGATGATGAAGATATAGATGATAAAGATACAGCTGGTGCTGATGAAGATGAAGCACTTCCGTTCTCTTGGGAAAAGCCTGATGACGCTCCAATCCAAGTCTCTTTAAGTGCCTTTTCTGTTGCATCTGCAGTTTTCTGCGCTTCATTGGAGTCTTCAATCTTCTCCTTGATGTCTGGAAGAAGTCCCTTCAATTCTTCCATCTCCTTGTTAAGTTCCTCGGTGGCTTCGCCTGCAGCTTTTTCCAACTGTTCTTTGAGCAGAGACATTTTTTTCTCTATGGCCTCAGTGGACTGGGTGAAGTGGGATATGGCACTATCATGCTTGGTGCTGTACTGGTAAGCCAGGCCGAGCTGGTAGTGGGCCTCAGCAAGGAGTCTGTCGTGTTCTTCTAAGTGCTCTTTCTGGATGTTCAGACATGCAAGGAAATCTTCTATTGCCTGGCCATAGTTCTCTGACTCTATGCTGACCTCTCCCAGCTTGAGATGAGCTTTTGCAGCCTTTAGTTGGGATTCATTGTTCTGCTGCCTCTTGAATATAACTTTGGAAAGGTCCAGCATCTCCCAGGCTAGTTACAGATTGTCAACATCTTCTTCATCGTTTTCCTTCTCTTCTGTTCCTTCATTCTCACCCTCTTCAGAGTCATTGCCATCTCCCTCTTCTTCACCCTCCATTGGCTCAGCTTCCTCATCTTCACCTTGGGTCCCCGGGTTCTCAGGCTGTTCTTCTGAAGCTTTCTCCTCAGCCGGAGGTTTGGCAGCCTTAATTTCTTTAGATTCTTCAGACTTTTTTGATGGGAGTTCAGGGTCAGCAGGGGTTTTAGAGGAGTCTGCTTCCTGAGCTGGGGTTTCAGAAAAAAATCACAACAATTTAGTGAAAAATGAAAGACGTCTTCCATTTTTCACTAAATTGTTGTGATTTTTTCATACTAAGTATTTTTTTATACAATCTATAAAAGTATTTTTTGTATCATCTATAGCAGGGATCCTCAAACTACGTCCCTCCAGCTGTTGTAGAACTACACATCCCATGAGGCATTGTAACACACTGACATTCACAGACATGACTAGGCATGATGGGAATTGTAGTTCCTGAACAACTGGAGGGCCGTAGTTTGAAGACCCCTGATCTATAGTGTTCGTGTTTTGACCCTCTTGAGAGAACATTATTCTCCCTTTTTTGTTATAGGCGGTGTTGTGGTACAATATTTAGACATTGTAAGTCCAGTGTACGCTGTTCCTGTATCCAGTTCCTGATTACCATGCTCCTAGTTGCTGTTATACTGTGCTTTGTCAGGAGCTCTGGATTTTGGAATACTCTGGATTCTGACCTCAGCCTGCCCCAGCTGCTAGCCCTGACCTCTGCCTGTCCCTGGATTACTCTCTGTCTGCCACCAGCCCTGACCTTGGCCTGTCCCTGGACTACTACATTAGTGTGTTAAGTCTGTTACCTGACAGGACCTTAGAATATGCTTACTGACTGCCTTCTGCCCTGACTATGCCTGACTCTGGATAAAGTTACCTGTCTCTGCTATCCTCTGTGATCATTTGATATCCTCAACTCATAGGTTTCTCATTAACATCTTAGCCATTGACTATAGCACTGTGTATTAAGACCGGCAACAAGTGCCAGTAAGCCAGTACTTGCCTTAATGGAATAGGGGCTGCTAAAGGTGATGCTACATCCACCAGCTTTAGTCCTAGACCACCAGGGCTATAGCAAGTATGACGGTGAGCAGTGTGTTCTCTCTTGAGAAAACTACCTCTTTTTTAATATTTACCTTTTCTGCAAGGTTTCTGCCAGCAAGTCTTAGTGCTTCATAGCCACTGCAGCTCTCCTTTGTAGCTATCTGGATCAGTGGACTCTTTGGTGGAACCTCGGGGGAGCACATCCTGATCCCGCCTGGAAGAAGATGCAGGGCTAACCTGTAACATCACTTCAGGCAAGGGGCACAGGCTGTGGTTCTTTTTTTTTACCATCTGTCCCAGTGGCCAGTGCACCATCCTGCTTCTCGGTCACTGAACTAATGGCATGGCAGTTGAAGGTCAGATTCTGAGGGACAGATGCCCTTAGATTGAGTCATCCATATGCTCCTAAAGGCTAGGAAGTCATCTTCTTGCAGTCTATTTTTTCCTGTAGGGCTTACTTTGTGTAGTGCAAGGCTAGGAAATTTCATCCTAGGAAGAAAGCAGTTGGGGGGCATGCTTGTTTTTTTCCAGGCTTTTTTCCAGTGGACCAGCATCCTGGTAGCGGTTAAATCGGCAAAGAGTGTCTGAAATCAGAAATTTGGGTTTGAAGGAGCCTTTTCTAAGAAAAAAATCACAGACAGAGCAGTTGGCTAATCCCCATGCTGTGGTCTGGTAGCCCAGAGCAAAGATTTATGGGAGAGGTGTGTGTCCCCAGTAATGCCGCGTACACACCATCACTTTATGTGATGAAAAAAAACGACATTTTTAAAACGTCAATTTAACCTCCCTGGCGGTATGATTCTTTCAGAAAAAAGATGCTGAAAGCGGTACCATTATTTGCAAGAAAATTTGGTGTTTTATACTGTAGGTCTGTAATTTTTAGGAATAACTCACTTAAATCTGACCAAACAAGAGACTAGTAGGCATCCCGGGTATGACATTTTTTTAAAAACAAAATTATAAATTATAATATAATAAATAATTATAAATAATTATAACAAATAATAATATAATTATAATAAAAATTATTCAATAATGTAATCAACTCAAAATCACTGAAATTTGCTCAGTTGCAGAATTGTTGCTGTCATTATTATTTTTTTTTATGACGAATTTCCCCACAAATTGCTATCGCACAATTCTGCAAGTGATTATAATTTATTATCGCTGTTTTCTAGCTGATCTAAAACAATTTTTGACATAAAGGGACACTTTTGGTTGCTATGGACAATCTACAGTTTGCAGGGAGAAAGAAAGGTTTTTATTATATAAAAGTACATGCAGGACACTGGGCAGACCACTAGAGACAAGGGGGGTGTGTATTTTTTACATACAGTACTGTAATCTATAAGATTACAGTATACTGTATGTATTGTGTTTGTTTACGTTTTTGAATTTGGCGCAGTTCTCCGCTCCCGTGTGTCATAACGTCGCAGGGAACGGAGATAGGCGGCACAGGACGACGCTGTGTGAATCAAGTGAGGTCCTGCTCGCTCACACAGCGCGGTGGCATTGCTGGATCCAGGGACAAGGTAAGTAAACACAGTCTGTGGATCCAGCGAGGCGAGCCCGAGTCTGATTTGGGGTTACCGCTTTTGGTATGAAAATCTCACCCCGAGTCAGACTCGGGAATACCGCCAGGGGGGTTAAATGACCGTGTGTGGGGGAAAACGTTGTTTTATGTCTTGTGAAAAACGACAAAAAAAATTTAAGCATGCTTTAATTTTATGTGTCGTTTTTTAAAAAATTCGTTTTTTGTTTCACAAAAATTGACCATGTGTAGCAAAAAACGACGTTTAAAACGACGTTTTTAAACCCGTTCATGCCCAGAAGCTAGTTATGAAGCGAGCTTCAATGGAAAAAAGTGGTGAACGTAACCTCGCTTTGCTAGAGCATTGTGAAAAAACGATGGTGTGTAGGCAACGTCGTTTTTGAAAATTGAAGTTTCAAAAACATCGTTTTTTACTTCACAGAAAATGTCGTTTTTTTCCATCACATAAAGTGATGGTGTGTACGGGGCATTAGACTCTGGTACGTCGTTGGTCGGCAAAAGCTTATATTTAGAGAAAAGGTAAAAAAATATACATGTGTGTGTGTGTGTGTTTATATCACAGTATTGGACCAATTATCATAAAGTAGAACCTACATCAAACCATCCTGATGCTGCCAAGAAAATGTTGTCCCTCAAAACTCTGTCCAGTAAAGGGAGACTTGTGACAGCGAAGCACATCAAAAATCCTGTATGGGAAGGCAGCAGAAAATATTAATTATTTTAAAACATATAAAATAAAAAATGTGACACTACAAAAAAATAAAAAATATAGGAAAAATGTATCCAGGACATGAGGAAAGGTTTTGTGGTTGGTTGAGTGTAAAATATAAATGTATGATATATTGTTGATAGCTCATAAAAAGGCTGTTTTTTATCAGGAAGACCAAGAAACATATTAAAAAGGAAAACTAAATGGTGCAAGATGTCAGTGAAATACTACAAGTATGCCTGTTTCACTGTGCAAAAAAATGAAGGTCAGATATGAGGGCATCTTTCAGCAGGATTATATTCTCAAACTCAAGTCAAAGTAACACTGGAGAGACTTCTAAACAATAGAAAGTATGCCTTGTGACTGTTCCTTCTTTAGGGAAATTACCCCTCGCAATTTACTTTTTTTAGCATTAACGCCAAAAATAAATGAAAATCCCAAATTTTGGAGAACTGTCCACTGCCCTCTATCATCAGCTGCTAATATCACAATGTAATGTAAAATTGTGTATGTCACATCCTGACTCAGAGGTTGTTGGAAAAAGATACTGGATGGAGAAAATGTAGGGAGAGATGGTCTTAGCCACGTGTCCTGACCATGCTAGTAATATCAGATCAGCAGAGACGATTATTGCCAGATAACTAGGACTGCATTCCAGACTGGTGGGGAAGCAGCTTGAGGGTCTCTTCATCAACACAGATCTCTTTTTCAGGTCTCCGACACAAAGACAGACTCTGGATCATCCTCAGGGGCCCCTGCAATGGGACTTTGCTGCAACATTTACCTGGACATATCTCTAATAATACCTATATAATTCGTACACCTGGTAATATGTGCACATATGGGCATACTGTATATGCTTATGGTTAATGTTATATGCTGGCTTCAGTAGTTCTTCTGCTTCCAATTACTTTAATTAGGTTACTGGGTAATTTCCCAGGAAGGGAATCCCCTTTGTTCACAGAGGCCTTGTCGTGGGTAGAGGTACTGCCAACTTTATTATCAATCCCACTGATCCCAGGCTTTCACTTTTGGTTCTTGTGCATTTTCATTCATTTGGATTAGGAGAATCAATGCATTGGGGCTGATTTATTAAAGGCAAAAACCACTGTGCACTTTGCAAGGTAATTTGCACTTTTCCCCAGAGCTTAGTAAATCAGGTGAAGCTCTGCTGACTTCCATCATCCAATCTTGTGCAAGCAAAAAAATATTTTTTAAAGATTTTCCTTGCATGCGATTGGATATTCTTTGAAAAAAAGGGAAATTTCACTGCATTCACTAAATTTGTAAAGTGAAACTTCCCTTGCAAAGTGAACAGCCTGCTTTCCTTTAGTAACTCTACCCTGTAATGTCAACTTTACAGCCTGCCTAACACCAGACTGCCCCCCCTTTCTTTATAGTGAATGTGACACTCCTAGTTTGAGATTACATAACATTTTAATTTTTTTATATTTTTTGGCTATTGCACTAAAAATAAACATTTGCAGTCATAGCCACTTGAGTGAGCTCTCAGTGGCTCATTGAAGCATGTATCCCTCTTAACAGTCTTTAACATAAGATATTAGCCACTTAAGGAATGCATTGTTTTCAGTGAGTCCACAGAATTATAGACTTGCATTGTGAGAAGTAGCAGTAAATATAGTAAAATGGTTGTGCAGCACTGCAAAACAGAAAGCAAATCCTGTAAATGTAACAAATGTAGCTACCCTCATGTACCACATATTAAATGATACATTAGAGTAAAATGTATTTATTGTTAACACATATTTATAAGCCCATCTGCATGAAGCTAGTCTCTTTTACAATCTAGAAAAAAACATTCAACATTAATGATCACAGAATAGTAATAATGAAAATTCTTGTAATACATGTGCTTTATTTGTAGGAAATCATTTATTTTATCCAATTTACCTAAAATGTAGTTCAGATTTATGTTTATCAATCCCACATGCAATAAGTGATTAAAGCGATGATGGAAATCATTTTTTATTGTTCTCATATGTTTTCTGTAATGGTTGCTATAAGAGCTAAACTTTGTTCGATCTCTGACAATACTCCATTGTTTAACATCCAACATCCAATCTGTGACCATACTCTGTTGTTTAACATCCAGTTTGTTTTATCAACGGTCAATCAGTTTTGCCTAGACATTTTATTTTATGAGGAGTAATGCTTTGATATATTCAGTTTTCTTCAGAAAACTACTCTGTTATTAAAGTTATATAAACTTGCTTTAATAGATAAATACATGTTCTGTTATTTATAAGAGAATGTTATTATTTTCAGAATTCTCCTTGGGAGTAATACAAAAGGATACTTCAAAGTGAAAATAGATCTATAATATGTTGACTGAACTTTTTTAGTAATGCGACGTTGTACCCAAATAAAATTTTGATAATTCCCCCACCCACAAATTGAGCTTTCTTTTGGTGGTATTTGATCACCTATGCAGTTTTTTGGCTGCTCGGCGAGATGAGGTAGATATACGTGATCTCGCCCAGCAGAGCCGACCTGCCGCCGTAAAACTGCAGCGGCTGGTCGGCAAGCGGTTAATGCCAGAAATTTAATTTTAGTGTCATTATATATGGGACACTTTATAGATTCAAATTTCTACTTTTTATCTGCAGTAACATAAATTTTTTTATTTTTTAACAGTGGTCATAATAAGGAATAAAAGTGAATTTCTAAAGTTATTTTACATCTTTGTGTCGAGAGATTCTATTGAAAATAAATAATATTTGCAAGACAATACCATTAAAATAAATTAATGGAAAGCAATTCATGCATTACTTTGTTATGCTAAGTTATGACAAAGTTATTGACATATAAATAAAACTGCTCTAATCCATAAGCAGTATACAAGCCTAAGAGCCCATTCACACAGGGGCAACACGACTTCCAGCACGACTTTAGGAGGCAACTTGGACACAACTTCTGAGGCAACTTCCATTGAAATCAATGGGTACAAGTTGCCTACAAGTCGGATTGAAGTAGTACAGGAACCTTTTCTGAGGTCGGAGCGACTTCAGTAGTGTACATTAAGATGGATCCCATTCACTTCCATTTATTTTCTCGACCGTGCGACTTGGGGCAACTTGGGGCAACTTGAAGTCGGATCCCAGGTCGCCCCAGTGTGAGCCGGCTCTAAGGCCTCGTACAGACGAGGGGATATCCGATGGAAACGGTCCGCCGGACCGTTTCCATCGGACATTTCTCCTCCGGATTTAGATCCGATGGCTGTACACACCATCGGATCAAAATCCGCGCGGAAAACATCCGCGGTGACGTATCTGCGCCGCCGCTGTGCCGATGACGCGGCGACGTGCGCGGCGCTGGAAGGTAAATACTTCCACTCATGCGTCGAATCATTCCGACGCAAGCGAGGGATGGGGATCGGACGGACTTATCCGGTGAGTCTGTACAGACGACCGGATAAGTCCGACGGACAGGATTCCAGCGGATAGATTTTGTAGCATGCTACAAAATTTTTATCCGCTGGAAATCCGTCGGCTGGATTTTTATCCACCGGAAAATGTCCGCTCGGGCCTACACACGACCGGATCTATCCACTGGAACTGATCCGCGGATAAATCCCAGCGGATAGATCCGGTCGTGTGTACGGGGCCTAAGAGCATTTACAAAATGGTAATTTTGTGGCTAAATTGAACAAATTGTGTGGCTGTTTCCAAAAAGAAAACACGCACTGAATATTATTATTATTATTATAGCACCAACATTTTTTTTATTGAGTTTAGAAAAGGGGGCAAAGTTACAAAACAAAGCCTATTGGGCATACCCAGGCTTAGAAAACAAGTACATAAGCAACAAAAAAAAAAAAACATAAAACTGGTGGTAACCAACGCCTAAGGTAACCTTACTCAATTTGGAAAGCACCAACATTTTGAACAGCATTTTACAAAATGAAGGGAGATAGTAAAGTTAGAAAAACAGTTCAAGACCAGATGGTTGGTTGCTTAGGGCATAGGACCTTGTAAGACTTTTAAGGTTGGATATAACATAAGAAAGTAATAAGACAGAAAATAAGAATGATCAGAAGATATAGAAAGGCAACTGGAGGTCCAGGGGGAGGGAAGTGGTGGGGTAGAAGGGCTATAATAATTGAGGTAGAAAAGTTTAAAAATTGGTAAAAGCAAACAAAATATATACTTGTTCCTTTTGGAAAAAATAAAATAAAAAATGTCCACATACAAAAACTTCCACATATGATGCAAAACCAGGAAGGAGACATGGCGGGTAAATGAATGGCGGACAAGCCTCGCTACCTTATCTCTGCAAATGGTTGAGTCTGAAGTGGAAATAAAAAAAAAAAAGACCAGATGGTTGGGAGGGTTGTACTAGAAACACACAAGTTACTATTCTTGTCCTCTTCTTTGAAAACATGCTAGTTAGAATGGCTGTTATGAAGAATCTCTGGCTTGAAAGAATTATGCAGATGATAGGATTTGTCTTCACTTTGGCATATTTGCTCCAGGTCAGTAATTAAAGGGTAACACCACTTTTGTGGGGAAACAAAATAGCAAATAAAGAAAAAAGAATGTAGTGTATACAAGTGCGACACAAGTCATATTGTAATTCAGGGGTAGGCAACCTGGGGCCCTCCAGCTGTTGCAGAACTACAAGTCCCATCATGCCCCTGGGAGTAATTGTAACTGGCAGCCTTGCAATGCCTCATGGGAAATGTAGTTCCACAACATCTGGAGGGCCCCAGGTTGCCTACACCTGTTGTCTGTAGTCACTGTAATTTTCTGAAAATGCAATGCAATATGGCTTCCTGGAGATATTCTGTACAAAAAAAATGTGTATAAAACACCCCCAGAAACATAATTTCTTGCTTGTGTGATTTTTCCAGGAGTCTGCACTAAGATTCAAATCAGATTTCAGGCATCCCCTGTAACAAAAATGTCAGTTTTGATGAGATTCTCCCAATAGGAAATCACGTCTAAAGGGATGCTGACCCTGACACTTTCCTCATTAGTGCCCTGCAGGTGCACAGCTGATTGACAATTATGAAACCACTCCCATTAGGCTCACTTTCCACATGGATACAGACAAAAACACAGGGATTTCTTAGAATTACAAAAGGTAGGAATCTGCAAAAAAGTTTGTTAAAATCCTTGTAATGTACATAGATCACCCAAAGGGGAATGTTTTCTTTCTCAACAAAGGTGGAGTTACGCTTTAAGCATTAAAGCAAAAAATGGGCATGCAAAAGTTTTAGGCAGGTGTGAAAAAGTGTTGTAAATTAAAGGGGTTGTAAAGGAAAAATTATTTTTCCCTAAATAGCTTCCTTTACCTTAGTTCAATCCTCCTTCAATTACCTCATCCTTCCATTTTGCTTTTAAATGTCCTTATTTCTTCTGAGAAATCCTCACTTCCTGTTCTTCTGTCTGTAACTACACACAGTAATGCAAGGTTTCTCCCTGGTGTGGAGAAAGCCTCTTGAGGGGGCGAGCAGGAGTGTCAGTCCCATGGAGGCGGCGCAAGATGGATTTACATCGCTGGACATTTTTATTTTTTAATAAAGGACTTGTCCCAAGCTTTCTCTTGTCTTTTTTACCATTTTTGACACTTTTTTGGTGAAATGGTAAGGGTACAATGTACCCGTTACCAATTCACATGGGGGACCGGGATCTGGGGGTCACCTTGTTAAAGGGGGCTTCCAGATTCCGATAAGCCCCCCACCCGCAGACCCCCACAACCACTGGGCAAGGGTTGTGGGGATGAGGCCCTTGTCCCCATCAACATGGGGACAAGGTGCTTTGGGGTCAGATCCCAAAGTATCCTCCCCATATTGAGGGCATATGGCCTGGTACTTTTCAGGAGGGGGGAGCTCTCTTGTCCCCCCTCTTTTCCTGCGGCCTGCAAGGTTGCATGCTCGGATAAGGGTCTGGTAATGGATTTTTGGGGGACCCCCATGCCTTTTTTTTGGCGCAGAGTTCCCCTTAAAATTTATACCAGACCTGAAGAGCCTGGTATAGAATTTGGGGGGACCCCCATGCAATTTATTTTTTAATTTTGGTTCTGGGTTTCCCGGGGTTACCCAAAGGGCCTGGTAATGGACAGGGGGAACCCATGCTGTTTTTTTCAATTAGTTTTATCTGTATTGCCGAGACCAGACAATTCATTACAGCCGAGAGTAGTTTTAAATTACTTTTTTTCCTTTAGAAATTTCATTTTGCTGCGGGACTGTTCTGAACACAGGGAAAATGCAACACTTTACAGGCTTACTATAGACACCCCCAGGCACAAAATTTAAAGGAATTTTATTGTTTTATTGTTTTCATTGTTTCACTTTAAGCATTATTAAAATCATTTCTCATGAAAAAAACGTTAGTTTAAAAAAAAAAATTTGGGATTGATACATGTCCCCTGGGGCAGAACCCGGGCCCCAAACACTTTTTCTGACAATACCATGCATATAAGCCTTTAAAATTAGCACTTTTGGTTTTTCATGTTCGTGTCCCATAGACTTTAACGGTGTTTTCGTGTTCGGCTCATCCTTAGTATAATTGGTTAATCATACACCTGACTCTAAACCTACAATCCCTGCAAGTGTACAAAGGGCCAGATTCACAGAATAGATACAACGGCGTATCTCCTGATACACCGTCGTATCTCTTGTCCTATCTATGCGGCTGATTTATAGAATCAGTTCCGCATAGATAGCCCTAAGATCCGACAGGTGTAATTGACTTACACCGTCGGATCTTAGGATGCAATACTTCGGCCGCCACTGGGGGGATTTCGCGTCGTATTCCAGCGTCGGATATGCAAATACGGATTTACGGCGATCCACGAAGGTTTTCGCGTTCGTTACGTCGTCGCTAGTAATTTTTTCCCGTCGCAAAGTTACACCTGCTTTAACATGGCTTAACTTTAGTCGAGCCATGTTAAAGTATGGCCGTCGTTCCCGGGTCGAATTTCAATTTTTTTTGTTCTGGCGTAAGACGTCCGGGAATACGAATGGACGCTACGCACATCGCCGTTCTAAAAAATGACGTCACATCGCGCAAAGCACGGCGGGAATTTCTAAACTGAGCATGCGCAGTACGTCTGGCATGGGAGCGCGCCTAATTTAAATGGTACACGCCCCATTTGAATTGGGCGGGCTTGCGCCGGACGTGTTTACGATACACCGCCGCAAGTTTACAGGTAAGTGCTTTGTGGATCAGGCACTTACACTGAAAACTTGCGACGGTGTAACGTAAACGGGTTACGTTGCGCCGCCACAATTGTACCAGAATCTGGCCCAAAGTGTGCAAATGTAAGAACTGATGCTGGTTTGAACCCAAAGGCTAGTCACACCAAATATTGATTTGATTTTCATTTTTCCTCTGTATGCTCAATTTGTAAATTGAGAAAAATAAACAATATTTTTTAAAGCATTCTTACTTTACAGCATTTCTTCACACCTGCCTAAAGCAGTTGACACCTGCCTATACACAGTAATATCTATGTTGGCAACCTGGAAATTGGAGCATTTCATAAGAGGCACAAGGTGCACAAGAATAGGGTCTAAGGCCTGGTTCACACCTATGCAGGTTGCTGTTTGCATATTCCAGGTGCATTTTGCATTTTTCAATACTAGTCTTTGATCCATTCAAGTCTATGTAACCAAAAACCAGAAAATACATAAATACATAAAATACATAGATGTGAACAACATCCATAGGAAACCATGTTAAATGGACTGTAGTGTGTTTATGCAAAACTGAAAACACACTAAAAAATGCATAGGTGTGAACCAGGCCTAAGTCTACCTGTTTGGCATTGCTCATACAAAAAGCTTTCCATGATCATATGCTTGATAAAGACACAGCACATCAGGATATAAACACTGACAGATAATGTATGAGCTCTTGGTCACAGTATAAAAGATTTGGGACTGTTCTTGAAAAAAAGACATTGGAAGACACCCAATTCACAGGAGCATGTGTGAGGGCCTCAATTCACATGTCAAAGAATAACACAAAGGGTACAGCATAATGGCATTTCAACAAGCTAACACATTTTTTTTATTATAAAAGATCTACTATTATAGATGTATTGGTATTTTCAATCACTATGGCATTTTATCCTTAACCTGGCATATTCAACTTGTAATCTCATGGTGGAAGCATCCGGCAAATACTGTTCATTAAAGAGCCAGAAAAGTATGTTCAAGCAGAATGACAGATTAGAGGTTCATTCATCTCGAGGATCAAGCTAGTGCGCATTTTCTTCAGACATATTTATGGACTAAATTTCACATTGCATTACAGTTATTCATATTTTAGAAGATTTACTATCATTTGGACAAGCATCACTGCAGAGATAGGCATCTCACTGATTAGCGAGGAAGCGTCTCATGTAGTTCCGCCTGGAACACACTCAAAATCATCCCCTGGATCTTAGCTCATCTTTAGGTTCTCCGACTCCTTTACAGCGGCAGAAATGCCAAACATAGATTTTCTTAAACTTTGTTACCGCATTCAATACAATATTTTTTTTGTAAGGATGCTAACTAATACACATTCTAATTCCTGATAATAAAAATAATAATCACAACAGTAATAATAAATAGCTGTTATTTTTGTTGTGCTATTTCCTTTTCAATGTCAGTCCAGGTTGTTTTCTATTCCAAAAGAGAAAAAACACAGTAAAAAAAAAAAATCAAGCAATGCCAGAAAGATATGACCACACTGTTGTAACAATTCAAGTGTAGAGATTCAGAATATTACAAATACTCATTGGTAACTGATTCTGTTTAGCCATATAATTGTACATGTATTTGTTTCTGTTAAAATATAGTATTTATGCTAAAAAAAAAATATTTGAAGTTATATAAAATTTTGTAGGACTAAAATTATCTTTAAAGTGGAATTTTAGTAAAAAAATTAGGTCCTGCTAGATCACTTCAGGATGCCACCGTTTGCAGGTATAGCTATGTAAAACATAAAAAATAAGTGTTTATACTGTTTATAATCCAGTAATACAATGTCTCACCCTGCTCTGCACATGTCTGCACTGCTGGTCTGGGGCAAAATGACAGCCTCCAGCATGAAGAAACAGGAATAATGCTTTGGTAGAATAACTATTAATTTCTATGTCCCTTGCTAAAAGATATGATTTTTTACCAAATTGTTATGGGTAAAGTTCTGCTTTAACCACTTCCAAACTGGGCCATTGTCATATAACGTCCATAGGAACTATTGGTCAGCGTCATATGACGTCCTTGTCATCTTGCAGCTCCTGCATTCCCCCCGGGGGCCCGAAGTGTGGCAATCGGAGATGCCCATCCCAGATCAGTGTAAAGAGCCAATTAAGATCATCTCTTTACCACGTGACCGGCTGTGTCCAATCACAGCCGGTCACATGCATTGTCCTCATGCACTGCGCTCGTGCGCGCCCCTAGGGGCATGCAGAGTGGAGAACGGGGACGAGGCTTGTCACACTGATGCAGCCCACCCCCGATCGCGGTAAAGAGCCAATGAAATTGGCTCTTTACCACGTGACCGGCTGTGTCCAATCACATGGGTTCTTGGCTGTGCCCAATAACCCATGCTCTATACATTTCACACAGACCAAATAACATACACTTATTTAGGTAATTTTTTCCAAAGATGTGTAGCAGTATACATTTTGGGCCAAGCTTGCGAAACGTTGCTAAATTTTATTATAGAAACTAAAAATAAATTTACAATTTTTTCACTTATGTTGCAATTTTTTTTTTTAATCCAGTGGTGATTAAATACCACCAAAAGAAAGCTCTATTTGTGTGAAAAAATGATAACAATTGTGTTTGGATACAGTGTTGCATGACCGAGCAATTGGCATTCAAAGTGCGAGAGCGCTGAAAGCTGAAAATTGGTCTGCGCAGGAGGGGTGTATAAGTGCCCTGTATTGAAGTGGTTAACAGATTTTCCACTTCATCTCTTCTGTCTTCTAAAACTCCTTACCCTAAATAGTAGTAGATTCTTCAATCTTACACTGAGGTTTAGTTGATATGCTACAGTGGCTGGGCAGTGGGGCATAACATATCATAATAGGAGGGAAGGGAATACCTTGAGTACTTATGTAGAAAAACATTACATCAATCAACTACAAATTTCATGTGGTCTTGTAGGATATGTTAGGAGAAAATCTTTACCAACTTATTTTAGCCCATGCATACATTTTGTTGTGTTATCTGTCTGGCTCCATCATGCTTGTAATCAGACTGTTCAGCTCTGACTCACATGGCCCGAACATTTAGCTGGGGTTCCACCTACAAAAAGGGTTCTTCAGGGCTGACTCTGTAGTATAAGTCTATGCAGACCTAATCTACCACAACACATGCTTAGATGCTGATCCAAGAATGCGTATACGTATACATCCAGAACATATCTCATGCAGAGCCCTGCGCCCTACTGTGGTTCAGATAAGGATGTACAGGGCAGCCCAAGTTACCCAACATGCGTTCAGTGAGAGGTTCATTCATTGCCAGGATGGTGAATCCTTTCACCACCTGCTCCTGAGCCAGTCTGGTTTGCGCACTTAATAACATTTATGCTTCTTCCCTGATGAGGCTGAGCCCACTGTAATACACTTCCTTAATTCTCTGGCTTACACAAGCAAAAGGCATACGTAACTTCACAGTGATGTTTACCTGATCTGTATAACAATTACAAACTTGTACATATATTGGTGTTGCATTTCACTATACATGGCATAGTCGGTCTCCAAACATTTGGCTAATGATGCATAGCATGAAATTGTCCACATCCTGGCTATACTACAGGGAGTGCAGAATTATTAGGCAAGTTGTATTTTTGAGGATTAATTTTATTATTGAACAACAACCATGTTCTCAATGATCCCAAAAAACTCATTAATATCAAAGCTGAATATTTTTGGAAGTAGTTTTTAGTTTGTTTTTAGTTTTAGCTATTTTAGGGGGATATCTGTGTGTGCAGGTGACTATTACTGTGCAGAATTATTAGGCAACTTAACAAAAAAAAAAAATACCCATTTCAATTATTTATTTTTACCAGTGAAACCAATATAACATCTCAACATTCACAAATATACATTTCTGACATTCAAAAACAAAACAAAAACAAATAAGTGACCAATATAGCCACCTTTCTTTGCAAGGACACTCAAAAGCCTGCAATCCATGGATTATGTCAGTGTTTTGATCTGTTCACCATCAACATTGCGTGCAGCAGCAACCACAGCCTCACAGACACTGTTCAGAGAGGTGTACTGTTTTCCCTCCTTGTAAATCTCACATTTGATGATGGACCACAGGTTCTCAATGGGGTTCAGATCAGGTGAACAAGGAGGCCATGTCATTAGTTTTTCTTCTTTTATACCCTTTCTTGCCAGCCACGCTGTGGAGTACTTGGACGCGTGTGATGGAGCATTGTCCTGCATGGAAATCATGTTTTTCTTGAAGGATGCAGACTTCTTCCTGTACCACTGCTTGAAGAAGGCGTCTTCCAGAAACTGGCAGTAGGACTGGGAGTTGAGCTTGACTCCATCCTTAACCCGAAAAGGCCCCACAAGCTCATCTTTGATGATACCAGCCCAAACCAGTACTCCACCACCACCTTGCTGGCGTCTGAGTCGGACTGGAGCTCTCTGCCCTTTACCAATCCAGCCACGGGCCCATCCATCTGGCCCATCAAGACTCACTCTCATTTCAGCAGTCCATAAAACCTTAGAAAAATCAGTCTTGAGCTATTTCTTGGCCCAGTCTTGACGTTTGAGCTTGTGTGTCTTGTTCAGTGGTGGTCGTCTTTCAGCCTTTCTTACCTTGGCCATGTCTCTGAGTATTGCACACCTTGTGCTTTTGGGCACTCCAGTGATGTTGCAGCTCTGAAATATGGCCAAACTGGTGGCAAGTGGCATCTTGGCAGCTGCACGCTTGACTTTTCTCAGTTCATGGGCAGTTATTTTGCGCCTTGGTTTTTCCACACGGTTCTTGCGACCCTGTTGACTATTTTGAATGAAACGCTTGATTGTTCGATGATCACGCTTCAGAAGATTTGCAATTTTAAGAGTGCTGCATCCCTCTGCAAGATATCTCACTATTTTTGACTTTTCTGAGGCTGTCAAGTCCTTCTTTTGACCCATTTTGCCAAAGGAAAGGAAGTTGACTAATAATTATGCACACCTGATATAGGGTGTTGATGTCATTAGACCGCACCCCTTCTCATTACAGAGACGCTCATCACCTAATATGCTTAATTGGTAGTAGGCTTTCGAGCCTATACAGCTTGGAGTAAGACAACATGCATAAAGAGAATGATGTGGTCAAAATACTCATTTGCCTAATAATTCTGCACTCCCTGTATTATAAGAGTCCCACTAACTACACAGGAGTGGGTGCTGTGGTGCAATTCACTATGTAAGGTTCCAGTAATGTCTTTCCCAGGCTTTAGGCTACGTCTTTCCTTCCAAAGGCTCCCAGAAGGAGAGCTTCCTCTTTTTTGCTGCATCCTGTTCTGTTGCGGACCAAAGACCTCAAATAGCTCCTCCACCCTATATGAAGTAACAGTGCTGGGCTAGTACAGAGGACACACCTCCTGAAGGGAGTGGCAATACATGGTGGGAGGGGGAGACCTATTGACATGCTACCTTGCAGCCATCTTAGCAATTTCTGCTCAATAGCCAATCATAAGAAGTGCATAACAGATACTACCTCACTTATAAAAGCATTTTATATTGTGTTTGTGAATTGTTTTTGTGAATTATGTTTGTGAATTGTTATTGCAGCGTATTGTAGAAGCGTTTGCCAACTATGGTTTGTTACCTTGTGGGGGGATGGGTACCCGTGGCCTCAACATTTGAAAACATTTCTGTCTTCCTCACAGGGGTTCTTCCTGTCAAATGAAAATTACAAATTGAGGGCAGTGTGTGTGCTGGGAGGAGATGTAGAAAGAGAGGTGTTGTGTGTAGACTGATTTAATTCTTGTGTTGGCACAGATTAGGAATGTTTTTTTTTTTAAATTATCATCTGAGTGTTTTTGAATAAATGTGGACTTTTGGGAATACAATCTCACTTCAATTTCATGATCCTTAACTATTACCATGCCTTATCTTCAGTTTTTTCGTTAAAACACTTCGAGCCCTTGGCTGATTGTTAATTGTAGATGGGGCAATTAATGGAATCTAATTTTTTTGGAGAAGAAAAGTGATTATGAGACAATATACTGGTTATTGATAAACAAAGATAATTATAGAAGTATGGGATATGAAAAAACAAACTTTCATACTTCTAAATAAAGAACTGAGAGATCAAAGACCGCTGGTCTTCAGTGAGCAGAAAGCCAGTGGTGGTTGCCAGTGACTCTCTGCTCTGCCCCTCCAGTGCTCACTGGAGCCCTGGGCTGTGGAGGGGGCAGGTGCAGATGGCTCAGTCTCCCAGTGGTGTCTGGACCAGCTGAGTGACGACACCCGACTTTAGCCCACTGTTGACTGAATACGGGTCACGGGTGTGCAGTACAAAATGCACTCCTGTGATCCTCAGGAGAAGTAAGGCCAAAAAAGCTTTGGCCCTACTTCTTCTTTAAATAACTATTATGTTAAAAATACCAATTGCACACCTATGTGATATTTATGTATTTGAAAAAATTATTAAAAATTGATGTACAAGTCATTTTTCAACCTGTAAAGCCTCGTACACACGACCGAGTTTCTCGGCAAGAACCAGCAAGAAACTTGCTGGGATTTTTTTTTGCCGAGGAAACCGGTCGTGTGTACATTTTTCGACGAGGAAACTGTCGAGGATCCCGTCGAGCCAAAAAGAGAGCATGTCTTCTTTTTTCTCGAAGGGAATGGAGAAACTTGCCTTGTCGAGTTCCTTGTCAGCCTAACAAGGAACTCGAGGAAAACGATGTGTTTCGCCCATCGAGTTCCTCGGTCGTGTGTACGAGGCTTAACTGTGATATATGAATGCAGTTAAACTGACTCAGATATCTTGACCCCAATACTTGCTCCTTTTCATCTCGGACCTTGGTAGTGCTGCTTGTAGTGTGCTACCCTTTTTTCAACCTTGTTTTTATGCACCAATGTCTTAAGTTAGTGAATTTTGTATGTGATGATTACAGCTTTCTTCATTGTTCACAGTGCTTCTTATCATCAAAATCATCATCCTCAGCCCTTTGTTCATCAGCAATGACATTATTTGTCACCCACTCACTGACAGCACCAATGCCAATTCCTTAGCAGTGCTAATTGTCACTAATGTATCACCTCTTGGGACTTACTTTTGTTGCTGAGGGTCACTGTTGCACACAAACATGGAAGTTTTTAAGCAGGGTTACTTTTAGAATCTGTAGGTTCCTGATGGATATGGAAGGGATAGAAGGGAAATTGGAAGTGATGGGGACAGATAAATCTGGTTCTATAAATCATAGAACTCCATACAGCAAATATCACAGCCACTATGTCTTCCCATACTTGGGTGTTGTGGCATTTGTGTTTCTGTGTGTGTACAGATAGTATAGACAATGTGTGTGGTGCAGTGATATGTGTTTAACCACTTGCCGAGCAGCCGCCGTCATTATACTGCGGCAGGTTGGCTCTATTACGCAAATCGCTATAGCTGTACATCGGTTCGCGTAATAGATACAGTGGGGGGCGCGCACGCAGCGGTGCCGATACGTGTGGCCGGCGGCCGCGATGTTTGCCAGCCCCCCGTGTTCACTCCATAGAGAGCCAGAACGGGAATCTGTCAATGTAAATAAACAGATCCCCATTCTGTCAGGGGAGTAGAGAGAGATCGTCTGTTCCTAGTGATCAGGAACAAAGGGCCAAATCCACAAAAGAGATACGCAGGCGGAACTGCTGTTCCGCCTGCGTATCTCTGTGCCTAACTTTGGGAGCGATCCTCAAAAGGATTTTTCCCAAGTTAGGCAGAAGATCCGACATCCGTAATTTAGTTACGCTGTTGAATCTTCGGATGCAGTACCGCATCCGCCGCTGGGGGCATTTCGAGTCGAAATCCCTCCTTGCGTATGCAAATTAGTACTTACGGAGATCCACAAAGCTTTAGGCATTGTGTGATTTGCGTAAGTTACGAATTTGCTTGCGCAAAACTAAGGTTGGTTTTATATGGACTAACTTTAGTAGACCATGCAAAACCATACCTTTTTTTCGATCGCCGCGTTTTTTTTTTACATTTGATTTTTTTTTTTCGTCGCGTAACTTTTTTTTTTCCCGTCGCAACTTTACAAACCCGTCGCTATCCACAAAGCCCGACGTAAACTACGTATG
The DNA here is from genome assembly GCF_905171775.1 of Rana temporaria. Lineage (NCBI taxonomy): Eukaryota > Metazoa > Chordata > Amphibia > Anura > Ranidae > Rana > Rana temporaria. The sequence continues at coordinate 197,632,272 of NC_053491.1, read as the reverse complement.
CGCGAAAAATGACGTCACACGCATGCGTAGTCCGTCCGGCACGGGAGCGCGCCCTAATTTAAATGGGAATCGCCCATTTTAATTAGGGATCGCTTAAGATGCAAGGAGATCAGCTACACTGGCGCAATTTTAGAGGTAAGTGCTCTGTGGATCGCTACCTAAAATACTAAAATTGCGCCAGTGTAACTTTTCTGCCTAAAACTAAGATCCGCAATTTCTTTGTGGATTTGGCCCATAGATCTCTCTCCTCCTCCAGTCAGTACATTCCCCACACAGTTAGAAACACAATTAGAACACATTTAACCCCTTGATCACCCCTTCCCTGCCAGTGTTATTTATACAGTAATCAGTGCATTTTTATAGCACTGATTGCTCTATAAATGTCACTGGTTCCAAAAAACATGTCAAAAGTGTCCGATCAGTCTGCCACAATCCCGCTAATAATCGCGATCACGGCCATTACTAGTAAAAAAAAAAAAAAATGCCATAAATCTATTCCCTATTTTGTATAAGCTATTGCTTTTGTGCAAACCAAACAATATACGCTTATTGCAATTTTTTTTTTCCAAAAATATGTATAAGAATACGTATTGGCTTAAACTAAGGAAGAAATTTAAGGAAGATTTTTATTATAGCAAAAAGTAAAAAATATTGTTTACTTTTTCCAAATTGACAGTCTTTTTTTTGTTTATAGCGCAAAAAATACGCGGTTGATTTACTAAAACGAGTACAGAATCTGTTGCAGCTGTGCATGGTAGTCAAACTTCAGCTTGTTCAGTTGAGCTTTGAGAAAACAAACTTTAAGCTTATTGGTTTCTTTGCAGGGCTGCACCACATTTTGCACTCTCCAGCTTTAGTAAATCAACCCCTATGTGTATAGTGAAGTAATGTGTGTGCGTGTGTGTGGAGAAGGTATAGACACAGTCTATGATATGATGATGTGTATAGAAGGTAAAGACAATATATGTGCTACAGAGAAGGTTTAGAACAGGGTCGGCAACCCGTCGGTCGTGGGCTACCTGTCTGCGCAAACAGGTAACAGCTAGATCGCGAAGATGTCCTGCCATTGCCGACTCGGTCCTTGCTCTGGAGCGGTGTGTGCGCACACACTCACCAATCCTAGTCTGCAGAGACAGTCGGGAATAGCTTGGACGGGTTCGGGCTCCTGTCTGAACACGCCTGAGCGCTTCATATTGCTTTTGCATGCCCCTCGCCACTGACCCTCCTCCGCGATCAAAGATGGAAAGGTGAGAGAAGATTTCCGTTGTTACGCAGGCAGGGATCAGCACCACTGCACCTTCCCTGCGCCACTATGCAGTTAAAGCATCTTCTGTACATACCTGAGCCCTCCTGCCATCACAGCCCTCCTGATTCACCCCAATACCATACCCTCCTGTCCCCCTAGCACTCCTGATCCCCCCAATACATGCCCTCCTTCCACCCCAGCCCCCCCGATCCCCCCCCAATACCATGCCCTCCTGCCACCACAGACCTCCTGACCACCCCAATGCCATGCCCCCTGTCCCCCAGCCCTCCTGATCCCCCCAGTAAATACCATGCCCTCCTGTACCCCGAGCCCTCCTGCTCCCCCCAATACCATGCCCTCCTGATCTCCCCAATACCATACCCTTCTGTCCCCCAGTGCCATGCCCCTTGAGACCCCAGCCCTCCTGATACCCCTGTATTGTGCCCTCCATATCTCCCAGTACCATACTCTTCTGACCCCCGCCAGTACCGAGCCCCCAACCCCCCCATAGCTTGCCCTCCTGACCTCCCTGTTCCATGCCCCCCGACCCCTACCATCATACTACTGACCTATGTATGCTGCCCTACATACCACAGACCTCTGTACACTGCCCTACATACAACTGACCTTTGTACACTGCCCTGTCTACTACTCACCTCTGTACACCACCCTACAAACTGCTTGCACTGACCAGAAATCGGAGCAGATAGTCAGGCCTGAAATTATTCAAGAAAATCAGCCTGCAGTATCAGATCATATGCTTTCATGATAAACTTCGGCATCAGACATGTGGGGGTAACCAATTGCTCCCCAAAGATGAAAAAAATTGTGAATGCAGAGTTTCTCACTGAAGCTAACATTTAAGGAAGGCTAAGTTTATATTTTTTACAGTGACAGTTTTAGTAGATTTTTCTAGGGTTTGTAATGCTGTCTTTACTTTTTAGTGGGGGCTTGCTAGTTAATTTATTTTAAAAAAAAGGGGGAGCTGCTCTCTCGCATATGGCTTAGTTCTTGCGGGCGTGCTCCCGTTATTCAGTCGGTGGCTGTAACGGAACCCCAAATGGGACAGGGGTTAAATCCGTTCAAGATATTCCATTCCATCCAAGACAGCTTATCGACACTCCAACCAACAGGACCCGATCCATTCCATTTCCCAGAATAACCGACACTCACACAGCTCTGGTACTGGTTTCAAAATGAATGACAACTTTAATGGTTTCTTAGCTTGCTTATATGCAGTACACAGGTTACAGAAATCACAGGAACAATCAAACTGTCCACCCCCCTCATCACACCATGGGGGGCTTCAATCACATTCTTTTACATAATGATATTTAGAGTTAATTATCCCCCAGACGTTGCGTTTCCGACAAGTACATTCCACACATAAACAGTATACATAATGAAAGGTCTAGTAGCCAGGCTGACTCTCAGTTTCAATCCACAGAAGCAGTCTTAGTTAGCATCTCAACAGCCTCACACAATGGAAGGCCTTTCAAGAGCCAGGCTCATTTAACAACTCACTAGCCAGGGCTAATCATAGAAATGAGTCACTATTGACTGGTAGGGTCACAATATTCTTTACAGACATTTAAAGAATATATGGTAGATTAATGTCCATGTTAAAAAAATCCAATATATGTCTCTTTATTTCCTGGCTCAATCTGTGCCCAAAAGTGACTCCTGTTACAGCGGCTATAGCAGCTAACTGTATCACTTTTCCACTGTGTGTGTGGGGGGGGCGTCATTGAAGGACCCGGCCTTGGGGCGGCACAGGGAGTAAATCCGGGCCTGGGTATAGATGATGTGTATGGTGGAGTGAAGTGTGTGTAGAGAAGATATAGATGATGGGATGATGTGTAGAATGTACTAATGTGTGTACTAAAGATTTAGTCAATGTGTATGGTGAAGTGACATGTTTTTCTAGTAAAGATATCGACTTTGAGCTAGATTCAGGTAGCTCTGCGCATAGTTTTGCCGGCGTAGCGTATGGGATATACGCTACGCCGATGGCGTGCACAGAGCCCAGAGCAGTATTCACAAAGCACTCGCCCCGTACGTTGCTGCGGCGTAGCGTAATATGGTCCGCGTAAGCCCGCCTAATTCAAAGTAGGCAGGTAGTGGTGGTGCTTCATTTAAATTAACCGTGACCCCATGTAAATGAAGGGCAGATCGAACGGCACATGTTCGCACATGCTCAGAATCACGTCGCATATACTCCCTAAGATACGTCGGCTCAATGCTTTCGACGTGAACGTAGCCTACGCCCAGCCCCATTCACGTACGACTTACGTAAACAACGTAAAATTTGACGCTTGTTCCGACGTCCATACCTTTACATTACCTGCGCCTCATATAGCAAGGGTAACTTTACGCCGGACGTACGCCTTACATAAACGGCGTAGCTTAATGCGACGGGCGCAAGTACGTTCGTGAATCGGCGTATCTAGGTCATTTGCATATTCAATGCGGAAATCTATGGAAGCGCCCCTTGCGGCCAGCGTAAATATGCACCCAAGATCCGACGGCGTAGGAGACTGGTCCGATGAGGTCAGAATTCATGCGTATCTAGTATAGAGGATAGGGCGCATAAATACGAAGGCGCATCTGTTCACTTACACTGCGTATCTGTAGATACGCCAGCGTAAGTGTTCAGTGAATCTAGCTCAATGTATACAATCTAATGTAGTATATACATTGTGCACATGCGTATAAGGAAGGTATAGACAATGTAGCTAGGCAAGTGATCTGCAATCAGGCAGGAGTTCTCTACTATCAGAACTAAGGTACAGGCAGCCATACCAGAACCCAATAGCATGCATCTTCTCCAAAAGACTCAGTTTTTGTGGGGACCACCTGCCTGAATTCTAAAATACTGCAGTTCCCTTTGGGTGGTGCTTTGTCCTTGGATCCCTCAAATTGTTCTCCTATGTTACCAAAGCTGTTGGTATGTATAAAAGTATACCTGCATTTCTTGACATGTCAAACATCTGTACTGTGGACAACAATGCAGTCTTTGGAATATGAAGTTAAGTGGCATTAAACCCAAAACCAAAAATATAATATATTGCATCTTACTAATCTTTAGTTATGGTGGCTGCATTTATTTTTATTTATTTATTCATTTATTTTTCGTTTTTTCCCCCCCGTTTTCACCTTATGATCTAGCCAGTAACACACTTCCTGTATTAGTGTTCCCCACTCTGGATGAAGGACTGGGGCACCTTTGGACAGCAACATTGTCAGTTGGGGGGGGGAGGGGCTGTTAGATGTATTGGCAGATTTAAATACACTAACAAATTGAAGCCAAACTCCAGCTAATATTTTATATTGTACGGCAATAGTTTATTTTTGGGATAAAGGTTTTACATAAATAAATTAAAAGTGATCTTTGTAAGCACCACTTGTCAGTGATATATGGTTTGTCTCATCCCCATTGCTGATAAATTTGCAAGAGATTGTGGGCCAGATCCACATACATTTCGATCGGTGCAGCGTATCAGAGATACACTACGCCGCCATACCTTACCTGGCGTATATTCGAATCCTCAACGAGTTCGCGCCGTAAGTTACGGCGGAGTAGTGTATTTCTGGCGGCGGATTTCAAATTGGGTGGGTTGGGGACGGGTTTCATTTAAATGAAGCGCGTCCCCGCGCCGAATGAACTGCCCATGCGTCGTCCCGAAATTTCCCGCCGTGCATTGTGCTAAATGACGTCACTAGGACGTCATTTTTTTAACTTAGACGTGAGTTACGTCCATCCCTATTCACGGACGACTTACGGAAAAAATAAAAAAAATTCTAATTTCGACGCGGGAACGACGGCCATACTTAACATGGCAAGTCTATCTATACGCCACAAAATACCAGCTTTAACTATACGCCGGAAAAAGCCGACTACAGACGACGTTAGAAAATGCGTCGGCCGCGCGTACGTTCGTAGATCGTCGTAAATCACTAATTTGCATACCCAAACGACGCAAACTCCACCCAGCGGGCGCCAAAGTATTGCATCTAACATCCGAAGGCGTACAAAGCCGTACGCCTGTCGGATCTTACCCAGATGCCGTCGTATCTTGGTTTGAGGATTCAAACTAAAGATACGACGTGAAAAATTTGAAAGTACGCCGGCGTATCAGTAGATACGCCGGCGTACTTCGTCTGTGGATCTGGCCCTGTATTTTTAAACAAACAACAGACTTAATGACCGGTACATCAGGTAAAAATAGAAGAACAAAAAGTCTAAAAATGAAAACGAATGCAACCACCACATCTACGAATTGGTAAGCTGGAGTATAACACATTTCTGCTTCTAGGTTTCCACTTAATGTAGATAAACAGTGATATCTCCACTCAGGTGATCAGAGCTTACAGTAAAACATATCTGATAATACTAAGGAAATAATATTAAAGCGGTGGTTCACCCTCAGTGACACGATTTTACCATCGAGACAGGCATTGTAGCGCGAGCTACAGTATGCCTGTCCCGATTTTTTTACCCCCGTACTCACTGTGTAATCGTACATTATAGATTTCGGCTCCCGCGGGGAATGGGCGTGCCTATGGAGAGGGAGGATGATTGACGGCCGGCCCTGGCACGTCACTCTCCCCGAAGACAGCCGGAGTAGGTCTCGGCTCTTCACGGCGCCTGCGCACAGGCTATGCGCAGGCGCCGTGAAGAGCCAAGCCTATTTCGGCTATTTCCGGAGAAGCGTGACGCGCCAGAGCCGGCCGTCAATCATCCTCCGTCTCCATAGGCACGCCCATTCCCCGAGGGGAGTCGGTATCTTCGATGTACGAGTACACGGTGAGTACGGGGATAAAAAAATCGGGACAGGCATACTGTAGCTCGCGCTACAATGCCTGATTTTATGGTAGAAGATTTTTTTTTTTTTTTTTTGGGTTTATAGGGTGAACCCCCGCTTTAATATGAAATAGGAATTGTAGGCACACACATTTGGCTTTGAATATGCGTACCGGTACTTATTTGTATGTACTATAAAACATATGGACACAATTTATTAAGTAATGAATGCCAAAATAGATGCAAATGAATTGTGAATATGCTACATGTCTTTTATTATATTATGAGTAAGATGGATTGGATAATATAGTTATTAGGTGTATAATGACTAGTGCGAAAAACAATGCATTCCTTTATCCTGGAAAGGAACTTCCATATGGATGAGTGTTAAGGTTTGGCTCTGTGCAATGTGGGAATCATTTTAACATTTTTAAAGCCTGTTCATTTCAGTGATTTACAAAGATATACTATAAAATATAACCTCTGGATAGCAACTATTGAAAATGTTGACTAGCTGGTTTTTAAACTTTTGTCTTCTCTCTCATTCTGTGTAACTAAACAGCATATTTGTGTTTTGGGCATACTTGAGTCTGGTTATAGATCACAGTTGTGCTCGTAAGTTTACATACCCTGGCAGAATGTATGATTTCTTGTCCATTTTTCTGAGAATTTGAAGGATAACACAAAAACTTTTCTTTCGCTCATGGTTAGTGTTTGGCTGAAGCCATTTATTATCAAATCAACTGTGTTTACTCTTTTTAAATCATAATAATAACAACAGAAACTACCCAAATAACCCTGATCAAAAGTTTACATACCCTGGTGATTTTGACCTGATGACATTCACACAAGTTGCACAAAGGGTTTTGAATGGCTATAAAAGGTAACCATCCTCACCTGTGATCTGTTTGCTTCGATTTAGTGTGTGTGTATAAAAGGTCAATGAGTTTCTGGACTACTGACAGACCCTTGCATCTTTCATCCAGTGCTGCACTGACTTTTCTTCATTCTGAGTCATGGGGAAAGCAAAAGAATTGTCAAAGGATCTGAGGAAAAGGGTGGTTGAACCGTATAAAACAGGAAATCGATCTAAAAAGATATCCAAGGAATTGAGAATGCCAATCAGCAGTGTTCAAATTCAAATCAGGAAGTGGAAAATAAAGGGTTCTGTTGAAACCCAACCACGATCAGGTAGACCAACTAAAATTTCAGCCACAACTGCCAAGAGAATTTTTTTCCGGATGCAAAGAAAAACCCACAAAATAATTTCAGGTGAAATACAGGACTATCTGAAAACATGTGGTGTGGTGATGCACAATAAGGTGGCACTTGAAGAAAAATGGGCTGCATGGTCGAGTCACCAGAAGAAAGCCATTACTACGCAAATGCCACAAAGTATCCAGCTTACAATACGCCAAACAGCACAGAGACAAGCCTCACCCTTCTGGCACAAAGTCATTTGGAGTGATGAGACCAAAATTGAGCTTTTTGGCCACAACCATAAACACTACATTTGGAGAGGAGTCAACAAGGCCTATGATGAATGGTACACCTGTCTTCTGGCAAAACAAGGAGGTGGATTGCTGATGTTTTGAGGATGTGTGAGCTACAAAGGCACAGGAAATTTGGTCAAAATTGATGGCAAGATGAATGCAGTATGTTATCAAAAAATACTGGAGGAACATTCATCAGCCAGGAAGCTGCGCATTGGACGAACTTGGACATTCCAACATGACAATGATCCAAAACACAAGGCCAAGTTGACCTGTCATTGGATACAGTAGAATAAAGTGAAGGTTCTGGAGTGGCCATCTCAGTCTCATGACCTCAATATCATTGAGCCACTCTGGGGAGATCTCAAACGTCCAGTTCATGCAAGACAGCCCATGAATTTACAGGAACTGGAAGAGGAATGGGCAGCTTTACGATCTGAGAAAATAAAGAGCCTCATCAAGAAATACCACAAAAGAATTCAAGCTGCCATTGATCTTAAAGGGGCAATACACGGTATTAAAGCAGAGTCCTGAGAAAAAAAAATATTACAAGTCAGCAGCTACAAATACTAGAGCTGACTTTTAAAATATGGACTTACCTGTCCAGGGTGCATGCAATGTCCTCACCCGAAGCTAATCTGTTCCTTGGCTCCCGGGTGCAGGCATCTTTAGTAAGGGAATCATGAGGTGAAGCCTTACGGCTTTACAGCCTGGTGTCCTACTGCACATGCATGAGTCAGGCTGCACATCCTCACTGGTCCCTGATGTCTTCTGGGACCTGTGTGTCTCCCAGAAGACAGCAGGGGGACGGAGGAGGGGCCGAACATGGCGTAGATCACAGCGGAATCTGCGGCGATCTATCTCCAGAAGTGGAAGCAAATACCTGTATTAAACAGGTATCTGCTTCCCCCTCCCCCTGAAAGGTGCCAAATGTGACACCAGAATGGGGGAAAGGAACCGGAAAAGCGGACGTTCCATTTTTGGGTGGAACTCCGCTTTAAGAACTGGGGTATGTAAACATTTGATCAGGGTCATTTGGGTAGTTTCTGTTGTCATTATGATTTAAAAAGAGTAAACACAGCCAAACACTAACCATAAGTGAAAGAAAAGTTTTTGTGTTATCACTCATATTCTCTGAAAAATGGCCAAGAAATCATAAATGATGTTAGGGTATGTAAACTTATGAGCACAACTGTATATAGATGAGATAATAAATTCCTAATAATCATGATATAAATGGAGCTGTCATATAAAAAGGTTCTGGGGCTGGCTTTTTGGGAACAAATGAGATATCAAGCAGAAATGTAAAGCTCAGTATCTCAGTAGCTCCCAGCCAGCCCCAGAAGCAGTAATAATCTTATGTTACAGAAATTATCCGGTCAGTCTAATTAAAAAAAAAATCAGATGAGGATAGAAGACAGATATAATCTATAGTTTCTTCTTGGCTTACCGACTAGGCAGTGAAACCCAGGTTATCATGAAGGTTCAAAGGGAACTTAAAATTAGTGTGTACAACATTACCTGTTTTATAAAGTAGATATTTATTTGTAGTCAGAGGGCTAGATTCACATAGATCAGCGGATCTTTAGATACGCGTGACCTATGTGATTTAAGATCCGCTGCCGCAAGTTTGAGAGGCAAGTGGGTAATTCACAAAACACTTACCTCCAAACTTGCGGCGGCGGATCGTAAATCCCCCGGCGGAATTCAAATTCCGCGGCTAGGGGGAGTGTAGCATTTAAATCAGGCGCGTCCCCGTGCCGATTTAAATGCGCATGCGCCGTCCGCGAATTTTCCCGGCGTGCATTGCTCCCAATGACGTCGCTAGGACGTCATTGGTTTTGGCGTGGGCGTAACTCGCGTCCAGCGCGTTTGAGAATCGGCGTACGCAAACGACGTAAAAAAAAAAATTTGACGCAGGAACGACGGCTATACTTAACATTGCCCGCGCCTCATAGAAGCAGGGGTAAGTATACGCCGGGAAAACCGCTACGTAAACGGCGTAACAACACTGCGTCGGGCTCGCGTACATTCGTGAATTGGCGTATCTCGCTGATTTACATATTTCTCAGCGTAAATCAGCGAGAACACAGTTACACCAGTCGGATCTTAGGCATATCTATGCGTAACTGATTCTATGAATCAGTCGCATAGATACGACTGGCCTAAGTCAGAGATACGATGGTGTATCAGGAGATACACCGTCGTATCCAGAGCTTTTTTTCTCAGAAAATAGGTGCAGGAACTCAACCACGACCCTGTTCAGATTTCAAAAACAGTAGAAGGGTCTTAAAGAGGCATTAAATACCAGAATTGCATTCCATACAGGGTGCAGAGTTCAGGGGGTTACACACAGAGTGCAGAGCTTTCACTTGTAAACACAGAAACCAGACTTCTGTGTTTACAAGTAATTGTAGTGAGCAGGCACCAAAGGGTCTGAGCCAGAGGTGGTGGAACTGAGTTCCCCCAAGTTCCCCCAGAAAAAAAGCCCTGGTCGTATCTCTATGTGAATCTGGCCCACAGTCTTCACTTGGAAATGCGATAACCCCAACTACCAAGACCTGAAATGTTCCCTGATCTAGCTGGTCAGTATGCCTAAAAGTGGACAAAAGACACAAAGGTAGGTGAGATATGAAAAAGCTTTAATGAAAACAGGTAACAACAATCAGTCCAGTAAAGTAGCGAACACTCTGCTGACTTCCGTACGGGGTTCGGGTATGTATCTGCTTTAACAGGAGGACCTCCAGCGCCCCATCTACTTCATATATGCAGGGACTTAAACATTTGTTTGATCCTAAACAAATGTCCAGAAAATTGCTTTGGATTTTGCGAAAAGATTGCAGAAAATCAAACACTCCAACCGGCACCAATTACTGTTGGTTCTGTAGTACTTTACCACAAACCCCTGACCTGTCTTTCTATTTTTGTTATTGGAATGTTGTAACTCTCAGGCCCCGTACACACGTCTGAGGAACTAGACGGGCAAAACTCATTGTTTTGCTCGTCGAGTTCTGTGTGAAGCTGCCGAGGATCTCGGCGAGCCAACTTTCCTCATTGAACAACGAGGAAATAGAGAACATGTTCTCTATTTGGCTCGACGAGGAACTCGTCGGCTTCCTCGGCCGAAAGTGTGCACACGGCCGGGTTTCTCGGCAGAATTCAGCTCCGTTCGAGTTTCTGGCTGAATTCTGCCGAGAAACTCGGTCGTGTGTACGGGGTATATAAGGGAACCTGATGAGACAGCCTCTGAGCAGAACAGGTGCATGACAGTTAGCCTGGGATCTGAGGAATCCAAAGAAACTCAGATAAATAGCTGCCTTGAGCACTAGATTGGGACCTGCGCCATATGGGGCAGGAGACAGTAAGTCTAAATTATCATGGAAAATCTGGTCGGTGATTGGTTGACAAGACGAATGTGATCTCCCCTGGGTTCTCTGAATACCCCCTGAGAAAAGTCTTCCAACTTGTAGTATATGCTTTCAGCTCTGCTTCCGTAAGAAAAATTGAGGCAGGCTGAGGCTGTAATAAAGCGATAATAAATTAAATTAAAGTTGGCAGGTGTGTTCACAAGTGTGAACGGCTTTCATTTGAATTGAAACAATCTCATGGGGGTTATATAGGCGGTTTTGGTGGCTTTTTCTCTGTCACAGAGATTTGCCAGTAACTAATTGCCAATCTAGGGTTGAAAAAATCATGCCTTCCCTAATATGCCCAATGACTCTGCAATTCTGGGTAAGAGATAGGCATCACATGTCATTACCACATTCAGCCTTCCAAAATTAAGAAATCTGACAGTGCTATCTTTCTTTTTACCTAAAACCGCTCCTACATGGATCAAAATTTGGCCATTTTAACCGTCTGAACTTCCATTCATGTATGGGCAGGCTGGTTGTACAGAAGTCACTCTACCAATCTCACTAAACTGCATGAAAATGGAAATAACTGCTTTCAATGGTACCCATTCATATCAAAGCAGCGCACTTGCCATGTAACTTTGTGGAAGGGTCCCGTGCTATTTTGGTGCGAAGCAGTGCAATTTTGTGGTCATAGACTTCTGTAGATCTGCATCAAAATTGCATCTAAATGCGTTTTTGTGTGTGACTTGTGCTGGTTGTTAGGTTCAGGCACCCGCTGATGTCCAAACAACCTGTGACACTTCCCTGCTGGGATGAGTCATCGGCGGTTAACCACTTAAGACCCGGACCAAAATGCAGGTAAAGGACCTTGCCCCTTTTCGGCACTGCGTCGCTTTAACTGACAAATCGTGCGATGTGGCTCCCAAACAAAATTGGCGTCCTTTTTTTCCCACAAATAGAGCTTTCTTCTGGTGGTTTTTGATCACCTCTGCAGTTTTTATTTTTTGCGTTATAAACAAAAATAGAGCGACAATTTTGAAAAAAATTCAATATTTTTTACTTTTTGCTATAATAAATATCCCCCAAAAATATATGAAAAAAATAGTTTTTACTCAGTTTAGGCCGATATGTTTTCTTCTACCTATTTTTGGTAAAAAAAATCGCAATAAGCGTTTATCGGTTGGTTTGTGGAAAATTTATAGCATTTACAAAATAGGGGATAGTTTTATTGCATTTTTATAATTTTTTTTTTTTTACTACTAATGGCAGCGATCAGCGATTTTTTTCATGACTGCGACATTATGGCGGACACTTTGCACAATTTTGACACATTTTTGGGACCATTGTCATTTTCACAGCAAAAAATGCATTTAAAATGCATTGTTTATTGTGAAAATGACAGTTTCAGTTTGGGAGTTAACCACAAGGGGGCGCTGATGGGGTTATGTGTTCCCTGAAGTGTGTTTACAACTGTAGGGGGGTGTGGCTGTAGGTGTGATGTCATCGATTGTGTCCCCCTATAAAAGGGATGACACGATCGATGCAGCCGCCACAGTGAAGAACGGGGAAGCCGTGTTTACACACGTCTCTCCCCATTCTTCAGCTCCGGGGACTGGTCACGGGTCTCAAGCGGCGATCGGGTCCGCTGGTCCCGCGGTCACGGAGCTTCGAACCGGGTCGCGGGCGCGTGCCCACGACCCACGGCTGGGTACTAGTACAGGACGTACCTATATGTACATGTGCCCAGCCGTGCCATTCGGCCGACGTATATGTGCAGGAGGCGGTCCTTAAGTGGTTAAGGAGCTAGCACCCACCGCTGTCCTAACAACCATGCTGACAGCAAAATGTAAACAAAAGAGTCCCAATCCACCCTAGACCTTGAGGGTCTAGAATGGATTTTGAAGGGGACCCTCAGAAAAAAATGGTGTAGGTTCCCTAAAAATCAGACACTTATCTGAGAATGCAGCCTTGTAGTCCAGGAAAGGGGGAGGAGAAAACACCTTCCCCCTCCTAACCCATACCAGGTCACTTTTCCAAGCACCCTTCCCAATGTTGATGAGGACAAGGGCCTCTTGCCCACAACCATCAGGCCAGGGCTGTGCGGAAGAGGGCCTTGTCCTCATCAACAGGTGCGGGGGTAGCTTTTTGGAATCTCCCCAGAATGAGTAAACTTATTCAACAAAAAAAAAATAAGTAAATAAAAAAAGCACAATATAGTTTTTGACAAGTCCTTTATAAAAAAAAAAAAATTGTCCCCTGATGTAAATCAATCCTCAATCATGATGAACGCTGGCTGCCAACCTGCATAAAAAAAATCTTTGCCGCCTCCTGAACACGACCGTTCCCGTTGCTTGACACTTGCTGAATGAGAGTGTTGCCCCCCTAAGTAAACAAGTGGGCATAGTCATCTATATCATATCATGATATCATAGGGTTGGGTCTCAGAGGGACATCCTAGGGGCTGGGTCATCCAGTGATATCACTGGGTGACCACACACCTTTGTTTACTTAGTAGCGAGGGGGAAGTGTTGCAGTCATTTAGCAAGTGTTAAGTGGCCGGAGCGGTTGTCTTTTTTTTTTATTTGTGCATTCGGCGGCCAGTGTTCATAGTTGAATTTTTTTTTTATAAAGGACTTTTAAAAACAGTCTGTGTTTTTATTTACTTTTTATTTATTTTTCTGTTGTACCACATACTTATTCACATGGGTGGGATGCTGGGATCTTCTTAAAGGGAGTTTTCAGATTCCGATAACCTCCCCCCCAGGCCAGGGTTGTGGGTAAGAGGCCCTTGCGCTCATCAACATGCCAGGGTAAAATTCCCCCCACCCCCATGTTGAGGCCATGTGGCCTGGTATATTGTTCAGAAGGAGGAGGACTCGCTCATCCCCTCCTTATTCCTGGCCTGCCAGGCTGCATGCTCAGATAAGGGTCTGGTATGGATTTTGAGATGACCTTCCTGCCTTTTTTTTTTGGTGTGGGGTCTCCTTCATAAACCAAGACCCAGGGGTCGTTTACATTTTTTTTTGTGTGTGTCTACTCTTTTGCTTACATCCTGCTGTCAGCGGGAATTTCCTGCTAACAGCAGGGATGCCTGCTCATTCTGAACATATATATATATATATATAAATACTGTATATATATATATATATATATATATATATATATATCGGATTAGCCAGTGGCGTAACTAGAACCTTCAGGGCCCCGATGCAAGAAACCATGAAGGGCCCCCCTGACCCCCCTGGACAGGGCTCTTTTCTCCGAGCTCGGTGGCGGAACAACAGGACCCGGTTGCTAGTGGGTGGTTGCATATAAAGGAACCGATTTCTCCATTCCCCCTGCTTCTCCCCCTCTCCCTCCCGCAGGCATTCAGCGGCTGCAGGAGGAAAATGGAGAGATTGGTTCCTCTATGCCAGTGTTTCTCAATATTTTTCCAGCCAGGGCACACTTGAAGTATACTCTTAGGTCAGTGAAGGTGAACCTTGGCAACCCAGATGTTTTGGAACTACATTTCCCATGATGCTCACCTACACTGCAGAGTGCATGAGCATCATGGGAAATGTAGTTCCAAAACATCTGGGGTGCCAAGGTTTGCCATCACTGCCCTAGGTGAATGGGGCTGCAATGCAACCACCCTGCAACTGTGTGCATTGCAGCTTAGCGATGATGCATTTAAGGCCCCGTACACACGACCGAACATGTCTGCTGAAAATGGTCCGCGGATCAGTTTCAGCAGACATGTTCGGTCGTGTGTAGGCCCGAGCGGACAGGATTCCAGCAAACATTTGCCCGCCGGGCCTTTTTCCAGCGGGCAAATATTTCTGGACTTGTTTTAAAACAGACCGCTGGAATCCTGCCCGCTCGGACATGTACGGTCGTCTGTACAGACCTACCGTACATGTCCGAGCGCCCGCCATCCCTCGCATGCGTCGAATGACTTTGACGCATGCGTGGAAGCATTGAACTGGCAGCCACGCCCCGCGTATTGTTTTACGCGCTGATTTCTGTATGATGGTGAGTACAGCCACCATACAGAAATCCCCGGGCAGACATGTACGCTGAAAACGGTCCGGCGGACCGCTTTCATCGTACATATTTGGTCGTCTGTACACGGCCTAAGGGGTTAAAACAGGCAGTCAGGAGGCAACACATTGCCTCTTTACCAGCTGTCAAATGCCTCTGAAAAGCGATCTGAACATGGATTGCTTTTCAGTGGAAGAGCATTTTTTTGCTGGTACTATGAACAAGCAAAAAATAAAAAATAAATCAGTTCTGATTGTACACATACAGTATAGGGGGTCATGTAAACACACATACATACACATACACTGTTTAAATACATATATATAAATGCACATATGCACACATATATAAACCAGTGGTGGCTGGTGCTCAACATTTTGGGGGGGGGGGGGGGGTTCAAGCAAACTGATAAAATTCTTAAAAAAAAAATTGCAGTCTCACTGTGCCCATCAAAAGCAGCCACTGTGCCCATCAAATGCAGCCACTGTGTCCATCAAATGCAGCCACTGTGCCCATCAAATCCAGCCACTGTGCCCATCAAATCCAGCCACTGTGCCATCAAATGCAGCCACTGTGCCATCAAACGCAGCCACTGTGCCCATCAAATGCAGCCACTGTGCCCATCAAATGCAGCCACTGTGCCTATCAAATGCAGCCACTGTTCCCATCAAATGCAGACACTGTGCCCATCAAATGTAGTCATTGTGCCCATCAAATGCAACCAATGTGCCATCAAACGCAGCCACTGTGCCATCAAACACAGCCAGGGGGTGGCTGGAGAGAGGGGGGCGATGCCCTGCGCTCTTATGGACGCACCGCCACTAACAGATACATGCACACTCACATACATACATGTTCACATGCACACACACATTCATACACATATGGCATGCACACTCGCATACATACATATGCACATGAACACACACACGCATGAACACACACGCATGAACACACACACACACACACATGAACACACACACGCATGAACACACACACGCATGAACACACACACACACACACACACATGAACACACAAAATGTTCTATATTTTATGCTTTCCAATGTCCTACCTATAGTTTACACACAGGCTCCCTGTGTACCTTTTTACAGCCTTGCAAATAGTGGAACTTGATAATGCTACTCTTTTTATATGGTGGTATGTTTTATTCCAGAAAAGGGAGCTTGATCCAGGAGATTTGGCCAGTTTCACTTGTCCTGGAAATGACTGCTTGTTTATGAAGTTACCAGGGGGCACATTTAACACTGGCAGCAGGTCTGGCTGGCTTCACAAACACTGCTGGGTTTGTAACTTGCATTGTTCTTGACAAGAAGTTGCTGCCTCTAACCATGCTATGCAACACATAAAGTGGAAGTTTTTATATAAAGGAAGTCACACACACACAGTAGATAAACAATGGCAGTCTTACCTTAGCAGCTCTTCCTGCCGGGTACTGCACTGTAGGGGGAGACAAAGAGCACTCAATGTGCTTTCACTTTGTAATGAATGTGACGAGCTCCCCGCACAGTGCCGATTACAGCTCGGCCTGGGAACGGGAGCTCGTCTCCGATTCTCGTGTATCAAAGCACTGTATACAGGGGGCCCTCGAGGGCCCCCTACAGCAAGGGGCCGGTCGCCATGGCGACCTCAGCGACCCCTATAATTCCGCCACTGGGATTAGCCATATTACAATAACGCATGCTCTTTAACTACTTCCCACCCTGCGGCCGACTATATATGGCCGCAAGGTGGCTCTGATCTGCCGGGAGGCCGTCTATATATGGCCTCCGGCCGTGCGCCGCGTCATACAGGTGGGTATATGTGCCCAGTAAGCAAGTGGTTAAGACAACACCCACCTTTTACCATACCCATAAGTGTGGCAATGTGGCACACTTTGTGAAAAGGGCCAGTCGGTTGGGTTTGTCCCCCAAGCCAAATGTTTCCTTCCCAGATCAGAGAAAAGTAAATAACAGCACAGTGCAACCATCTGGGTTATTTAAATGTAAACAAAAAATGAATCAAAAAGACTGGCATACACTGCTATCACTAATCCAAGGCAGTTTACGATTCCTTATTGCAATCTATTATGTGCTTGCTCACCTTGGAAAGTATTGCAATGCTCAGGTCCCTTCACTTAAAGTGGAGGTTCACCCTATAAAAAATTTCTAACACTGCATCCAGCCCAGTTGTGCATATAAAATGACACTGACCTTTTTTTTTTTTCCGTAGATAGCCTTTAGCCATGGAATTCACCACGGCTTCCGGGTAGGGAATCCCACCGTTGCGCAGGCGCCGAATAGAGCCGAGCCGACCCAAGCTTCCTTTGGGAAGTCGTGACGCGCTGTGTGCGCCGTCGTTTAGCATGTCAATCAATTGGCATGACAATAGGAACACCCACTCCCGCGGGATTCCCTTCCCGGAAGCCGCGGTGAATTCCACGGCTAAAGGTCAGTGTCATTTTATATGCACAACTGGGCTGGATGCAGTGTTAGAATTTTTTTATAGGGTGAACCTCCACTTTAAAGAAAATCACCATTTTTGTTAAAAAAAAAAAAAAAATCAACTCTAGTGAACTATTTACACATTACAAGGTTATAAGTAATTTGACAAAGATTTTTGCAGCTTCATAGCTTTTTCTTTTCTCAAAGGAGTTGTAAAGGCAGATTTTTTTTATCTCAATGCATTTTATGCATTAAGATAAAAAGCCTTCTGTGTGCAGCACCCCCCCCCACCCCCGAGGACCCCTAACACTTACCTGAGCCCTACCTCAATCCAGCGATATCCATTAGTCCGAGGCCGTCCGAGGCTCTCCCTCCTGATTGGCTCCCGTGGTTGTCAATCAAAGTCAGATAGTCAATCAGGAGGGAGAGGGCGGGGCCAAACAGCAGCTCTGCTCAGGTGCCCCCATAGAGAGCTACTTGCTGTGGGGGCACTTGGCAGGGAAGAGGAGTTAGGATCAGCAAAGAAGCACCCAAAAAGAGGAGGATTCAGGATGCTCTATGCAAATCCACTGCAACAGGGCAAGTAAGTATAACATGTTTGTTATTAAAAAAACAAAACAAGACTTTACAATCACTTTAAGATATTGCAATTAGACTGTACTTTCTCAAACTGTTTTCTGAATGGGAGAGTATACCTTCATTATAGATTAGCCATCTGGTACAATCTAACGCTGGCCATACATTATACCATTTTATTATTCAATTTCCTTTAGATTTACCTTCAACTATGTAGTGCAAGCACCTGCTTGATTGTATACAAATCGAAAGAGTTTAGATTTGACCTCATATTATATGGTTTTGGTAAATCTAAAGGAAAATTGTACAAGAAAATTGTATAATTTTTTGACCAGCCTAAGGCCTCATACACACTATTACATTTTCTGCAGATTTTTGTCTTAATATTTACCAAAACCATGTAATGCAAGGGCCTGCCTGATTGCATACAAATTGAAAATCTTAAGATTTGACCTAATATTATATAGTTTTGATAAATCTGAAGACAAAAATCTGCAGAAAATTTGGATAGTGTGTATCCAGCTTTAGTGTTGTATTTAGAAAAGCTGCAGTGTCGGCATTCTTTAGAAGCAAATTAATTGTCCATTGCATGGTATGTCTGAAACTTCACTTGTATCTTAATTCAGATTTCTGGGGAAAGCAATGAATCAATGACATAGAACAGGAATTGGGGTGTACATAACACCTGTCTGTTATACTGATGGGAAACTACCTTTAAATTTGACAATTTTAGAAATGATATACTTTCCAGATTGTTTAATAACCCTTATGTAGAAACTGAGTATGTTATATACTTCTTTGAGCAAATGTTAAGTATTTCTTTAAGTGCCAAAACAGATAACTTTCTTGACTTAAAATATACAATATTGCTGGTTTTCTATACATGGCATCCATCCAAATGTATTTGTGTTTTATGAAGAATATTTAATCTTAAATGTTATATCCCTATGGAACATTTAGGGGGAAAAAAACACACAGGATATTACTATGAATTATGATTCTTGGTTTTATATGGCAGATTATGTTTTTTGGGGAAGTTGTAACAAACTTCAGAAAAATATGTTCACATCTTTTCATGTCAAAATACTTAAAATTAATGATGTGTGAATGACACTGTACAATATTTTACGGCATAAAATACTTTTCAAGACAGAATAGTTGGCTTAAAATATGAAGATGTTCTGCAAGGGAGCACTTACCAAACTTAGGTTAATGACAGCACTGCTTGAATGCTAGTGGTAATCAAAATCTTCCACTCCTTAAAAGCCTAAATGATGGGGTGGGGATGAACACATCGCTCTCCAAAGCATTCCATTCCCTTCTAAAGCGGGAGGGGAAGGGGAAGCCAAACATGCACTTTGTCTAGGGTGCTGGAGCAATCTATGTAACTGTATGTGAGCAATACATTATTTTTGTATTCCCTTGGATCACTTTCCAAGTTTTTATTTTCTTCTGAAGATAAAGTGGAAGACACATAACTGAAAGACTGAAAGTCACTAGTTTCCTTTGGCAGACACATGGATTTCATGCTATTTTTTAATTTGTGCTCCATGCAACCAATGCACCACCATGTTTAAATATTCATCAAGCATCTGCAGTATGCTTTATGAAATATGACTGAGTTTTGCTTACACCGCTTTAAATTTTTTTTTTGCCTCTTAGGCCCCGTACACACGAGGAGACATGTCCGATGAAAACGGTCCGCGGACCGTTTTCACCGGACATGTCTCCTGGGAGCTTTTGGTCTGATGTGTGTACACACCACCAGACCAAAATCCCCGCGGACAGAGAACGCGGTGACGTAGAAGACACCGACGTTCTCAAACACGGAAGTGCAATGCTTCCACGCATGCGTCTAATCAATTTGACGCATGCGCGGGATTTCGGGACGCTGGTTACACGTCATAACCAGCGGACATGTCCGATTAGGTGTGCTAACCATCGGACATGTCCGACGGACATGTTTCCAGCGGATACGTTTCTTAGCATGCTAAGAAACTTTTGTCCGCTGGAAACCTGTCCGCTAGGCCGTACACACGGTCGGACATGTCCGCGGAAACTGGTCCGCGGACCAGTTTCAGCGGACATGTTCGTTGGGGGAAAAAAGGCCTTAGTGTAAAAGTCCTTTTTTAAAGTACATTTTAATGTGTTATATGTTTAAATATGATAACCACTTAGTATGCAGAAGTTTAGAAAGCCATTCCTTTCTGGAAAGGTGTGAACAATGCAGCACCACAAGCAGAGATGTTCCAATGAATAGGACTTGGGGTCTGCTATGCTCTTGTTATGTATTTCTAGACTCACTTCTCAATAACTTTCACCCGTTACTCACAGGTAAAAAAAAAATCAGTTTTGGTAGTGCATTTTTAACCCCTTTATGACAGTGAAAAGAAAAAAAAATACTATAGCATCATGATGTTAATAACGCCAACATTTTGCCTAAAAAAAGCCTGTTTATGTCAAGCACAATACTCAGGGAAGCCAGGCAAACATCTAATGATGATTTTTCTCCAGGTTGTTCAACTCCCAGAAGTTGATGCATTGCACCGAGGCAAGGGAATTAAAATCTTATTGCATGACTGGGAGTGAAAAGAAACACTCCAGGTTTGGAGAGCATGTGACTCACTCCCCTCTCTCCTAAATGACAGTGCTAGTGCTTGGTGATTGGCCGCTCAGGCAACCGCCGCTGTCACACTGGGGTTTGAAGAGAGTAAGAGAGTACCTGTGTGTAAGCTTCAAGTCACAATTTGAAACTCACACAACAGGGGGAAAAAAAGGCATAGCTGAAGCACATTTTTCACTTTGAGATTTAGGCATAATATTGAGGTAAGGTCAGTATAGCCCTCTGATCCCTGTATTGATTTGTATTGTAACTGTACTATCTGCCCCCATAATGTAAAGCGCTATATAAATCCTAAATAATAATATTATTAATAGAGGCAAGGAGGAGCTCAGCTATGAGGAAAGATTAGAGGAACTGAATTTATTCTCTCTTGAGAAGAGGCGATTAAGGGGGGATATGATCAATATGTACAAATATATAAGGGGGCCATATAGTGAACTTGGTGTTGAGTTATTCACTTTACAGTCAACACAAAGGACAAGGGGGCACTCTTTACGTCTAGGCGGAAAAGAGATTTCATCTCCAAATACGGAAAGATTTCTGGCCAGCTCAGTAGATTGCTTTAAGAAAGGCCTGGATACTTTCCTAAATGTACTTAATATAACTGGGTACTAACTTTTATAGGTCAAGTTGATCTGGGGAAAATCCGATGCCTCAGGGGATCAGGAAGGAATTTTTTCCCCTGCTCTAGCAAATTTTATCAGGCTCTGCTGGGGTTTTTCACCTTCCTCTGGATCAACTGCCGGTATAGAATTGGGTATATGGGATTGTATGATATATTTTTTTTAAGGTTGAACTGGATAAACTTGTGTCTTTTTTCAACCTGGCTAACTATGTAACTATGTAATAATAATATAAAACTATATTTTTGGGTATTGTAAATTTTATGGGGCCACTACTATAACATAGCATGAATTTAAGCTTGCAAAACGGAGGACACTTTGTTTATGGTTTCAAGCACCACCTGGTGTTTTTAGTACATTACAAAGCTAAACTTTATAAAACTGAGCTTAAATTGGACATATAATGAAGACAAAAATGGCATTGGAGATGTGGGTCTTTGTGAGGTGCACCATATATATATAGAATCACTTCAAAAGTAATTTAGTATAAAAGTATACAAGATTGTTTATTTGAAAAACATAAACATAAAAGTATGCAAAAACAGTGTATTCAAGGACATAGGTGTACACAAAACATCCTATCAATATCAATGAATTCCTGTGATTCCATACATGTTCTTGTCCATTTAATTCAACATGTTTCGCCGGGGTGGCTTCATCAGGAAAGGAAGTTATAATTTCATATACATAGAAAGGATCATTGTTCAATCAGCTTTAAGTGTACAAAACGAAAAGAGAAGACATATTAATGTCACAACTTAATATAAAGATATTGTAAAATATGCATGGCTGCGTGCAAAAGAGGCAAAAGGATGGCCTCCACATGGAAAAGACTCCCTACCTCTCCAATTGAGCCTGGGAATACAGTCCACATGGACATATACTGGTCCACTTTGAGTTAAACTGATTGGAATCTCTGATTTAGGTACTGGAGCAGTGTGTCCTGGGTAATGTTTCCAGTTCACTGACGGATTGCACTTGTAACCTGGATTTACAACTGAAAGCTACCTTTTACATGCCCAGCTGAGCTGGTAATTATTCCATAGAATTGACTGTGATTCCAACAGTCCCTTTAATTAAGGCCGGGTTCACAAATGAGCACACAGCAGCTCACAGCAGGAGTCCGGTGCATCCTCGTTCACTGTTTCAGGTCTGATTCCAGCCTGAATTTTTGTCTAAATTTGGAATTGAAAGAGACCAAAAGACGCACAGGACTCCTGTGCAAATCGCACTGGAGCCGCTGCGGAGATATCTGAAACCAGCTCTATAGCAAGCCGGTCACAATCTCCTGCTGTGCAAACTGGATGCGGGAGAAACCCGCATCCAATTCACATTAGTGTGAACCCAGCCTAAAGTCGAATATATTCCTACTGGCAACGTTGACACAGATGTCAGAGCCTTCGATGGTAAAACTGATGTGCTCAGCTTCTTTTTTTTTGTGAGACAACAGCTGTTGCACTTTAAGAGAACAGCTAATAAAACCAATTCTGCTCCTGGACAGTAGGGATGCTTTTTTGGAACCAATCAAGAAAATACAAAATGTGTGCTGTGCATGTTGCTTAAAACTGCACATGCTATGTTTCTGCAAGTTGATTGCTTCTCTAAGCATATGGAACCAAAATTTACAGTGCCTTGAAAAGGTATTCATACCACTTGAATTTTTCCACATTTTGTCATGTAACAACCAAAAACATAAATGTATTTTATTGGGATTTTATGTGATAGACCAACACAAAGTGGCACATAATTGTGAAGTGGAAGGAAAATGATAAATGGTTTTCATATTCTATAACAAATAAATATCTGAAAAGTGTGGTGTGCATTTGTATTCAGCTCCCTTAACTCTGATACCCCTAAATAAAATCTAGTGGAACCAATTGCTACCTGTGTGTAATTTAATCTCAGTATTAATACAGCTGTTTTGTGAAGCCCTCAGAGGTTTGTTAGAGAAACTTAGTGAACAAACAGGATCATGAAGGACATGGAACACGCCAGACAGGTCAGGGATTAAGTTGTGGAGAAGTTTAAAGCAAGGTTAGGTTAAAAAAAATATCCCAAGTTTTGAACATCTCATGGAGCACTGTTCAATCCATCATTCAAAAATGGAAAGAGTATGGCACAACTGCAAACCTACCAAGACATGGCTGTCCACCTAAACTGATGGGCCGGGCATTAATCAGAGAAGCAGCCAAGAGGAGGAGCTACAGAGAGCCACAGCTCAGGTGGGAGAATCTGTCCATAGGACAACTATTAGTCGTGCACTCCACAAATCTGGCCTTTATGGAAGAGTGGCAAGAAGAAAGCCATTGTTGAAAGAAAGCCATAAGAAGTCCCGTTTGCAGTTTGGGGAAGCCATGTGGGGGACACAGCAAACATGTGGAAGAAAGTGCTCTGGTCAGATGAAACCAAAATGGAACTTTTTGGCTTAAATTCACTGTGAAACATGGTGGTGGCAGCATCATGTTGTGGGGATGCTTTTCTTCAGCAGGGACAGGGAAGCTGGTCAGAGTTAATGGAAAGATGGATTGAACCAAATACAGAGAAATCCTGTTAGAGTCTGCAAAAGACTTGAGACTGGGGCGGAGGTTCACATGACCCTAAACATACAGCCAGAGCTACAATGGATTGGTTTAGATCAAAGCATATTAACTGCTTGCCGATCACTGCACGATGATATACGTCGGCAGAATGGCACGGCTGCACAAAGGGACGTACCTGTAGACGGAGCTGCAGAACGGGGAGATGACTATGTAAACAAGGCATTTCCCTGTTCTGCCTAGTGACAGGACAGTGATCTACTGCTCCCTGTCGTTGGGAGCAGTGATCACTGTCATGTCCCTTATAGCCCAGCCCCCCCACAGTTAGAATCACTCCCTAGGACACACTTAACACCTTCATCGCCCGCTAGTGTTTAACCCCTTCCCTGCCAGTGTCATTTACACAGTAATCAGTGCATTTTTATAGCACTGATCGCTGTATAAATGACAATGGTCCCAAAATAGCATCAAAAGTGTCCAATGTGTCTACCATAATGTCACAGTCATGATAAACATCGCAGATTACTAATAAGAAAAATAATAAAAAAAATGCCATAAATCTATCCCCTATTTTGTAGACGCTAAAACTTTTACGCAAACCAATCAATATACTCTTATTGCGATTTTAATATATAGTTTTTTTTATATATATTTGGGGGATATTTATTATAGCAAAAAGTTATAAATATACATTTTTCTCAAAATTGTCACTCTTTTTTGTTTATTGCGCAAAAAAAAAATACAATGCAGAGATGATCAAATACCACCAAAAGAAAGCTCTATTTGTGGCAAAAAAAGGACTTAAATTTTGTTTGGGTGTAACTTCGAACGACCGCGCAATTGTCAGTTAAAGCGACGCAGTGCCGAATGGCAAAAAATGGCCGGGTCATTGGGCAGCTAAATTTTCCGGGGCTGAAGTGGTTAATGTTAAAACGGCCCAGTGAAAGTCCAGATCTAAATCCAATTGAGAATCTGTAGCAAGACTTTAAAATTGCTGTTCAGATGCTCTCCATTAGGGATGAGCTTTGTGTTCGATGCGAACGTATGTTCGACTCGAACATTGTCTGTTCGTACGTTCGACGAATTTCGAACAAAATGGGTCGTTCGCGCCAAATTCGAGTGACGCGCAACGGCCCATAATTCACTGCGGCATTGCGCGCTGATGATTGGTCAAGCATGCACCATGACCCTGCATGCTTGGCCAATCACAGCGCGCAAAAAAAGAAGAACCATAATTGGCCAAAGCCAGGGTGGCTTTGGCCAATTATGGCTCAGGGGGTTTAGTACACGCCCCACACTATATTAGGCCGCCTGCAAGGCGGCCGCGTGTAGTGTGTTGCGGCATTGTTAAAGAAAAGAACAGTCAGTCAGTTAGAGAGAGAGAGATAGAGAGAGACACAGTGGCCCAGATTCAAGAAGCAATTGCGCCCGTGTAACCATAAGTTACATTGCGCAATTGCTTACTTGCTCCTGTGTAACGAGTGCTCCTGATTCAGGAACCTCGTTACACCGACTACAGCCTAAAATCTGCGCGGCATAAGGCTCTTGGAAATAAAACAGTCAATTCAAAAAGTGCAAAAACCGTGTGAATTAAAACAACAGGCCATGAGAAGTCCAGTTTTACAGTGGTACTTGCATGTACAGCTGATTGCGCCAAACTAAGACTCATGATTATTTTCAAAAGAAAAACAATGCTGAAAATCATGTTTCCTGTTTTTGTACATGTTATTGAAAAAGGCTGGATGGATGAAGAAGGGGTAGCTATGACTTGAAAATGTATGGAGTAGACGACCAGGTGGAATACATTCAGGGCTCATGAGTATGAGTAGTGTCATGAATATGCATCAAGCCTGTCTGCCTACCTGATCTCCATGTGTTCATTAGAGGCAGATCCTGCTCTGGTTCCCCTTTTTATCACTTCCTCTTCCTGTATGGCTCCACCCTAGTCCATCCCAGGAAGCCTATATTAACCGTTGCTCTACAGGTCTGCAGTGCTGTTCAACAGTGTTCCTATGCTCAGTTCCTGTCTGCAGTGTATTGCTAGTTCCTGGTTGCAGAGTGCTACGATCATCTTCCGTGTACCGTTTTGGCTTGTCCCCGACTTCCCTGTCTGCCCGTGCCCCTGACTATTTGCATGTTCCACGGTTATCCTTGTCTGCCTGTTGCCCTGACCTCGGCCTGTCCATCACCACTGTTTGTTCTGCTGGCTGCTTCCTCCTTCTCCCTGCGGAGTGTGACCTGAGGAATCCCGGGAACGCGACCTGGACCCAGTTGCGGCCAAGACCATCCCTACCACCAAGGGCTCTGGTGAATACAAAACTGGGTCTTAGACTCCGCGCCCTGGGTGATCTTGGGTCACGCTTCCTCCCTGCCAGCAGTAGTCGGCTATAGGGTTCACTTCCCTGCGGTGCATCCCTGACCCCTACAGGGTGCACTTGTCACCTGGCTACAGGTGACCTGACAGTTTGAACAGCCATGAATCCGGCCGACATGCCGCTCCCCGCAGATGATCCATTACAGTGCATTGTTCGCAGACTCGAGACGCATGAAGCTAATCAGGATCAGGTGATGCGTTTCCTTCAGGATCTGGCTTCCCGCTTTGATCAGCTTCAGACCTCGCTGGGAACCCCGAATCCGCAACCCCAAGTACAACCAGCAGCTGCACCTGTTGCACCAGTCGCAGAGTCGCATTCACTGAAGTTATCACCTCCAATCCGTTTTTCTGGAGACTCCAAAGCCTGCAGGGGATTCCTTAGCCAATGCACTATTCATTTTGAGCTCCTGCCCCAGTACTTCTTGTCTGATCGGGCCAAGATAGCCTATATCATTTCTCTCCTCTCCGGGGAGGCCTTAGCCTGGGCTGCCCCTCTGTGGGAATTGAATGATCCAGTGGTTTCTAGCCTGCCTGTTTTCTTGAAACTTTTTCGGAATATCTTTGAAGAACCGGCTCGTGTCTCTTCAGCAGCCAGCGCCCTTTTACGTCTCCGCCAAGAATCCCGTTCAGTGGGACAATATTCTCTGCAGTTCCGTATCCACTCAGCTGAACTGAGCTGGAACAATGAGGCCTTAGTCGCAACCTTTTTGCATGGCCTATCTGATAGAGTGAAGGATGAACTAGCAGGAAGAACCATCCCCACTGATCTGGACGGAGTGATCTCCTTGTGTAATCAGATCGATATTCGCTTTCAGGAAAGGACCCTAGAAAAGCGACGCCAACATTCCTTGGCCCTTAGTCAGCCTGAGCTCCCCTCTCTTCGACCCGTGGAGCATCCCTTGCCAACTGAGGAACCCATGCAGCTGGGTCGGACCAGGCTATCCCCTGAGGAACGTGCCAGGCGCAGAACTCTAGGCCTGTGTCTATACTGTGGGGGCAAAAGTCATTTTCGTGACACTTGCCCTCTTCGCCCCGAGAAACGCTCGGGTTCAATACATCTGGAAGGTGGAGTATTGGATCCAGAAATATCTTCTTCACCTTCTCGTCTTTTTCTTCCTGTGTCCCTTCATTTTGGTGCTTCTTCTCATTCGGTCTCGGCATATCTGGATTCCGGAGCCGCTGGCAATTTCATAGACTGGGAAATCGCATCGTCCATGAGACTTACCCTTTTGCCCCTCACCACACCATTGGTGGTCTCGGCGATTGATGGCACTGTTCTCCCGGGGGGTCCTATTCGCTTCCAGACGGTCCCTGTTAAGATGTCAGTAGGCACACTTCACCAGGAGTGGATATCCTTCCTTGTTCTACCTAAGACCTCAGCTCCTATCGTTTTGGGTCTTCCTTGGTTAAGACTCCATTCTCCTCACATTGACTGGACTGCCGGACAGATCCTGGCTTGGGGTCCCTCCTGTTCCACGTCTTGCCTACCCAAGGTTGCCCCAAAAGAGAAACTTCCTGTTGCCACCATTCCAGAATCTTTTGCTCGTCCCACCACATGTAGTGATGTCCGGAATGTGTCCTGCAATAGTCAGGCTGATGCACTTTCTAGCCAATGTAGCACTCTGGATGAGGAGCCCGTCTGTGAACCTGAGCCGATCATTCACTCCAGTTTACCGTTGACTGTCCCTAAAACGCACAGCCAGGCTAACTTGTCTGCGAGTTCTGCAGTCACTACGCCTTGTGATGCGATTCGGGTAATCGCTACACCTGAATATGCTATTCAATCGGCCTCTGCATCAGCTATGCCAGGTCAGCCCATGCCCAGTGAGCCTCCTACCTTTTCTTGTTCAGGCCCTCCTGCAACCTGTCTAAGGGGCTCAATCCATCCTTTGGATAGATTGCCATCGTCGGCCAAATGGGGTTTTCTACCTTGTTTTCAGGGCTCTCTGCATTCTGCTGGTTTCCCTGCTATCCAGCTTGACTCCTGTGCCCTGTCACCTTCTAACCAACCTGACTTCAGGGTTCCTCTGACCTCTGCCCAGTCTGATGGTCCTGTGCTTAATCCCCAGTTCATCTTTAAGGGTCTGCTTGATCCTCCTCGGATTCCTGTTGACCCTCTCATGCCCTTACTTATTCCTAAAAGGCCTTTGGTCCTCAATAAATCCTCTCCTCCTGTCCCTACTTCGGTTCTGGTCAATGAGGATACTCAAGTTCTGGATTCTCGTCTCCGCAGAGGCGTTCTTCAGTACCTTGTGCTTTGGAGAGGATTTGGTCCTGAGGAGGCGTCTTGGATTTCTGCATCTGAGATCTTTGCGCCCCATTTGTCGAAGAGGTTTCTTCTGGGATTCCCCTTTAGCCCTGGCTCCAGGCTGGGGAGGGGGAGGGGCCTTAAGAGGGAGGGTACTGTCATGAATATGCATCAAGCCTGTCTGCCTACCTGATCTCCATGTGTTCATTAGAGGCAGATCCTGCTCTGGTTCCCCTTTTTATCACTTCCTCTTCCTGTATGGCTCCACCCTAGTCCATCCCAGGAAGCCTATATTAACCGTTGCTCTACAGGTCTGCAGTGCTGTTCAACAGTGTTCCTATGCTCAGTTCCTGTCTGCAGTGTATTGCTAGTTCCTGGTTGCAGAGTGCTACGATCATCTTCCGTGTACCGTTTTGGCTTGTCCCCGACTTCCCTGTCTGCCCGTGCCCCTGACTATTTGCATGTTCCACGGTTATCCTTGTCTGCCTGTTGCCCTGACCTCGGCCTGTCCATCACCATTGTTTGTCTTGCTGACTGCTTCGGAGTGTGACTTGAGGAATCTCGGGGATGCGACCTGGACCCAGTCGCGGCCAAGACCATCCTTACCATCAAAGGCTCTGGTGAATACAAGACTGGGTCTTAGACTCCGCGCCCTGGGTGATCTTAGGTTCACGCTTCGTCTCTGCTAGCAGTAGTCGGCCATAGGATTCACTTCCCTGTGGTGCATCCCTGACCCCTACAGGGTGCACTTGTCACCTGGCTACGGGTGACCTGACAAGTAGATGGTTAGCGGCAAAAAGTCATTCACAAAAAGGAGGAAACATGCGTGCTCCGAAGTTGGATGTTTTGTGCAACTTTGTCATAAAAGCCTGGAATTATATTGATGCAGAAAAAGTAATCAAGTGTTTCAAGAGGTGTGGCATATCAAATTCATTGGATGGTATGGAAGACGAGTACTTGTGGCAAGATGAAGGGGAAGCCAAAGCTAAAGCCACACCAGCTGATGTGGAATTAGATCCATATGATGACTGTCTTACAAATGTAACACAAGATGTCATGGATGAACTTATGATGTCAGAGGATGAACATGAAGAAGATTTTGAAGGATTTTAACCACTTTCCCACCGGACCATTTGTCAGCCTTAAGACCAGAGGTGTTTTTACAATTTTCCACTGCGCTGCTTTAACTGGTAATTGCGCGGCCATACAATGTTGTACCCAAACAAAATTTGCGTCCTTTTTTTCCCACAAATAGAGCTTTCTTTTGATGGTATTTGATTGCCTCTGCGATTTTTAATGTTTGCGATATAAACGGAAATAGAGCGAAAATTTTGAGAAAAAATGATATTTTCTACTTTTTGTTATAAGAAAAATCTTTTGGCCAAAATGTATTCAGCCACATGTCTTTAGTAAAAAAAATGCCAATAAGCGTATATTTATTGGTTTGGGCAAAAGTTATAGCATCTACAAACTAGGGTACATTTTCTGGAATTTACACAGCTTTTATTTTATGACTGCCTATCTCAATTCTTGAGGTGCTAAAATAGCAGGGAAGTACAAAACCCCCCCAAATGACCCCATTTTGGAAAGTAGACACCCCAATGAACCTGCTGAAAGGCATGTTGAGTCCATTGAATATTTTTTTTTTTTGTAACAAGTGATTGAATAATGACAAAAAAAAAAAAGAAATTACAAAAAGTTGTCACTAAATGATATATTGCTCACACATGCCATAGTTATATGTGGAATTGCACCCCAAAATACATTCTCCTGCTTCTCCTGAGTACGGGGATACCACATGTGTGAGACTTTTTGGGAGCCCAACCACGTACGGGGCCCCGAAAATCAAGCACCGCCTTCAGGATTTCTAAGGGCGCAAATTTTTGATTTCACTTCTCACTACCTAAGACAGTTTTGAAGGCCATAAAATGCCCAAATAGCACAAAATCCCCCCAAATGACCCCATTTTGGAAAGTAGACACCCCAAGGAATCTGCTGAGGGGCATATTGAGCCCACTGAATATTTTTTTTTTTGTACCAAGTGATTGAATAATGACAAAAAAAAAAAAAGAAAAAAGAAATTACAAAAAGTTGTAACTAAATGATATATTGCTCATACATGCCATGGTTATATGTGGAATTGCACCCCAAAATACATTCTGCTGCTTCTCCTGAGTATGGGGATACCACATGTGTGGGACTTTTTGCGAGTCTAGCCGTGTACGGGACCCCGAAAACCAAGCATCGCCTTCAGGATTTCTAAGGGTGCACATTTTTTATTTCACTCCTCACTACCTATCACAGTTTTGAAGGCCATAAAATGCCCAAATAGCACAAACCCCCCCCAAATGACCCCATTTTGGAAAGTAGACACCCCAGGCTATTTGCTGAGAGGCATGTTGAGTCCATGGAATATTTAATATTTTGCCACAAGTTGCGGGAATATGACAATTTATTTTTTTTTGCACAAAGTTGTCACTAAATGATATATTGCTCACACATGCCATGGGCATATGTGGAATTACACCCCAAAATACATTCTGCAGCTTCTCCTGAGTACGGGGATACCACATGTGTGGGACTATTTGGGAGCCTAGCCGCGTACGGGACCCCGAAAACCAAGCACGGCCTTCAGGATTTCTAAGGGCATACATTTTTGATTTCACTCCTCACTACCGATCACTACCTATCACAGTATTGAAGGCCATAAAAGGCCAAGATGGCACACAACCCCCCCAAATGACCCCATTTTGGAAAGTAGACACCCCAAGCTATTTTCTGAGAGGCATTTTGAGTTCATGGAATATTTTATATCTTGCCACCAGTTGCTGGAATATGACAAACTTTTTTTTTTTTTTGCACAAAGTTGTCACTAAATGATATATTGCTCACACATGCCATGGTTATATGTGGAATTGCACCCCAAAATACATTCTGCTGCTTCTCCTGAGTACGGGGATACCACATGTGTGGGACTTTTCGGGAGCCTAGCCGCGTACGGGGCCCCGAAAACCAAGCACCGCCTTCAGGATTTCTAAGGGCGCAAATTTTTGATTTCACTCCTCGCTGCCTATCACAGTTTCGGAGGCCATGGAATTCCCAGATGGCACACAACCCCCCCAAATGACCCCATTTTGGAAAGTAGACACCCCAAGCTATTTGCTGAAAGGCATGGTGAGTATTTTACAGCGCTCATTTATTTTTGAAAATGAAGAAAGATATATATATATTTTTTTTTTCTTTTTTCAATTTTCAAATCTTTGTGACAAAAAGCAAGATCTGCAAAATACTCAACATACCTCTCAGCAAATAGCTTGGGGTGTCTACTTTCCAAAATGGGGTCATTTGGGGGGGTTTTGTGCCATCTGGGCATTCCATGGCCTCCGAAACTGTGATAGGTAGTGAGGAGTGAAATCAAAAATTTACACCCTTAGAAAGCCTGAAGGTGGTGATTGGTTTTTGGGGTCCCGTACGCGGCTAGGCTCCCAAAAAGTCTCAAACATGTGGTATCCCCGTACTCAGGAGAAGCAGCAGAATGTATTTTGGGGTGTAATTCCACATATGCCCATGGCATGTTTGAGCAATATATCATTTAGTGACAACTTTGTGCAAAAAAAAATAAAATAAAATAATAATAATTCTCTTTCCTACAACTTGTGTCAAAATATAAAATATTCCATGGACTCGAGATGCCTCTCAGCAAATAGCTTGGGGTGTCTACTTTCCAAAATGGGGTCATTTGGGGGGGTTTTGAACTGTCCTGTCATTTTATGAACAACATTTAGAAGCTTATGTCACACATTACCCACTCTTCTAACCACTTGAAGAAAAAGCCCTTTCTGACACTGTTTGTTTACATAAAAACATATTATTTTTTTGCAAGAAAGTTAAGTTGAACCCCCAAACATTATATATTATTTTAAAGCAAAGGCCCTACAGATTAAAATGGTGGGTGTTGCATTTTTTTTTACCACGCAGTATTTGCGCAGCGATTTTTCAAATGCATTTTTTTGGGCAAAAATACATATTTTTTTATTTTAATGCACTAAAACACACTATATTGCCCAAATGTTTGATGAAATAAAAAAGATGATCTTAGGCCGAGTACATAGATACCAAACACGACATGCTTTAAAATTGCGCACAAATGCGCAGTGGCGACAAACTACATACATTTTTAAAAGCCTTTAAAAGCCTCTACGGGTTACCACATTAGATTTACAGAGGAGGTCTACTGCTAAAATTACTGTCCTCGATCTGACCTTCGCGGTGATACCTCACATGCATGGTACAATTGCTGTTTACATATGACGCCAAACCGACGCTTGCGTTCGCCTTTGCGCAAGAGCAGGGGGGGACAGGGGTGCTTTTTTTTTTTTTTTTTTTATTATTATTTAATTTGCTTTTTTAATTTTATTTTAAACTGTTCCTTACTTTTTTTTATTATTTTTATAATTTTTATTGCCATCTTAGGGCATGTAAATATCCCCTATGATAGCAATAGTTAGTGACAGGTACTCTTTTTTGAAAAAATTGGGGTCTATTAGACCCTAGATCTCTCCTCTGCCCTTAAAGCATCTGACCACACCAAGATCGGTGTGATAAAATGTTTTCCCACTTTCCCAATGGCGCAGTTTATATCCGGGGAGGGGACATACCCTCCCACTGCTTGTAAAAGCAGTTTAGAGGCTAATTAGCCGCTAGGACTGCTTTTACATGAAAGCCGACCGCTGGCTGAAAAGAATGATACCAAGATGATACCTAAACCCGCAGGCATCATTCTGGTATAACCATTCAAAGTCCAGCAACATACCATACGTTGATGGTTCTTGTTGGACATGTATTGTAATCTTTTTTTTTTTTCATGCAGCCTGTTGGCTGAACGGAAAAAAGATTGATCGGTGGGTATGCCCACCATTAGAATACCTCCCTTCATCCACCCACTTCTAATGATGGGCATACACGCACCATTTATATATGCCGAAGCATGGGGGCATCCTCCCGCAAAAAAGTTATGCCGCTCACACACGTATGTACGCCGCATAAAAAGTTATGGCGCATACACACGGTCGGACTTTTCTACGGGCAAGCTTCCGACGGAATTTCGACCGTATGTACGCGGCATTAGGAGCAAAATCGCTCCTCCGCCCCTAATGCCCCCATGCTTCGGCATATATGCTCTTTTTTTAACTGTGGTGGTGAAATCACCTCCCACAGTGTTGGAGTCACGGCTTTATGTATCGTGGGAGCAAACGCTGTTGCTGTCACGCTAAATAAATCCGTGCTGCAACTGAATGGCGTACCTGCTAAGCAAATGATGGTTAAACATTATAACAAAGTAACATTACATTTTAACATTAAGATCTTACCATACCATACCTGCAAAGCAAATACCAAAAAAATAAATACAGTAAAAAATAAAACATTTTTTAACGCAACCTGTGCCTAAAAAATATACATGCCGAAGCATGGGGGCATCCTCCCGCATAAAAAGTTATGCCGCATACACACGGTCGAACTTTTCCATGGGCAAGCCTCCGTCGGAATTTCGACCGTATGTACGCGGCATTAGGAGCAAAATCGCTCCTCCGCCCCTGCTGCCCCCATGCTTCGGCATATATGCTTTTTTTTTAACCGTGGTGGTGAAATCACCTCCTACAGCGTTGGAGTCACAGCTTTATAAATCGTGGGAGCAAACGCTGTTGCTGTCACGCTAAATAAATCCGCGATGCAACTGAATGGCGTACCTGCTAAACAAATGATGGTTAACAATAAAACAAACATTACAGTATAACATACCATACCTGCAAAGCAAATACAATAAAACATTGTAAAAATAGAGAGAATAGATATAGAACAATAGTGAGTGGACAGTAGAGAGTGAACATAAGAGAACAATAAAGAGAGGAGAAAAATACAACCACAACTATTTTTGGATTTTTTATTTTATATTTTTTTTGTGTTTTTGTGTGAGTTTTTTAAAAAAAAAATCCACTTTTTTTCACTTTTATAAAAACTGTAAGAAAACTGTAAACTGAACCTTGCAGATTATGGTCTCTCAAAATGTGATGGCCATCACATATTCCGAGACCCTGTGTTGGTGTGCCTAGGACTGTGTGGTGCTGTACCCTACGCTAAAACTCAATTAGTGTGTGGTAGCGTTTGAAACATACACCAATGCAGAGACCAGGTTGGTCAGGACAGTCGGGACAATAAAAGCGGGTGTCACGCCTAAATCCGAGTTTGCTGCAGACACGACATCTTTTTTGGCGGGATCTTTGGGTAGGGGTACCAGGGAGGACAAAAGGAAAATGCCTCTCATACAGCCGGCTCACTGCATTTGCGTTGGGAAGGTGGGGCACAGCACCATCTGGAAACAGAAGGGCTTCGACGATCTCTTCCTGGAATTTTAGGAAGGATCCAGTCCGTCCTGAAGCTCTGTATAGCACATGAGCGTTCAGCAAAGCCAATTGAAACAAATACACTGACACTTTTTTGTACCAGCGTTTGGACCTCCGGGCAATTAGGTACGGCGCCAACAACTGGTCATTGAGGTCCACCCCTCCCATGTTAAGGTTGTACTCGTGGATACAGAGGGGTTTCTCCACAACACCAGTCGCCGTAGGAATTTGGACTGCCGTGTCTGCGTGAAGCGTGGACAGAACGAAAACATTCCGTGAATCCCTCCACTTCACTGCTAACAAATTATTACACTGTAAGCAGGCTCTCTCCCCCCGACTAAGACGGGATTCTACAAGCCGTTGGGGGATGCCCCGGCGATTAGGTCGCACGGTGCCACATGCGGCAATTCCATAATCAAAAAGGTGACTAAAAAGTGGCACGCTTGTGTAATAATTGTCCACGTACAAGTGGTACCCCTTTCCGAATAAGGGTGACACCAATTCCCACACTATCTTACCAGCGCTCCCTATGTAATCAGGGCAATTCTCCGGCTCTACGTGACTGTCTTTTCCCTCGTAAACCATAAAGCTAGATGTATAGCCTGTTGCCCTGTCACAGAGCTTATACAACTTGACCCCGTATCTGGCACGCTTGCTGGGAAGGAATTGTTTGAATGACAAGCGGCCAGAAAACTTAACCAGGGACTCATCAACGCAGACAACTTGATTGGGATTATACAAGGCTGCAAACCGTTCGTTGAAGTGGTTTACGAGGGGCCGAATTTTGTAGAGCCGATCGAATTCAGGGTCTCCCCGAGGACGACAGAGTTCATTGTCACTAAAATGCATGAACCGCAAGATCTGCTCGTATCGTGTCCTGGTCATGGAGGCAGAGAAAATGGGCATATGGTGAACTGGGTGCGTGGACCAATACATCCGCAGCTCACTCTTTTTAGTAATGCCCATGATGAGGGAAAGGCCCAGAAAGATCTTAAATTCGGAAACCGTAATTGGCTTCCAATCTCTGGCAAGGGACAGCTGGGGATTAGCGGCGAAGAATTGATCAGCGTACAAATTGCTTTGGTCCACAATAGATCTACAGAGATCTTCCGTGAAATACAGCGAATAAAAATCCAGTGACGTAAAATCAACTGTATTCACCTGAATTCCGGGTTGGCCAGTGAATGGGGGAAGTACGGGTGCTGCAGAAGTGGTGGGTACCCAATCAGGATTGGCGAATGCAGCAGGAAGGGCACTATGGGGACGGGCCTGTCTTTGTTGTCTTCTTCTTCTTGGTGGCAGCGGGACACTACTAGTGCTTGCCACCTCTCCAGCTTGAACTGCACTTATGGGACTCGCCACGTCACCAAGTGTTACTGCAGTGCTGGATATATGACCAGGATGTACTAGGCCGCTGGTGCTTGCCAGTTCACCAGAAGGAATAGCGGCGCTAGTACTTCTCTCCTCCATACGAGAGCCCTGCGGTTCTTGCACCTCAGCGACAGCAGAAGATCGGGGTCTGGTACGCCTGACCCTAGCAGGGACCACTCCGTCGTCAGAGCTATCTGTCAGGGAGCCACTGTCGTCTACAGGATCGTATTCGGAGCAAGAATTTGACAGATGCGTGACTTCCTCATCACTATCCGTCAGGCTCATAAACAAGTAGGCCTCTTCATCACTGTACCATCGATTTGCCATTTTGGGCTCTAAATTTAGGGGTACAGTGGTGAGATTCACAGGCAAAAAAGCACCTGACCTGTTAGTGACCGAGTCAAGCGCTACCAAAAAAACTGTTAGCGATCGCAGAGATCAGGCCTGACTCTGCGAACGCTGCAGTTATGTGTTTTTGTGTTTTGTGTCAGTGATCGATCGATCGATACTGCACTTCGGTGGGCTGGACTGGGCGAAGGGGCTAAACGCAGGTGCTAGCAGGTATCTGGGCTAATCCCGCTAACCATGCGTTTTTGGGAACCCTAAACTGCAGGGGACGCTAGTATAGATCTGATCAGATCAAGTATCGATCCGATCAGATACTATACCACTAAAGGGATGCGTATGGTGCGTGCGTGGGTGTTAGCGCTATTGGCCGCAGCCTGGGGCGACGCAGACCCTATCTGGCGCTAAAACCAAACTTTGATCACCCGCCGGGTCGATCAGGGGGTTAAAATTTTATTGCAAAAAATATGGCGGGTGCCTTGATTAAAATTAACTAGCTAAACTGCGTCACCGGTGACACTTATACTGTGATCACTGGTGACAGGGGGTAATGATGGGGTTAAACCTTTATTGGGGGGGGTTAGGGGGGGTCCCTAGACTATTTAGAGCCTAAGACTGATGACCCTAACACTTATTTTTGTCACTAATGACACTAGTACAGCGATCAAAAAAAAATCTGATTGCTGTACTGGGTGACACAGTGACAGGCAGTGAATGGGTTAATTTGGGGGGTGATCGGGGGGTGATCAGGGGGTTAAATGTGTGCCTATGTGACCTGGTGTTAGAGTAGTGTTGTGCAACTCACGTTTCAGATGCTCTCTCCCTCTCGGTCTGGAACGGAAAGACCGACACGAGGGAGAGAGCAGTACTTCCCCTGCCAATGTTTACAAAACATTGCCAGGGGAAGACAACCATTGGTTGGAGCGATCACCAGGTCCAGGCCAGATTTTATTGGCCTGGACCTGGTGATTGATCAGTTCTGCATCGAATCTGATCATCGGGAACGATGGGGGGGCGCGCGTGATCTCGCCCAGGAGAGCCACCTTGTGGACGTATTATGACGGTGCGGCGACGGCAAGTGGTTAAGTACCAGTAAGTCAACGATTTTCATTAAAATTACCGTATTTAATTCAAATCTGATGTTAAAACGATTGTATACTCGCAGCAGCTTTTTTTTTTTTTTTACACACCTGAAAGGCAAAAGGCACAATGAGCTAGTATGCATCGAAATACTTACCTTGGAACGAGGTGTGGGGAACTTACCTGGTCCACGCTGAGGAAGATGTCATCTTGCCTCTGCGTGTCTTCCGGGTATCGCCGCTCCAGCGCTGTGATTGGCTGGAGCAGCGATGTCGTCACTCCCACGCGGGAGACTTCTTTCCGGCAAAGTTGCCGGGCCTTTAGCCGAGGATCCCCGCTGTGCAAGCGCCGCTGCAATCAGCGGCTCATTGCGGGGGGAATATCTCCTAAACCGTAGAGGTTTAGGAGATATTCTTTATACCTACAGGTAAGCCTTATTATAGGCTTACCTGTAGGTAAAAGTGGCAGTACAGAGTTTACTACCACTTTAAGTCTAATGTTTTTTTTAAAATGGTGTTGCCTACGGCGAGTATAGCCCAAAAAAGTTTTCACTGGAAAAATAGGGGGTCACCTTATACGCCGGCAAATTTGGTACTTATAGTGCAGCTCTATTAACCACTTCCATACCAGGCACTTACGCACCTTCCCGCCCAAGCCAATTTTAAGCTTTCAGCGCTGTCGCACTTTGAATGGCAATTGTGCGGTCATGCTTCACTGTACCCAAACAAAATTGGCGTCCTTTTTTCCCCACAAATAGAGCTTTCTTTTGGTGGTATTTGATCACCTCTGCAATTTTTTTTGCGCAACAACTAAAAAAAGACTGAAAATTTTGAAAAAAAATAAGTTTTTATTTTTTTCTGTTAATTTTTTGTAAATAAGTACGTTTTCTCTTTCAATTACGGGTATGGCGGCACCGATGAGATGGCACTGACGGACATCGATGAGGTAGTACTGATGGGCACAGATGAGGTGGCACTGATGGGCATTGATTGGCGGCGCTGATGGGCACTCATTGGCACTCATGGGCGGCACTGATGGGCACTCATGGGCGGCACTGATGGGCACTCATGGGCGGCACTGGGCACTCATAGGCGGCACAGATGGGCACTCATGGGTACTTATGGGTGGCACAGATGGGTACTGATAGGTGGGGACTGGGCATGGATGGGCACTGTGGGGTGGCACTGATGGACACTGTGGGGTGGCACTGATGGTCACTGTGGGGTGGCACTGATGTATACATGTTGCCAGTCAGTGCCCATTTGTGGGCACTGATTGGCATCTTTTTTTTTTTACTGCTTTTTCGGCTCTCCTCTACTCGTGTCTGTCAGACGTGAGTGAGGAAGAGCCATCAATGGCTTTTCCTGTTTACATTGTGATCAGCCATGATTGGACACGGCTGATCACGTGGTAAAGAACCTCCGCCGGAGGCTCTTTACCGAGATCGGAGATGCAGGGTGTCAGACTGACACCCTGCATCACCGATCGCCGCACTGCGCGCCCCCCACGGGCGCGCGGCATGAAATCCTGCAGGACGTCCATAGACGTCCAGTCAGGATTTCAGAACCACTTCCCGGACGTCAATCTCCTATTGACCGGGCAGGAAGTGGTTAATAAAGTGAAAAGGTGTCTATATTATAATACATACAAACTTGCAGTATCTCACAAAAGTGAGTACACCCCTTACATTTTTGTAAATATTTTATTATATCTTTTCATGTGACAACACTGAAGAAATGACACTTTGATACAATGTAAAATAGTGAGTGTACCGCTTGTATAACAGTGTCAAATTGCTGTCCCCTCAAAATAACATACAGCCTAAACTGCTGGCAACAAAAGTGAGTACACCCCTAAGTGAAAATGTCCATATTGGGCCCAAAGTGTCAATATTTTGTGTGGCCACCATTATTTGCCAGCACTGCCTTAACCCTCTTGGGCATGGAGTTCACCAGATCTTCACAGGTTGCCACTGGAGTCCTCTTCCACTCCTCCATGATGACATCACGGAGCTGAGGGATGTTAGAGACCTTGTGCTCC
Organism: Rana temporaria; assembly: GCF_905171775.1. Classification (NCBI taxonomy): domain Eukaryota; kingdom Metazoa; phylum Chordata; class Amphibia; order Anura; family Ranidae; genus Rana; species Rana temporaria. The sequence continues at coordinate 197,592,690 of NC_053491.1, read as the reverse complement.
TTTACCTTCCGTTTAAGGATGCTCCACAGATGCTCAATAGGGTTTAGGTCTGGAGACAGGCTTGGCCGGTCCATCACCTTTACCCTCAGCTTTTTTAGCAACGGAGCAGTCATCTGATGCCGCGTACACACGATCCGTTAAACCGATGAGAATGGTCTGATGGACCGTTTTCATCGGTCAAAACCGATCGTGTGTGGGCCCCATCGATTATTTATCCATAGGTTAAAAAAAAGCAATCTTGTTTTAAATTTAACCGATGGATACCTAACCAATCACCGATCGTTAGTAGGCACGACCATCGATTTAAAATCCACGCATGCTCAGAATCAAGTCGACGCATGCTTGGAAGCATTGAACTTCGTTTTTTTCAGCTTGTTGTTGTGTTTTAGGTCACCGCGTTCTGACACGATCGTTTTTTTAACTGATGGTGTGTAGGCACGACTGACCATCAGTCAGCTTCATCGGTTAACCGATGAAAACGGTCCATCAGACCGTTCTCATCGGATGGAACGATCGTGTGTATGCGGCATTAGAGGTGTGTTAGGGGTTGTTATGTTGGAATGGTGCTCTCAATGAACTGTAGCTCCCCAGTGTCGGCAGCATTGATGCAGCCCAAGACCATGACACTCACACCACCATGCTTGACTGTAGGTAGGACACACTTGTCTTTGTACTTCTCACCTGGTTGCCGTGACACACGCTTGACACCATCTGAACCAAATAAGTTTATCTTGGTCTCATCAGACCACAGGACATGGTTTCATATCCTTAGTCTACTTGTCTTCAGCAAACTGTTTGCGGGCTTTCTTGTGCATCATCTTTAGAAGTTTCCTTTTGGGATGACAGCCATGCAGACCAATTTGATGCAATGTGCGGCGTATTGGCTGAGCACTGACAGGCTGACCCCCCCACCTCTGCAGAAATGCTGGCAGCATTCATATGTCTATTTCCCAAAGACAACCTCTGGGTATGATGCTGAGAACGTGCACTCAACTTCTTTGGTCCACCATGATGTGGCCTGTTCTGAGTGGAACCTGTCCTGTAAACCGCTGTTTGTTCTTGGCTACTGTGCTGCAGCTCAGTTTCAGGGTCTTGGCAAACTTCTTATAGCTTAGGCCATCTTTATGTAGCGCAACAATTTTTTTTTAGATCCTCAGAGAGTTATTTTCCGTGAGGTGCCAAAGTTCCATGTTGAGCTTCCAGTGACCAGTATGAGAAAGGGAGAGAGCGATAACACCAAATTTAACACACCTGAGACCCTGTAACACTAACAAGCCACATAATACCGGGGAGGAAAAATGGCTAATCAGGCCCAATTTGGACATATTCACTTAGGGGTGTACTCACTTTTTTTGCCAGTGGTTTAGACATCAATGACTGTGTGTTGAGTTATTTTGAGGGGACAACAAATTTACACTGTTATACAAGCTGTACACTCAGTACTTTACATTGTAATAAAGTATAATTACTTCAGTGTTGTCAGATGAACAGATATAATAAAATATTTACAAAAATGTGAGTACTCACTTGTGAGATACTGTATATAAACAACCAAACACATCCACAATCACATATGGTAAATGTCTCTGAAAAAAACGGCAAAAAAACGCCTTTGTGCAAAAAAAGAGATCATTTCAGTTTCTCTGTGCAACTAAACAGTCTTTAATAGATTAACAATAAAATAAAGGTCTTGCGAGCTATCACAGGGATACTACCAGTATAATATCCAAATGTGCATATATATATATATACACATGGAATTCACATATATCTATAATTTTTAGCTGCTGACACTGCTCACAGTCCCATATGTGCAAAATAATAACTAACCATATATTGTCTAACTAAACAAACAATATCATTAATCCTCCAATATGACAAAGTGGTACTTATAAAGTACATAAAACTCATGCCATATATTCCAATAAAGTGCTGCAGTGCTCAAAAATCCATATTAAACATGCAAACAATGCTTCATAGTGAGAGTCCATATTATAGTGATGAAGATTAGATATATGCTAAAGAATAATCCTTTGTGAGAGGTGCTCCAAAATTTAAAGAAAGTGCCAACACTCCTCCCCCCTTTGTGAATGCCCTCACCTCACTGCGTGTGACCGCACAGTTAAAGTGTAAGTAAACCCACCTATCATTTTCAGGCAAGGAAGCTGCCATCTTGGCCTATGTTTAATCTTCAACTGCCATGATGCTGCACATGTGATCAGTTATGGCACCAGCCATTGGATGGTTTGACAGTATGGTTGAGAGCACAACCAATGTGACAGTTAGCAATCCCGGCATGCCGGAAATGTAACTGCTTTTTGAAACTGTTGGATCGATGGGTTTACTTCCGCTTTAAGTTTGGTCAATACACGCTGACGAACTGCCTCTGGGTTCTATGAGAAAGGCTGCTCAGGTGTCCTGGGTCCTCTTAAAGTGGTATCCTCATGATAATGGAAAAAACAGACTGGATAGTGTAATACTGTTTTAAACTTGCTTTAATTAAAAATCCCAACGCACCAGACTGTTACAGGCAGAATAAAATATTCCTGTAGGGCTACCGTTCCGTTTCAGCAGTTTCCGCAGCTAGCAATGAGTTAATACTGCTACCAAACGCAGTCCCATCCCCCCCCCCAATGCGTGTCGACACACTCCCTGATCCAGAACACCCGAGCAGCGGTTTGTCAGCATATATTAACTGTGCGGTCACACGCCTTGAGGTGAGGGCATTCAAGGGGGGGGGCACTGGAGTGTTGGTACTTTCTTTAAAGTTTGGAGCACCTCTCACAAAGGATTATTCTTTGGCATATATCTAACATTCATCACTATAATATGGGCTCTCACTATGAAGCATTATTTGCACATGTTTAATATGGAATTTTGAGCACTGTGGCACTTTATTGGAATATATGGCATGAGTTTTATGCACTTTATAAGTACTAGTTTATCATATTGGAGGATTAATGATATTGTTTACATAGCATGACACAATATGGTTAGTTAGTGCTTAATAAATATGTTCATTATATTCCACCATGCTTAATCCTTTACTTCAAACAATGTGCCACCTCCACTGTTTAAGATGTGCCCTCACCTTAATATGTTAGGATTATATGCCTTTAAGACTAATCCTTAGTCTTATATATCGATCATTACTGGGTTAATTGTCAGCATGCCCAACACTCCTCACTCTGCATACAACTATCTCTAGCTCGATGGCTCAATATGATCATACAAGATAATACGGGTATGTGATAGTACTTTATCATTTAAAAAAACTTTTATTTAATACACATGTGCCAAATGAACACTTACATTGACATCATGGAACATAAGGATATATAGTAGCCAGGTTAATTACTTCCCGCCAGTCCTGCTGTACTAGCAGTGGGTCGTAAACTACCCTGCACCTCTTGTAATCCTTTCTGCGTCAGCCTCTCGGGTATCTCCTACATGTTTCGTCACACCTCGTGACTTCCTCAGGGAGATGTGATAGGCTGACGCTGTTCCCATCGTATTTATAGCTCGAAAATCCGCCATTTTCTCGTAGCCCATTAATCTAATATATGGCCGCCATTTTCAAATGCTTTATTTATATCCATATTACTGTGGTTTAGATATCATAATTTTATTGTGGATTACTACCATGTATCCCTGTGTCTTTCTCCTCAGAGTTAACCATATGTGCATAGATCTACAATCCTTTACACTTTTGGCACTATAATATCATCTCATATATATTAAAACACAATAAGTAAAAATGTATATGAAAATTATATATATATATAATTAAACAAAATACATTTAAAATAAACTAGAAATAAAAAAGACATGAAGATAAAACATAGAATTCATAGATTGTGTGTGTGTGTGTGTGTATATATATATATATATATATATATATACTGTATATATATATATATATATAAAACTGTATTAAAAACACTAAAGCCCTGTACACACGATCGGTTCATCCGATGAAAACAGACCGATGGGCTGTTTTCATCGGACAAACCGATCGTGTGTGGGCCACATCGGTTTGTTTTCCTCCGGTGAAAAAAAATAGAACATGTTTAAGATTGTCCTATGGATAAAAAACTGATAGAAAAAAACGATTGTGTGGAAGTCCATCGGTCAAAAATCCACTCATGTTTAGAATCAAGTCGACGCATGCTCGGAAGCACTGAACTTCATTTTTCTCAGCACGTCGCAGTGTTTTACGTCACCGCATTTTGGCACGGTCAGATTTTTGACTGATGGTGTGTAGGCAAGACTGATGAAAGTCAGCTTGATCGGATATCCGACGAAAAAACCCATCGGATTAGATTATATCAGATATCCGATCGTGTGCACAGGGCTTTATAGTTATTTATAAAACAATTGCATTAAAATTCTCTATTTAAGCCCCTCGGCACCATAGACCCCAATTTGTATATGCACCATGATTCACGTTTGGCTTAGACTTTTAATCTCATTACTACCCCTCCCCTTACTTTTATCTTTCTCCAAACTTCAAAATTTCACTCCAGACAGATTTTTATTGTGATGCATTAAAAAAATAGGATTTTTTATACTCACCGTAAAAAAATCCATGAACGGACACAGCTCCTTAAATCTTGACAAGTGGGTTATGTTCCCTGTTTACAGGGGAGGACTAGGCAGAAACATGTTAGATAATTAAATACATGTTACATTAACAGAGTTGAACAGCCCCGCCCAGGGGGCGGTCCCTCCAGACATAACCCTCCTCACTGCAGCATGCAGCCTCAGTTCGTAACAAGCAGTACAAACCTAAAAAGGAGGGGTGGGAGCTGTTTCCGTCCATGGACTCAGAGAAAAGGATTTTACGGTGAGTACAAAAAATCCTACTTTCCCTTATCGTCCATGGACGGACACATCTCCTTAAATCTTGACAAGTGGGATGTCCCCAAGCAGTATCAAAAAACGAGGGGTGGGAAATATATCAGTAAAACCAATTTTAACTTCAGCCCAAAACAAGCAGAACTCCTCAACAGAGGAGGTGCAACTTTAAACAGCCACCTGCAAAAGCTAGCGGCCGAAAGAAGCATCAGAAGATGCACTCACAGCAACCATGAAAAAAAAAAGCGTGAACGGACGAGTAAGTCGCCACCTCGCACACCTGTGATACCGACGCATGCTGTCGGAAAAAACCCAGGAAGCACCATTGCCCTGGTCGAAAGTGCCGTGACCGGCAAGGGGGGCCTGCCCCTTAAGAGCGTAGGCCTGGATGACAGCCTGCCTGATCCACCGAAAAAAGGTGGTCGACTAGACCGCCAGGCCCTTTTGTGGACCAGACACCGACACAAAAGAGAGTCAGATCTTCGAAATGGAGCTGTAGCAGGCTGGTGCACCCGCAAAGCGAGTACCACGCCTAAAGTATGAAAGGCAATTTCCGTAGGATGCGCCGGCCGAGGACAGAAAGATGGAAGAACAGTGTCCTTATTCCGGCGAAGGGCCGAAACCACCCTCGGAAGAAGGGAAGGTCGCAGGCGCACCACCACCTAATCCTATGGAGGGATAAAGAAAAAACTGCGGCAGCAAAAAATTACTAGCAAACGAAAGCTAGAAAAAAAGTGGATACAAATAAATGTAGATATCAACCACATAAATAAATTGATGAATAGATAATGTCCCAAATGTGTTGATTAAACTCGTTGGTGTCCACAGTTTTGCAGGGTATTGCAGAGTATTGCAGATTATTGTGGGGTATTGCAGAGTACTGTGGGGTATTGCAGGGATTGTACAGTATGAGGCAGAGTATTGGGCAGGGATGGCTGAGCAGGGATGGATGGATGGCTGGATCTGTGACTACATTTGTCACAGATCCAGCCCACAGCACTGCTGCTGCCTCCGCATGACGCCGGTTTGTTTACAAATGATCGCTCCGTCATTGGTCGGAGCGATCACGTGGTAAACCGCTGCTATCAACGACGATTTACCGTGATCCGTCGGGTCCTCTGGACACTCCCGTGTGCGCGCCAGGGGGGCGCACGGGAGCGCGATTCTGGGAGGACGTTAATTAACGGCCTCCCGGAGTTAAGCAACCGCCCTGTAGACATACTTTGTCTATAGGGCGGTTGTCAAGTGGTTAATGCTGTTTAAGCCTGTCATTTTGGTAAGCGGCTCTCCATGTGGTGGCGGTTTCTCACGGATGTCATAACTCACTGTGGTGCTGTCTGTCTTGATTGTGGACATCAAAGAGTTTAATCAACACATTTGGGACATTATCTATTCAATCAATTTATTTATGTGGTTGACATTTATGTGGTTGATATCTAGATTTATTTGTATCTACTTTTTTTCTAGCTTTCGTTTGCTAGTAAATTTTCGCTGGCGCAGTTTTTTCTTTATCTATCTTATTTGTGTTTATACCACGTAATTGCAGCCTTCTGGTTCATCGTTGCCTTATTGTTTTGGTTAGCGCAGTTTTCTCTGTACTGTAATCCTATGGAGGGTCAAGCATGGTGGCTTGCAAGACAAGACCGCCAACTCAGAAACCCCTCTAACAGAGGTAAAGGCCGCCAAAGGGGCCACCTTCTGAGATAGTTGTCTAGAGAAATCTCCCTGATGTTTCCAAAAGGAAGGTTCCTGAAGAACCGAGAGCACCAGAGTCAAAACTCATGGGGGAAGAGATGGGCCAAGAGGGGAAAGTATAGGACAAACCCCCTGCACAAAAAGGTACCCACCAGGGAACGGGCATGAAAGGCCACTGAAAGAACACAGCCAAGGCTGAAATCTGCCCCCAAACGGTGCTTTAAGCAATTTTTAGATCCACTTCAAGCTGTAAAAACAGCAGGACCCTGGACACCGAGTATGTCCGTGGACGTCACTCCATCTCTTCGCACCAAGAGATGTAGGCCTGCCAGATGCAACGGCAGATCCTCCAGAAGAAGACTACCGTGCCCTCAGCATGGTTGAGATGACCGAGTCGGACAGACACCGGTCTCTTAAAATCTGGCTTCCAATAGCCATGTTGAGCAAGCCAGTAACTGTACAACAGGAGGAAGTATGGGACCTCGAGACAGAAGGACCTCCCGCCTTGGCAACCGCCAGTGTACCTCCGCTACCAGGTGCCCGATATCGGCCTACCAAGGACGCTGAGGATCTGGAGCGATTAGAATCATCGGGATTCCCCAGCTTCCACTCTGTGGAGCAGCCGGAGAGGCCACTACAATGGAGGAAAGGGCATACAGACCCCAGAGGGCCACCAACGCGACTGACGCGTCTGTACAGGATCACTAGACCTGGCCACAAACTTTGACACCCTTGCGGCTGAGACGAGTGGCTAGGAGATCCATGCCCTGTGAGACTCACCTCCTGCAAAGGAGTTGACTCCAAATACCAAGACCAGTCTTCCTGGTCCAGCATCAGGCGACTCCAGTAGCCCGCCTGCCGGTGTACCTGATGGTAGACCGAAGCCACGACCGTGGCGTTGTCAAGCTGAATCCAGATCAGACGACCTTGCAACCTCCTCGACCACGAGGAGAGGCATAGCCTGATTGCCCAAAGTACTAGGACAAATAACGGTAGACAGGGTCTACAGCACCTGGTATTCCCAGGCGGAAGAAGGGAAGGTCGCAGGCACACCACCACCTAATCCTATGGAGGGATAAAGAAAAAACTGCGGCAGTCCAGCGACTCTGGGCCGACTGGACCCCCCAGGCGTCCCCACAACCCGAGAGGTTGGCGTCCGTTGTAATCACCGTCCACAAAAAGGAAGAAACTACTTCCCGGACCGAAGAGTCGGGGATCTCAGCCACCAATTCAGAGAGACACTGACTAGGTGGCACACCTGAATCTGATGATTCATAGACAAGAGATTTGTACCACTCGGACAGTATTTCCCTCTGGAAAAAACACGAGCGTGGAACTGGGCATACGGTACCGCCTCGAAGGAGGCTACCCACAGACCTAGGATCTGCATGCAAACGAAGAGAAGACCGATTGCGTGATGCCAATACCTTCACCGCAGACTGAAGAGTCTGCAATTTCTCCAGGGGAAGAAAGACCTTCGCCACCGTGGAGTCCGGAACCCCTAGGTACTCCAAAACTGAGTCTGAACCAGGACCAACTCCAAATGTTTAAAGCCCACCCAAATTCTCGGAGAGTCTGAAAAGCTACCGACACGACCACTAATTCTGAGTCAGAAAGTTGTCTAAGTCTAAGTAGCCCACGATGGCAAATCCTCGCTGTCCCAACAAGGTTAGAATAAGTGCAAGCTCCTTGGTGAAAACCTGTGGTGCTGGCGCCAGATCAAAAGGAAGGGCCACAACTGACAGTGGGCCTCCCCATCGCGAGGCACAGAAACCTCTGTGACTCGCGCAAAGTGGGACATGCATGTATGCGTCCGTGATGTCCAAGGAGGCCAGAAAGTCCCCCAGGTGGAGAGCAGCTACCACCGAACAAGTGGATTCCGAGCGGAACTACCCATCGTTCACAAAGGCATCTTAGGCCCTTGAGGCCCAAAATCGGACGGACCCTGTCCATCTTTGGACCGAGAACAGATTTGGATAGAATCCCCCACACCTCTAGTCCTGCAGGGTAAAGGTAAAATTACCCCGCTGCTCAGCAAGTCCCACACTGCCCCAAGGCAGACCGACGAGCCGAGAGAGGGAGACAGGAGGGAAGAAATCTGTTTGGTGGATCGGAAGGAACCCTATCTAGTACTCCGAAGATACCACCTCGCAGACCCACTGGTCGGAGAACAGGGAGGTTCCACGAGTTGTGAACAGCAAAGTCGACCCCCCACCCCAGAGATGGGCAGGGGAAGTTACATACATTGGCGGGTTCGGGTGCCCAGGGACGTTTTAGTCCCCCAGCTGAGCCTTTGTCGGCCTGGGGGGTTCGCCCGCGGACCCTGACAGACGAAAATACCACTTTGGTGTGGGAAAGGAAGGACCTGGCCGACGGCGGGGCTCCTTCCCCCTGGAAGCGTGAGGGAGGCGAGTTCTCTTCCCTCCAGTGACATCCTTGATAATGTCTTTCAGCGAGGACCCAAATGGTCTCCCAAACATAAAGGGTAAATCTGCCAGGGCGTATGTTAGAGGCCGGGCCAGCAGACCAGCATTCCAACCAAAGAAGGCGGCAACCATCTCTGAAACTGAAGCCCTGGATACCAAGGGTGCGGCGCCCAGTGAAACATCAGACATATACAAGGCACTGGACCAGCTGGTCAGTTAGCCTAATAACTTCGGGAGAGAGTCGGTGCTTCTCCACTGTCTGGTGCAAAATGCTCACTCCGTGAGTGACTGGGACCCCAGCGTAGTGGCCACAATAAGCCACAAGGCAGACCCCAGCATTATAGACATGGAACAGGTCAGTACTTCGGATCTTCTATCAGTCAGATCCATACAAGCAGGGGTTCCCGCAATAGGGAGGGTGGTCACCTATACATGACAACCGGAGGGTCCACCACCGGAGGAGAAGTCCGCTCTCTTAAAAAGGCTCTTCTCAAAGGGGCACTGAACCGCCAGGCGGTGAGGGACTACAAAAGCCCTCAGCAACTTTTCTCATTCCGCATCTTTAGAAATTAGCAAAGAAGGGCACAGAAGGAAAAAAACCTACACAGAGCGGTCTGATTTGTGTGATTCCAAAAAAGACCGAGCCCTCAGCGGAAACCCAGCTGCACTACCCAGCTAAAGAGAGTCCCTTACAGCAGTGAGAAGCGCACCCATAAATGCCTTATCCTGCAGACCCAGGTACCTGGTCCATGGCTCCATGACAGAGCATTCCCCAGGGGATAACAGGTACCCTGGTACCAAAGTGTCCAAGACCAACAATAAAAAGCATCTGTGGGAATCCCAGGCACTAAACACCTGCTGCCACCACAAGCATGTTGGGGAAGGACCGGATACTGACTCCAAAAGTTTAGAAATACATACACATAGTGTGTATGTATATCACCACAAAAAACGGAAGCTCCCAGGCCCTATTCAGGGCATCTCACTCCTTGCAGCTCTGATCAGGGTACCCAGGGGACTCACCTCAGGAGGGGACTTCCCAGCGCTGCCATCCGCCCATAGCACACGGCGTGTGGGGAGGAAAAAAAGTGCAAGGTAACTTGCGGCAGCCAAAGGGACCTGTGTGCGCTGTAGGATTCAGCACTAGGGGTCAGGACTACCCAAAGATGGCCGCCGAGCATTCAGAACGCGGCCACAGGAAAATGGCCGACCGCAATGTAAGCTGCACATGGCACGGCTACGACAAAATGGCAGCCAATGGGAGTTTTCAATACAATTAAAAAAACACCCAAAAAATGGCGCCAGCATCGACAGAATGGCGTCAAAATGCCGCATTTAAACAGTAAAAGCCTTCTAGGGCTTTAAAAGTGCCAAAAAAGAAAAAAAAACCCTCACAGGAAAGCCCCAGTACAAAAAACTCAGGCCAGATACACAGTCCCCTCAGGAAGGCCCCCCCCCTGACAGCGGCAAATGTTAACAATGCAGCAGGGGGAAAGGAGCAGGGAAGGGAGGAGAAGAGGACCTCCGAACCCCAGGAATGCCCAGCCGTACCAACCCACCTAAGCGGGAGGGACTGTACTTACCCGTCCGAGCGAGGACTCGCTGACACATTCCTGACAGAACTACAACTGCAATGGAGGTAGCTGTCGGCCTGGTCCACTGTGAGTGAGACAACACCACAGCCCAGTCATATGTGAACCTCGGAGCAAAGCTCACTGGCCACCCCAGGAGTCATGGGGTATGGCTTGGCAGACCCAGCCTCTTTGCAAAGGTGTGCCCACGCTCGCTGGTCGGACTGAGTAGACTACAAGGATCTATATTATCCAGCCTCTCTCAGCCGACAGTTGAAAGAAGATCCTTCAAGAAAAAATTAAAATAAAAGAAAAGAAAATAAAATTTCTCCTCAGGGCGCTGGGCCCAAAGGGAGCCATACGTCCTTCTTCTTTGCTAGGCAGAACGAAACTGAGGCTACATGCTGCATGAGGAGGGTTATGTCTGGAGGGACCGCCCCCTGGGCGGGGCTGTTCAACTCTGTTAATGTAACATGTATTTAAGTATCTAACATGTTTCTGCCTAGTCCTCTCCTGTAAACAGGGAACATAACCCACTTGTCAAGATTTAAGGAGCTGTGTCCATCCATGGACGATAAGAGAAATGTTGATATAAATAATGTACTTTTTTGCGTTTCTTTATGTGGAATACATGCTCTTTAATTCTCTCATGCATTGCTCTCTTAGTTCTACCTACATAAATCTTGCCAAATGGGCATTCTAAAGCATAAACTACACCGTGTTGCATGATACAAAATCCCTGATTTTATACTCCTTACCAGTAAAATAATTAATTTAAGTTTTCCTTCTCCTATCATTATTTCTAACTTCCTTACAGTTATAACATCTACCACAAGCATAGAATTCTATACCATCAAAAAGGGAGATACTATTATTTTTCGGAGTTCTATCACATTTTTAACTAGTTTATCTCTAATATTAGGGGCTTCTTTTATATATAAAATGTGGTATACCTGTTATAATAGGTTTCAGATTATCATATTTAAGTACATTCCAATATTTGGTAATAATTTTTTTAAACTGTAAATTTTAATCTAAAATCATGGCCATAGGTGTATAGTCTCATGGCGAACATCTTTATTTTCTAATAATCTGTCCCTATCCATGTCTCCGATGCCGCGTACACACGATCGGAATTTCTGATGGGATAAAATCCAATGGAATTTTCCATCGGAATTCCGATGAAGCTGACTTCCATCAGCCTTGCATACACACTGTCAGACTAAATTCCGACCGTCCAAAACACGGTGACGTAAAACCCTAAGACGAGCTGAGAAAAATGAAGTTCAATGCTTCCGAGCATGCGTCGACTTGATTCTGAGCATGCATGTTTTTTTTCTCCGTCCGAGTTGCACACAGACGATAGGAATTTCTATTTCTAAACACCGACGATAAAAGGTCCGATGGGGCCCACACACGATCGGAACAGACTTTTTTCATCGGAAATTCTGATCTTGTGTACACGGCATGATTATGTTCCTTACTTTTTCTATATGATCACAATTATACCTTCATTTATAAATCTCTTAGAAATTTCCTTAGATTGATGATCATATTCTTCCTTATGGGTACAATTTCTTTAACCCTATGGAATTGTCCTTTGGTACATTAATCAACCATGGTTTATGATGACAACTATTTTTTGGTATATACGCATTTCTATCTGTTTCCTTTGAAAAACGTTTTATTCCTAATACCATTTTGACCTTTAGTAATTTTCGAGTCAAGAAAGTGGATATTCTTATTACTGTACTGTATTCCCAAGATAACTGTATATTCTTATTATTGATATTCATACCCTTCAAAAAATGTTTTAAATCTCCTTAATTTCCTTCCCAGAATATTATAAGGTCATCTATGAATCTATTGTACAAACCCAATTGTTGAGGTGAATTTACCAAAATGATCTCCTCCTCCCATTTCACCATATTTAAATTAGCGATACTCGGTGCAAACCTAGCACCCATTGCAGCACCATAAATTTGTAAAAAATATTGATCCTGAAACCAAAAATAATTATGTTGTAAGCTAAATCCTAGGCAGTCAACAATAAATGTATTTTTTACTCCATCATTATCTTTATCTCTGATCAAAGCCCATTTAGCCACATTAATAGCTCCTTCATGATTAATATTGGTATATAATGATGCTACATCTCCAGTTATCATAATAGTATTATCTGAAGTATTAGTGTCTTTCATGATATGTAATATATGTTTTTTATCTTTTAAATATGCTTGGGTAGTTTTTACTAATAGCTGTAGATAACAGTCTATATATTGTCCTAATCTAGAAGTTAAGGAATCAATCCCATTAATTATGGGGCATCCTGGGGGGTTGGTACTATCTTTGTGAATTTTCGGGGTAGCATAAATAACAGGAATGCTGCATGTCTCTGGTAAAAGGTATCTTGCTTCCTTAGCATTCAATATCCCTTTACTTTTCCCCTCCTTGATTAATATTTCCAGCTCTTTTTTAAACTGTTTAGTAGGGTTCCCCTTAAAATTTCTGTATGTTTCCTTGTCCTTTAATAGATCTTCCATCACTCCCTTATACTGATCTTCCTTCCAAACCACCCCTCCCCTGTCTGTTGGCCTAATAACCATTGCCTTCTTTGATATGATGCTGACCTGTCTGTATTTTGATTTTCAATATCTCTAGATCTTGTCTTACAAGTTTTTCAACATATCCACATATCTATTTCCTGAATGGTTAAATGTGGAATCATTCGTAAGATGTATGTATGTTCTGGTATCTTGAGTTGGGGCATTTCTAATAATTGGATGCATAGCATAATTTTTTTTATATTCACATTTCTGATGAATTGTTTAATTCCTACATATATCAAACTTATTCAGTGACTTTTTTGGGGCAAATTTCAATCCTTGATCTAGTACATGTAAATCCTGTTTGAGTTCTATACCACTCAGATTATATTCTTAAGGCTAGTTCTGACTAATTCAAGTCTGGCTGCTTGGCCATTACTCCTAGCCATTGGCTTCAGTATGCATATCAGTAAAAAGCTTACTATTACCTGAAGGCGTTTAGAAGCAGATTTTTTTATATCTTCACATGCTGGCGAATCAGAAAAGAGCAGACCCTGTCTCAACCTCTAACATTTGACCAGTAATATAAGAAATTTGAAAATGGTAGCCCATGTTTAATGTTAAACTGTGTCCAAGATATGAACACATATTTACATATTCTTAATATGCAGTAACAGCTTTAAAACAAGGCTTTTCTGACATCTGAAGCTCCAGAAACACTAAAAAGCAATTCATCCACAAAGCTCAGCTCTCCCTCCCACACACACATACACAACTTAACCTATGTTTTTATTAATATTATACAGGATTTGTAGAATGACATTTGAAATTGGAAGGTTGGCAGGCAAGCTGCCGAATAACTACTAAAAATGGGTAGCAGAACTAAGGATGAATTATGCCACAGTGCCTGTAGCTACAGAGGTAAGCAATGCCTTGTTGTCAAGCTTTTGTGCTGTTTACTAAGAAAACACAAATATTTGAATTTCTGTAGGCTTGCCAAAGATTTACTTTATACAGAAAATGTAAAAATTGCAATTGAAAATCAGAAGAAATAACAAAAACATATAGTCAACATGGGGATAACAGAGGTTATTATGTTTATTGTGCTAAAGAAACATGATAAACTATTTAAGAAATATGATCAATAAGCAAGCAATTTAAAGTACAATCACAGACAAAGTCTATGCAAAGAGCAAGGCAAAGTTTAGAAGACAAACAAAATTAATAGAAAACGTCATATTGAAGCATCTTGATACTTTTCCCCTTAATCACACTAATGTGACAAGAGGAACCGGAAAGTAAAATGTCCAGTCTTGTTTACAGGTGACCAGGGACAACAAAGAACAGTATTATAAAATTTATCTCCCACAAAAATAAACTATATGTATAAAAATTTATAATGTTCTTTCTGTCTGAGTGGTCACCAGCTGCTTTTGTTCAGTCTGAAAAAAATGAGGTATAGTAAGCCCTAAGAGGTAGTAATGTCTTTTTCTGATTGTACTAAAACAAGGAAAAACATACGGTTAGGTGCTACAGAGATGAGAGCTCCTCAGGGTTTGAAACCTATGCATGAAGGCCAAAGCTTACCACAGACAGGCTCTACGTTGTCTGTGACTGTCAAAATTTCAATCAAATTGGTGTAGCAAGAACAGCTTTGCTCTAAAATGTAGAGCTGTTCATAAGGTCAAGGAATGTTATGTTGACCATATGCATGGGCAGTACTTCAATCTACTTGAAGCAGATCTGCTGAGAAAAGGTCAGCAAAGGTGATTATATAAAAAACAAAAACAAAATACTGTATTTATTGGCGTATAACACTCACTTTTTCACCCTGCAAATTGATTGCAAATAGTGTGTGCGTCTTATACGCCGATACTGTAATTTGGGCTCCTGTTTATTTAGCAGCCTCTGCAATAGGAAGTCCTGTCTCCTGGGCTGGCATTGGACCAATGTTCTGTCCATCATAGAAGCTGGGCCAGGAGGCGGGACTTTGTATTAAAGAGCCCACTGAGTAAACAGGAGATTCTCGCTGTATGTAATCTGACGGTGCTCATCTCACTTCACTCCCTGAGATGAACATTGATCAGGCTGCATTCATGGCAATGGGGAGGCTGCAGATGGGCATTAATCAAGCTGCATTGATGGGCAATTGTGAGGCTTCAGATGGGCATTAATTAAGCTGCATTGATGGGCAATTGTGAGGCTGTGGATGGGCATTGATCAAGCTGCATTAATGGGCAATTGTATAGCTGCAGACGATCATTGATCAAGCTGCATTGATGGGAAATTTTAAGGCTGCAGATGGGCATTGATCAGGCTGCATTGATGGGCACTGAACCTTATTTTGCTTCAAAGTTCTTTATTTAAAATGTATGTTTTTTTTTTCCAGAAACTTCCCTCTTAAAATGAAGTTGCGTGTTATACGCCTGTGAGTGTTATCTGCCGATAAATACAGTAATATTTTACCTTCTGGGGTTTTACTGAATTAAAATCATAAGGTTAGCAAGACAGTAGAAAACTGGCTTATTTTAAACACATGAACATTCCAAATAATTTCAGCAAATATTTAGCAGTGATGTATAAAAAAAACTGCAACCCCATGTACGTATGTTGGCACTGGAATAACTGAAATACATAATATAACACTTATACACCTATGAAGCTCGTGAAAGCTCAGATTAATTTTATATCGGATGATTCAGTGACTGACAGTACTGCCCATGTACAACCAGCCTTGATCTTACGAAAAAAATTATCAAAAAATTACAATGTTATATGTTTTATATTGGACAAAATGTAACAAGGTTTTGCTCAGGAATCTTCTGCATCATATTAAATGCATCTATATGGCACTATAAGCTTTTATATAACAAGGTCCTTAACACTATATAGATGTAAGCCTTTTCTCACAAATGTTCTGCAAACATTAAATTCCAAATTGACTACAGTTTTGAAAAAAGCAGGGATGAAGCATTGCAGATGCGGTCATATGGAAAAATGTTGACACTAAAAAGGAGTCAATAACTAGTGAATAGAATTTATCAAGTTTTTCCTTTTTCCCAAGCCCTTTTGTACCATTACAAAGTATGCCACTTTAAATTCTGTCACATGCAATACAGCTTTATTTGTGTCCATGTTTACCAAACCAGGCACTTATAAGCACCCCCAAGGAACTCTCTCTCTGGCCCAGTTATTAATACAATGTTAAGAACTTGTAAATACTGGCTAAACAGAGAATAAAATTCTACTTGAGAACTCAAAATACATCTTAATGCAACTCAATATAAAAGAAAATCACATTTGTGTAAAATACATGAAAATACAATTCAATCCACTACATTAAACACATACTTATGATTGCATTATGCAAAAGCAAAGCTTGCATCTTCCCGCCTACAAAGCTTCAAGTTTCTTTGAAGGTTTTTGTTAGAAGGCATTGAGGTCCATGCTTATGAGTGCTATGAAATTACATTGTTCTCAACTCATAGTAACTGAAAAGTAGTAGGAATTCTACAGGGTGAAGCAACATTTTTATTTTGCTGGAGGCCCCCCTCTGAAGAGCTCACCCACCCTAATTTTAACCATCAAGGTGGTGAAACCTAGTATTGCAGTGCAACCAGTGACATTAAATGAGGCTTATTTTCAAAAGTCAGACTAAAGTGGAATTTGTTTGCCAGCAGTGCAGTTGCATTGCATTGTGAACAGTAAATAAAAAGGAGGCCCAACAGTGATCTCCATGGGCAAGGTGTGTGTTTTTTTTTTGCCCTATTTTAGACCTCCAGTGGGTCTCAGTCAATCAACGTAGCACAATTAAAGCTATGTGACATAATGAAACCCTGCACTGTTGCAGAAATTTCTCCAGCAGGGATAACATTTTATTTAGTCTGGGTTCCATTGCAATAAACACAGACCTATATGTGTATTTACTTCGTATGAAGTCCTACAGAAATACAATGGTGAGGGAAAAATTGCAGTCCTAAAAGTATGAATATTTTAATAGTATCTGATGTCTGGAGGTACTGTTGTTTTTGTAAATGAGTCCATTCTCTTTTAACAATACAAATCTGAGGTAAATATATGGACAGTAATATTTCAACAAAAGGCTTAACATTTGTATTGTGTAAAATCAGAAATATTCTCCTTAAAAACCTTAAAAAGAATTCAGTACAAAAATATATTCAAGTTAACAGTTCAATATACAGAGATCCAAATACGAAGTTGAAAGGAACAAAATGTTATTGCTAAACAAAGATTTTTTGCATAACTGTATTAAGGTGTTTAGGTAGACAAACTGATAAAAAGGGATAACTAACTGTACTATTAACATTTTCTGTAATGTATAGCAGAGTATAGCAGCATTAAGTCTTTAGGCTGTAGGGATCTGTAAAATTCAGAGGTAGTCATGAGAAGTGAAGGGTATAAATGTTGCTTGCCAAGCATCGGCATGTGATAGGCACATCCTTTTTAATACATGACCCTGAAAGTTAAACCATACATTTTTACATTGGACTAAATTATGAAAATACATAACTTACTAAATTGTTGTATGGGGTTTCCTTTTGTCATCTTGGATGTTTGTCAAAAAAGAAAGAATCTTTACTAAAAATGATGCACGCATTTGCAGTACTTTTGGTTAAAGACGATTCAGTTTGCATTTTAAATTTTTTTCCAGAAGGTTAACAAAGACATGTTATTCACTTAAGGGGTTTCATGCTATAAAACCTGTGAGGCATAATACTCCCCCCTTGGTTCTTTCTGAGGCTTCTTTTACTGTTGCACAGAGATTCAATAAACTAGGTAGAAACCTCACCTTCTGAATTATTAATTTCATGGAGTAATTCAGAGGGTTAAATTTGAATATTTCACAGCCAAAAGATATTAAATTACATTCCACCAGTGGACCAAGACACTGGAGGTTGAAATCTCATTTAAAGGGGAACTAAACCCCCAATTAAACAGTTTCCCAAAACAGTTATATCTAAGGCATGCCTTGAATGATAACTGTTGTAGTTACTAGTGTACTTATGTCAGCTCTCAAATGGCTGGTATCATAGCTGATCATGAGTGCAGCACCATAGCAGCAAGGGCTAGGACAGCAGCTTCCATGGCTGTAAGGGAACGTAGAGTTTAGTTCTGCTTTAAGTGATCATTACAACAAGATTTAAGACTTATTTAACCAAACATTAATGGTCAACATATAAAATAAGTAAAGCTTCTGCTGTGTTATTAGCTTTGCTGAGGTCCAGATCTTGGTAGAATTGCAGATTTACTAAGCAATTTTACCTGTATATTGTAGTCTATTATTCAAGCATTTTCAACCATAAACAAAAAATAACAACATCTCCCAATTTGTTCCTACAGAATTCTGCTTAATCTATAACAACGGGACAAACGAGTCTCCTTTTAGTAGGGCAAATTCAAAAGATCTTTTTTTTCTTAACCAATAGGCTTTCAAATGTTATGTGTTTGGAAACATTCAATTAGTGTTACAGGAAGACCAATCCTTATATCACCAGTCAGAGCCATAAAAAGATAGCATAAGACTTTTTGGTCTATTTATAAATGTTTTCACCTAAAATTCACAGCTTTATCATCCTTTTAATTAGAAAAAAAATGTTTGAATCCTGGGCGGAAAACATTGATAAATAAACCTGGTTGTGTTGCCCTCACCCACCCTGCCTTCCAAGATAAGTAAATTCATCAGCATAGCTTATTCTCAATTTTCTGATTCGTACTGCTTATCGGAGACCTACTTGATGAACCAGAAATAAACATGTAAATGCATTGTCTTTTTAAAAGACAAATTAATAGTCCCTCTACCTTATCTGCAGAACGCTACACCCATAATGCTTGGCAAGGTGAGGGATTTTGTATAGCTAATTGTAATGTGATGGATATTAGTAAAGGTGGTTAAATTGTAAAAAAGAAAAAAAAACAATCTCGCGCCAATATACTAAAACAAAGATAGTAAGTTGGATACTTATAACACGATTTTCAGATAGTAAATAGGATACTTATAACAACATTTTCAAGGTCATACTTGGCAACAAGTGTCAACAGTTGTGTGGAGTGCTGAAATTTGCACTTTGGTTTCCATTATAGTGATGTATTATGAAGAACATGTATATTAAAAATCAGAGAATCCTGAACTCTAAAAATTCTAAATATGAGCAATCATTGTATTTTGTGGCCATTAAATAACCCTAATATTGGAATTTATAAGATATAAACACTCAAATATATTTAGAAAAATATCTGTGCCCATTCCCTTCAAAAATTGATACCTCGCAAGCATTAAAGCGCCTTTAGTATTAAAATGACAAAACCTTTATGAGGTTCAAGCCCAACAACAAAAGTATATGACTGCTCAAGGATCCTTTTTTTGCCCATTTCTTTTTAATGAAAAATGGCCATTAGGGTAAATTATAATTTTTCAGCTTGTACTGAATATGTAATGACGTTTTTTTTGTCATAAACCATATGGTAGGACCATTTTGTTTAGAAACACAGGTTTTACGCATGTTGCTTCCTTACAGAAACATATGAAGCTACTAAGCAAAAAGTAAAGATCTACAAGAAGCTTTGGGGGAAAAAAATCCCTCATCTTTGGTGTTCTAAGGGAGTTTTGTCAAGTTTGGGTTTTAGCTGGTGTGAAATACTCATCTTTGCACACCAAGCTTTGCCCATTTCAATGCCCATTTTGTCCTTATGTGTATGCAGTGCAGTGAGTGACAATGACTAAAACCTGATTCAAGAATGTTTGACCCACACATCTTTTCTCAACAGCGTTATTAATTAGTAAGTTAAAGATAAAAACAGCATTTATCTGTATCCCCTGTCTTACAGCAGTATTTTAGAACTAAACCTGGGACAGTGAAAAGGATTAGAAATAAAGTAATGAAGACGTTTTTGGAGAGGTTGAATCATTTTTGAATTCTGCCTAATAGGCAACAAGTGGAGAGATGGGGGTAGTACAAATTAAGTGGTCAAAGCAGCGTCTTTTTATTTCCAAGATCCAGAAAAGTTGAAGGGACTGAATCTGAATCTAAGAAAAACTGCTGTCTGAGGTAGAAATTCATGTTGGCGGTTGTCTAGTCCTCTTCAGATTCGTGTGAGGAGGCCTCTTCAGTTTCTTTCTAAAATTTACAAAAGACAAGATCAAGGTTAATTATTGATATGTGTTATAAAGTACAGAACCACTATTGTTTAAAAAAAAACATCTTTATAAATTATAAGTATATGGTTAATCACTGATATCATCTGTATTTTAATTTCTTTACCACAGATTTTGCATGCGGCACCTTTTTAGATCAGTAGATATCCTGACAACTATGATTAGTGTTTGGACTTAAATTCGCTGCAGAATTTTAAAAAGATGCAACTTTTGAACTTGTGAACGTTGATGGGACAATATATTTCAGATTTCAATCAGATCTACTAACTGAGAACAGTGTTTTTCTTTACAGATATGTTTTAAATGAGGAATGGACGGTCAATGAGATCTGTCCATAATCTTTAGACTATAGCCCTACTAAATTAACCACTTGCTTACTGGGCACATAAACCCCCTTCGTGCCCAGGCGAAATTTCAGCTTCCGGCACTGCGTCGCTTTAACTGACATTTGCGTGGTCGTGCGACATGGCTCCCAAACAAAATTGACGTCCTTTTTTCCCCACAAATAGAGCTTTATTTTGGTGGTATTTGATCACCTCTGCGGTTTTTATTTTTTGCGCTATAAACAAAAAAAGAGCGACAATTTAAAAAATATATATATATTTTTTACTTGTTGCTATAATAAATATCCCAATTTTTTTTAAAAAAAATATTTTTTTTCTCAGTTAAGGCCGATACGTTTTTTTCGACGTATTTTTGTAAAAAAAAAAAAAATCGCAAAAGTTATAGTGCCTACAAAATGGGGGATAGATTTATGTATTTTTTTTCTTTTACTTGTAATGGCGGCGATTTGCGATTTTTTTGTCAGGGCTGCGATATTGCGGCGGACGTATCGGACACTTTTGACACAATTTTGGGACCATTCACATTTATACAGCGATCAGTGCTATAAAAATGCACTAATTACTGTATAAATGTGACTGGCAGTGAAGGGGTTAACACTGGGGGGTGAGGAAGGGGTTAAATGTATTCCCTCATTGTGTTCTTACTGTGTGGGGGGAGGGGGGTGACTGGGGGAGGTGACCGATGCTGTGTCCCTATGTAAAGGGACACAGATTGGTCTCCTCTCTACCTGACAGCACGTGGAGCTCTGTGTGTAAACACAGAGCTCTACGTCCCTGCTGTCCCTGCTGTCCCTGACGATCGCGTGTGTCTGGCGGACATCACGGGCGCCAGGCACTCGCATCGGCTCCCGAACGATGCACTGGGCACGTTGTTTCCCCGCTGCGCGCCCCCAGCGGCGCGCACAGGGAACAACAACAACAGGACGTCCACCCGGCACTTGAGAGCCGCGCTGTGGACGTCTTTCGACCATAGCGTGGATCTCAAGTGGTTAACTGACTGACTCTCTCCCGCAACATTCTCTGTACATTGCAAGGATTTTAATAAACTTTGTTGCAGCTTACTACCCTTTGTTATTCTGAAGAAATAGCTGTTTGTTCGCCTCTGTCCATCTAAGAAATGGTTGTATAATTATCAATTAGCTGCTGCACTTGCAGGGTTCTAATAAGGAAAGTGGCAGGGTCTGCATTCCTTTAGATGTGATTTTCCTTTGGAAGTATATCACCAAAAATGTTTTTTTTTGCAGGGGATGCCCAAAATCTGACTTGTATCTTAGTGCAGACTCCTGGGAAAATCAGTAAGCCAACGAAACAAGCAGGGAATGACATATCTGGGGGGCCTTCTGTACACCATCTGTGTATGGAATGTCTACAGTTTGCCATATTGCATTGCATTTTATAGAAAATTACAGCCCTGCAGATCAAAAACAAAAAGGTCATTTTTTTTAAAACATTCAACTACAATATGACTTGTGTAGCAATTGAATTTGCTATTTTTTCCCCCCAGGAAAGTGAAGTTACCCTTTAACACATGATATCCACAACAAAGGGAGGGCATGGCTTATCATAGATTGGAGAAGCAGTAAAATAAAATCATTGTGAAACAGGTCCTAGATCCTTCATAATGAAAAATAACAAATCATACGTAGAATCAAAATGTTCAAAATAAAAATAAAATCACTTACAGAAGTTTTAGGTAAAATAACTTGTACTATTTAAATACTGCCACTTTCAATTCCCTCCCATGCGTGCTGCATACAATGAAGCACAAATCAAAATGCAAATATATTTCTTTTGATTTTCCATGCTGTCACGTGACTGCAAAGTCTCTCTGTCTAATGTGCAAGGTGGATAACAGGGTGGAATTCCGTAGAGCAGTGATATCAC
Organism: Rana temporaria; assembly: GCF_905171775.1. Classification (NCBI taxonomy): domain Eukaryota; kingdom Metazoa; phylum Chordata; class Amphibia; order Anura; family Ranidae; genus Rana; species Rana temporaria. Next base: position 197,570,193 of record NC_053491.1, on the reverse strand, counting down.
CCACCTGCATCCACTGCTCTTGGTGTTGTCAGAGAAGAAGACAGTCTCCTCCTACCAACCTCACGCAAAGGGGACATGTATGCAGCACAATGGAGGGCAGCAGCATTTAAAAGGTAGGAGATATAGTTTCTAAACTTCTACCTTCATTTTTGGAAAGCCTTGATGTTACACGATGAGTCCTATGAAACACAGCAATGGAGAACAGGATAGGAAATGCAGGTGCAGATGCATGTAAAAATGTATTAAAAAGGTCTTATAAATGTTCACACATTGGACCATGACTGGTGTATTTACTAAATTATTAAACATTGGATGAATAACAGCAAAATAAACTGAAGGTGGCTCAAACTGGAATTAGTGTTTTTTGCGAACACATCGGTTTCTGAAAAAAACTGCTATGCTATATATTTAAAGCCTTTAATGACTAAGATTGAGGTTTTTATTGTAAAATAAATGGAAAGACAAACTGAAAACTGGTCATACAAGCAACACAACTAAAGTTGATATGCATTTTAATCTTCAAACATCTGTCAACTGTCTAAATGGATACTTGTTCCTAATACCAAACAGGAAACAAACAAGACTGGCATGAAACCCTAATTCTGATGTCAAAACTGAAACTGTAGGTAATATCTTTTATATCTGTGCTTTTGTAATCCATTTGATCCTTCCTTTACATACAGTTGGCTCTAAAACTTAACACCCACTATAGATATTCTGAATAGAAAATGATAAGTGAATGCAAATTACATTCTGAATGAAACGGTGAGTGAATGCAAATTACATTGGTTTGTTAAAATGAACTAATAATGAAATAATATATCTACTACTATACCATGTCCAATTTGTCCAATATACTAAAGTGTTCTGGATTGCCTAACAGGGAGCTAGGCATTGATTATTACCTAGACAGATAGCAATAGAAATATTACAAAGTGTATAAAATCTAATATACTATGTTTAATAGCGTGTTTTGTCCTGAAGCAATTGTACATCTGTATATAGACACATAAAAACATGTACTAATACAACCATTCAGCAGTTCCATTTGCCAGTAAATTCTGAAACATTGAGAAAAAATTATTAAAAAACACTTTAGTTGTACCTTTAAGTATATTCCCTATAATTTAGGGAATATGATAAAATAAGCCAAGCAGGCCCTTTAGTTAGATTCTACATTGTAAAATGGTCAGTGGGTCCTTTACTGGAATGTGAGCCTGCCCATTAAGATACCAGGCTAGCCGTTTAGTTTTTCCTTTTTTAATCATGATGTACACAGTGAGAAACCTAGTAAAAACACATTTACCTAAATAGAACAAAAAATAATCTCCTTCGCCACTAGCTAAACCAGATTATTAAAGTCTTCATACTTTAAATATATTTAATTTTCCACATGGCTTTATTTTGTCTGGGTGGCTAAGTGACAGAATTTATAACCCTCTTCCTTTCCCAGGCTGCTACACTACCCCATTCAATAAAGCACGCCTTCAAGTTTCTCTGCATTACATGAGCAGGCTTTCATTCATTAGTGTTTGAAACACTTCAGCTGTGAAAGAGCTGCTAAACGTTACCACGTGTGACGTTGCTACAGTAGGGCACCCTGGTTAAGGATACAAAACAAAGCTCTGGCCTTTAAAACTTGCCCAAAAACCTTGTGCAATATGTTGAAAAACACTGTCTTTGTTGTGACAGAAAAGAAACCCCTTCAAAGCACGAAACACCATATACTGTGAGGATAAACACGCACAGAAAAGGTTGACAGCTGCATAGATAGGACCACAGCATCAAGCTGTGAAATTTCACACTAGCTGGTACTAATGTCAGCCTGTACTAATGTGGGAAATATAACGAGGATGAAAAGAAGCCCTTTCTGGGACAAAATATCCTACAAAAATTCCAGCTTAGGTCACATTCATTAACTGGCTAGCAAGGCAAGTACATCTATGCCCAGGTTTAAAAGAGAAATTTAGACACAAGGGTTTTTAATCCCCTTTCTTTTCTTACCCTAACTAAAATTTGAAAGGATAAGTTCACCTTTGGGAACATGTTACATGTTCCACCCATTTTTAGCAGCAGCTCAGTGATCTGAGCCCCCCTGTGTTACAGCAACTTTCTGTGAATGAATCAACTACAAGTACCAACATGCTTCGCGGATGTTGGCTTGTAGTACTCAATGAACTACCACGGTGCTGTTGAGCGCTAAGGTAGTTAATTGATTCTTCCAGTCAGTGTGAAATTGCATGCCTGTACGATGCTTACACTGACAGTCTGCAGGAGTCCTGCATGGCACCAGAAATCTGCTGATCACTGGTGCAATGCTTTCCAGGTTCCTAAAAAGAAAAAAAAATGTAAATGCACATTTTGTTACTCTTGATCATAACACAGGGATATTTGCTGGTATATTTCTTTTCTTTGGATGTTATAAAGTGTGTAATTAATACTATAGAAAAAGTTTGACTCTTGCTGGATTAATTTAACAAAATATAGATTTTACAGTTTTATGTTTGATCACTACTTAATAGGTATAATGCCGCGTACACACGACTGTTTTTCATGACGAGAAAAATGCCATTTTTTAAATTGGTCATTAAAAACGATCGTGTGTAGGCTCCAGAGCATTTTTCTCGACGAGAAAAATGGCCATTAAAAATTTAGAACCTGCTCTATTTTTTCTCTACGTTTTTCACATTGTCGTTTTTCTCGTCGTGAAAAATGGTCGTGTGTAGGCTTGCATGCTCAGAAGCAAGTTATGAGAAGGGAAATTTGCATAAACAAGCCCAAAGGGTGGTTCCATTTGAATGGAACTTCCCCTTTATAGTGCCGTCATATGTGTTGTACGTCACCGTGCTTTGCTGAAGCATTTTTTATCACGAACGTGTGTAAGCAAGGCAGGCTTGAGAGGAATCACGTCGAGAAAAACTTCGTTTTTTTCCATGACATGAAAAACGATCGTGTGTACACAGCATAAGACAGCAGCATAGTCCATGTAATGCAAATATTTCTAAATTGTATAGTGTTATGGCCAGTTACATTTTGCACTGTATTTGATGATGTCAGAGTGCTTGCAACTTTTGGAGCACTGAAAAAGCCATTAGGGGCCAGTAGGATGGCTTGGAGAATTTCTGCAGGAATTTCTTAGAAAAGTAAAAGACCTTTTTTACTGGTGAGAATTTCATCCTTGCAGTGTGGTGGGGGCCCCAATACAGGGTGGATTTTCTTCTTCCCCGGAGTTCAGATTTAAAGATCTTTTAGGAGTGCTTATCAATAGATACAATTCAGCAAGATGTTACTGGCAGGATTATAAGAAAAAAATATCACATTCAGCCACCTAATCCAATGATTGGTAAACTGCAATAGATACAATTTTTGTCCTAGGGTTTAGATATGTGAAAAGTGGGTATTCTTGCTTGAAACCTACTATATAGTTTTACTGAAAAAATATCAAGCAGTCTGTGCTCAGTAAGGACTTGTTTCTAGTGCCAGTACAGTAACTGGCGGTTTTCTGCACTGGTTAAAGACCAGTCACTGCTAGGGCACATAGAAACAATGTGCCCCATCCACACTGCAACACAGATGGGAGGTGAGGTGAGCTGCGGTAAAATGCAAACATGTAGCATTTTACCACAACATACAGGTAAGAATCACATGTCACCACACAGCAGTACACAGCACCACTGTGTGGAGACATCCGTAAAGTGTCACTTTGTTACCCCTAGTAAAAAACTGACAGCTGCCTGCACTCTAGGAAGTTTGATCCAGTCTTTAAAGGTTTGATTTACCGAACCTCATGCAGACTGCCATTAGCTTTGTTCCTTAATGTTATATATGCCACATTGCTTACTATGAAATGATCCACATTTTAGATCTTGAAAAAGAAGAGTTCTGAAAAAATGGGAGAGAATCTGTAACCAGGAGACATACATACACACCTCATTAAAATCTAGCTATGTTGGAAGGCCAAGTTGCAGCTTCCAGGTCAAGGTATTTAACCATTGGAAAGGGACTTCAGCAAAGTAACATAAAAGGGCCTTTCAAAGTGGAAGTGCACAGTGATGTTTTTATGAGTACCAGGCATGAGGGCTGCTGAAAACTGAACAGCTTGCACAGTCACTTCCACAACCAATTCACAAAGAAAATGAACACTGCAGAAATGCAAGGAACATTCTTTAGGTGGGGGTATTGTGAGTCTGCGAGAAGCAGGGATAGGTAGCGTTCTCTGAGAACCCTTTGTGCTCTGGCATTTTCTGTGTTCAACAAGACCTATTCAGCATCATCAATTATGTACTATTACTTACTGCTAAATATTAAAGATAATACTTCTGATTTATTTTTCATAATGTTATTTGATGTGCTTGCTTTCAGCTCTGCTGCAATGTCACATATTTTTTTTCTGCAACCCAGAACATAACAAGGTAATAATTTATTTAAAAATAAATAATGTTATTACTGAATTAGCTTAAAAGGAAACTATCAGATTCACATTATGCACATTATAAAGATCTATATACTACTGAGGTCACCCCCCCGCCCCTTCCCCAAACTTGTGAGGGACAAATGTCTGGTTGTTATATGTTACTAAACCTCTTACAACACTGCTTTTTATGCTACTTTAACAAGCAATCCTTACAGAACAGGCTGACAGATGGCCAGGCTGGTTGTCGGACTTGGTAGTCTCTCTCCAGGGTCAAGTTAATCTCTGTTCCATAGAATGCTATGGGGAAAGCCTGGGAGACAGGACAAAGCATTCAGTACAATGGTGTCTAAAAAAAAAAAAAAAAAAAAAAAAAAGTAGTCTCCTCTGCCAGTGCAGTACCATCATTGCACTGTAGAATAAAACATTATTTCTGCTTTGTAATTACTTTTGTCATAGCCATTAGTCAGCTTGTAAGGTATTCATATGCTGCTTACATTTTCACATAATAAACATGACATGTCTAGCTTTGCAATGGTGTTGCTACCAAATCAGTGATGTCTAGTACTAAAAACATGTGGATAAGGCGTTTTTTCTTTTTCAGTGAGTGGTTCACCACCCAGTGGGAGAGGATTTCAAAATAAATAGCAAAAGACCTGCTGGGAACAGCAGCAGACCAAGACATGGACATGAATTTAGTAAAAACAAGAAACCAAAACACAAGGAATGTTTCCACCTTTGAGACATATGGACTATCTTGTGGATGGGGGTCTCAGAATAAGGAAAGGGATGGTCGGCACTCAGCATGACATCCAAAATAATATTCTAATATTCCTTTATTAAATACATGTACAGAGCTGTAAAACAGCCCGCGCGTTTCAGACATTACCAGAATGAGTGCTCCCGTCTCATAACTTGCTTCTGAGCATGCATGTTTTTTTCCCTCGTTAAAGCCTACACACAGTAATTTTTCACGACGTGAAAAACGACAACGTGAAAACAACGCGAAAATTTACAGCATGTTCTAAATTTTTAATGCCCATTTTTCACATCATGAAAAATGCTCTGGAGCCCACACACGATCGTTTTTAATGACATAAAAATGTAATTTTCCACGTCATGAAAAACGGTTGTGTGTACACGGCAATACAGATAACAGAGGAACAAGATAGCAGAGAGAAATCACACACAGAGCTTTAGATAGACACAAGTACACAGTATAGAAGGAGATGCTTTGTTCAGATTTCATGTCTGAGGTTTACAAGCACTTTTAGGCTCGGTTTACATATGTCAGGGGCATGGTTTCATTGTGATTTTTAAATGGAATCCTGTGCAATTTCGTTTACTAGTTCAGGTGCGAAAATGACACTTGAAATCGCACCTGAACTGGACTGAAAATCAAAAGATCTAAGGACTCTTTTTAAAAATTCACTGTGGCCGGCCCGCACATACAGTCATGGTCAAAAATATTGGCACCCCTGCATTGCTGTCAGATAATGTATCGACCAGAAAATGGGTTTGTTTAGGCATTCTCATGTTTATTTGTTTTGTTTGTATTGGTATGACGCAAAAAAAGTGGAAAAACAAAAAGCCAAATCTGACACATTCCACACAAAACTCCACAAAATGGACTGAACAAGAATATTGTCACCCTCAAGTTAATATCTGGTAGCACACCCCTTGGAAAAAATAACTGAAATCATTCACTTTCTGTAACCATCAATGAGTTTCTTACACCTCTCTACTGTAATTTAGGACCACTCTTTTTTTTTTCGCCAACTGCTCCAGGTCTCTCAGATTGGAAAGATTCCTTTTCCCAACTACTGTTTTTACACTTCTCCACAGCTGCTCTATGGAACTTAGATCTGGACTCATTGCTGGTCAGTTCAGTACTGTCTTAAACCATTTCTGGGTGCTTTTTGACGTGTACTTTGGGTCATTGTCCTTCTGTAAGACCCATGACTTCTGATAGAGACCCAACTTTTTGACACTGGGCCCAACATTGCACACCGGAATTCTTTTGTAGTCTTCAGATTTCATAATGCCATGCACACAGTCAAGACATCCAGTGCCTTAAGCAGCAAAGCAACCCCAAAACATCAGTGAACCCCAATCATTTTCTTTAACCACTTGCCGACCAGCCGCCGCAGTTTTATGGCGGCAGTTTGGCTCTGCTGGCCGAGATCACGTAGCTATACGCCATCTCGCGTGCCCTGGCGCGCGTGCTCGGCGGGCGCGATCACCGCCAGGCACCCGCGATCACTCGTTACAGAGCGAGAACCGGGAGCTGTGTGTGTAACCACACAGCTCCCAGTCCTGTCAGGGGGAGAAATGCCTGATTGTCTGTTCATACAATGTATGAACAGTGATCAGTCATTTCCCAAAGTCAGTCCACCCCCCTTCAGTTAGAACACACCCAGGGAACATACTTAACCCCTTCCTCGCCCCCTAGTGATAACCCCTTACCTGCCAGTGGCATTTTTTTAGTAATCAATGCATTTTTATAGCACTGATCGCTATAAAAATGCCAATGGTCCCAAAAATGTGTCAAAAGTGTCCGAAGTGTCCGCCATAATGTCTCAGTACCGATAAAAATCGTTGATCGCCGCCATTACTAGTAAAAAAAAAATATTAATAAAAATGCCATAAAACTATCACCTATTTTGTAAACGCTATAACTTTTGCGCAAACCAATCAATAAACGCTTATTGCGATTTTCTTTACGAAAAATATGTAGAAGAATACGTATCGGCCTAAACTGAGGAATTTTTTTTTTATATATATTTTTGGGGGACATTTTTTACAGCAAAAAGTAAAAAATATTGATTTCTTTCAAAAATGTCGCTCTATTTTTGTTTATAGCGCAAAAACTAAAAAACGCAGAGGTGATCAAATACCACCAAAAGAAAGCTCTATGTGTGGGAAAAAAAAGGACGCCAATTTTTTTAGGGAGCCACGTCGCACGACCGCACAATTGTCAGTTAAAGCGATGCAGTGCCGAATCGCAAAAAGTGGCCTGGTCTTTGACCAGAAATATGGTCCGGGGCTGAAGTGGTTAAAGGCCTCATTTCTTTTTCTGAAAACAGTAGAATAATGGGCTTTACCAAAAAGCTGTAACATTGTTTTGTCTGTCCACATTCTTCCAATAAGATTTTGGTTTTCTCAGGAAAGTTTTGGCAACATTTTTGATACATTTTTCTCTTTCGTCCATGTCCAGGGAGAATAGCTTATGTGCCATGGGCTGTAAACTTCTTGACAATGTTGCGCACAGTGGACACAGAGACAAAAATATCTTTGAAGATGGACTTGTAGTTACAAGTCCATCTCCTTGAAATAGTCAATGCTTTTTAACAACGTTTGCTCTCAAATCCAGACACACAACAGATAGATTAAGTAAAATTTTCAACATTTTAAACGGTGTGATTTCTATATTGTCAGCACCTGTTAATTGGTGCAGGTGATTTTAATTACAAATTACAGGAGAATTGGAAACCTGGATTGCATTTATTTCTTACAATTTTGAGAAGGTGCAAATAATTTTCTCCAGTGCATTCTCCACTTTGTCACTTTTTGTGTCATACCAAAAAAAAACATGAGAATGCCTAAACATTTGTATCGCAACAATTTTCTGGGTGAAGTGGTGCATTATCTGACAGAAATGCAGGGGTGCCAGTATTTTTGCCCATGACTGTATGCGAACCGCTCCATAGAAAGCCGGTTCGGTTCACATGTTATGCGAATCAAATGTGGTTCAAAACGCATCCAATTTGCATATACTGTATGTGAACTGAGCCTAAATCTCGTTTTTTCTCCCGAAAATAAGTGCCCCTTGTCCTATGTAATGCCCCGAAAATGAATACCAACACCAGTTTCAATAATTTACCTTTTTTTTAACAGGGTGATTATATTCGTCCTAATTGCCTCTTAAATAGTTAAATGGTTCAGCTAATCCTTCCTTATAACCGTGCTCCTCCATGCCTCTTATCAGATTGGTTGCTCTTCTCTGCACCTTCTCCAGTTCTCTGATATCCTTTTTGTGAATTGGCACATTATTTCCTAATAAGAAAAGGCAGATTTTTTGGACAACTTTATCCTTTTATGAATCTATGCTATCTATTGCTTAAATATCTTCCTAGCTATAGAAGCCCAATTAACTGGTTTGTAGTTACTTGGTAAAGAATTTGATCCCTTTTTAAAGCGGGGGTTCACCCTAAAAAAAATTCTAACATTACATCCAGCATACAAACAACATTTACAGTATGCAGGTCTTTTTTTGTTCCGCCTTACATACCGTTATATTGTGATTTTTCCCCCCGGCTTCCGGGTTCTGACTCCCGCGGGACTGGGCGTTGCTATCCCTGGGTTAGATGATTGACGTGTTGTGAAAAAGTTCCCATGTCGCACAAGGCGCCTCACCAGTTTTCCGTAAATAGCCGAGCTGCGAGTCGGCGCTATACGGCACCTGCGCAGTCAGCTCTACACGGAGGGCGCGGGCGTCGTATAGCGCCGACTCGCAGCTCGGCTATTTACGGAAAACTGGTGACGCGCCTTGTGCGACATGGGAACTTTTTCACAACACGTCAATCACCTAACCCAGGTATAGGAAGGCCCAGTCCCGCTGGAATCAGAACCCGGAAGCTGGGGAGAAAATCACACTATATTGGTATGTACGGCGAAAAAAAAAAAAAAAAGACCTGCATAATGTAAATGTCGTTCGTATGCTGGATGTAATGTTTTAAGGTGAACCCCCGCTTTAAATATAGGGGCCACCAATCGCCCTACATCAATCCAGTGGTACCACACCAATCTCTAAAAATGAGAAACAATGGCTTTGAAATAACAGGGCTCAAATCTTTGAGGACACGTCAGCCATCTGGTCCAGGTACTTTATTCACCTTTACTTTGTGTACATTTTTCTGGACCATATCAATTTTGAGCCTATGTGGATCATTTCAATTCTATCCCTATTATGAGGATCCACATTTTTCCTTTGTATACACAGAGATGAAGAAGATATTTACTAAATTTCCCTTCTCTTTGTCTCTAGTTGTCAACTCTAAATTATCCTGTAATGGACCTAAATGCTCAGACCTGTCTTTTTTTCCCCTATGAATATATAAAAATAAAATATATTTTTTTTACATAATTGTAGATGCTGTGTGTATAATTTTTACCCAGTATGGCTCGTTACATCAGGCTGTCATGTCCCAGTCGGTGTGGAGCTCTAGGTAAACATGTCTTACCGAGACGGCTTCACGCATGCGCCCCCCGGGAATATATTTTTCAGGGTGTTTGCATTCCTATTTCTGTATACTTCCGCAGTGCCCCCCCCCTCTTTCCTCATTGACTCACTGGCTGTAATTGACAATGAGGAGAGAGACACCTGGGGACATGCGACGTGCACATCACTGGATCGAGAGGTGGCTCAAGTGTATTAGGGGGGCTTTGGTGGGAGCAGCACACAGAAGCTGATATTAGAAACGTATGTCATTCGTCTCAAGTCTTAAATCTTGTAATCAGTCAGCCTATTGAAATAAAGAAAAGTAGTCTGTTTAGTATCTGTCACGGTTATTACCGTACCAAGCAGACAGCGAGGCGTGGTCGTGCCCCAAGTGGCTCTGGGTGGTATTGAACCTGGGACCTCTCTGTTGCTGCTTCAGTTCTTTACCTCTGAGCCACTCCTCAGTTTGGTATTCTGCTTGCTTTCCAGCTAAGGTGGTTCTGAATGATGTGCTGATCTCCTTGCAATACCTGTCTCTCCTGGTCCAGCTGAGGCAGGTTACCCAATTAACTAGGGTATAAAACACTGCCTCACTCTGAGGGAGTTGTCAGTTCATTGTGATTGTCCTGTCATTGCCAAAGGTTCCTGTATTCCTGTGCTTTGTTTCAGCTACAAGACTGACTCTGGCTTCTGACCCTGGCTATGTTCATTGTGTACTCTGAATGCTGGAATCCCTGACCACTGCTTAACTTTGACCATCCTTTGGCAAATCCCTGTCAAGCCCCCGCGCACAGACTCACAGCCCAGGTAGCTTCTTACTTCGTTACTGTGGGCTGTGTGTATTTGTAAGGGTGAGCATACAACACTGCAATATGGACTCCAGCCAAGGTAAGCCCTTACAGTATCATTGTAATCATCATACTGAACACAGACCAGAGAAAGCAATGGAGAGTTGTCTGCGGAGATCAAATAGAAAATTATAGCCCAGCATGTTTGGAGGTAAAGGTTTTACGATCATCTACAACAGTGGCGGTGGTGCTCAAAATTTTTGGGGGGGCGCAAACAAACAAAAAAAACAAAACAATTGCAGCCTCACTGTGCCCATCAAACGCAGCTACTGTGCCCATCAAATGCAGCCACTGTGCCATCAATTGTCGCCACTGTGCCATCAATTATCGCCACTGTGCCATCAATTGTCACCACTGTGCCCATCAATTGTCACGACTGTGCCATGCCAAACGCAGCCACTGTGCCATCAAACGCAGCCACTGTGCCATCAATTGTCGCCACTGTGCCCATTATTTGTCACCACTGTGCCATGTCATCAAACGCAGCCACTGTGCCATCAATTGTCACCACTGTGCCATCGATTGTCGCCACTGTGTCCATCAATTGTCACCACTGTGCCATGCCAAACGTAGCCACTGTGCCATCAAACGCAGCCACTGTGCCATACCATCAAACGCAGCCACTGTGCCAATCAATTGTCGCCACTGTGCCAATCAATTGTCGCCACTGTGCCAATCAATTGTCGCCACTGTGCCCATCAATTGTCGCCACTGTGCCCAATAATTTTTGCCACTGTGCCCTGTAAAATGCTGCCAGTGTGCCCTGTAAAATGCCCCTCCCCCACCCGGCACTTACCTTTCTGGGGTCAGCCATCCTGTTTCCACCGTCCCTTGTTGTCTTCTCCCGCCCTCGATGACGCTTCAGCCAATCGGTTTACCGGTAACCAGAACCGGTGAACCTGATTGGCTGAGACGCCTGTCAGTGTTAACCAGGGAACGCACCCCCCGTGGATAACTATTTGGAAGCCGATTACAGCCAGAGCTGGCTCTGATAGGCACTTCCAAAGCCAACCAGCTGCCGTTATTCAGATGGCCGGCGCTCACCAGGGGACTGGCCATCTGAATAGTGGGTGGCAGCGACAATACATAGATTCATGCAATGCATAAATCTATGTATTGTATTTAGTGGCGGTGCAGGAGCGAGAGGGGGCGGCGCTCCTGCGCCCTCTATAAACGCACCGCCACTGATCTACAAGCAACTTGTAAAGGCTTTACGATCATCTAAAAGCAACTTGATGTTCCAGAAACTACAGTTGCAAATATTATGTTTAAGGTCTTTGTTAGTGTAGCCAACTTCCCTAGATGTGTCAACAAGAGGACCATTGACTCCAGGTTGAACAGAAGTAAAGTGTATATGGTAAACAAAAAGCCAAGGACAACTTCTAAAAAGATACAAGCTAAACTCCACAATCAAAGTAAATCAGTGTCTGATCTAACCTACATAACAAGTGTCTGATCACACACACTTAAAAAATCCATTTTCAATTTGCAAAAAACATAGTGACAAACCACAGTACTTCTGGGAGAATGTTCTTGGACAGATGAGACAAAGCTAGATCTTTTTGATCACATCAGCTTTATGCTCACATACAAAATAAATGAATCTTTTAAACAAAAAACACAGCACCTGTTGGAAAAGATGGCTTGGTTATGTTATGGATATGCCTTGAATCTTTGAAGGGCACAATAAAATCTCAAAATTATCAAATAATTTAGGATATACTTATACTGCTTAGTATCAGGAAGCTCACTCCCATAAGTCCTTCAACAAGATAATGATGAAATACACATACCTAAATGCACCCAAAAAAATATTTCTAAACCCAAAACCAAATGGTCATCCATCAGCCCTGATCTGAATCCCATCAAACATCTAGAGTTAAAGCATGCAGTCGGGAGAAAATACCCTTCAAATTCAAAGAAAATCTTTTCAAAACCTGTGAAAAAATAGCTAAGTCAAAGAGGTTGAAGCCTAATTTTACTATAGGGAATTTGTTGAAAGAAAAAAAAAAAGAAAAATGTGGTTCAAATAAGATTAATTTACATGAACTAGAAAATTAACTAAACTGTCAATGGAAGTGTGAAACACCAACCCGTATTGTCATAAACAGCATCAACTTCAAAATAATTTCACACTAGCACATGGAAAATACATCAATAGGATATTCTTAAGGAAATAGATGGAAAAAAAGGAAGATTCCTGTTAATGGGTTTAAGATATACATTATTCTCCATGAACTTCCATGTAGTCTGCATGTTTACATAATTTATCACTATTTCCTTACACTGTTCAGATTAGGAAGTCCTTATGAGCTCATGTCCTTGTTAGTTTTGAGTCTGAACTCTTCTCCTTTAAAGGGAAACTCATTTAAAACAAAAGAACTGTGGTGCTGACTGAACATGGCTTATGAAGTTTACAATTTGTGTCCAACATCCTTTTAGTAACAACTAGGGATATCAGGCAAGATTTCCCAAACAGTAACTAGATGAAAAAACTATTTTGCTTTAATTTCAAGCAAATCTGATAAATACCAGCCCAGTTAAATCAAACAAAGGAGTGTATATGGGATTTTCTTAACTTGTTTAGAAATAAGAGTTTACCTCATAAAGCGACAGATGTACAGAACGACCTGTCAATCTGATTAGATGTAGGAAGGGCAGTTCCTCCACTAGCCCCGATTTTATGTAGCATTGAAGCCATGGCACAAGTGTAAAGAGTGGGGCTTAGCAGGATGAAGGTGGGTTTGTACAAGTTAAAGGGATTTGTCTGCAATGAAGGTATGCATCAGAAAACGCAACCATTTTGCTATCTGTCCTTAGAGTTAACCTCCCTGGCGGTAAACCCGAGCGTGACTCGGGGTTGATTTTTTATGCTAGGATCGGTAACCCCGAGTCACGCTCGGGGTGGACGTGCAGAGTGTGCAGCGGCGCGGCTTACCTTCTCGCTGGATCCACAGGCAAGTTACTCACCTTGTCCCTGGATCCAGCGATGCCACCCCACTGTGTGAGCGAGCGGGTCCTCCTCGCTCGATTCACAGTCTCCGTGTGCCGCCGATCTCCGTTCCCTGCGACGTTACGACGCACGGGAGCGGAGAACGGCGCCAAATTCAAAAAAGTAAACAAACACTTTACATACAGTATACTGTAATCTTATAGATTACAGTACTGTATGTAAAAAATACACACCCCCCTTGTCCCTAGTGGTCTGCCCACTGTCCTGCATGTTCTTTTATAAAAATAAAAAATGTCATTTCTGCCTATAAACTGTAGATTGTCCAAAAGTGTCCCTTTATGTCAAAAATGGTTTTAGATCAGCTAGAAAACAGCGATAATAAATTATAATCACTTGCAGAAATGTGCGATAGCGATTTGTGGGGAAATTCGTCATAAAAAAAAAAAAATTATGACAGCGACAATTCTGCAACTGAGCAAATTTCAGTGATTTTGAGTTGATTACATTATTGAATAATTTTTATTTTAATTATATTATTACTTGCTATAATTATTTATAATTATTTATTATATTATAATTTAAAATTTTGTTTTTAAAAAAATGTCATACCCGGGATGCCTATTAGATTCTTGTTTGGTCAGATTTAAGTGAGTTATTCCTAAAAATTACAGGCCTACAGTATAAAACACCAAATTTCCTTGCAAATTATTGTACCGCTTTCAGCATGTTTTTTCAGACAGAATCATACCGCCAGGGAGGTTAAGCCCTTCTATATACTACTCTTATGCAATATTTAAAGAAGATAAAAACTCTAAGTGGATGGTGCTAAAGCACTGGCGTTGTCATCCTATAACAGGAACTGTTTGACAAGCACCTTTATTGTAGGATTTCCAAGTACTATAATAAAAGCTGCAGATATAAATAGATTGAAAATGACTTGAAATTACATTACTAAATTCTGATGGAAAGTACCTCTGTGGTTGACAGAAAACCAGGTACAAAAGAGACTAGAGAAACTTAATGTGAACAACTTGCCAGGTCCAGATGTCTTACACCCACGAGTCCCTGGGGAACATAGCCCAGTTACAGCCAAGCCACTATTTCTCACTTTTTAAAATACATTTTACTGCCTGGAGTAGTACCAACTGATTGGCTTGGAACATATGTAGTACTAATTAACAAAAGGACTGAGATATATGTCATGAAGCTACAAATCAGTCATCCTAACATCAATAGTATGTAAGGCATTTAAGGGTATTGTAAGGAACTTGATTCAAATTTTTCTCCTCAGCCCAATCTGTTATTATTCATTAAGGAAGGAAGAAATTGAATGGTATAAGTACAGTGGACAGAGCATGAACATGAACATTTCAAGTATAAAATAAGGTGTGTTGGAGTAGATGAAATTGTATGTATGTGTCCAGGAAATTGGTCTCATGAACGGGTCCAGAGAGTAGTGATAAATTACTCATTCTCTGCATTGTCTAAAGTTGTAAGTGGTGTGCCCCAGAGTTCTCTCTCGGGGTCAATGCTATTTAATTTGTTTAACAAAGATAAAGAGCATGGGTCTCCAAACTGCGGCCCAAAGGGCCAGATGTGGCCCTTTGCTAGCCTTTATTCGGCCCTTTGGGGCACAATTTCTCTCACTGATATGAGGCACTATTCAACCCACTGGCACCAACAATGGGGCACTATATCTTCCACTGATACCAATGATGGGATACTATTCCTCCTACTAATAGGGGGAATACTCCTCCTCCTATTGACCACCAACCCCGAGGGCATATTTATGCTCACTGACATTTTCTGCCCCTGCTGGCCACAACCTGGCCCTCCTAAAGTCTAAAGGACAATTAAAGGGGCCCTTTGTTTGAAAATTTTGGAGATCCCTGATATAGAGGTTGGAAATAAAAGCTCAATTTCAGTGTTTGCTGTTGATATGCAATTATGAAGGGAAATACATTTGGCAAATGATGTGGCATCATTGCAAGAAAACTTTGATAAAATAGGGGGTTGGGCAGCAACATGGTAGATAACAGTCAATATTGAGAAATGTAAAGTTATGCACTTTGATGCCAAAAATACTAATGCAAAATGCACATTAAGAGTGAATTCCCTGGGAGAATCAGTGATGAGAAATAATCTGGGGGTGCTTGTAAATCACAGACTTAGCAATATTATGCAATGCCAAGCCCCAGCTAACGAAGTTAGCAAAATACTCTCATGCAATAAAAATTGCATATTTATTAAGGGAAAAATGAATAATTCTACCCCTTTACAAAAAAACAATCGTCAGGAAAGACATTGTTGAATTACAAAAAGGTTCAACAAAAGACAACAAAATTAATAATGGAGGGTGACTCCAGTAACTGTTATAAACGGTTTACTCTAAGGTCCTTGAAGAGGACACATGATCGTGATTTGATTTGAGGCTAGAAGAAAGGTGGTTTAACTTCCAAAAGGGTTCTTTACTGTAAGGCCTCGTACACACAGACGGACTGTCCGCTGAAAAAGGTCCGCCGGACCGTTTTCAGCGGACATGTCCGCCCGGAGATTTCTGTCTGATGGTTGTACACACCATCAGACAGAAATCTGCGCGTACACGATACGCGGTGACGTGGCCGCGCCGTCGCCATGACGATTACGCGGCGACGTGCGCGGCCCTGGAAGGTCAATGCTTCCACGCATGCCTCGAATCACTTCGACGCATGCGAGGGATGGTGGCCGAGCGGACATGTACGGTGAGTCTGTACAGACGACCGAACATGTCTGACGGACAGTCTTCCAGCGGACATGTTTCTTAGCATGCTAAGAAATTTTTGTCCGCTGGAAAACGGTCGGCTGGACAAATGTCCGCCGGAAACCTGTCCGGTCGGCCGTACACACGACCGAACACTCCAAAGACATGTTGGTAGGTTAATTAGATCCTGTCTAAATTGGCCCTAGTATGTGTATGTATAAATGTAAGTTAGGGACCTTCGATTGTAAGCTCCTGATGTGAATGTACAATGAATATGTAAAATGCTGCATAAAATGACAGCGCTATATAAGTACCTGAAATAATTAAAAATTAATGTGTATTATTATATTTTTTTGTATAGTTACCTTTTTAAAAAAAGGCTGCTCACTTGAAGTGCAATGTCATTTTCTCTGCACTGGGCAGTCTTTAACGATGCAGGATGATGCATCATTATACTAGGAGTGCAGAGTGCCATAATGACTCTTCCCCACAGTGTGGGCCAGTTATGCCCTACACCAACAGTATGTAATCAGTCTTCTGAATAATATAACCCTGAATTTAATTCAGTCCCAAACACTAAGGGCAGTTTAGGAGAAGAGGTGAATTTTGTGTTTCTAAAGTTGCTGCAAGACTTTTTAAAGAAAAAAAAACTTTGGACAGAGCCATTTGGGCTATTTGTGGACACCGGTTGTGGTCTTCAACTTTTCACATATGTTTTATAAACAATTGTATGAATTAACTTTTGATTGTACTTTATATTTATGTAATTCGTGATTTTTTTAAATGATTTTTTGTAAACACAGAATAAATATATTTATATATTTTGTAGTGCACAGGTATATTCAGTCACAGACTAGTTTTTACATGGTTTTGTGCACTTTTTTGGATTTATATTTTGAGTAAGATGATACTCAGATGCTTTGCAAGCTGGTAAAAACAAACCAAAGTGATGAAATCCTTGCATCACGTGGGGGCAGGTTCCGCATTTTTATCCATCCGTTTGCGGATGAAAACGGGACATACATTGGTCCCTATGTGATTGTGGGTGTCAGCAGATGAACATCCGCTGACACCCGTAATCACCCGCCTCCGCAAAGATCCGATTTTGCGGACGGAAGAAAATCCTATTTTTTCTTCCGTCTGCGGATCGGATGAACACGGACACACGGTTCGTGTTCATCCGATCCCCCCCATAGGGGAAAGCGAAGAAAAGACAGGGCGCGGGGACCGCCCTGTCAGCCGACGGCTCAGCTGGGATTTTATGGAGCGATCCCCGCTGAGCTGACGGACACACGGAGGCGGATCATTACTGATCCGCTCCTTGTGAAAGGGCCCTTAGGGTGTACAGGTAGGTCATAAGGGCATGAAGTGGGTAAAAATACAAAAAGATTTACAGAATTTACACATCATATAAATGTAATCAGACAGCATCAGTGTTTGTAAAATCCCCAGCTACATAGCTAACATCTTGTCAGATACACATACGTACTTTATTTGATACATTGTTTAATTTGTTTTATTATTTTAGGCTTACAAATGCACCAAAAATTGTTAAATTGTATACTTGATTTTTTTTTTTTTACATTATTTTACTAGTGCCACTGTATCTGACAGCTAAACTGGTAATTATATGGCTGCAGATGAACACCAGCAGCCAAAAGATCTGTGTTAAAACCTACAGGCTGAAGGATTTATTTTTTGTCAAGGGAGCCTTCAGTCTTCATGTGATCACTATATCAGAGCTCACATAGTGAGCACCCCAGGTGTCACTGACAGCTGTATTGAGAACACAGAAAAAAGTTGCTGGTGATTAAAAGGGGAGAGTGTACATTAACATATCCTTGGCACAGGTAATCTTGCCAGGAAATGTTAACATACATCCAAATGGTCTGTGTTCATAATGCAGGCAACTTTATAAGGAGATTGCTACACTGGATCTTAACTGAGCAGAATAGCCAATGCCAGTAATACAGCTACTGTATCTGCTCATCTTAAAAACTCTTTGTACAACTGCTTACACTTTTTGCTGACAAATCGGGATATCATCTCATTTATATCTGCTCTCATTGACAAAGCATAACTTGAAAAAAATATTTTAAATTGTTGCTTACCTTTTTACTTGCTTAAATGTCTACCTAGCCTTCCACTTCTATGTAATGATAAGGTAGGATAAAGGGAGCAAAAGAGTATTACGGTACAGCAAGAAAATTCACAATTTATTCAACTCATATAATAAATTTAGACACAGAACAAGAAATGCACTCACAATATGCTGGAGGACACAGGCAGCATTAATCACAGTCCACTATAAGCACCACCGAGACACCTGACATATGGTTCAATTCTGTGCAAATTGTCTGCTGGCATACAGAGCTTTGCACCCAGCTGGTATCTGTGCTTCACGGAAAGTGTTGTCCATTCTCCTCCACCGGATAGTTTTTGCCTATCTCGGAGGTATTCTATTATCTTAGTTAGGCTAAAGAAGAAAAGGATTTTCCCGAAACGTGTCCCATCAACCACCGTGGTGCCAAGAAGCAGAGAGAAGGAGGATGGACTGGCTATGGTAATCAATGCCTCACAATTCCCTGCATTTATTGTCCTGTTGTCACAAAGATAAAGAGTAAGACTTCAATAAAAATCTAATAAAGTTTTAGCTTGACTTGGGCAGCTGCATGCCAATGCATGCTTATTCAATGGAGACCATAACAGACAAAAAGTGATTCTTATTCAGATATGCTAATACAAAAATATATATAAATTATTCTTACCTGACTAGATTTTTTCTCTTGTTGTGGCTGCAAGAAAAAAAAAAAAACATTGATTTCTGCAGTTCACAAATATTAAACTTACATATGCAAAATGACACCCCAAAATCACCAAATAAGCATGTTTAGATTGTATAAAATAGTTCAACAAGTTATGTTTGGACACTTATCATTCATGTACTTGGGCATATATTTTGTTTATTAAAAACCCATTCAAACTGTTGTACTTGTGAGGTCTCCAATTGAATCTCTACAGAAAACGTTCAACAATACATCTGCATAGTAAATTCAACTAAACAGAAATGTTTCAATATTGTTTTTTGTTACACATATATGGGCTAAATTCAGATAGCCCGGCGTAATATTCTGCGGGCGTAACGTATCTCAGATACGTTACGCCACCGTAAATTAGGGCACAAGTTCCGTATTCAGAAAGAACTTGCGCCCTAAGTTACGGCGGCGTAACGTATGTTGTCCGGCGTAAGCCCCCCTAATTCAAATGTGGATGATGTTGGCGTGTTTTATTTAAATTACATGTGACCCCATGTATTGGCCGTTTTTACGAACAGCGCATTCGCCGTTCGTGAAACAATCCCAGTGCGCATGCTCGAAATTACGCCGCAAATCGTCAATGCTTTAGACGTGAACGTAACTTACGTACAGCCCTATTCGCGAAAGACTTACGCAAACAACAAAAAAATTATAAATTACAGTGCTGAGCTAAACACATGTGAGCAGAAACTCTGCAGCAGGTACAGCAATGTTCAAACAAGAAAAAAAAAATAGAACTCCAATACAGCGTTAAGCAGGGAGAAAACCACATGACAGGGAAAGTTATACACTGTGGCCTGTCTTATATGAGTGGGTCAAAAAATTCATGCAACATGGGATAATACTGCACTGACCAACGTTACCGAGATCCACTTTGCGTTTTGACTTGGCCCCATTATTTCCAAATGTATGCTCACTAAAAATACACGTAATTTTCCTTTGTCACAAGTAACGGTGGGACTTTAACTATCATGGTCAATTGAACCATGCATAATCATGCGCCACTAACATATTTCAAGGAAATATAGAATTAAAAAATTCTAATCAATATTTTGTGTGACTAGCCTACGGCTTTAAACCAGCATCAATTTTATAGCAGATACTAATGATCATCAATTTCATACGTAGGTTGAAACAGTCTTTAACTGAAGCAAGTGTTTAGGAGGCTTAAAATTGGGTGAGGAACATACAAACTCTGCTACTAAGGTGTGGTTGTGGAAGACAGTTTCATGTCACAGGTCACACACCATGGCAAGCCTCAGCACAGCAACAGGACAGAGTAGATTTACTGCATCAGCAAGGTCTCTCCCAGGCAAAGATTTTAAAGCAGACTGGGGTTTCAACATGTGCTGTTCAAGCTCTTCTGAAGAAGCACAAAGAAACGGGCAACGTTGAAGACCGTAGATGCAGAAACTTAATGCAGCAGATGAAAGACACACATGCACCAGTGCCCCTATAGTAAGCGGCTTGCTACTGAGAGCACTGTTCAAGGGGGAGGAGCGCTGGTGTTTCATCAGATTAGGCGACCCGTCAGAATTTGTAATGGAAGGGACGTTCCGTCGCCGCCATCTTGCTACACCCTGCACTTGTCCACAGTATGGATAAAGTGAGAAGGCGGCAAGCGGGCATCTTGTTACACCCACCAGAGTTTGGCATTTCACACTTATTTTAAACAGTAAACAAAGTATTTAAAAATCCATCCGACTGTTTAGATACTGAATTTTAAAAGCAGCGGCAAGCCAGCTAATCTCACAGGTTTGCTAATCTGACAGAACACTGCTGCTTTGAAAAATCATCATGAAAACAGTCTGAGGGATTTCAAAAGACATAATTTCACTATATAAGTGGAGTTTACTGTTAAAAATAAGTGTAAACTGCAAGACTCGGGTGGGTGTAACAAAATGCTTGCCGCCTTCTCACTGTATCCTTAATGTGGACGAGTGCTTGGTATAACAAGATGGCGGCGATGAAACATCACTTCCGTTACAAATTCTAATGGGTCGCCTAACACAGGCGAGGGACCTGAGAAGAAGAGGATCGGGGCTGCTCTGTGCAAAACAACTGCACAGAGCAGGTAAGTATGACATATTTATTCTTTAAAAAAAAAAGAAAGCCAGACCTTTAACCACTTGCTTATTGGGCACTTAAACACCCCTCCTGCCCAGAGCAGATTGGCGGCTCAGGCGGGTACCGATTGGCGGCACAGGCGGGTACCGATTGGCGGCACAGGCGGGCACTGATTGGCGGCACAGATGGGCACTGATTGGCGGCACAGGCGGGCACTGATTGGCGGCACAGGAGGGCACTGATTGGCGGCACAGGCAGGCACTGATTGGCGGCACAGGCAGGGACTGATTGGCGGCACAGGCGGGCACTGATTGGCGGCACAGGCGGGCACTGATTGGCGGCACAGGTGGGCACTGATTGGCGGCACAGGTGGGCACTGATTGGCGGCACAGGTGGGCACTGATTGGCGGCACAGGCAGGCACTGATTGGCGGCACAGGCAGGCACTGATTGGCAGCACAGGCGGGCACTGATTGGCACACAGGCGGGCACTGATTGGCAGCACAGGTGGGAACTGATTGGCGGCACTGGGATGGCACTGGGATGGATTGCACTGGGAATGGATTGCACTGGGATGGATGGCACTGGGATGGATGGCACTGGGATGGATGGCACTGGTGGATGGCACAGGCGGGCACTGATTGGCGGCACAGGTGGGCACTGATTGGCGGCACAGGCAGGCACTGATTGGCGGCACAGGCAGGTACTGATTGGCGGCACAGGCGGGCACTGATTGGCGGCACAGGTGGGCACTGATTGGCGGCACAGGCAGGCACTGATTGGCGGCACAGGCAGGTACTGATTGGCGGCACAGGCGGGCACTGATTGGCGGCACAGGCGGGCACTGATTGGCGGCACAGGTGGGCACTGATTGGCGGCACAGGTGGGCACTGATTGGCGGCACAGGCGGGCACTGATTGGCGGCACAGGCAGGCACTGATTGGCGGCACAGGCAGGCACTGATTGGCGGCACAGGCGGGCACTGATTGGCACACAGGCGGGCACTGATTGGCAGCACAGGTGGGAACTGATTGGCGGCACTGGGATGGCACTGGGATGGATTGCACTGGGAATGGATTGCACTGGGATGGATGGCACTGGGATGGATGGCACTGGGATGGATGGCACTGGGATGGATGGCACTGGTGGATGGCACTGGGATGGATGGCACTGGTGGATGGGACTGGGATGGATGGCAGACACTTTGTAACTGTAATACTGTAACTATTTTCACTCACTTCTCTCTCCTCACACGCTGTCTCTGTGTGAGGAGGGAGAGGCGGCAATGAGAGATGATCTCATATGTTTACATTTGAGATCTCCTCTCATTGGCCGCCCAGATCGCATCGCAAACGGCCACTCTGATTGGCCGTTTGCGGCGATCTCTAATTGGCTGTGTCCAAGGGACACGGCCAAAACAAAATTTCCCCGCTGCGCGCTCTGGAGTGCGCGCGGGGACCGCCCAAAGGGGCGGCCGTCAATTGACGGCGCTCTGGCGCGCGGATCCCAAGTGGTTAATATCACTTTAAGCTGCTGAGAGTTTAGCAGCAAATACTGCAGTCAACGAACTGATTTGCTTGCTCTAATAGTAAATAATACATTCATATGCAATGATTCAAATCCCCCCAAAAAATATGTTATAATCCAAAACAAATCAATACAGTGAATAACATTGATTATCTTGTTACAATGGCATCTGAAAGTTGGTGGGTTTAATTAGGCAGCGAGTGAACATGTCCCTAAAGCTAATGTAATTAAAGCAGGAAAAATGGGTACCACAGTTTTTTGTATATGGGGCTGTGTTGCCACAGACCGGTCAGGGTTCCCATGCTGACCTATGTCTACTGCCAAAAGCGCCTACAATGGGCACATGAGCATCAAAACTGGACCACAGAGCAATAGAAGAAGGTGGCTTGGTCTGATGAATTAATTTTTTTTTTTTTACATCATGTGGATAGCTGGGTGCGTCGCTAACCAGAGGAAGAGATGGCACCAGGATGCAGCATGAGAAGAAGGCAAGCCTGTGGAGGCAGCATGATGCTTTGATTCATGTTCTGCTGGGAAACATGGGTCCTGTCATTCATGTGGATGTTCCTTGACATGTACCACCTACCTAAACATTGTTGCTGACCAGGCGCAATCCTTCATGGAAACTGTATTCCCTGATGACAGTGGCCTCTTTTTTCAGGATAATGCACCTTGCCACACTACAAAAATTGTTCAATAATAGTTTGAGGAACACAACGAGTTCAAGGTAATGGCCTCCAAATCTCAGTCCAATAGAGAATCTGTGGAATGTGCTGAAAAAACAAGTCTGATCCATGGAGGCCCCCCTCTCAATGTACAGAACTTAAATGATCTGCTACTGACAGCTTGGTGACAGATACCACAGTATACCTTTAGAGGTCTAGTGGCATCAATGCCTCAACAGGTCAGGGGGAGTTACTCAATATTAGGTGCGTGGTCAAAGTTATGGCAGATCGGTGTATATTCCGCTTAAAATAACTGTTCTATCAGTAAGCTATCCATCAGTAAAATACTAGGGGAAACAAAAAACTGACTGCAAGAAACCAGCCATAGATTGCAAGATCTAAAAGCCTTTGAAGAAATGTGCAGGCCTGTGTTTTTTTAATTGGTCTGGTTAGGGAAGAAACAGCACTACAGCACTGGTCACTAACTAACATGTTATCTTCAACTGTGGTGTAAAACAGGGGCTGGGAAACCAGAGAAAATTCACTATTGATTTTTCTTTTCTGTAGTACTGAAACATAAGAAAATACAATTTTTTCTTGTTTAAAGGTATTTGAGGAGGTATGGGGCATTCAGGTGAGTAATCTGGAGGAAAAAATGGTGGGCTATGCTGATGGCATGATTCTTTTTCTACGCCTTGCTTACTACAGCCCCGTTCCATTTAAACACCTTCGCTACTTTCTCTGGCCTTAAGGTAAATTGGTGGAAGTATCAAATTTTGCCTCTTAAGACCCATTTCTAACTCTGTATCAAACTTAATTTTTTTGAATGTCTCCCCTGTCTTCCAAACCGTTAATTGTAGATTACATGCCTGGCAAAACTTCCCCTTATCCTTGAATAGAAAGATTAACTTACTTAAAATGTAATTCCTGACCCTTTTTCTGTATATTTTTAGAAACTCACCGATGTGGATCCCCAAGAAAAGTTTTCACAGCATAGACCATCTTAATCTCAACCTTTTTATGGAAAAGGGGCTCTCCATGCATTAGACTACAGGTGCTCCAGCAACTGTGGAAGGAAGAGGGTTGGCAGTGCCCACATTTTCTGGTTATTTCCTAGCGGGTCAGCTAGGGTATGCCCACAGATGGTTAACGCCTCCTGAAGACGATGCGGCAGTGTCCCTGGAGGCCGCTGTGACTGGCTCCTATGAGGTGCTGTCACATCTAGTATCTATAGGGGGTAAAGAACCTTATCCAATTACAACTTTAATGCATTCGGTTATTCGAGGTGACCAGACAGGGGGGTATCCAGGACGATATCATTATATCACCCTTCTGTTGTGGAGAAAACCTCAGTTGCCCCATTTCTACATATACAATGATCCGATCATCTGGACAAAGTGCGGAATTAAGAGGGTCGGGATGTGGTGAGGCAGAGAGTATTACTCCAATTCGATGCCCTTAAATCCCAATTTCACTTACCAAATTTCCATTTTTTTCCGCTAACAACAATTTAGGCATGTGTTTTATGCCCAGTTTGGCACAGCCACATTAGTAGTTAAGGTCTTGAGGATCTTTTACGTGATGGTGACCTATCCAAGGCACCCTCTGTAATCTATAGGCAATTATTTACTGACTGGCAAGATCATGTCGGCATGTAGAAACGAATGGCTGGTGGACTGGATGGAGATGACTGGGACAACTTATGGGATGCTTTCTTTACTAGACTCATATCAGCTAGAGATCTTATCCAATTTGAAATTCTTCATAGGGAATATTTGACCCCGACCAGATTAGCCAAGTTCTTTCCCCCTCAGTCCTCTGTCTGTTGGCGCTGTGCTGCCCCATAGGCAGGTTTCATTCACATATTTTGGAATTGCGCGGCTATCCAACAATTTTGGTTGCATGTCATGCAATGTGTTCAGGCGGTCACAACTATACATATTCAACCTTCCATTGCAATGTGGACACCTTAGCCCCGAAAAAACTGGCAGCAACCTACTCTCATTATTTTATTACACCAGAAAACTCATTATATTGTCATGGATGAAACCAATGGCTCTGCCAATATCTGCCTGGAAGGCTTTAATTAACAAGACCCTACCCTTAAATGAGGCTACCTATGTCAGTAGAGGTGTGCCAGACAAGTTTAACAAGGTGTGCGGGAGAGAGTTGAGTAAATGATATGAACACGGTGTCTGATTAATTGTTTAATACTACAATGTTTTCCCTTCTTGCTGTATAAATTGAGGTTGTTTACTTTTATGTGCTCTAGTATCTCTTGGTGTGTGCTTATAGAGATGGAGTTATATCCCCATCTAACACTGTGCCTGCCGATATCTTGCCTAGCCATAAGGTACCCTTCGGAGACTGGTGTATGGTCACCTTTGTTTTTTAGCCTGTTTTATCTGTGTGTAAAGCTAAATGAATAACTCATTTGAGCTAAAACAAAGCCAAAGAACACCAGTTTAAGAAAAAGCCCAAAGAGGAGCAGAAATAAAGCAAGATAAACAAAAGATATGAAAAAAATTCTATGCATTATAACTAAATATTTAAAATTATGTAACCAATATTTTTTATGTTACAAAATGTACAATTTTTAATAATATTTTTCCTGCATTATTGCAATTTTAATCACACCTGAAATAATATAAAAGCAACATCAAACAGATATTTTTGTAGCCCAACTGTCTCTGTTCCTCAGTAAATAAATCTTTGTGCATTACTCTTGCTTCAGGTCCTGAACTCATGTGACTTTGCCACACTGAAGCTCAATGAAAGAGCCAGCTCAACCAAATGTTCCATGAATTACTTTCTGACACTTCAATGAGGGGGAAGACAATGTCTGAAATCGGGCCAGCTTTGGCACACTGCCCAGTATGTGTCACAGTTATTCTGAAAGTTGCCCTTCTTAAAAAAATAAAATAAAATTAACTCCATACTTTTCAGACCAACATACAAACAGACCCATGAAACATTTCAGTGCTTGTCAGGGTTATAACCGTGTGCATGTTTTTCCAGCTTGTGGCACCAAATGGCTCCAGACACTACGCGAAGGTTTTTTTTTCATCTGTTCCTAGATTTATGAATGGTATGCTCTTGAACTTCTAGTACATTTAACACACTATAAATTGACCTTAGTTTAACTGGGAGAAAAAACAAAACTAGCATTTCTCTTTTTTCTTTTCTAGAACATATATTCTGAATCTACCCATTTGCTTTGTATTTTTATAGAAAATTTAAAAACAATCAATCATTCTCCCTCCTTTCTTTAAAGAGTCTTGTTTTTCTTATTTTAT
The DNA here is from genome assembly GCF_905171775.1 of Rana temporaria. NCBI lineage: Eukaryota > Metazoa > Chordata > Amphibia > Anura > Ranidae > Rana > Rana temporaria. The sequence goes on along the minus strand of NC_053491.1, from coordinate 197,543,650 downwards.
AAAGCATCCTTTCTATTAAACCCAAGGAAAACCCACAACACACTCACATTTCTACTTGTGAGCTATGCTCTGAGAATATCCTGGTAGCTTTTAGCACTTTGGATAACCACCCTACAGGTAGAAAAATACTGTCTCTTTGAACAAATCTGTACACAGTTATACAACCTTGTGGGCAGTCATATAGTTTTGAACCAAAAGAAGCTGGCATTAAAGTGGTTATAAACTTCAGTCTTTGACTTGTACCTATAGGTAAGCCTATAATATGACTTACCTATAAGTACTGTAAATCTCTCCTAAACGTGCACCGTTTCACTGTCTCAGAGATATTTACTATATATATGCAGCCTATGCAGTCTTTGGCGCATGCGCTCTGAAGGAATGGTCACCCGGGCCATTTCTTTAGAATCCTGTGCCTTAAAGGGGTTGTAAAGGAAAAATTTATATTTTTAAAAAATAACAAACATGTTATACTTACCTCCACTGTGCAGCTCGTTTTGTACAGAGTGGCCCCGATCCACGTCTTCTGGGGTCCCTTGGCGGCTGTCTCTGGTCCTCCCTGCAAGAACTCCACACATTCATGCAAGCAAACTCGCATGGTGTGGAGTCCTTGCAGGCGTGCTTCTGTGATACAGCCGACGGCCATAGCCGCTGACTATATCACTTGGCCCCGCCCCCGGCACACAGCGTCATTGGTTGTGATTGACAGCAGCACGAGCCAATGGCTGCGCTGCTTCATTTGACCAATGCGATGCATACTAGCACATTATGACTTTACCTTGCAGTCAGGAAAAGAATGCACCCAGCTGTATGCAACTGCTTTAAGTGAAATCTCTTCATGTAGAACCATTAAAAAATGTTTGCAAAACGTAACAATAACTACTCTTATTTGTAGGGTAAAGAAGGTGACGGTCGGCTCTAAATACCACCAAAGGAAAAGCTCTATTGCTTTCAAGAAAATAATCTAAAATTAATTTGTGTACCATGTTACATGGCAGAGTACTTGTCATTTAAACTATCACCGAAGATGCTGAAAAACACTTCAGTATTCTGATAGTGGAGAATCCTGCTTTCAGAATACCACAACGGCAAAAGGATTTCCTCCATCCACACAAGAGAATTCCATTGGCTGAAGGGGAAAAAAGGACCCATCTATGACCAGCTTAAAGTGGAACTACACCCAAAAAGAGAAGCTCCACTTATTTGCCTCCTCCCCCCCCCTCCGCTGCCACATTTGGCACCTTTCAGGGGGGGGGGGGGCATATACCTGGTTTTGACAGGCAAACTCATCCAAAAGTTCAGCCCCCTTCACTGCCGGTTTTCCTTAGCCGAGACAGCCTCAAAAGCACCAAGCAAAAATGGGCTCGGGTGAAGACCACTGGATTCGTGGACAGGTAAATGTCTTAATATTAAAAGTCAGCAGCTACAGTAGTAGCTGACTTTTATTTTTTTCTGAAGGAGCTGGGAGCTCCTGAAGTCTTTCAGTCTGAGTTCACAAAAAGGCCTGGGAGGCCTGGGAGGGGGGCGGTTGGGTGGGAGAGGGGGGAAATGGAGAAGGGGATTAGGATCTGCACATCCCAGAATAAAAAAAATCTGTAACAATAATAAAAAATAAAAAATAAAAAACAGATGACAGACGTAAATTTAATTACATATAATGTTAGAGGCCTCAATTCCCCAGAAAAAAAAGACATATGGTACTAAGAGAGATGGAAAGGTACTCCGCAGAAATAGTCTTCTTGCAGGAGACCCACATAGAGTCCAACGTAAAACTCTATTCTTGGGCAATCCCAACCTGGTACTATGGAGATTCCCTAAATAAAAGAGCAAAGGGAGTTGCCATAGGAGTGGGGGAAAAACATCAGCCTCACAGTGGAGGAGAGGAGAGTTGATCCAGAAGGTCGCTACCTGTTCTTGAAAGGGATACTCCAAGGGAAAAAATATACTCTAGCAAATGTATACTGCCCTAACAGACACCCCAAAAAATACCTGAAGGGGATCTTGAATGCCTTAACAGATTTTAAACAAGGTCATGTAATCCTTGCGTGAGATTTTAATCTCTCAATGGAACACAAGCTCGACAGTACCTCTGGTACACCGATGTGAGATAGTAAACAATTAAAATTAGTTAGGAAAAAAATGCATAATCAGCAATTGATAGATCAATGGAGAATAACATATCCAAATAAAAAGGACTACACATATTTCTCATTGGTGCACAATACGTACTCGAGACTTGATTACATCATGGTGGAACATAGGATCTTGAAATTTGTAGTTGAAACTACAATAGGTATAATATCAATCTCGGATCATGCCCGGTAATAGTAAAAATTAAATAGAGAAAAAGGGGACGTGGAGTTTGAACGAAGATCTCATAGATGATACAGAAGTAAGATAACAATAAAGGAGATTGAACAATATTTTAGGATAAATAATACACCAAAAGTGAGCTCGGCAACAAAATAGGAAGCCCATTTGGCGTACATTAGGAGCAAACTGATCTCCATAGGGGTGGGGAAAAAGAAGGAAAGAGAACTAATGATGAAAAACACAATAAAGGAATTACATGAACTTGAACAAAAACATAAAATCTACAGAGAAAGGGAAACACATCAAAAGATAGTAATTAAGAGGGGCCAACTTAGAAACCTGATGGAACAGGAAACTAGAAAAGTATTTCAGAACGTAATAAAAGAAAGATATAAATGGGGGACTAAACCCAGCAAATATTTGGCCAGATTATCTAAAGAAAAAAAACCTCAAACTATATAGAAAAGATAAAGAACCAGACAGGAGAGATGAAGTATAATCTGAAATGACAAAGGTCTTTCAGACATATTACAGCACACTATATTCCATTAGAACAAATAAAACCCGACAGGGAGAGAAAAGTAGAAAAATTTAAATACAGGAATATTTAGAGGAAGTCAATCTACCAAAGATCCCCCAAGAGAAGGCCGAGCTCAGAGAAAAGACCCATTTATCCAGGAGGAAATATACAAAGCTCTCCAAGAAACGTCAGGGGGAAAAAGCCCAGGTCCGGATGCATTCCCGATTAAGTACTATAAAAAATTTAAAGAACTATTGGTCCCAGAACTATGTAATTATTTTAACAGAATAGGGGAGGACGAAGAAATAGGAAAATAATCACTCCTTGCCAATATTTCAGATGATATAGATGACCGACGAAACGCGTCTGGGTTGGTTGTAGTAGCTGTCAGTTAGGTGACATGATCACGCAGATCGCGATACACGGAAGTGTGTTTGTTTGGTGGTTTGGCTGGACTACGGTGGCACGGAAACATCGCCCTGATATGCTCCCGCTGCACCAACCTGATGTGGTGTATTGCCTTTGAATTTTTTATATATTGTAAGTGCAATTTTAAAGGGGAGAGGTTTTAAATAAAAAGTTTACACGGTATTACACTATTGTGGATTTATCTACCTCTATATCTGAGCACCAGTCGCTGGATGCCTTTATGTACCCTTTTGAATCTGAAGAAGTGGAGAGGCATTTTTGAGTTCATACAACGCTGTATATACAGTGGAATAAAGGGGGAGTGATGAGCGCAAACTGGAACACTAAACAGCGTAGGTCAGTGAAACACTGATAAATATGCAAACAAAATGATAAAGATGTATAAATGAGCACAATTGTGAGCTAAAGTAATAGGACTCAGTAACACTGAGAGGGAGTGCAGATTAATGAAAAAACAAAATCAATCTAATGACAAACCGAAGGTAATCAATATGACTGAAACTATGCAGTGAATGGGAAACCAAACATATGCAGAGAGTGAAACTGCAACTGAACAACTAAAAATATGTCCATATGTGAATAAATCCAAAAATAGCTGGCAATATAGTGAATCACATAGTGATGATAACTGCATATAGATCTTCACAGGACACTGGGCTCACAGAGCCGTGTAGAGCTGACTGCGCAGGCGCCATATAGAGCCGACTCGCAGTTCGGCTTCTTTCGGAAACTCGTGACGCGCCTTATCCGCCGGGGGGAAGTTTTTTGTCAAGACGTCAATCATCTGGGCGAAGTCCCACATGACACTACGCCTCTTCATAGGAACGCCTACTCCCGCGGGAGTGAGAACCCGGAAGCCGGGTGAAAAATAGCTATAAGACGGTATGTACAGCAAAAAATAAATAAAAAATCAGCATACTGTAAAGCCGCGTACACACGATCAGTCCATCCGATGAGAACAGACTGACAGACCGTTGTCATAGGTTAACCGATGAAGCTGACTGATGGTCTGTCACGCCTACACACCATCGGTTAAAAAAACGCTTGTGTCAGAACGCAGTGACGTAAAACACAATGACGTGCTGAAAAAAACGAAGTTCAATGCTTCCAAGCATGCGTCGACTTGATTCTGAGAATGCGTGGATTTTTAACCAATGGTTGTGCGTACTAACGATCGGTTTTGACCTATCGGTTAGCAATCCATCGGTTAAATTTTAAAGCAAGTTGCCATTTTTTTAACCGAAGGTTAAATAACCTATGGGGCCTACACACGATCGGTTTGGACCGATGAAAACGGTCAATCAGACTGTTATCCTCTGGTTAACCGATCGCGTGTACGAGGCCTTAATGCTGGAAGTATGCACAATGTAATGTTAGAAAGATGTTTTTAGGGTGAACCTCCGCTTTAAATTGATATGGGTAATGGGATAATCAAGGAAAGACGTAAGTTTATATTTTTGTTGTTCCTTTTTTGCTTGAAATTTTTCTTATACTAATGTGGGTCTGTTTTATACTGGAATAATTTTTCAATAAAGAAAAAGAAAAAAGGGAAAAAATGGTTTCCCACAGAGCAGCACCTATCCTATTCATATGGGATCCCCCGCTGGCACTCCTGGCTCCACCTGCCTTCTGAGTATCCCTTCTAGTAAGCCGCTTGCTAGGGGGGGTACTCATGTGGGCTCGCTTGCAAGCCTCGCTGCCTGAATACATAAACAAAGACAGTGGGGCTTTGCCCTGCTCTCACCTCAAAAGGATTTGATTGACAGCAGTAGAAGCCAATGGCTCACGCTTCTATCAATCTGCTCAGTGAGAAAGGAGGGAGAGAGGCGTTGCCCTCATGCATATCACTGAATCGATACCAGACTCAGGCAAGTATAAGGGGGGCTGGAGGACACAGGTTTTTCACATTAATGCAGAGAGTGCATTAAGGTAAAAACCTTGAGGATTTCAATGGTGCTTGTTTACATCAATGCAACTCAGCATGGCACGATTTTGGAAACGGGTCCTGTACTACTTTGGTGCGATTCCAGCGTTATTTTGGCCCCATATCAGGGCTCAAGTCCTGCGGGAATCTAGAGCAGCCGAGCCGCCCGAGCCAATCCTTCACTAAGCGGCGATGCCCAGCTCGAGTCACTGTCAGGGGCAGGCAAAACCTTATCCCGAGTTATCGCGGGATTTAGAAAGAACTTGCAGACCTCCGCAATGTCTCCTGGGAACAATGACAAAAGCTCCCAGGAGACATTGCGGCATCGAGGAATTGACGGAATACCCGCACACTACCCAATTAATCCATATACAGGAAGCGGCCAGTAACATAAAGGATTACCAAGGTACAGTGGATCGAAAAAAATATTAGTATTGAGTATTAGTAATTATGCATATGAGCGTATAATTTATTTATTTTTTGGTGGGGAAGTGGGAGTTCCCACACTTTTTTCCCCAGGACTTGACCCCTGCCCCATATAATATGCTAACCACATCACAAAAATTCAACCAAGTTGCAAACAAGACGCACTACATAATGACAGCAAAAATCTGATCTAAATCATATCACAGAAGTGTGAACCTAGCCTTAACTTCACAAATCATGTTATGAATCATGAATGCTTAAAAAAAAGGAAAGGTTGTTACTTATCAGAAAAGTATCAGTTTTCATAGCTTGGAAATTCCAGCGTTACACACTGCACATGCACCCCACTTTGCATATTTTTGGTATCAGGGATTTGCTGGAATGTAGATTGATCCAGCAGTACACAACAGACATCAATGTTCCTCCTCTGCCAGATTCCTGAAATGGCACAATATTAGTGCCCCTGGGTACAGTAGTTTTACATCTACGCATGTGTGGTATTTTAAGACACTGAGAACCATGCAACCTGGAAAAAAGTGATTGGCACTAAACAAGATAGCTCCAATGTAGGTATGTTGGCTCACTTGCAAATATGACTTAATTTGTATTCAAGCTGACTGTAGCAAGGATAGTAAAAGCTAGCTCACAGTAGCAGATTTGGCAAATGTGCTTCAATTACCATATTTACCGGTGTATAACACGCACCTTAATTTTGAAAGAGGACGTTTCAGGAAAAAAAATGAAATAAAATAAAGAATTTTAAAGCAAAATAAGGGTCAGTGCCCATCAATGCAGCCTCATCGTTGACCATCTGCTAGCCTTACCATTGCCCATTAATGAAGCCTGATCAGTGTCCATCAGCAACCTCGCCATTGCCCATCACTGCTGCCTAAACAGTGCCCACCTGCAACCTTGCCATTGCTCCTCATTGCAGCCTGATCAGTGCCCATCTGCAGCCTTGACCATCACTGCAGCCTAATCAGTGCCCATCTGCACCCTTGCCCATCATTGCAGCCTAATCACTGCCCATCTGCAGCCTTGCCCATCGTTGCAGCCTAATCAGTGCCCATCAGCAGCCTTGCCCACCATTGCAACCTGATCAGTGCACATCTTGCAGTCTGATCAGTGCCCATCTGCAGCCTGATCAGTGCCCATCTGAAGCGTGGCTTATCATTGCAGCCTGATCAGTGCCCATCTGCAGCCATACCATTGCCAGAATAGACAGAGCCAGATCTCCTGTGTACTTGGCTCGGCGTCATGCCCAATTCCACCCCTTGGCCCGGCTCCTATGTTGGACATAACACCGGTCCAATGCCAGGACGTCAATGCTAGGAGCTGTCTGGGAGGTGGAAAATGGGTGTGACTAGGAGCCGAGCCAAGTACGCAGGAGATCCAGCTCTGTCTATTTCTGTGGCACTCGTTTCCTTTGAAGCAGCCCTATATCTGCATATAACACGCACACATGATTTGCCCCCTATTTTAAGGGGGGAAAAGTGCATGTTATATGCTGAAAAATACGGTAATAATTCCACTTTAAAGCAAATCTGTACATATCTTAAAGTGGAGCTCCACCCTGAAAAAAAATCAAAAATGCTACAAAAAAAGAAAAAAATATATATTTTTTTCTATACATACCGGAAGTGCCTGTTGCTAGGCAAATCGTCCTAATCTGCCACTTCTTGATCCACGGGCCGTCTTCTTTCTTCTCCTCCTCGCGCTGCCTCCTGGGGAATGGGGGAGTGGTGTCTTCTGGGACCTTGTGTGTGTCCCAGGGCACATCGCCCATTCACGTAGCACCTCGTGGCTCGCGAATGCGCAGTAGGGAATCGGGCGGTGAAGCCGCAACGCTTCACTTCCTGATTCCCTCACCGATAATCAGGAAGCTATAAACAAAAATAGAGCGACAATTTTGAAAAAAAATCAATATTTTTTACTTTTTTGCTATAATAAATATCCCCAAAAAAGATATAAAAAAACATTTTTTTCCCTCAGTTTTGGTCGATACGTATTCTTCTACCTATTTTTGGTAAAAAAATCACAATAAGCGTTTATCGATTGGTTTGCGAAAAATTTATAGCGACATTATGGTGGACACATCGGACACATTTTTGGGACCATTGTCATTTTCACAGCGAAAAGTGCTATAAAAATGCACTGATTACTTTGAAAATGCCAATGGAAGTGAAGGGGTTAACCACTAGGGGCGCTAAGGGGTTAAGTGTGCTCTTAGGGAGTGATTCTTACTGTAGGGGGGCGTGGCTGTAGGTGTAACGTCACGAATTGTCATTCCCTATATCAGGGAACAGACGATCAGTGTCACTGCCACACAGAAGAAGGGGGAAGGTGTGTTTACACACACCTCTCCCCCTTCTTCAGCTCCTGTGACCGATCGCGGGACACCGGCGGCGATCGGGTCCAGCGGGCGCAGTCACGGAGCTTCGGACCGGGTCGCAATCGCGCCAGCGGCGGCACGCTCGCGACCCTGCGGCTGGGCTCTTAAAGGCAACATACAGGTACGTGCCTGTGCCCAGCCGTGCCCTTCTACCTACTGACGTATAAGGGGTCCTTAAGTGGTTAAGAACGTTAACTAGCAGAATGTAATGAAGATTCCACAAAATTTGTATTATGCAAAAGCTAAATTCAATTTGAAAGATGGTTCTTTACCACACTCCCATCCCCTTCTTTGTCCAAACACGAGATGTGCACCACTCAGGTGAGTATCTTATGCTGCAGTCCTGTGTAGGTGCCAACCCTGGCTTGCCACCGTATTTGCTTAAAGGAGTTGTAAATAAAAAAAATGTTTTTGCTGAAATGACTGTTTACAGGGTATAGAGACATAATAGTTAACTGATTCCCTTTAAAAACGATTAAAAATAGATAAAAATCAATCATATAATGTACCTGTAGTTTCTAGTTTCGTTTTTGCATGTTGTTTCCTATCTCTGCTGTACAGAGCCACAGAGCCAATACAGGGCAGTGATGGTTTGGAAAACGAAACTGATTGGTGCTGAGGGGTTTTAGACACACAGTAATCACACCTCCTTGATTAGTGACCACAGAGAGAAAGCTCCCAGTACTGTGGTTATCAGGAAACAGACAACCAGGAAGTGTGGAGTTCAGAGAAGAATTACAGCAAATTGAGAGCAAAAACGAACAATGAGGTCATGAAAACAGCACTGCATTAAGGTAAAGGAAGCTATTAAGATAAAAAAAAATCCTTTACAAACCCTTTAAGGAAAGGGAAGGAAATGTTTATATGCCTAAGGGCTTATATGCTTAACCACTTGCCGACCGCGCTATAGCAAAAATACTGCTACAGCGCGGTCGAGTTACTCTGACAGGACGTCCCTGGGACGTCCTCGTGCACTTCCGCGTTTGCGCGTCCCCTGGGGCGCGCTCGCGGAAGTGTCCATGCTCGCCGGGTCTAGAAGACCTGGCGCATCACGGATGACGGTAAATTGCCGCTGATCGCGGCCGTTTACCACGTGATCGCTCTGTCAAATGACGGAGCGATCACTTGCAAACAAACCGGCGTCATTTGATGACGCCGGTTCCTCCCTCTCCTCTCTGTACCGTTCGGTACAGAGAGGGGGGGGGAGCGGGTGTCTGCAGTGCTGTGGCTGGATCTGTGACAACTGCAGTCACAGATCCAGCCATCCTTCCCTGCGCAATACTCTGCAATACCCCATACTCTGCCTGCAATACCCCATACTCTGCCTGCAATACCCCATACTCTGCCTGCAATACCCCATACTCTGCCTGCAATACCCCATATTCTGCCTGCAATACCCCATACTCTGCCTGCAATACCCCATACTCTGCCTGCAATAACCCATACTCTGCCTGCAATACCCCATACTCTGCCTGCAATACCCCATACTCTGCCTGCAATACCCCATACTCTGCCTGCAATACCCCATACTCTGCCTGCAATACCCCATACTCTGCCTGCCATACCCCATACTCTGCCTGCCATACCCCATACTCTGCCTGCCATACCCCATACTCTGCCTGCAATACCCCATACTCTGCCTGCAATACCCCATACTCTGCCTGCCATACCCCATACTCTGCCTGCCATACCCCATACTCTGCCTGCAATACCCCATACTCTGCCTGCCATACCCCATACTCTGCCTGCAATACCCCATACTCTGCCTGCAATACCCCATACTCTGCCTGCCATACCCCATACTCTGCCTGCCATACCCCATACTCTGCCTGCCATACCCCATACTCTGCCTGCCATACCCCATACTCTTCCTGCAATACCCCATACTCTGCCTGCAATACCCCATACTCTGCCTGCCATACCCCATACTCTGCCTGCCATACCCCATACTCTGCCTGCCATACCCCATACATTGCTATACCCCATACTCTGCCATACCCCATACTCTGCAATACCTTGATACTCTGCAATACCCCGATACTCTGCAATACCCTGCGCAATACTCTGCAATACCCCAATACTCTGCAATACCCCAATACCCTGCGCAATACTCTGCAATACCCCAATACTCTGCAATACCCTGCGCAATACTCTGCAATACCCCAATACTCTGCAATACCCCAATACCCTGCGCAATACCCAAATACTCTGCAATGCCCCCAATACTCCGCAATACCCCAATACTCCGCAATACCCCAATACTCCGCAATACCCCAATACTCTGCATATATAATGTTTTGGGGTTCTATGTAATTTTCTAGCAAATAAATGGTGATTTTTCCATGTAGGAGAGAAATGTCAGAATTGGCCTGGGTGCTCCAGAACGCCTGATGGTGCTCCCTGCATGTTGGGCCTCTGTATGTGGCCACGCCGTGTAAAAGTCGCACACTTGGGGTATCGCCATACTCGGGAGGAATAGCAGAATGTGTTTTGGGGTGTCATTCGTGGTATGCATATGCTGTGTGTGAGAAATAACCTGTGAATATGACAGAAACAAGTTTTTATTTATTTATTTTTACAGAATTTTCTGTCGTTTTTCTTTTATAGCGCAAAAAATAAAAAACCCAGAGGTGATCTAATACCACCAAAAGAAAGCTCTATTTGTGTGAAAAAAAGGACACAAATTTCAAATGGGTACAATGTTGTATGACTGAGTAATTGTCATTCAAATTGTGAGAGCACCGAAAGCTGAAAATTGGTCTGGTCAGGAAGGGGGTTTAAGTGCCCAGTGGTCAAGTGGTTAAATACTTATGCGTATATGCTTAAGTAAAGAGAAGATATGGCTGCACCCAGACTTGATCCAAAAAATCTTTATTGATCTAATGTCAGAGCATTCAGCACACAGAACAGATAAGCGGTTGACGCATTTCACACAATTAAGTGCCTAATCATAACAATGTGGGAAATCGAGCAATTTTCTTTCCTGCAACCCGTGGTTGCAGAAAAGAAAATCATGCCATCTGTGGCAGGATTTAAAGTGCCTCCTGCTTTGAAAGACAACCCCCAAAGAAGTATATATTGTTTGATTCAGGCAAGTATAAATCCAAGACAGGATGGATAACTGTACTTTCATATAAAGTACAGTGTGTTTATGCTGTAAACTATCCTTTACCTAAAAAAAAAAAAAAAAATGTCATGTGGTACAATGGTACAGATTCTCTGAAACAAACTAATTATAAATTAGACCTGTAAAATCCTGGTGGTTGATAGAATAGCTTTGTTTTGTGGTATCTATAAAAATTGCAGGTGCCAGTAATTTGCAAAACCTTGTTCCCACTTGGTCATGCTCACACTTTTCAAGGTATTTTGTAGGCAGAACACATTTTTGTCTAACACCTGCACTTCTCACAGAAGCTGCAAAAAAAAAAAAATATTCAAATAAAAGCTTATGCTAAATGCTTAAGTTAAATGCTAAACACGTAACTAATGCCAGAATGTAAAACGAATGGATGAGCACAGAAACTCATCTCCCAGGTTTAGTGACATCTGAGGACAGCTTGTGTTATATATCCCCTTACTTAGCAATATATGGGTCCAACATTTTGGGGGAATTTTTGTCTAAATCACCTCCCATCGAAAATAGGTGCCCAATTCCTTGAGCTACTGTTCAAACACTGGACCTTTTTATTTGATTCTTCTAGATTGTAAGCTCTAACGAGCAGGGCCCTCTGATCCCTCCTGTATTGATTTGTATTGTGACTGTACTGTCTTCCCTGATGTAAAGCGCTGTGCAAACTGTTGGCGATATATATCCTGTATAATAATAATAATAATAATAATAATAATTTGATAGAAACTATAATCAATGTCCCATAGCATTCTAACATTTCTAAATCTGCAGTGGAAGACAAATAGATAGTTAAATTTCCATTGACAGGGTGCAGTGGAACCATCAAGGCAGCTCTTCGCTTAACCACTTAAGGACCAAGCCTCTTTTTGACACTCGTGGTTTACAAGTTAAAATTAGTATTTTTTGCTAGAAAATTACTTAGAACCCTCAAAAAATATTTTTTTTCTTACACACTAGAGAATAAAATCGTTGTTGCAATACTTTATGTCAGACTGTATTTGCACAGCGGTCTTACAAGCGCAAATTACTTGGAAAAAATAAAACATGTTGACTTAAGAAAAAAGACAGTAAAATTAGCCAATTTTTATAATGTGAAAGATAATGTTATGCCGAGTAAATTGATACCCAACGTGTCATGGTTCAAAATTGCGCACGCTCATGGAATGGCGACAAAACTTTGACCCTTAAAACTCTACATAGGCGACATTTAAAAATGTCTACAGGTTACATGTTAAGAGTTACAGAGGAGGTCTATTGTTAGAATTATTGCTCTCGCTCCAACGATTGCGGCGATACCTCACATATGCAATTTGAACACTGTTTTCATATGCGGGCATGACTTACTTATGCGTTCACTTTTGCATGCGTGCTCAGCGGGACGGGGCGCTTTACATTTTTTTATTATTATTTGTTTCACTTTTTATTTTTAAACTATCCTTTTTAGCCCTGGTTCACACTGGGTACGATTTGGAACGATTTGAGATGCGATTTGACATGTCAAATCGCATCTCAAATCGGCGGCAATTGTCGGCAATGGCACTGTCCTAATCAGTGCGACGCCGCATCTGCGATTTCAAAAAGTAGTTCCTGTACTACTTTTTGCGATTTCGGGCCGCGATTTACATTAAATTGCGGCCGAAATCGCGGCAAAATCGCAGCTGCGAAATCGCGGTAAAATCGTGCATTTTACCGCGATTTTGAATTCGCAGCAGTGTGAACCTAGGCTAAAAAATAAATGTTTGGGTCACTTTTATTCCTATTACAATGAATGTAAACATCCCTTGTAATAGAAAAAAAGCATGACAGGACCTCTTAAATGTTAGGCTGGATTCACGCCTATGCATTTTTTGTGCTTTTTGCATTTTGCAGATTTATACTACAGAACATGTTCCATAGGAAACCATGTTAAATGGACTTTAGGGCAAATCTGCAAAATGCAAAAAGCACTAAAAATGCATAGGTGTGAATCCAGCCTTAGATCTGGGATCAAAAAGACCTCAGATCTCACATTTACACTAAAATGCAATAAAAAAATAAAATAAAAAACTTCCCCTTTAAGACCGTTGGGCAGAAGTGACGTTCCATGTTATGGAGATGAGCGGGGGCCATCTTTCCCTCACTCAGCTCCATGTCTCAGGGAAGAAAGGACTGCGGTGCGGTCATCTTCGCCGCTACCGGCCGCTCCGGTAAGAGGCGGAGATGACCGGAATGTGGCGGGAGGGGGGCCCCTCTCCTGTCCACAATAAAAGTGATCTTGCAGCAAATGCGCCATGGAGACCATTTTTATCTGAAGCCAGCTGCACGCCATTGTAGAAAATACCGGGGTTATGGCAGCTTTCTGCTGTAATAACAGTATTTAGCGCCAAAATACAGACGCACAATGGCAGCGATTTACGCTAAGTGGTTAATGCAATACATTTGTTCAGAGGATTACATTTGTTGCAGAACATTCTGTTCAGAGGATTCAGACTCATTAGAATTGAATAACTGATGTATATACTTAAAGTTTAAGTTCACCTTTACAGAAAATCTGTAAGGTGAACTTACACTGGACGCCCTCCCCATTACACCCGGTCCCGCTAACCTGAAGTTCAGGGATCCCCCGCACTGACAGATCGCATTGCCGCTTTACCGGCCAGGGCTTTGAAATCCCTGCGGCTTTCTAAACTCTTCTCCTGCGGTGACAGGATGGTCTACGCAGGTTTTGATTGGTTGGCGCCACCCATGTGATGGCACTGACTAATTAGAATGCTCCTAAATGTACCCCCAGATGAGGTACATTTTGGAGATTAAGCTGCAGGGGATTTCTAAGCCCCGGACAGTGAGGCAGTGACCCAATGTCTCCTAGCGGGTGATTGCCGTGCTCTAGGTCAGCGGGATTGGGGGGAGAGGGGGACCTGTGTAAGTTTACCTTACAGATTTTTCTGTAAAAGGTGAACTTATCCTTTAATCAGTTGCCACCCACCCACCATCATATGACGGAGCACCCGAATGGTCGATCCCGCGAGCACAGCGTCATCAGCGCACATCAGTGAAGGAGAAAAGTTACTTATTTACAAAATTTACTGAAAGAAACAAAGAAAAACTTTTTTTTCCTTCAACATTTTTGTTCTTTTATTATTTTTGGTAAAAAATAAAAAACACAGCAGCGATTAAATACCACTAAAAGAAAGCTCTATTTGTGTGAAGAAAATGATAAAAATGTCACATAGTTACAGATGTCAATCAAAGTGTGACAGCGCTGAAAGCTGAAAAAATGGCCTGGGCAGGAAGGGGATGAAAGTGCCCTGTATTGCGGTGGTTACCTATCTATCTGCAGTCTTCTCTTCTCTACATTCATTCAAAGTGCAGAATTTATACAGCTTGTATAAGCTTCCAGAAAGTAGTGGGCAGGGAGCTTAAGTTATACACAGCAGAGCTCAATTAGAGCTGATTGGAGGGACATGACTCCCTTCACAGAGCTGAGGCTGTCAATCACAGGGTGTGGTGGAGCTTCCTACCTTGTCCTGTTAACACCTATTGGTGTCAGGAAAACTTGTAAACACTATAGAAGGATATGCTTTGTTCATATTTCATGTCTGAGATTTACAGCCACTTTAAGTCCCAGTAAAAACAATCTTTAAGCATTTGAAGGATAGTGACAAATTGCAAGAGATTGGCGTTAGGTAATTAGCAGTGTTGTGTGACTGTGATACTCCTCTCTTGGTGGTCTGAAAGTGAAAGTTTCAGATGATGCAGAATACACCTTTCCATGCCATGACTATAGTTCATGGCTGCTTGTACTCTCCACTGGAAGCCCCATGTGACAGGGTGACAATCCAGGAGCACGAGTGAAAGACAGGTCAGCCTATAACAGAAGGTGCATGAACAAAGACCTTCATGGTAGGATTGCCATGTATTCTTTTAATAAACGTGGCTTTAAAATAATAAAATGCTTTTGAAATAACAATAACATGTTATTGTACTACACTGGTGACAGTATGTAAAAAAAAACAGCATTGAAAAAAAAAACATCAAGAAAAAAAAATGAATTTTATTTAATTTCTTAATTTTCCAATAAATTGTGACAAAAAAATACAACTTTAAAAAACTTGCCATGCCTCCTACTAAATGTCTAAAGCCTTGTACACACGATTCGATTGATGGAAGGGGATTGTCTGTTGACCTAAATTCTTACCGTTAGTACGCTCATTTTGACAATTTTCGGGCAACAAATGTTGGATGGCAGGCTAGTAAATTCTTGGCTGACAATGATTTGACGTCTGATTTTCGTATGGTCAGTACACAAATCAATTACACAAAAGTCGAAAGCACAAACACGCATGCTTGGAATCAATGCTCACCAAACACTAAATCAGCAGAAGAGGCCCAAAGGGTGGCACTCAAGAGCTGAAATTCCACATAGTACGTCACTACGTTCGTGTTTGTGGCACGACAATTGTGTAATGTTAGTATGCAAGACAAGATCCTGGCACACGCCCTTTTGACAAAAATCAGATGCTCGGCTGGCCAACAATCGTACCGTGTGTACCAGGCTTCAGATTGTCTACTTTTCAAAAGGGGAAATTTGGGGGGTATGTGTACTGTCCTGACATTTTAAGAGCCTCAAGAAATAAGATCGGCCATTACTACATCAGAATTGATAATTTTTCAAATATATATATATAGCATAGTTTGTGAATGCTATAACTTTCACACATACTAATTAAGATACAGTTTTAGGGTGATTTTTTTTTTTACCAAAGACATGTAGCATAATATTGGCTTACATTTTTAAAAGTTTAAAGTTTTTAAACTAGCTAACCGGGATGTGGTTCCACTACTGGGTGTATAAAGGAATAAGGAGGAACTCATACTGAGAAAGTAAGACTGGAGGTGATACACTTTTACAGCCCGCACTACCTCTGGCCACCACTAGAGGAAGACTCCACTCCAGACCGGCTGGCTGACCACAAAGAGCCAGATACGAATCTTACATATATTATGAAAATAAAAAGGGATAAAAAACAGAAATAAACGTTACAGAAGTTTATCCTTTGGCAGAAGCATGCCGGAAACCGTGTGAGGGCTCCTCAGTTTTGAACTGGCTTTGTGGAAAATCACCGTCCATATCTCAGGTTCCCCAATTTATTGAAATATGGATGTGGGCTGGACTTTAGCCCTTGTCCAATTAACCTTGGGGGTGTTCCCATCTCAGCCCACAGGATGTTTCAGGTTCTGAAACTACCAGAATCAAATTGGCCCAGAACGACGCTGATCGATGTGTCAGGTATAGGATTTCCGACACCAGCGCATTGGTCCGATCACAACAGTATCAATCACTTCCTGCCCGCCAAAATCAGGTGCCATATAATTTATTTAATGTGTTTCTCTTGTACTCTACACAAGCTACAAATATGGATGTACATGTAGCGCAACACGTGTACCATCAGAAGGAATTATTTTCATCTCTCTGCCACTAATATTTTAGCTTTTATGAGAGATAAAATAGATTCCTTAGATCTGTTGATACCAGGCAGACCGTTCGGGGCTTCTTATTGCCCCCTGCTGATTCTTGTAGATGGAATGACTAGGCCTCTCCTTTTGAGGCTTTGCGAAAGTAACAATCTATGTTTACAAACTTTTATTGGCATCTAGGTGTCAACTCGATCCTTGGAGCTGGCCCTGTCATTTCAAATGCTAATGAAAGAACATATGTGTATGACTGATACTGAAAACTATTAGCCAGATTCAGGTAGAGCCGCCTATCTTTAGGTCGGCGTAGCGCATCCCATTTGCACTACGCCGACGTAAGATAGTGAGGCAAGTACTGTATTCACAAAGCACTTGCCTCCTAAGTTACGTCGGCGTAGCGCAAATGGCCCGGCGTAACCCCGCCTAATTCACAATAGGCTGGTAGGGGACGTGTTGTATGGTAATGAATTCACGATTCATTACCATACATGTAAATGAAGCGCCGATCATACGGCACATGCGCACGCATGCTCAGTATCACGTCGCAAATACTCCTTGCTTTCGACGTGAACGTAACCTACGCCCAGCCCCATTCTGAATCGGCTTACGCAAACGACGTAAACGACGTGAAATTTGACGGCTGTCCCGACGTCCATACTTAACATTGGCTGCGCCACCTTTTTGGTGGTTTATCTTTACGCCTGAAAACGCCTTACGTAAACGGCGTATCTTACTGCGACGGGCGTGTGTACGTTCGTGAATAGGCGTATCTTGCTCATTCGCATATTCTCTGTGTAAATCGCCCTACATGCCCCTAGCGGCCAGCGTAAATATGCAGCTAAGATACGACGGCGTAGGAGACTTACGCCGGTCGTATCTTAGCAACAGAGAAGCGTATCTCAATTTGAGCATACCGCTTAAAGATACGACGGCGCGGATTCGGACTTACGACGGCGTATCTACTGATACGTCGTCGTAAGTCTTTATGAATCTAGCTATATATCTTTAATAACCCAAATTTAAACTACTCTACAATTATGCTACTCCTACAGATGACATTACATCTTGCTATGGCAATCATACTCTTACATTTAGGTTACAGTGGTCAAATACCACCAAAAGAATTTGTGTGAAAAAAGTGATAGGACTGTTGTGTGCGTACAGAATTGCATGATTGCACAATTGCCAATTAAAGTAGCACAGTGCTGAAAAGCAAAAAAAAATAAAATATATACCTGCTTTTTAGGCAAGATGACTTGATTGAGGTTCTCTTTAAATTTATTTTACAAATATGCATAACAGCAAAAATTTCAGTTAACTGGAGTTAAAGATATCTGAATATATATATATTCAGAGTTTGTGAGAAAATGTATGCAATTTAAGACATTTTTTAATTGTGCTAAAAAAATTGTATAATCCAATTCCAAAAAGCGAATGTAGTCTATTATTTTTATATACAAACAATTGAAATACATCAGGTTTCTATAACATCAGGAAAATATTAGTTGACAGGCATTCCCTAGGTGATTGGGAAGTTGCTAAGATGGTTACTAGGCCTATTTTGTTTTGCATGCTTTTACCTGATATAACCATTTGTTATATAAATTGGTAAGCTATAATTTCAGTTTCCTGCCTAGAAGCTGTGCTACACCTTACAATTTCCTAGATTCCACAGGTAATTGTATTAGGTATAAGGCAAGTCTTAACTCATTAGTCACAATTATCTCCAACTTCTCTCAGTAGGAGAATCAGATGACACATTTGCAGAGTTGCATTAACAATAGCAACTTAAGGTGGCAAAAACTCTAGCTAAGCTTGGAAAGACAAAGCCCCTCACACTGTTTGACATTTTATGTATTTGTTTCCTGAATAATATGCTGTATATTATACAATTCATTTGAAAAGCACATTGCTAATTTCTCATCTATTCAAACTGCAGTATGCCACAATCAGTTCTGATAAGACCCCATTTAGACATGCGGACCCTTTGTTTGATCAGTTCAGTCACTTTTTCAAAGAAAAAATGTATGAAGTTTACATCGGTTTTACATCAGTTTTTTACATCTGTTTGTCCGTTTGCCCATTTTTCATCCAATCTGTTTCTTTAACGGAAGAAAATTAGGGCTTTGATTAGTTCCAAAAAACGGATGTTGACAGAATCGGATATAAATGATCATCCATTTACATACATTTTTCCATTGAGATGCATTAATGTCCATTTTTCTTCCGTCAACGAATGAATGAAAAACGGACAAATGGTCTGCATGTGTGAAAGGGACCTTAAAGGGGAGTTCCACCCACAATTTCACTTTTTAAATATAAATACCCCTGTAATACACAAGCTTAATGTAGTCTAGTAAAGTTAGTCTGTAAACTAAGGTCCGTTTTGTTAGGTTGTTAGAGCATTTAGTTAGTTTATAATCTAGAAATAGACCGTGGCCATCTTAAGTGTGGGCATCATGAAGCCAGACTGTATGACTTCCTGGATTTCAGCCTTGCAGATCTCGCACATGCTCAGTGCTGCACAAGCGATGTAATAGGTTTCAGTCAGGTTTATTTGCAAGAACTACTGGGATACATGATGCCTATCCCAGAAACCCTTGCGAATAGCCTTGTGATTTAATAGCCTAGGCTAATAAGGAGGAGGAAGTAATGAAGGACTACAAAATAAAGGTATTTACAAGCAACAAAATAAATAAAAATTGTCCATTCTGAACACTATGAGATTAGGGCATGCAGCACAGACAAACATAAAAAAAAATGGGTAGAACTCCACTTTAAGGTCAACCTTTCAAGTTGTGGGGGCTCCTTGAGTACACATAGTACAACCTAATTGGGGCACCTATTTATATTTTGCTTAATTCTTCTCCAGGAGGTATACTTATAATTAAAAGAGCAATTAAATCGCAGGTTGAATTTTGTGATGCAAAACAGGACTACAATGAAAACCGAGCAACCCGATTTTTGCAAACAGTTAAATCTCCTCAGCATTACGTGATGGCTAAATTGCTTTTTCAAGCAATAAAGTACAGATTTTTTTGGGCATGTCTGAAAATTGTTCTCACAAAAAGAGGCACAATCTTAGTTTATAGATATTCGGTAATTCTCAGATAAATGTGTTTGGCCACAATTTGCACTATTTTGCATTTTTAAGCTATTAAACAGAATACAGTCTTGATGGCCACCAATACAAGCTATGTATCACTGTTGCAGGCTCTGGTAATAAGAAAATGCTGACAAGTCTATGTTTTATCACAGGGAGCCCAGAAAGAGTTAGATGACAGTCCTGGCTCAGTTCACACAGTCACAACTTCAGGCCCCAAGTCGCAAGACATGTCAAATGCCATGTTAGTCAATGAGCACTGTCTTAATTAGCACTACAGAAGTCTCTCCAACTTTAGAAAAGGGGTCCTGTATTACTTCAAGGTGACTTCTATGCAACTTGTGCCCATAGACTTTAATGGGAGTCGCCAAAAGTCGGATCCCCATCTATATTGATGCGATTTGGATCCGACATAGGAAGATTACCCATGCATTCCGTGAAAACCACTTTAAAGTGGCATCAAGTCGTCAGCAAATCGCCAGGAAGCTGTCTGGCAAAGTCACAGGGTAAGACACGCGACATTTAGGAACAAGTTTAACTATTAAAAGAGATTAATTGCATTTGCCTCAAAGCACATTCACAAGTTAGATTATGCAAGTGTAAAAGTGTTTTTTACCCCAACACTTAAAGGGGTTGTAAAGGAAATTTTTTTTTTCATAATAAGCATTCTTTACTTGCAGACATTCCTCTTTTCACTTCCTCATTGTTCGTTTTTGCTCAGATGTTGCTCTATTTCTTCTCTGTTCTGTTCACTTCCTGCTTGTCTGATTTTACTGACCACCGTGAAGGGAGGCTTTACTGCGGTGGTCAGTAACGTGTTTACCCCCTCCTGGGAACTACATCTGTGTGGCAGGACGCTCTCTACGTGTTAGAGACTTCAAGGAGGTGTGAATTACTGGGCGTGCCGCAATGCATACTGGGAAATGTAGTTCTTACATGAACGAACGATGCAAACCAGGAAGTGAATGAGAGAACAGAAACTAGAACGCTGGAGGTGATATAGATGAAGGAATTTAATAGGTATTTACTTGTTTTTTAACAGAATCATTACACTATTCTGTCTGTCTACCTTGCAGACATTAATTTTAGGCACATTTTTCTTTTCCTTTAGTGACCCTTTAATATTTTCCATATGTACCTGCTGTACCATGTACTTGCATGAGAAAGTATCCTGTTCTCTTTGTATTGCTTCCTATATGTAAAATTCCTGGTGTTCCTGCTAGTCCCCTTGTTTTTCTTTTAAAAACTGACCACACTAAGCATGAGAACACATAGTGGTCAGTTCTCTAGCTATGCTGGGAACTCAGTGCACTCTCCTCCAGTAATCAGACTTGTCCTTACATGCCCCCGCTGCACAGCCATTCACTGACAAGCTCAGTGTGCTGCTGATTCTCCTCCCCAGCTCTTATAGAGCTGAGAACAAAGACTATGTGATCATTTATGTATTTTTTTTATATCTATACATTTTCATTTCAATGCCTTTCATTTCTATTTTAAACAGAATGGGTTGTTTTACAAGGTGATAGTTGGATCTGTAAATTACTGTAGTCGTTTATCTCATCAAACTCCTCACTCTTTAAAACGTCTGTAGTACAAACATAAAGCCACACACCACTAATCCAAACAGCTCAAAGTTGAATTCCAGGTATGGATATTTGCGCATAACTGAGGTGCGTGTTCCATAACTAGCAAAGTGTAACTATGCAAAAATATCCATATTTGTAATTTAGCTTAAAATAAACTTATACAGCACAAACCAGGAAATTTCACCCACACATTGTAGATCGAAGGAGATCATTAATGATAATGAAAGTTATTGGTTCACAGAGGATGAAAATGAATTGGGTGATCTTGTCAGAAATGACAGTAGTTCCCATGTATGCATAAATACTTCTACTTCTCCCATGACTCCTTGCTCAATTATGAGGCACCAACAGGGTGTCAAGCGTGTCAGAATGAGGCGTGGATGGCGTGCCATTCTTTCTGGATCAATAAAATGGTTTAAAGCTATTTGGATCAGTGATATGTGGCTTCATGTTTGTACTAAAAACGTTTGTTCAGGAATTGAAGGATCCTGGAGGTGGTGTGCACCAGCAGCTGAGGTGGATACAGGACCTGGGAGAGTTACCATAGCTGGATGATTTTCTAACCATTTTAAACAATGTTTTTTTTTGGAGGGAAAAAACACAGAACACTATGGTATACATTTATTAAACTGAGAAGTTTTCTCTCAGTTGGGAAAAAATACACTTTCATGAATTAAAAAACAAAATAAAACTAAACAGTTAAGTTAGCCCAATTTTTTGGTATAATGTGAAAGATGGTGTTATGCTGAGTAAATAGATACCTTACATGTCATAAATCGGAAGTAACGTTGTGACGCCACGTCCGTTTTTACATAGTTACATAGTAGGTGAGGTTGAAAAAAGACACAAGTCCATCAAGTCCAACCTATGCGTGTGATTATATTTCAGTAATACATTGTTTACACATAGGAAACTGGAAACGGCTTCCTTCCAGTCTCACTCTAGAAGGTGGAAGTGCCGGGTCGTGGATCAGGTCTCCTGGTGGGACGGGAGGCCCAAGAAGAGCAGTGCAAGGCGGCCGAGTGCCTGTTATCCCTGAAGAGCCGACCACCCACCCCAAAAACGTGTCAGGATTATGCCTGCAGCTGCATATGTGCATACGGACGGCACTAAGGGGTTAAGATCTGTATGACTATATTATATGGTACTATATCCCCGAGGGGAGCCACATGTTCTCCAACAACATTTTAGATGTTTTTGTTTATTATTTTTGTCTCAAACTAGTGGCCCTCCAGCTGTTGGGAAACTACAAGTCCCATGAGGCGTTGCAAGACTGACAGTTACAGGCATGACTCCCAAGGCAGAGGCATGATGGGACTTGTAGTTTTGAAACAGCTGCCATTTTAAGACCCCTGATGTAGATCAATAAATTGTTAAATTGTATGATACGTGACTTTAACCATTTGTCGACCGCTGAACACCGATATACGTTGGCAGAATGGCAGCGGTGAGCAAATGGGCATACCTGTACAGCCCCTTTAATTTGCGGGCTAGTGGGCGCATGTCGCGTACTGCGTGACCGCGGGTCCCGTGGACTCGATCTCCGCCGATGTCCCGCGATCGTGCCACGGAAAACAAGGCATTTCCCTGTTCTGCCTAGTAACATGACAGGGATACACTGCTCCCTATCATTGGGAGCAGTGATCTCCGTCATTTTGTTGTGAGACCATCCCCCCCTACAGTTAGAATCATTCCCTAGGACAAACTTAACCCCTTGATGGCCCCCTAGTGTTTAACCACTTCCCTGCCAGTGTCATTTACACAGTAGTCAGTGCATTTTTATAGCACTGATCGCTGTATAAGTGATAATGGTCCCAAAATCGTGTCAAAAGTTTCTGATGTGTCCCCCGCAATGTCACAGTAACGATAAAAATCACAGCTCGCCGCCATTACTACAAAAAAAAATGCCATAAATCTATCCCTTATTTTGTAGACGCTATAACTTTTGCCCAAACAGATCAATATACGCTTATTGCAATTTTTTTTACCAAAAATATGTAGAAGAATACATATCGGCCTAAACTGAGGAAAAAAAAAATTGTAGATTTTTTGGGGATATTTATTATAGAAAAAAGTAAAAAATATTGCTATTTTTCTAAATTGTTGCTCTTTTTTTGTTTATAGCGCAAAAATAAAAACCACAGAGGTGATCAAAGCTCTATTTGTGGGAAAAAATGGACGTCCATTTTCTTTGGGTGCAACGTCGCATGACCGCACAATTGTCAGTTAAAGCGACACAGTGCCGTATCGCACAAACTGCTCTGGTCGGTAAGGGGGTAAATCCTTCCGAGGCTGAAGTGGTTAAAGTCCAATATTTTCTAGCAAATTCATTGTCTATATAAAAGTTAGTTCGCTGCATACATCTCTAACAGGCTGACATTAGGCAGGAAAACCAGTTGGATATTTAATGGCATCTCATCCTTGCAGAAATCCAATGAGCTTCTACCTTTCTGTCTCTTTTATATTGTTGTTACCATATTGGTACTTGTTGTCTGCTACATGGCTGTTGCCTGCTACACTGTTAAGCTTCATACACACGATCGAATTGTGTGATGACAGGCTGTCATCACGCGTTTTTGTACGCTCCATCAGACAACTGTTGTCAGACTTTCTGCCGACAAATGTGGGATAGCATGCTTTAAAATTGTCTGCCAACAGTTGTGTGTTGTCCGATTTTCCAATCGTGTGTACACAAGTCTGTCAGACAAAACTCCAAAGTACAAACATGCATGCTCAGAAGCAATGCTTACCATAACACATTAGCAGAAGTTGCCCAAAGTGTGGCGCTAAAGAGCTGAAAAACACATAGTTTCACAAAAATAGTTTTTGCAGAGTTTTTTGGAGCATTTTTCCCAGCAGTAAAAACCCTAAATGCTTCTAAATTATACTAAAATGCTCCTAACATAGCTTTTTTCAAGCATTTTTTATTTCCTTCATGTCCTAATGCTTCTAAACACAAAAGATTTATAAAGCTACTAAAAGCCAGCACAAAAATGCTATTACCAGAATTTTTCATCCAGCGTTTTTTTGTCCAGCATTTTTTTTGAGCTTATGAAAAATGCTAGTGTGCATGGAGCCTTAAGCCTCGTATACACGATCCAATTGCTGGCAGGGGATTGTCTGTTGACAGACTGTTGTCCTAAAATCAGACCGTTAGTACGCTCCTTCAGACAATTGTGGTCCAACTTTCGGGCCAACATGACAGGCTAGTAAATTTTCTGTGGACATGGTCGGTTGTCCAATTTTCGTATTGCCTGTACACAAGTCGAAAGAACAAACACGCATGCTCGGAATCAGTGCTCGCCAAACACCAAATTAGCAGAAGGGGCCCAAAGGGTGGCGCACAAGAGCTGAAATTCCTCACAGTACCTCACTACGTTCTTGTTTGATGGCCAACAATTGTGTACCGTTAGTATGCAAGACAAGATCCAGGCACCCGCCCTTTGGACAAAAATCAGACGTTCGGTTGGCCAACAATCGGATTGTGTGTACGAGGCTTTAGTCAACATTTTGTCCAGTTCTCTCTGTAGACTAGAAAACGCCACCCTCGTGTTAGGACAAAGATGGGGAGGGGGGTCTGTAGTCCTGTCCTAGAGTGGCGACACTGCTCCTTCATGGATACAGTAATGGTTACTAGGTGAAAATAATGGTAAACAAAGCATGAAAAAAGAAAATGAATGCAGCCACCACATCTAATCAATGGTAAGCTGTAATGTATTACAAGCTAAAATATCTTTAAAAACCTGATGACACTTCAATGTGACCTACTGTATATATGATCCAGCTCTTCCATTTGCTTGTCTTTCAGGGTTAGACACTGACTTTGAACTGGCCCACTAATTTGCTGGGTTCATTGCAGGTCACACAGACCACAACTACAAGCGATTGGTGGAGGGGGGGTGGTGGATAATTGTGGAAAACATGCCTGGGATAGCTTAGAACTAGCAAGCGGCGAAAGGAGAAGGGAGGGGAACAGTTCACTCTCATGCAACTGAGGCTTTGTGATTCCTCCAGTAATGTTACACATTTTTTTCTGTACTATGAAAAGATCCCTTCAATGCCTGTGCCCCATCACATAGCAGACTATGTTTATGAATGGCACCTATCAGACTCTAGGATAAATCTAGTGATTAGAGAGAATTTGCCAAAGGGCCTTTGTAGCTCAGAAAAATGCCTACTCCAAAATGGAATGCAGTGAATTCCTGGGAGCACAGGTCCTCCTTTGTTGGAACTCTAGTGGTATTCTGGAGCAAATAAAGGCACAAAAAGGGATCTGAGATGCAATAAGTATTTGGAAAAATGTTCAAAGGGTTCATTTAAACATTCCTTGCTGTTAACTGAATCAATCTGTTTAGCATAATATACAATCTTTAGAATCATCATTCTGAGATACTGTATATAATCCAGTCTAGTTTTTGTCTAGTGTTATTTTAAGTCAGACACTTTAAAAATGTATTTTAAGTAATTTAAGAGTATAGGGTGCGGGTGCTGCACTACAACGTGGCATACAGATCATTTTGATTCATTTTTAAAGGGAATGTAAAGTGGTTTTGTGTACTGTATATTGTTTTCATTAAAGCCTTGACTATACCTGACCTATTTTTTTTTTGTCAGTACACATGAAATACTGCATTATTTCATAGTCTGTCCGGCCAACAAAACGAGCTTTAGGTTTCTGTTGTGTTTGTCTACTTGCCACCTGTTCACAGAACTCAATAGCGCTAGCTTATACACATGTGACTAAGACAGATCAGTGATTCATAACTGATTGGACGGATCTGAGATTACAATCTGACAAGGCAAGCCAAAAACAGTGTCTGCTATGATTTCTCTTTATAGATACTTGTAAAAGAATGATGGTGTCAAGGATATGCAATAAAATCTGGCAGCTTACCTGTCTCCATGTGTTCATTAGAGGCCTGACTCTCTTCCTGGCTGTCTTTTATCACCTTCCTCCCTGTATGGCTCCACCCCAGGCCATACCAGGAAGCCTATATGAACCACTACACTGCTAGTTTGCTTTGCTGTTCAACCTTTGTTCAACCTCCTGTCTGCTGTGTGCTAAGTTTACCTTCCTTTGTACCAATTTTGGCTCTTCTCTGACTATTCCTGCTTGCCGGTTTCCCTGACCTTTTGCCTGTCCCTCGGTTACCCTTGTCTGCCTGTTGCCCTGACCTCAGCTTACCCATCACTATCGCTTGTCCTGGTTGCTGCTTCCCCTCTCTCCCTGCGGAGCATGACCCAGGGGACCCCAGGGGTCGCGACCTGGATCCAGCTGCAGCGAAGGCCATCCTCACCACCAGAGGCTCTGGTGAAAACCAAGTTGGGTCTTAGACTCCGCGCGCTGGGGAATCTTGGGCTCACGCTTCCTCTCTGTTTGCAGCAGTCGGCTATAGGGTTCACTACCCTGTGGTGCATCCCTGACCCCAACGGGGTGCACTTGTCACCTGGCCACAGGTGACCTGACAGATTGTATACATATAGTGGGGAAAAAATTGTTTTCAAAACAAAGCAAACAAAATATCACTCAAAACCATTATAAGTTCCCTCTAGTTCCCATTGTTTTTGAAATTAACAACATTTAAATATGTTGTAAAACTAAAGTATTTTTTCTGTCAGCCCAGAAAATATACATTTTAGTCCACTTAAGATGAAAAAAATGCAGTTTATGCTGCAATACTTTCATTTAATCTGAATCTGCCCCGTTTTTTTTTAGCCACTAGACATCAGTCTTGGATTTAATAATGGCCTGTGTCATTTAGACCCCTTTCACACTGAAGCACTTTGCAGGCGCTATAGCGCTAAAAATAGTGCTTGCAGAGTGCACTGAAAGAGCAGCTCCATTCACTCCAGTGTGAAAACCTGAGGGATTTCTTTGCAGCGCATTAAGAGCTGTGAACTCACCGCTGCTAAAACACTCCTGCCCATTGAAATCAATGGGCAGCGCTGCTGAACCACCAGCAAAGCGCCACTGCAGCGGCGCTTTTAACCATTTTTCGGCTGCTAGCGGGGGTTAAAAGCGCCCAGCCAGCGGCCGAAAATCGACGCAAAAACTACGCCCAGGCACGTTCAGTGTGAAAGCAGCCTAAAAACGTTGTAATGGTACAACGTTTTTTACCTTCATACATTCATATAGAACATAAACAGCAACCATGTGTGACAAAAACATCAAATTTTGCATATTGTAAATAAAATGTATTAAAGTGTCTAGTGCATTAAAAAGTGTCCAGTGCCTCAATAAAGTGCAAAATCTTTACCATCTTCATTCAAAGTGCACACCGTTGTGAATTCCCCACCACCCACTGTAATAACTTACATACCAGAGGCAAGTTATTACAGTTGATGATCAGTCTTATCTTGCTCAAAACACAATACTCCCTTTAAAAAAAAAAAGCTCTCTTATCATATTTCAAGTTCCCGTTAAAATTCAAGAGGATACTGGTGAAAAAAGCACATTGCGTAAAAACACTCTTTTTAACACAGTTTGTCCACGAAGGGGAGCGCTTCTCCGACAGGGGAACTAGGAAAGAGGAGGAGCCAGGAGCGCCACTCTGTGCATAACCAACTGCACAGCAGAGGCAAGTATGACATGTTTGTTTTTCTTAAACTGAACCTTTACAACCCCTTTAAGCATCAAAGCCAATCCTACCGACTGACTTCAGAAAAAAAAAAATTTTGCTTTTTAGAGTGGCCCAGTTAGAGGCCAGACCTTAAAGGAGTTGTAAAGGAAAACATTTGTTTTGCTGAAATGACTGTTTACAGGGTATAGAGACATAATAGTTAACTGATTCCTTTTAAAAATGATTAAAATAGATAAAAATCAATCATATAATGTACCCACAGTTTCAGTTTCGTTTTGCATGCTGTTTCCTGCTTATGTGATGTACAGAGACTCAGAGCCAATACAGGGCAGTGATGGTTTGTAAAACAAAACTGATTGGTGTTGAGGGGTTTTAGACACACAGTAATCACACCTCCTTGATTAGTGACCACAGAGAGAAAGCTCCCATGACTTTTTTCATCAGGAAATAGACAACCAGGAAGTGTTCAGAACAGAGAAGGATTACAGCAACATCAGAGCAAAAACGAACAATGAGGACATGAAACCAGGACTGCAGTAAGGTAAAGGAAGCTATTTAGCTAAAAAAAAAATCCTTTAGTGACCCTTTAACCTTAGAGATGTTGAATAACCTCAAAAGAGCCGTTCACACCAAGCATTCTACAAATGTGTCTGAGCTGAACCAGTTTTGTAAGAGGAATGGTCAAAAATTCCCCCTTAAAGTCATTGCTGCCAAGGAGGTTCAACCATCTAATAACTCCTAATAATTCCTCTAGCACTGTGAATGTTTAATGGGTGTGTTGAATAAAGATACAAACAATTAGGATTGGTTGTGTGTTATCAGCTAAAGCACCCTGTGTTTGTCTATTGATGTGATTTAGATCATTTAGACATTTTACCGCAAATTACGACACAAAAACAGTTAATTCCAATGGGGTTCATATACTTTCTTGCCACTGTAAATATTAGCACCAAATTCATATAGAACATAAACAGCAACCATGTGTGATAAAAACTTATCAAACTTTGCATATCGTAAATAAAACTTATTAAAGTGTCCAGTGCATTAAAAAGTGTCCAGTGCCTCAATAAAGTGCAAAATCTTTACCATCTTCATTCAAAGTGCACACCGTTGTGAATTCCCCACCTTTAACTGTAATGACTTACCATAGGAAAGTTATTACAGTGGATGATCAGTCTTATCTTGCTCAAAACAAAATACTCCCCAGGTTCAGCTCTCTTTAAAAAAAAAAAAAGAAAAAAAAGCTCTCTTATCATATTCCAAGTTCCCGTTAAAATTCATGAGAATACTGGTAAAAAGCAAAGAACAAATGCTCCATTGCATAAAAACATTATTTTTATAAGAATATTAAAAGCAATACATTGCACCTACATGGATTAAGTGTCTCTTCTGACACGCCTATACGTATCTTTAAGCCATGCCAGCTCCAGTCACACACACTCAGGCTGCGAGTAAGCACCCATGTACGGGATGAAGTCATGTCCAATAATACCTGTTTCATCGAGATGACGTCTTCAGGAATAGATTGTTTCAGGATTAATTCGAGAAGGCAATAGCAGTATTGTCGAACTAGTAGATTGAGAGAGAAAAAGGAGGAACAAAGTGCTGTCGTTCTTAAATATAGAGATCTCTCAGAAGAAGCCTGAGCATTCAAACTGAAAGGAAGTAGCTGTCCAAGGGACCCAAAGGATGAAGGAGCTGTATCCTGAAACAGAATGCTACTGACTTCGAAATATGTAGTTAAAGCAAGGGGCAGATTCTAAACGGCAACAAAGTACTAAGGCTTATAGTTCAGTGATGGCAAAACTTTTTGAACCCGAGGGCCCAAACAGCGACAAAAATGTATTTATTTCAAAGTGCTAACATGGAATTAAACCTACCAGCGGCTATGTACAGAGGATGGGACTGTTCACCCCTCTGAATGAGCCCTAAGGGACCAAAAAAAACGTACGATTCTGCCATAAAAAAAACTTTTGTGCTTTTTCAAAGAAGTGCGTTACGCTCAGAATACAGGGTTCAGGAAAGCATTTTTCTCAGAATACAGGGTTCAGGAATGCATT
This sequence comes from Rana temporaria, assembly GCF_905171775.1. NCBI lineage: Eukaryota > Metazoa > Chordata > Amphibia > Anura > Ranidae > Rana > Rana temporaria. The sequence goes on along the minus strand of NC_053491.1, from coordinate 197,513,735 downwards.
GTGTTCAGAATACAGGGTTCAGGAATGTGTTGTGCTCAGAATACAGGGTTCAGAAATGCATTGTGCTCAGAATACAGGGTTCGGGGGAGGGGGTGATGTGGGGGTGATGTGAAGGCCAGTAGAGGACACTGCTATGGGGGTGGCCCTTCCCAAACGATGTGTCCTCTTCACATAACCCCCCCCCCACACACACAGTAGTGTCCTTTCATTGTATTCAGAGTCATCTTAAAGCGGAGTTCCGGCCACAATTTCACTTTTTAAATATAAATACCCCTGTAATACACAAGCTTAATGTATTCTAGTAAAGTTAGTCTGTAAACTCCGTTTTGTTAGGTTGTTACAGCATTTAGACACTTTATAAAATAGAAATTGACTGGGGCCATCTTAAGTGTGGGCATCATGAAGCCAGACTGTATGACTTCCTGGATTTCAGCCTTGCAGACCTCACACATGCTCAGTGCTGCACAAGCAGTGTCAGATCAGGTTTCAGCACCTGTGCTGTCCAAGTCACATGATTCTTCGAGACTGGGGAGTGCACAGACTCCTGGAAAGTTACACCCACTACATTCCCAGGAGTCTGTGCGGTGTAGGTTAGGAAGCTTAAGCACCCAGGTGCAGGAAGTGGGAAGATTAACTATTCTGCCTAGCAACAACACTTTGAAAGCATCTAAAAAAAAAAAAATATTTCATAAAGGACTAATGACATTTTTTTAAAACTACTGATGTAATGTTATATTTATGGGTGGAACTCCACTTTAAGGGATGAAATCTATAAGGGCTCACAATGTACAAGTTACATATTTACATAGTTATTCTAAAAAAAGATGCAAGTCCATGTAGTTCAACCAATAAATGGGGGGGGGGAAAGTTTACAATCCTATACCCACAGTTGATCCAGAGGAAGGCAAAAAGAAAATAGCAAAGCATGATCCAATTTGCTCCTGCAGGGGGAAAAATTATTTCCCAAACCCCCCAAGAGGCAATCAGATATTCCATGGATTAACTTTACCTATAAATGTTAGAATCCAGTAGACATGTGCAATTATTTTTGTTTCAAATTCGTATTTCGACTAAATTTGTCAAATTTGGAAATATCAGCATTAACGAAAACCCACTTACATAGTTACATAGTTACATAGTTAGTCAGGTTGAAAAAAGACACAAGTCCATCCAGTTCAACCACAAAAAAATAAATAAAAAAAAATAAACAAACAAAATAAAAAAATATACCCGGAGCTCCACCCTAAAGTGGAACTCCTGCTAATCAGAACCCTCCCCCCCTCCGGTGTCACATTTGACACCTTTCAGGGGGAGGGGGGTGCAGATACCTGTCTAATAACAGTTATTTGCACCCACTTCCGGCCACACAGTCTCGGGCAGACTGCGGGCATGACGTCACCTCCCGTCCCCCGTTGTGTTCTGGGAACACTCGGCTCCCAGTACACAGCGGGAGCCAATCGGCAGGCGTAGCGCGACTCGTGCATGCGCCGTAGGGAACCGGGCAGTGAAGCCGGAGTGCTTCACTTCCTGGTTCCCTCACCGAGTATGGCGGGGGGGGGGGGGTCAGCAGAGTGACGAGCAATCGCTCATCCTCTGCTGCGGACGGCGCTGGACTCCAGGACAGGTAAGTGTCCTAATATTAAAAGTCAGCAGCTGCAGTATTTGTAGCTGCTGGCTTTTAATATATTTTTTTCAGCAGACATCCGCTTTAACAAATTTTTCCCAAAATTAGAAAATTCTGAATTTCGAAAATAAGAATGAAAATCTGAAGACTCAAAAGAATGAAAACCCGAAAATAAGAACGAAAATCAAAAAATTTGAAAACCTGAAAATCCTAAATAACTAACTAGCTAATAATAATAATAACTATTACTATTAAATAATAGGTATTGGAATTTCTTATCAAATTTGGCTGTTAGTGAACGTAACGAATACAAATTTATCCAAAGTTACGAATTATCCAAAATAATGAATGCCACATCTAAACGGATGGAACGTAACAAATTAGTAATAATAATAAATAATAATAATATAAACTTTTATTATTATTATTATTAATAGTATTAATTTCTTACGTTCTATTCGTTTAGATGCGGCATTCATTATTTCAGATAATTCGTAACTTTGGATAAATTTGTATTCGTTACGTTCACTAACAGCCAAATTTGAAAGAAAATTCCTATTCCTATAATTTATTAGTTAGTGACTATTGGTTTTTAGTTCAGATTTTTGAATTTTGGATTTTTCCCAATTATCGAAATAACGAAACCCGCATATAAATGAATGGAAATTAGCAAAATCGAATTTTCCAAAATGTACGAATTAATTCAAAATAATTAATTTTGATCAGAACGAATGACCTGGGAAAAAAACACGAAAATGAAAACAAAAACATTTTTCGTCAGTGCACATGTCTAGTATCCAGTTATATTATGTAGATTTAGGGGGAAAAAACAATCAAGGCCTTTTAAAAGCAATCTATTGAGCTGGACAGTACCACCTCTTGAGGGAGACCAAATTTTCACAGCTCTTACTTCGAAGAAACCTTTCCATTTTTGGAGATTAAAGCCAAGAAATTTCCCATGAAAAGGGAAAAACACCTCAGCATGCAAACAAAATCGAGCCATGGTTTTAATGGTAGTCCCCAATTCTCAAAGAAGTACGTTTAGGTAGAGAAGGTGCTTGTGTTAGTATAGCTGAAAGCTCCCTTTATGAAAGTGAATTTTAAAGGAGAAGTCCAGCCTGAGCTTTTAAGGCTGGGCTTCTCTTATGGGTCACAGAAGTGCAGTTCATTTTGCACTCCTGTGACCCATTTTCAGCAGACATCGGTCTGAAGTCCACTCTCTGCTGACGTCACTGCCATCAGTCGGTGCAGTGCGTCATCCCGACTTCCAAGTCGGGATCCGCCAGCTGCCCTGATTGATAGCAGTCTCAGTGAGGTGCTGAGATGGCCGATCCTCATCCCTCCACTGCTCAGCGCCCCAATGAGCGCTGAGAAGTAGAGCAGAAGCAATGCTGACTGACTGACAGTCAGCATTGCTTTGCTCGGGGAGGAGTGAGAACCGAGGATCGTGGTGTTCGGTGACTCGGTTCTCAGTGCCGGGGAGACAGTGTGATGCTGATGCAGTCTGATCAGTCTGCTGCATCCACCAAGGTAAGTATGATTAGCAAAAAATAAAATAAAAACTCAGACTTCTCTTTTAATAAAAGGGTTGCCCAACATACTGTATCAATTAAATTGGAAACAGCCATGTGCATATCAAAGGCATTCTGGACCTCATCTGTGAAAGTAGACTGTAAAGGCTCTGAATCAGTCAGATAATGCTGAAAAGTAGAAATCCACCCTAGATGAGGCTAGCGTGTTGTTTGAAATTACACTAGCAGAATCTGCAGATAAGTTTACACACTCTCACACAAGTCAGAAGTTATTAGAGACCTGTTAAAACCCAGTACAGGTCTCTAGCACTGACAACAGAGCTACAGAACCTGTTATGAGGATGATCCTATTGAAATAGGAGGCTCAGACGCTAAAATCTAGGCACCAGATCCAGATACCAGTAATCTGTTCCTCAAACCATTGGGGGAAGTGTGGGCAAAGTTACCCATTGCAGTCACATTTTCCTAGTTTTTTCTTTTATAAAAGTTTTTTATTTGTAAGATATTAACAGATTTGAGCTGAGGGCTGTGGAGAATATGGTCACTGATCATTAAAATAGGGATAATAGAGATTCAAACACAGAAGTTTTAAACGCAGGTACAAGGTGTAAATAATACCATTGTTAAGGAAGAGGATGACAATTACATTTCCAGAGCAATCAGTATATATCTTAAAAGCATAAGAATGTGCTGATGTCATAGAATGCTGGAAAATAGTTATGAATATATACATTCTATGGCTGCAAATGCTGATCACTGTTCTGGCAGGGGGCTGATCATTAACATAGGGATAATATGTGAATATGAACCCATCTGTTCTCCACAGAAGGGAAGGAGATTTTCTGCACCCACATACATGCCAGAGCAGGACATAATCAGCAGGTGTCAAGCTCTGTAGACTCATAACTCTTGCACATCAACCTTCACTTGGACACCTACACAAACTTGAAACACAAAAACGCAAAATTACTTTCAAAGTGACAGGTGCCACCTTGTGTAAATTAATCATATTATCTGCAGATACGACCACTTGCAGCTAAGACAGTACAGCTAAGCAAACACTGTGGGAATGTGGAGAAGCTAAAGTTTAGGTTATCCTGAAAAATATCACCCCTACTAACAAAGTGACTAGTACTTAATTTCTTCACTTTCTGAAAACCTCATATTTTAAACAGAAACATTGGCTGTGCCATTGATTAAAATGTAGGAAAATTGTCATTTAAAACCGTGCAAAAACACACACAGAATTAAAACTCAGCAGGAGAGACTTAAGAACTCAGAGGAGAGAACTCACACAATAGTCTTGCTATACTGTATTTGTTAAAAGTTGTGCTGTACTAACAGCAATTAGAAAGTTCAGCTGTAATTTCACCCCTCATTCATACAAGACCTCCTCTCACCTTAAACAGGAAGCAGGGGCTGGCTTGCTGGAGCTTGAATATAATAGAAGTCTGTGAATGCAGTGCGGCATAGTAATCAATATAAATCTGTCATAGGCACAAGTAATAAGAAAAAGGAATGTCTGCAGTACACACAACTAAAAACTTTCGTTATTCACACACACAGATTCAAAGCTGATGTTCATTTGAGCAGACAGCATCTAGACAATTCATGTAAAAGTTTTTTGTTTTAGATGTAACATGGAATACTACCAATTTTTTTAAGAAATATGCACCATTTGATGTGTCTGCTTTAAAAAATACACACTTTAATAGGATATCTTAACCCAAGAACATACATTTCAATTTACCAGTCTATGGTTTAAATCTCATCCGGTCCCTGCTTAAGTTGTAACCAACTACACAGAGCATCTGAAGTATTCACAGCGCTTCACTTTTCCCACATTTTTATATGTTACAGCCTTATTCCAAAATGTACTAAAATTCATTATTTCTTAAAAATTCTACATTCAATACTCCAAAATGACAACGTAAAATATAGTTTGTTTGAAATCTTTGCAAATTTATTAAAAATAAAAAAAAAGAAAGAAAATCACATGTACAGAAGTATTCACAGCCTCAATACTTTGTTTAAGCACCTTTGGTGTATTGTAAGTGGGATACTTTGTGGCATTTGTGTAGTAATAGCTTTCTTCTGGCAACTCAACCATGCAGCCCATCTTTCTTCCTCCTTATTGTGCATCTTAAAACAGCCACACCACATGTTTTCAGAGAGTCCTGTATTTCACCTGAAGTTATTTGTGGGTTTTTCTTTGCATCCCAAACAATTTTCCTGGCAGTTGTGACTGAAATTTTAGTTGGTCTACCTGACCGTAGTTTGGTTTAACAGAACCCCTAATTTACCACTTCTTGATTAGAGTTTGAACACTGCTGACTCACATGCCGAATTCCTTGGATATCTTTTTATAACCCTTTCCTGTTTTATACAGGTCAACTACCTTTTCCTGCATGTAGCATTACCCCCGGAGGAGCTGCTGGATTTTTGGGCGGCACATTACCTCATGGCTCCTCTGAATTCCTAGGGGTGAATGATGCGTATTGCATATAGTAGAAGTAAAGGAATGTCCACGACAGGTGCTCTTTGCTGTGCTCTTTATTACCCAGCCGGGTAAAAAAAATAAACTTATGGTGGGGAAAGTAAAGTTGAAGAAGAAGGGAGAATAACAGATTCAGGCGTGAGGATAGGAAACAGTCCTGCTCCCAAACGTAACACTTCTATGCGCCACTCCTGCCGAAGTGGCGCATAGAAGATATCCGATGAAGCTGACTTTCATCAGTCTTGCCTACACACCATCAGTTAAAAAAACGATCGTGTCAGAACGCGGTGAAGTAAAACACAACGACGTGCTGAGAAAAATGAAGTTCAATGCTTCCGAGCATGCGTCGACTTGATTCTAAGCATGCGTTGATTTTTAACCGATGGATTTCCCCACAGACGATCGTTTTTTTCTATCGTTTTTTTAACCATCAGATAATTTTAAAACATGTTCTCAGTTTTTTCACCGTTGGGAAAAAAAACCGATGGGGCCCACACACGATCGGTTCTTCTGATGAAAACGGTCCGTTTTCATCAGACGAACCGATCGTGTGTACGCGGCATAAGAGTTCAATCCTTGTTTCATCAGACCAGAGAATCTTTTTCTCATGGTCGGAGTCCTTCAGGTTTTTTTGGCAAACTCCAGGCGGGCTGTCATGTGCCTTTAACTGAGGAGTGGCTTCCATCTGGCCACAGACTTGATTGGTGGAGTGCTGCAGAGATGGTTGTTCTTCTGGAAGGTTCTCCTCTTTCCATAGAGAAACGCTGTAGCTCTGTCAGTGACCATTCGGTTTTTGGTCACCTCCCTGGCTAAGGTCTTTCTCCCCCAATCGCTCAGTTTGGCCAGGCGACCCCTATCTAGGAAGAGTCCTGGTGGTTCCAAACCTCTTCCATTTATGGATGATGGCCATTGTGCTCTCATTGGGTGCAGAACATTTTCTTCTCCAGATTTGTGCCCCAATACAATCCTGTCTCGTAGGTCTACAGACAATTCCTTGGACTTCATGGCTTGATTTGTGATCTGACATGAACGGTTAACTGTGGGACCTTATATAGACAGGTGTGTGTGCCTTTCCAAATCATGTCCAATAAACTGAATTTACCACAGGTGGACTCCAATCAAGTAAGGATGATCAGTGAAAACAGGATGCACCTGAGCTCAATTTTGAGTGCCATGGCAAAGGCTGTGAATACTTATGTACATGTGATTTTTTTTTGTTCCTTCTTTTTTTTTTATAAATTTACAAAGATTTCAAACAAATCTCTTGAACGTCGTCATTATGAGGCATTGTTTGTAGAATTTTGAGGAAAATAATTAATTTGTTTAATTTTGGGATAAGGCTGTAATGCTGAAGCGCTGTGAATACTTTCTGGATGCATTGTAGATACTATGGAGTGAGTACAACCACCCTAGGACAGGTATCACTTTACTCGCAGGATCACCAGATGACAAAGAAAAAAAAATACTGAAAAGAGAAAAATAATTCAGCCACCAAATCTAAGGCATGCTAAACTGCAATAAATTCAGTTTTTGTTTTGTTTATACAAGCTAGAAGAAAATCCGTGTGAATATAAATAAGGTAGCTTCCATGTCTAGTTTGGCCTTAAAACAGCCTTCAGGGCCATCAACTTGATCTTGGATTCACTAACTAACAAGTTACGATCTTACTCTGGTTCACTGTTGGCCTTCTCTAATTCTTAGTGCTGCTGAACAGAATATTACAGTAGGCCCATATTAGGCTAGATTATGGTTCTTACACTAGCTTTATTAATAGTGATTGAATGTATTTGCCTGGGTTAAAGCTTTAAAGTGGTTGTAAAGGTTTAAGGTTAACTTCATTCATTTTATGCATGAAGGCAAAAAACCTTCAGTATGCAGTTTCCCCCGCAGCTGATGTGCATGAGAACAGCTGCTCTCTCAGGTCTCTGCCTCCTCATAGGCTTAGAGACAGCAACAGGAGTCATTGGTTCCCGCTGCTGTCAATCCCAGTGAGTAAGCAAATGAGGAGAGAGTGGGGGAGGGGCCGAGCCCTCCTCTGTGTGTCTTATGGACATACAGATGGGCTCAGGTGCGAGCATACAATAGCAAGGGGGCACTTGAAGAAGAGGACGAGCAAGGAGTGCTGGCAAGGGACCTGAAAAAATAAATATTAAATTAATATATTATTAAATTAAACATTTAAATAATCTAACCTTTGACCACTTGCCTACTGGGAACTTTTACCCCCTTCCTGCCCAGACCAATATTCAGCTCTCAGCCCTGTTGCACTATGAATGACAGATGCAACACTGTATCCATATTAATCCATATGAAATATTTATCATTTCTTTCCCCCACACAAATAGAGCTTTCTTTTGGTGGTATTTTATCACCACTGGGTTTTTATTTATGTTTTTGCAAAAAAAAATGTTTGGAAGAAAAAATAAAACATTTACATGTCAGGCCCTGTACACACGATCAGTCCAAACTGATGAAAACGGACTGAAGTTCAGTTTCATCAGTCCAAACCTACCATGTGTATGGCCCATCAGACTTTTGTCCTTCAGTCCAAAGTTTTAGAACTTGCTTTAAAATCGGACTGATGGACGCCTGACCGATAGGTTGAAACTGATGGTTAGTACGCAAAAGCATCGGTTCAAAACCTGCGCATGCTCAGAATCAAGTCGACGCATGCTTGGAAGCATTGAACTTCTTTTTTTTCAGCACGTCGTTGTGTTTTACGTCACCGCTTTGGACTCGATCGGATTTTGAACTGATGGTGTGTAGGCACATCAGACCATCAGACTTCAGCCTTCAGTCCGTTTTCATCGGATGGACAGATCGTGTGTACAGGGCCTCAGTGTTGCAGCTGATTTAGGCCCCTTTCACACTACCGCAACTTCAAAGTCGAGGCCGTGATTTTGCCGCGATTTCAGGGAGACGAGGTCTATGGACCTCAACTTGCATCAAAGTCAGACCAAAGTAGTACAGGGACTACTTTGAAGTCGACATGACTTGAAGTCATACTAACATGAATGGTTGTCATTGGAAATCATGTGGAACGACTTGTCATGTGACTTTGCAGTCTCAAGTTGCAGGACAAGTCGAAGAAGTGTGAAAGGGGTCTTAATCCTTAGAGTTGGCAGCAGTCAAAAGGTCACAGTTATTCTGAAAATGGCACAAATTACTGTAGTCAAGCGCCAAAAAAAAACTATTTTAAAGTGTATGCTAACCCAAACAATGACCTTTTGATTTGTTAAATAAACAATTTAAAGCATTTGTTATACGTTTTTGCGCGAAAAAAAATATTGATTGTCAGAAATCCAGAATGAGAATGTAAGTTCCAGTGCATTTGCATTGTTATCTGCCCTGCCCATTTTTTTAAACTACAGAACACATCCTATGTAACATAAATGAGAAGGAGCAGTGATCTAGAGAGATTGCTCATCCATAGATACAGTACAGTGCGCAGGAAGTGTGTTAGGCAGGCCATACAGGGTTCGAATCTCGAACTGTGCATGAGCAGTCCGAATGTACCAAGTTGATCGACTGTTCAGCTTGGAATATATCACACAGAAGTGTCAGGTAGTGTGCAAGTCTCGCTGACAGCTATAAGGTGGACCATAAGGGATCAGTAACGGGGGGGGGGGGGATATACCCAAAATGAATTAATAAGAATTAGTCTATACAGTCCATAGTAGTAAGGGATATCAAGGAGAAGTCCACAGGATGGATGGTTCCACAGGGGGATGGGGATTGCACACACAGTCACCGGCAGCTCCTCAGTAGAAAATGGGAGTTTACTCAGACAATCAACTTGGTTACAAGCAGCATGCTGGGTTTTACCTGCAATTATCGTTAGCGGCCGTTATAGCCCCAGCAATAATCACTGTCCTCTCCCAGCAGGGACAGCTTCCCCCGCTGGGAGAAGACAATGGCCCGGCAGGAGGGATTCCTGCATCAGCACGTTCTGTGTTGATGGGGGAATATAGTGAATTTCTTTCCTGCAACCCGTGGTTGCAGGAAAGAAATTTCCTCCGTGTATGGCCAGCCTTAATGGCAAGATCACCCTGTCAAAATAAATTAAAATCCTGAAAAAGAAAACAAAGGTAGCCACCACATCTAAGGACTGTTAAGCTGCAAAATATTATACTTTAGGGAGCATAGCACAGTTCAACACAAAATAGATCCAGAAATCATGCATCATACATGGTGCTAAATCAGTCACGGATATTTTTTTATGAAAGTCTAAATGCCGCGTACACGCGATCATTTTTCGGCATGAAAAAAACGAAGTTTTTCAGCATCTCAAAAAAACGTTGTTTTTTCCAACACATGTTGCCCACACACGATCGTTTTAAAAAAATGCTCTAGCATAACGCGGTGACGTACAACACGTACGACGGCACTATAAAGGGGAAGTTCCATGTGGATGACGCCACCCTTGGGGCTGCTTTAGCTGATTTCCTGTTAGTAAAAGACGATTTGCGCTTTTCTGTCTGTTACAGCGTGATGAATGTGCTTACTCCATTATGAACGTTAGTTTTACCAGAACGACCTCTCCCATCTCATAACTTGCTTCTGAGCATGCGCAGGTTTTTAACGCCGTTTTAGCCCACACACGATAATTTTTTACAACCCGAAAAACGACATTGTTTAAAACGTCGTTAAAAAACGCAGCATGTTCGGAAAAAAAATTGTCGTTTTTCAGAACCCGAAAAATTATGTGAAGCCCACACACGATCATTTTAAATGACATTTTTTTAAAGCGTTGTTTTTTTTAATGCCGAAAAATTATCGTGTGTACGCGGCAGAAGTGTATACTACTCACAGTATTCCTTCAACGTCTGGCAGAAAAACACTGTAAACTGAAAATAAATCTCACAAAGTTTAACAGAATGTTTCCTACAAGCAACTGGCTATTGATTATGTATGGAGGTGGCATACAAAGGAGATGGAGATTGTAATTTAAAAAACGATTAGAATGAATTAAAATATTTTGCATGTGAGGCATGCCTGTGCTATAAAAAGCATGTGATGTCTGTGTGTGACCGTATCTTCACTGCTCTGACAGAAAAATCCTTTCCAAGCTTTCCCTGTTTCAAGAGTACAAAATGAATCACAATCATGTGGCTTAGATCCCTGCCAAATTCCTTATTTCTGCTACCACTATGACTGTCTCTGAGTGCTGCCAACAACATTTGTCTTCTTGCCAAGATCAATTGGAGTGCTCAAGTGGGAGGCAATCTTTTTTCTTTTTCTTAATGAAACAAACAGGCAGCACTCATTGTGTTTTGTTTTCAAGAAGAAAATGTATAAAGTACAGAATGCAAAAGGAGGGGTTTGCATGTGTATGACAGATCCCAACTTTGTCACTTCTAGTGCACCAATAATTTTTACATTGTAACAAAATACGGAGACACAAAGGCAAAATTTGCCCAACATCCTCTACAGCATTGAATGCGTTTAAAAATTCAGTGTGGCATGTTCAGGCAGTGAAGTCTAGTGCTGTGATCTTAATGCCCCATTCTGCAGAAAAACATTTTTTTTTCCTACCTTCTCCTACAACATCTCCCTCTGATGACTTTGTCCAATTCTGGATGCAGAGAGGACCCCACTGCAGCCCATCAAATAGGAAATGTCAGGTAGCCACGCTACGGATTGTCACAGAACCGCAGCTACAGGTAAGTTAAAAGGTCTTTTAGAAAGGGCTATGTTTTTTTAATGCAGCAATTAGCTAGAGGTGGGTTGGTAGGTTTTTATCCCGGAGTGGGGCTTAAAAGGGGAACTGAACTCTGGAAGTTGTGCCCAAAATAAGCAGGCAGAAAGCAAAGGTCTAGCCACCACTTTTTTTTCTCTGGTCTCCCTGTGGCTGACCTTTTGCTATTATGGAGTTATGCGTTGTCCTCTTGTCCTGTACTGTGTCTCTGTAGGGAGTTGGCCATCTTGGTAGAGGCAGAACTTTGCTTTCTTGTTTCAGAACCTCCAACAAGGAGTACAATGAGCATCACTGTAATGAGAGCACCTTATCTCACTTCAGATCTCTTGAGACTAGCACTCAGAGTCAACCGTGTCTTACATCTTCAACTGCAGATATACGGCTTAGGCACAATTAACATTTCTAAATGTTTATTCTACTATAGAAAATCTTCACTTTCTAAATCAAGTTTCACTTTAAGAAGAAAGCTGCGCTAACCTGCCCTATGTGGGCATGACAACCGAAGTTGATGTTTATCAGTGCATTTCACCAAAGGAAGCATGTTTTTTATGAACCAAAGTCGGAGTGAACAACGTTCTGTGAAAGCATGCCCAATTTTTTAAGATTGGAGCTTTGAACAAATGTAATTTTCCATAAAGAGAATTTTAAATCTCTGTTTTAACTACTTACTGAAACGTTTCAAACTGCTGAGGGAAGGAAGACATTATGACGGGAATACACAAACATTTTTACATTGTTCTATTTTAGAATAATTCAAGGCTTTGCAGAAGTCTGTGCAAAAAGAAAAAAAAAACTTGCAAGATAGCACTTTCCTGAAGACAAGAATCCTTGAATGAACGTATAAATCTTGGCCCTATTCCATGCAGATATATCAAAGTGTGTTTGGTTCTGTTAAAACCACATTATAAATAGACTGTACAAGCTACAGATATATGTGTTGAATGCATGCAGTACATTTAACGTGGCAAAAAAAAAAAAAAAAGACATGGAATTTGTGGAATGAATACAGAAAATACCATGAAAAGGTATTGTAAGGTCATTGCACATTTAGATTTCTGTATGTTAACTAAACGCATCAGAGTTTAGTTAAAGTGGAACTTTTAGTCTGAAAACAAAGCCCTGATAGATCACTTTCTTTATCGTACATCACGGGACACAGAGCGGCATATTCATTACTATGTGGGTTATATGGAGTACCTTCAGGTGATGGACACTGGCAATCTCAAACAGGAGGTGCCCCTCCCTATATAACCCCCTCCCATAGGAGGAGTACCTCAGTTTTTTCGCCAGTGTCTTAGGTGTTGGTCATGGAATAGCTTTGCCTCCACATCCTTGGGATCAAGGCAGGCTAACCGGATCTGTCCAAGGTGCCTCAGAGCCAAAGTGGACAGTACCCGGGCCCCTAACTACGGGGTTTTGCCCATAATGCTTCTCTTTCAGAGAGCTGGATCCTGGGCCCAGGACTTAGAACCTTTCGGGGTGCCTAAAGTCCCTGTTTGCCAGGATGCTATATGGGTCCAGGACAGTGGGTTCCTTCAAAGGACCCCAGGGCCTGAAGGTCTAGACGCCACCCACGGAGATGGGGGAAGATTGGACCACTTGCTGTGCAAGGTCCTGCGGCATGGAGCAGGTAAGAAGGGGGGGCCTGCGGGACTTGGTTCGTCAGCAGGCTCTCCAGGGGGATCTTTTGGGGGAGTTTGCCTGAGTATGCTCCTGCATTGGCAGTCTGGGGCCACTATGTCTGTGTAAGACAGGATGGTCTGTGTTGTTACTCCCCATATGTGTGATCTCCCTGGTCTATGTGTTGCAGGTTCTATCTGGCTGGGCGCTAGGTGGGGTATTAGTGTGTGCCTACTCTTTACCCTGAACTAGGGAGGTGTCTGGGCCTACCTGGAAGTTCTTACCTGGCCGGGTGCCGTGCGGATGTTTCCTCTGTGTCCTGTCCATTTCTCCAGCGTCCCTGCAGCATGCTGCCTCCACCATGGCCCCCCCGTGTCACGGGCACGCGCGCGGGCGCGTGCACGGCGATATATAAAAAAAATAAATAAATTTGCGCCGTTTTTCAGAGGGGGGGGCGGGACGTTGGATCTCATAAGGAAGGGGCGGCCCTTCCTCTATGCTGTATTAGCTCAGTTTGTTTCTGAGCTCAGGAGAGGAGGACACAGTGATGCACAGTGGCACCCGGTGGCGCAAGGGAGTATTGCAGTTCTGACAAACAGAACTAGCTTTTCAATCTAGCCTAAACAATTCCTTACAGCAGGTGGATTCTTGCAATTTCTCTTGTGGGGAGACAATGTGATTCCATAGAAAAGGGGGAAAAGGGACTCAGGATCCAAAAATCCCAAAAAATTAAAAAAAAAAAAAAAAAAAAAATATATGCATAATTGAAAAAAAAAAAAAAAAAAGACAAGAAAAAGGGGGAACACATACTGGTCTCCCCATTGGGTTTTTTGGGCATTAGTTGTTCACTACTGTCCCCTTAAAACCGCATAGTTTTTTCTCCTACCTACATCAGTTGGTTGTTGTAAGTAGTGGTACCTCGGTATTGTACCATGGCTTCCAAAGCATCAGGATCAGGGGAAATGGCAAGAGGTGCCAGAGGACAAAAGGGTTCCCCCTCAGATTCTGAAGGTTCGAGTCAGGATATGCCTGTACTCTCCCCACAAATTATTCCAGTAGTGGGTGCCTTGGTTGAGCCATTAGGGGCGTCTGGTGCTGAGACTAGATCAGATCCACCCAACCCTGTGTTTGTCACAGAGGAAATGCTAGCCCTTTCCTTAGGGGGACTAGAGAAGAGATTGGCAACTATGATAGTCAATTCCATGTCGGGCAAGAAGCGGACTAGGTCTCCGTCACCTGGGGGTGTACCCCCAGATGCTGAGGTTCTCTCCCTTGGAGAATTAGAAGCTCAGGAAAATCATTCAGACCAGGACCATGAGGGTTCAGGGAATGAGGAGTCTACTTATGAGGAACCAGTCTCGGCCTCCCAGGCAGAAAGTTTGTGGATTCAGTCATTGACAGACATGGTCCGCCTGGCATTTAAGTTGCCCTTACCAGAGCCTCAGGCTTCGGCGGTATCATCCTTAGGTTCATTGAAAGCGCCTTTGAGCAACGCTGTTTTTATCCTCTTTTAGAGGAACTGATCTTTCAGGATTGGATACGACCAGATAGAATCTTTTTACCACCTAAAAGATTTTCCATCATCTACCCTATGGAAAGAAAAATTTTCCAAGAAGTGGGCTCTCCCAGCTGTGGATGCCGCCATCTCTTGTGTAAATAAATCTTTAACTTGCCCGGTGGAAAACATACAGATGTTTAAAGAACCGGTGGATAAGCGTTTTGAGACACTTTTAAAGGCATCCTTTGCTACGGCAGGTGCAGTGATACAGCCAGCAGTGGCTGCTATTGGGGTTTGTCAGGCGTTAACAGACCAGACAAAACAGATGCTTAAAGACATTCCTGCCCAGCAGGCAGAAGAATTATCGGATATTCCTAGAGCCCTGTGCTTTGCGGTGGATGCTATAAAGGACTCCATTCAGCAGGCGTCTCGTTTGTCACTATTTGTAGTACACATGAGAAGGCTCTTATGGTTAAAGAACTGGGCGGCTGAGCCCCCATGCAAAAAACTTCTGGCAGGTTTTCCCTTCCATGGAGGTCGACTCTTCGGAGAGGATCTAGATAAATATATTCAGACTATATCGAGTGGCAAAAGTACCCTTTTACCAGTCAAAAAGAAGTTTCGGGGACCTGCGTTCAAAAGGCAGCTCTCCCCTATTCCGGGGCCCTCCAATTCCAGGCAGTATCGACGGCCTCCTGCGAGATCAAACTTTAGCAATAAGTCGCAGGGACAGGCCTCTGGGGGCAAAAAGCAGTGGTATCGTAAGCCAGCAAAGCCAGCCCCTAAATCTGCCTTATGAAGGGGCGCCCCCACCCACAAAGGTGGGGGGAAGGATTCGTCTTTTTGCGGAGGTTTGGGAAGCCGATATCCCCGACAGATGGGTCCGGTCTTCTGTGGCCACAGGCTACAGATTAGAGTTTCTAGAGTTTCCTCCACCTCATTATCAGGAGTCAAGGGTACCGAACGATCCAACAAAAAAGGCCTCTTTACTGGCGGCGTTGGATCATCTGCTTTGCCAGGGCGTGATAGTAGAGGTACCAGCCCAAGAGCAAGGGCTAGGGTTCTACTCCAATCTGTTTACCGTTCCAAAGCCCAACGGCGATGTCAGGCCAATTTTGGACCTAAAGGGTTTAAACGTTTACCTAAGGGTTCGTTCTTTCCGGATGGAATCTGTTCGGTCTGCAGCCGCCGCACTCCAGAAGGACGACTTTCTGGCGTCCATAGACATAAAGGATGCTTACCTTCATGTGCCAATTTTTCAGCCACATCAAAGATTTCTCCGCTTCACGGTGGCCCAGCGTCATTTCGAATTTGTGGCGCTCCCTTTCGGGCTGGCTACGCCCCCCCGGGTATTCACGAATATCCTAGCTCCGATCCTAGCCAGTCTAAGGATCCAAGGGGTCACGGTCCTAGCCTACCTGGACGACCTCCTAGTCATAGATCACTCGTCTCCTTGCCTGGAACGAGCAGTGGCCCTCACGGTCCAGTACCTCGAAAGGTTCGGTTGGATCCTAAACCGAGAAAAATCAGCATTCCAACCCACAAGACGGTTGGAATACCTCGGCATGACATTAGACACAGAGCAGCAAAGAGTGTTCCTGCCTCTGGTAAAGGTCGAGGCCATCAAAGACTTGATACATCTGGTTCTAAGCAAAAGAGAACCAACTATTCGCCTATGTATGCGACTACTAGGCAAGCTAGTGGCCACGTTCGAGGCGGTACCTTACGCTCAAAGCCACACTCGCATCCTACAGGCAGCCATTCTGTCAGCATGGAGCAAGAGGCCACAGGCCTTGGAATTTCCTTTGCCACTCTCATCAAGAGTTCGGCAAAGTCTGTGCTGGTGGTTAAATCCTCAGAATCTACTGAAGGGAAAATCTTTCAGCCCCGTGGCCTGGAAGATAGTGACCACAGATGCCAGCCTGAGGGGCTGGGGAGCGATTTTGGATGGTTGCACTCGCCAAGGTACTTGGGCACAGGCGGAGAGGCAGTTTCCCATCAATATCTTGGAGCTCAGAGCTGCTCGGCTAGCCCTCGAGGCTTGGACAGCCAAATTGCAGGGGTTCCCGGTGAGGATACAATCGGACAATGCCACAGCTGTGGCATATATAAACCACCAAGGGGGGACCAAGAGTCAGGCAGCTCAGAGAGAGGTGAGCTTGATTTTCCTGTGGGCAGAAGCTCATGTGCCCTGCATATCGGCAATATTCATTCCCGGGGTGGACAACCTGCAGGCGGACTTCTTGAGTCGTCAGACTCTGTCGCCAGGGGAATGGTCTCTGAATCCGCAAATTTTTCAGGTAATCTGCCAGATGTGGGGGATGCCGGACGTGGATGTCATGGCATCGAGATTCAACAAGAAGCTAGACAGGTTCATGTCCCGGACTCTGGACCCTATGGCCTGCGGAGCCGATGCGTTGGTTTGCCCTTGGCATCAGTTCAAACTCCTATATGCCTTTCCCCCGCTACAGTTGCTACCCCGCCTGTTACGCAGGATCAGGGTGGAGCACAAACCAGTCATCCTGGTAGCTTCAGCATGGCCCAGGAGGGCATGGTACTCACTAATCCTAAGGATGGCAGTGGGAGACCCTTGGACGCTTCCTCTACGGCCAGACCTACTCTCGCAAGGCCCGATCCTCCACCCTGCATTACGGCGTCTAAATTTGACGGCCTGGCGGCTGAATCCCTGATTCTCAGGGGTAGAGGGCTGTCTAGGCAGGTAATCTCTACCCTGATCAGGGCTAGAAAGCCGGTCTCCAGGGTGATTTATTACAGGGTCTGGAAGGCCTACGTAGGGCCTACGTAGAGTCCAAGAAATGGCTTTCCCGCAAGTATACCATTGATCGAGTGTTAAGTTTTCTCCAGCTAGGAGTGGATAAAGGCCTGGCATTAAGCACAATCAAAGGACAGATTTCAGCTTTGTCAGTGTGGTTTCAGAGGCCGTTGGCCACCCACTCGCTGGTTAAGACCTTCATACAGGGGGTCTTACGTATTAATCCTCCGGTTAAGTCACCACTTTGTCCGTGGGATTTAAATCTTGTTCTGTCAACTCTGCAGAAACAACCTTTTGAGCCGTTGGCTGAGATTCCTTTGGTTTTACTGACAAGGAAGTTGGTATTTCTGGTTGCAATAGTTTCCGCCAGAAGAGTGTCAGAATTGGCAGCCTTATCTTGTAAGGAGCCATATCTTATTCTGCATAAGGACAGGGTGGTTCTCCGTCCTCATCCTTCCTTTCTACCAAAGGTTATATCCAGTTTTCACCTGAACCAGGATTTGGTACTACCATCCTTCTTTCCGAAGCCTACTTCCAGAAAGGAAGGGTTGCTGCATACCTTGGATATTGTCAGGGCCATGAAGGCCTATCTTAAAGCTACAGAGAAGATTCGGAAAACAGATGTGTTGTTCATTCTACCGGATGGGCCCAAGAAAGGGCAGGCAGCTGCAAAATCCACCATCTCGAGATGGATTAAACAGTTAATTACTCAGGCCTACGGCTTGAAGAGGTTGCCTCCTCCTTTGTCAGTAAAGGCTCATTCTACCAGGGCCATGGGCGCCTCCTGGGCAGCACACCATCAGATCTCTATGGCTCAAGTATGCAAAGCGGCAACCTGGTCTTCAGTCCACACGTTTACTAAATTTTACCAGGTGGACGTAAGAAGGAATACTGATACAGCCTTTGGGCAGGCAGTGCTGCAGGCTGCAATTTAAGACCCTCAGAATCGGGGGCACCCTTGAGTTAAAATTTAAATTAAATTTTTCTCGACTAAGTTGGATTTATTATTATTATTTGAGTATACCTCTAAATTAAATCCTTTGTCTTGGGAAGATGTCTCCCTCCCCTCATTAAAAGCATTGCTTTGGGACATCCCACATAGTAATGAATATGCCGCTCTGTGTCCCGTGATGTACGATAAAGAAAAAGGGATTTTTAATACAGCTTACCTGTAAAATCCTTTTCTTGGAGTACATCACGGGACACAGAGCTCCCACCCCTCTTTTGGGGAACATTTTGGGAGGCAAACTGCTTGCTACACAACTGAGGTACTCCTCCTATGGGAGGGGGTTATATAGGGAGGGGCACCTCCTGTTTGAGATTGCCAGTGTCCATCACCTGAAGGTACTCCATATAACCCACATAGTAATGAATATGCCGCTCTGTGTCCCGTGATGTACTCCAAAAAAAGGATTTTACAGGTAAGCTGTATTAAAAATCCCTTTTTAGGCTGGCCCCTTTTCAGATATAGCCTTGTAAAACATTAAAAAAAAGTGTGAAGAAAAGGTTTGGGACTTTATATGAAGCATGTGGCCGAAATAGCCAATGTGAACATGGAATGGCTGGCAGATATATAATAAAGGATGACCTAATGACATTGTGTGTCATAACATATAGATAATAGCATAGCACAAGTATAATAAAAGTAGATGTAATAATATATATCACATAATAACCTGGCAACATTTTGCATGATAATGACACAATAAAAAAAACTTCATATTGACTTTGTATCTGCTTCTGAAGATTGGAAGTTATTCATGAAACGCGTTGAGATAATTAGATGCTATTATGATCATTATTCAAGAGTTTTATCCTTTATTTCATTCAATATATACTGGCTTAATCCAATGTTATATGGTTTTGTTACTATCATATGTACATGGGGCCAGATTCTCGTACCTGCGACGCAGCGTAACGTAACCCGTTTACGTTACACCGCCGCAAGTTTTCAGTCTAAGTGCCCGATCCACAAAGCACTTACCTGTAAACTTGCGGCGCAAGGCGGCCCAATTCAAATGGGGCGGGTACCATTTAAATTAGGCGCGCTCTCGCGCCGGACGTACTGCGCATGCTCGTTCACAAATTTCCCGACGTGCTTTGCGCGAAATTACGACGCGCCGTCGTGTTGAGAATCGCAACGTGCGTAACGTACTTACGCCGGGAAAACAAAAAAATTCAAAAGCGACGCGGGAAAGACGGGCATACTTTTACATGGTGGAGTAATCTTACACCATGTTAAAGTACCCCTAACTTTGCGACGGGAAACTAAGACTTGCGCCGACGTAACGACGGGAAAAACCTTTGTGGATTGCCGTAACTGCTAATTTGCATACCCGACGCTGGTTTACGACGCAAACTCCCCCCAGCGGCGGCCAAAGTATTGCATCCTAGGATCCGACGGTGTAATTCAATTACACCTGTCGGATCTTAGGGCTAGCTATGCGTAACTGATTCTATGAATCAGTTGCATAGTTAGAACGGCCCTAAAACAGAGATACGACGGCGTATCAGGAGATACGCCGTCGTATCTCTTTTGTGAATCTGGCCCACGGTTTTTAGACTCTGGTGTTTGTAATATTATTGTGTCATTATCATGCGAAATGTTACCATGTTATTATGTGATATGTATTAATAAATCTACTTTTATTATACTTGTTTATGCTAGGCTATTATCTATATGTTATGACACACTGTCATTAGGTCATCCTTTATTATATATCTGCCAGCCATTCCATGTTCATGTTGCTATTTCGGCCACATGCTTCAAATAAAGTCCCAACCCTTTTCCTCATGCTAATAGCAATTAGGGAAGGAGGTACTTGACGTCCTTTGTCCTGGCCTTATATATAGTCCCAATCCTTTTCTCCTTTACTGAATTGAAAATAAGTGTTTATGCTGTTTCAAATCCAGCAATGTACTGTCTCACCCTACTCTGCACATGCTCAGTTGTTCTCTATTTTTAGGCACTGTGCTAATCACCTGACAGCTTTAAAGTGGAAGTTCAGGCAAAAACCTGACTTTTAATATTTGGACATTTACCTGTCCTGGAATCCAGCGATGTCTTCACCCCAGCTGATGTTTCCATTGGCTATCTGGTGCTTCCGCCGCCATCACTGGTAAGGGAACCCAGCAATGAAGCTTTGCGGCTTCACAGCCAGGTCCCTACTGCACATGCGCAAAGCACGCAGTGCTCTCTTACTGGCCCGACAGCAGGGGAAGGAGGCGGGAGGCCAAACTTCTGATGTACATCGCCGAGGCGTGGCACCGGAGGTGGGGGGCAATCAGATAAGCGGAACTTCCACTTTTGGATGAAGGGAGAGGAAAGCAACAAGAATGACACAGCCTGTATGGAAGGATATCTCAGGTAGGGAGAAAAGAAAAACAGGAGAGAGGACAGTAAGAACTGCTGCCTGGGTGACACAAATAAGTTAAACTTACAAGGATAGTATAGTCTCTTATATCCCTTATTCTCTCTCCCTTCACTCCCATGGGCAGCCTGTGAACTTCAGTACTGTAAAGCTTCTATCAGCCTTCCTCTCTATCTGAACCAAGACATACAATCAAGGCTGGAAATGTACATAATTTAATTGAAGAGACCAAGGAGAGGGGTAGAGTTTCCAATCAGGAATTGGCTGCTTAACAAATTGGCAGCCTCCAGCAAGAAGAAACAGGAGCAATGCTGGAGGCAATTTACAGCACACACTAATTTTGGTAGCATAATTATTAATGTGGAATGTATATATAAATTAATTTGCGCTGAATATTAACTTAGAAAATGCAAATCGTGCTGATAAGTGATTAAAAAGAAACTATCAAGTGTCAAATTAATAGGCAAAAAGATACAAATAAAGTCCAATTGCATAAATATACACCAGTGGTTTTCAATGAAACAACACCCAGATCAGTGTGATGATTAACCACTTGAGATCCGCGCTATAGACGAAATACGTCCGCAGCGCGGCTCTCAAGTGCCAAGTGGCCGTTTAAAAACGGCCTTTATGTGCATTACCCGCGCGCGCCACTGGGTGGCGCGCGGCGGGTAAAAACTGTCCCGACGCATCGCCGAAGACCCGATGCGTGTACCTGGCGGCCGCGATGTCCGCCGGGTACACGCGATCGTCGGTGACACGGTAGGTGACAGCAGGAACGTGGAGCTCTGTGTGTAAACACAGAGCTCCACGTGCTGTGAGAGGAGAGGAGACCGATCTGTGTCTCTTGTACATAGAGACACAGCATCGGTCCCCTCCCCCAGTCACCCCCCTCCCCCCACACAGTTATAACACACCCAGGCTACACAGTTAACCCCTTCCTCACCCCCTAGTGTTAACCCCTTCACTGCCAGTCACATTTATACAGTAATTAGTGCATTTTTATATCACTGATCGCCGTATAAATGTGAATGGCGCCAAATTTGTGTCAAAAGTGTCCGATACGTCCGCCGCAATATCCCAGTCCCAATAAAAATCGCAGATCGCCGCCATTACTAGTAAAAAAAAAAATAATAAAAAAAATCATAATTCTGTTCCCCATTTTGTAGGCGCTATAACTTTTGCGCAAACCAGTCGCTTATTGTGATTTTTTTTTTTTTTTTTACAAAAATACGTCGAAAAATACGTATCGGCCTTAACTGAGAAAAAAAATAGTTTTTTAAAAAAAAATTGGGATATTTATTATAGCAACAAGTAAAAAAAATATATATTTTTTTTAAATTGTTGCTCTTTTTTTGTTTATAGCGCAAAAAATAAAAACCGCAGAGGTGATCAAATACCACCAAAAGAAAGCTCTATTTGTGGGGAAAAAAGGACGCCAATTTTGTTGGGAGCCACGTCGCACGACCGCGCAATTGTCAGTTAAAGCGACGCAGTGCCGGACGCTGAGATTTCGCCTGGGAACGAAGGGGGTTTATGTGCCCAGTAAGCAAGTGGTTAAAGGAAGGTGTGATGTGATCTCAAACAACGTGCTCCTGCTTCACAAGTAGAACGCCTCTTCCACATTAACCACAGCTCATGGAAAACAAAAGAGAGAAACTCTCATAGCGCAGCTGAGTATTAAACAATACAAGGAGGATAGATGGTCTCTAGCAATGGCACACTCACGAATCCACCGATTAAAAGCCGCATATAGCAACAATACACCGATCCTTCATTAAGCCGCTCAGCTCATATGATGTTTCCTCTCCTCATTCGAATCCTAGATCGAATCCTAGATCCGTCCCGCTCGTAACTCCTCCCCCACGCGTTACGTCAATAGTCACTTGACTTAGTCATGTGGAATGTATGTTATTTTGTTAAAGAACATTATTTGTTATCAAACCGATATGGATTAAGTTCATAACACATATGAAATTTTGCACACCTTGATAGTAACAATTCAAAAATGGCTTTCAGTTGGTCTTAGGGCTGTTAACATTTTAGTATTGCTTGGCTAAAGTCACAGAACCTTCAATATATTAATGAGGCGGCTGACCTCTGCTGTTGTGGGTTGAAGACTATATATAACCACTTATATATGAGGAGGCACCAAACCCAGTCTATTAGTCAACAAGCAAGTTCTCCCTTAAAAAATGTATATTTAGAAAAGAAATGTGTGTGATTATCGTTGTGTTTTGTGCATGCTTGCATATATACTTATGCATTATGCCGATCATTTACACTTCACCTAGTGTTACCCGAGAAGTGTCTGTCCTCTGTGCAATGTTCTTGTCTGTACAAATTCTAACCCTGGACTAAAGCCAACTGGCAAAGAACAATACATCCCTTGCTGCAGCTTGTTCTAGCAAGGCTCTCCACATTAAAAACATTGTCATTAAAAAGTATAACTTATGCTCAAAATATTTTTTATCTGATGTAGAATTGTATCCCCTCCACACTCCCTGTTTTACCATTCTTTATTTGCTAAAGGGAGCAAAGAACCGAGAGTGGTGGATATTCAGTAAATAACTGACTTCTCAAAATGTAATTTTCAACCTAAAACCAAAACTCACATTCTACTTTATAAGAATACTTACGTATATGAAGTGCAGTCACCCGTCAAACACCATCATCTTGGAGAAGCAGAACCACTGAGCATTGGAAAAAAACATTTCTATCTACCAGCCTTGGATTCTAATCATTGGTATAGGTCAGGAAATGGAAGTCAAAGGTATTCAATAGTAAGCCATGGTGGCATGTGATTTGTGCAAAACTAACCAATAAACATGCAATATTGTATATACGGGGGTAGATCCACGTACAGCGGCACATTATTGCGCCGGGCATAGCGGGCCATATTCTCAAAGAATTTACGCCGGCGTATCTGCTGATACGCCGACGTAAGTCCGATTCTAAGGCCGTCCTATGTTTAAGTGTATTCTCAAACTGAGATACACTTAAACATGCCTAAGATACGACGGCCTGCGCCGTTGTATCTTAGGCTGCAATATCTACGCTGACCGCTAGGTGGCGTTTCCTTTGCGGTCAGCGTAGAATATGCAAAAGACTAGTCACGCCGATTCTCCAACGTACGCTTGCCCGTCGTAGTGATTTTACGTCGTTTCCGTAAGCGATACGCGGCGTAAAGATAAACATGCCCCCTAGGTGGCGTACTCAATGTTAAGTATGGGCGTCGTTCCCGCGTCGAAATTTGAAAATTTAACGCCGTTTGCGTAAGTCGTCCGTGAATGGCGATGGACGCCATTTACGTTACCGTCAAAACAAATGACGTCCGTGAGACGTCATTTAGCGCAATGCACGTCGGGTAATTTACCCGACGGAGCATGCGCATTACGATCGGCGTGGGAGCGCGCCTAATTTAAATGATCCACGCCCCCTACCAGGATCATTTGAATTTGGAGTGCTTGCGCGGGTGGACTTTACGCTACGCCGCCGCAAGTTTACAGGTAAGTGGTTTGGGAATCAGGCACTTGCCAGTTAAACTTGCGGCGGAGTAACGTAAAGCACATACGTTACGCCACCGGAGATCTCTAAGAATATGGCCCAGCGTATCTAAGATACACTACGCCGCCGTAACTTACCTTTTTTTTCTCGAATCCTCAAAGAATTCACGCCGTAAGTCACGGCGGCGTAGTGTATCTTTGGCGGCGTAATGGCGCGGCATTCAAATCTCTGTGATGGGGGTGTGTTTTATGTTAATACGTCGTGACCCAACATAAATGACGTTTATTTTTAACTGCGCATGTCCCGTACGTGGGGGTATCCCAGTGCGCATGCTCAAAATTAACCCGGAACAAGCCAATGCTTCCGACGGTGACGTCATTCTGCGCAAATCCCTATTCGCGAACGACTTATGCAAACAACGTAAAAATTTCAAATTTCTACGCGGGAACGACGGCCATACTTAACATTGAGTACGCCTCATAACAGTAGCTTTAACTATACGCCGGAAAAAGCCGAACGCAAACGTCATAAAAAAATGTGCCGGCCGGACGTACGTTCGTGGATCGCTGTAACTACCTAATTTGCATACTCAACGCGAAATTTGACGGAAACGCCACCTAGCGGCCGCCGAAAAATTGCATCTTAGATCCAACAGCGTACTAAGCTGTACGCCTGTCGGATCGACCCGAGATGCCGTCGTATCTTGTTTTGAAGATACAAAACAAAGATACGACGCGGGAAATTTCAAATTACGCCGGCGTATCAATAGATACGCTGGCGTAATTCTTTTGTGGATCTGCCCTCTACAGTATGTCCACTTTAAATGTAATATATTACATAAACCCACTCTTGGAATATTTCATTTGGCAGAGTCAAAGGGGTAAAGTGGAGGAAGCGAGTATAGTAAAAATAACAGAAGATCAACAAATGGCAGACAGCTTAGATGATTCTGTATTTACCTGTGGCTTCTAGTAGCCTTAGATTTTGAGGCTACATGAGGTTTTCTTTTCCCCTTTTCTTTTCATCTAATGATCACAGCCCCCGCATGGACATACGCCTAAGTATGCCTGTGAGAATGAGACCTTGATTGGACTTTACATAGATGACAATCTAACACCTGACTGCAGCCAACACAATTTTTAGGCTAGCGCCTGTACGCTGCCTCTTCTGCAGCTCCAGCTTAAAAGCCTGAGTGCTTCCACACTGGGGCTGTGCGCTTGCAGGACGGGAAAAAAAGTCCTGCACGCAGCATCTGTGGGGCGGTTAGAGAGCGGTGTATACAGTGCTCCTGCCATTGAAACCAATGGGCACTGCTGCCGAAGCTCCTGCAAAGAGATTCGGCAGCGGTATTTTCCGCCTTGCCTTGGCCGCTAGTGTCGGTTAATAGCTCCCCACTAGCGGACAAAAAGTGCCGCTATAACAGCGGTAAAGCTCTGCTAAAACTAGTAGCGCTTTACTGCTAACACCTCCTGCCACAGTGTGAAAGTAGCCTTAAAGGGGTTGTAAAGGTAAATGTTTTTTCACCTTAATGCATCCTATGGCTAGCGCTGCTGTCAATCACAGCGGATGACGCGGCGCGCCGGGGAGCGGGGCCGAAGGATACAGTCGGCGGCTATGTATCA
Organism: Rana temporaria; assembly: GCF_905171775.1. Lineage (NCBI taxonomy): Eukaryota > Metazoa > Chordata > Amphibia > Anura > Ranidae > Rana > Rana temporaria. Next base: position 197,487,993 of record NC_053491.1, on the reverse strand, counting down.
CGGGAGAGCGCTCGCAAAAGCTTTCCACCATGCGAGCTTGCTCGCATGAAGGTGGAAAGCTTTTGCGAGGAGGAGCCGAGACAGCCGCTGAGGGACCCAAGAAGACAGGGTTAGGGGACACTCTGCACAGTGGAGGTAAGTATAACATGTTTGTTATTTTATTTTTATTTTTAAAGTTTGCTTTTAGTGACCTTTTAAGGAGTTGCAGCAACAGTTTTGTTCTATTTGGGTAAAAGATTTTAACTAAATTAATAAAAGCAGACCATTGCAAGCAACCCTGTTAATGTAATGCGTGGTCTCAACCCTCTGACCGCCACTTTTGCTGGACAGCTTGGTCTGTTAAAGAAAGGTGAAAAAATAACAAATCTACACGCAGAACTAACCTGTAAAACTACTATGTTACTGGGGACTCAGGAAAACAAAGTTGACACAAATGACAGACTGCATCGTATGTCACTTTGATTTTTCCAAATATTCCACTTTAATTTGGGATCCACCTGTGCCCTAAAATGATCAAAATAAATGCAATTTAACAATATGCATACAAGTAGTTGTAACACTGAAAAAGTGCTAAAATAATTGACATTTCCTTTATAATAAGCATTTCCTATTGATCTAAAGATCTGTCTAAAACTTGTAAATTAATGTCAGAACGTACAAGTGGCACCTCCCATCGTTTGCAGTCTACATTTTTGTAACCGCTTACATATTTTTGGTAAACCACTGTAAAATAAACACACTTTCCAAAAGCCGAGCAATAACTCATTTAAAAAGGCATGTGGTATAATAGCAATTTCACGTTGCTGTAACACTCCCCTTCCCAAGATTTATACTTCGTTGTTTTTCAATAGGGAAACATTAGAAAATACATAGGGTAAAAGATCATGTTCACAGAATTAGACTCAAATGTTATGGAAACTTATAGCCAGATTCAGGTAGGGCGCCACATCTTTAAGGCGGCGTAGCGTATCGTATTTACGCTACGCCACCTTAAGTCAGAGAGGCAAGTACTGTATTCACAAAGCACTTGCCTCCTAACTTACGGCGGCCTAGCGTAAATGGGGCCGGCGTAAGCGCGCCTAATTCAAATGAGGATGGGGGGGCGTGTTTTATGGAAATGATTGGTGACCCGACGTGATTGACGTTTTTTACGAACGGCGCATGCGCCGTCCGTGTACATATCCCAGTGTGCATTGCTCCAAAGTGTCACTGTATTCACAAAGCACTTGCCTCCTAACTTACAGCGGCCTAGCGTAAATGGGGCCGGCGTAAGCGCGCCTAATTCAAATGAGGATGGGGGGCGTGTTTTATGGAAACATGATTGACCTTTTATACGAACGGCGCATGCGCCGTCCGTGTACATATCCCAGTGTGCATTGCTCCAAAGTACGCCGCAAGGACGTATTGGTTTTGACGTGAACGTAAATTACATCCAGCCCCATTCACGGACGACTTTTTCAAATTCCGACACGGGAACGACGGCCATACTTAACATTGGCTAGGTCAGCTATTTGTTGGAATAACTTTACGCCGGAAAACGCCTTACGTAAACGGCGTATCTTTCATTTACATATTCTACGCTGAACTCAACGGAAGCGCCACCTAGCTGCCAGCGGAAAAATTGCACCCTAAGTTATGACGGCGTAGGCCGTCGTATCTTAGCTAGGTTTAAGTGTATCTCAGTTTGAGCATACACTTAAACTTACGACGGCTTAGATTCCGGGTTACGTCGGCGTATCTACTGATACGCCGGCGTAACTCTTTGTGAATCTGGCTATTAGTGGCAATATGCTGAAGCAATGTACCTTAAGCTGTGAACACTGTAATCCACCTAGAGCCACGACAAAGGGGTTGATTTAAATAAGTGCAATTTGCAAGTGCAGTTCCACAAATTTTTCCCAGAGCTTAGAGAATGTGGTAAACCTTCACTTTGAAAAAAATAAAAACAATCAGGTGCAAGGTAAATAAAAAAAAAAAAACAGCATTTTTGTTTGCACATAATTGTTGGGGAAATCAGTGGAGTGTCACCACATTCACAAAGCCAAAGTGCACAGTTTATTTGACTTTAGTAAATCCACCCCATAGATTATTTTTATTCCCCAAATAATTGTGATGATACACAGATATACAGTGGTCTTTTAACAAAGGTGCAACTTTTTTTTTAAATGTTTTGTGTTCAAATATTTATCAGCCTCTCTACACTGGTCAAAAACCTTAAAGTTTTACCTTGAGGACATATTTTAAGTAAGGGATTGCAAGTCATTCACTGTCAGCCTTTCAAAGGTGTCACAAACCTGTGACCTGTAGTGCACCTGTGCTTTAGGATGGACTCCGCTTGTATCTGCTGCTCTACCTCATAGCTTCTCCAGCAGAGTGCAGTGAAAGACTGCCTGTGTGTAAAGCCTAGAGCATTCTCGAGCATGGGAAACCCCCGCCTCCCTCCATCATGATCTGTGTGGCTTAGGGATGTGATACGCTAAACGTCAGCTGGCATTACAACAACAGATGTTATACAAGGAGGTCATCCCAAAACACTGTAAACTATACATGTTTGTGCATATATGTTACGAGAGAAGACAGATGCATTTAAGCACTTGATTATACACAACAAAGGTAGAGGAAATGTAAAAGTTCAACTCTATACTGCAGAGAAATAGTGGTCATTCTTTCAACAGCCAACTGGCATTAAAAAAAAAGATGTTTGGATAAAACACAATATACCATAGATCCTATGCCAATTAAAAAGCTAATGGCATGGTTTACACCAGCCATCATGTTGCATCTAGCACTAAATTCATCATTTTCATCTGTACTTGCTGTATCAGCTCTATAAGGATATTACTCCCCTAAACACATAATGAGATGTTCACCTGCAAAGTTAGGTTTGAGACGAGTTCACAAATCTTTGGACTTTGTCATTCAAGTTAATGCGAATGCAACAGTTTGAAGCAGGGTGGATTTGATTTAAATCACGTCGATTTAAATCACTAGTAAAGGCTTGATTTAAATAAACTCGATTTAAATCATCGTTTTTAACCACTTAAGCCCGGACCATTTTGCTGGTCAAAGACCAGGCCATTTTTTTGCGATTCGGCACTGCATCGCTTTAACCTCCCTGGCGGTCTTCCCGAGACTGACTCGGGGTTAGATTTTCCTGCTACTATCGGTAACTCCGAGTCAGTCTCGGGCTCGCCTCGCTGAATCCACAGGCACTTTTTACTTACCTTGTCCCTGGATCCAGCGATGCCACCGCGCTGTGTGAGCGAGCGGGACCTCGCTCGATTCACATAGTGCCTCCGTGTGACGCCGATCTCCGTTCCCTGCGACGTTACGACGCACGGGGACGGAGAACGGCGCCAAATTCAAAAACGTAAACAAACACATTACATACAGTATACTGTAATCTTATAGATTACAGTACTGTATGTAAAAAAAACACACCCCCCCTGTCCCTAGTGGTCTGCCCAGTGTCCTGCATGTCATTTTATATAATAAAAACCTTTTTTTCTCCCTGCAAACTGTAGATTGTCCATAGCAACCAAAAGTGTCCCTTTATGTCAAAAATAGTTTTAGATCAGCTAAAAAACAGCGATAATAAATTATAATCACTTGCAGAATTGTGCGATAGCGATTTGTGGGGAAATTCGTCATAAAAAAAAATAATAATAATGACAGCAACAATTCTGCAACTGAGCAAATTTCAGTGATTTTAATTTGATTACATTATTGAATAATTTTTATTATAATTATATTATTTGTTATAATTATTTATAATTATTTATTATATTATAATTTATAATTTTGTTTTTAAAAAAATGTAATACACGGGATGCCTATTAGAATCTTGTTTGGTCAGATTTAAGTGAGTTATTTCTAAAAATTACAGACCTACAATATAAAACGCCAAATTTCCTTGCAAATAATGGTACCGCTTTCAGCATGTTTTTTCTGAAAGAATCATACCGCCAGGGAGGTTAACTGACAATTGTGCGGACGTGCCACGTGGCTACCAAACAAAATTGATGTCATTTTGTTCCCACAAATAGAGCTTTCTTTTGGTGGTATTTGATCACCTCTGTGGTTTTTATTTTTTGCGCTATTAACAAAAATAGAGCGACAATTTAAAAAAAATGCAATATTTTTTTTACTATTTGCTATAATAAATATCCCCCAAAAATATATAAAAAAACATTTTTTTCCTCAGTTTAGGCCGATACGTATTCTTCTACATATTTTTGGTTAAAAAAAATCGCAATAAGCTTTTATTGATCGGTTTGCGCAAAAGTTATAGCGTCTACAAAATAGGGATATTGTTATGGCATTTTTATTAATAATAATTTTTTACTAGTAATTGCGGCAATCATCGATTTTTATCGTGACTGTGACATTATCCTGGGCACATCGGACACTTTTGGCACATTTTTGGGTCCATTGTCATTTTTACAGCAATCAGTGCTATAAAAATGCACTGATTACCGATTTACATAAGCATTTCCGCCTTCTTCCTCACCGTGACACGATCGCGGGTATGCTTGCGGACATCGAGTCCGCGGAACCCATGGTTGGAGTCACAGAGCTTGCGGCGGGCGCGCGTGTCCAAAATAACGCTTCTTAAAGGGGACGTATATATACGTCCTTGTGCCTGCCCGTGCCATTCTGCCGACGTATATCTGCATATGGTTTAGGAGCAGCTGTCCTCCTCTGACTCGCTGTTGTCTCACCGACAGTCCCATTCACTTTAATGAGACAGCTGGTGATGTGGAGGTGACACAACAAGGTGAGAGATTTTTACTCCAAAAACATTTAAAAAAAAAATTGCAATAAGCGTATTTGATCGGTTTTTGCGCAAAAGTTCTAGCATCTACAAAATAGGGAATAGAATTATGGCATTTTTATTTTTTTACTAGTAATGGCGGCGATCTGCGTTTTTTATTGTGACCGTGACATTGCGGCGGACAATTGGACACTTTTGACACATTTTTGGGACCATTCACATTTATACAGCGATTAGTGCTGTAAAACGGCACTGATTACTGTGTAAATGTGACTGGCAGGGAAGGGGTTATCACTAGGGGGCTTGAAGGGGTTAATATGTTCCCTAAAGTGTGTTCTAACTGTAGGGGGGGGGGACTCACAAGGGGAGGAGACCGATGTGTGTTCCTCTGTACTGGGAACACACATTTGTCTCCTCACCGCTGACAGGACATGGATCTGTATGTTTACACACACAGATCCATGGTTCTGCCATAATTGCGGGCAATCGCAGGTGCCCGGCGGACATCGCGGCCGCTGGGCACGCACACCGGGTCCTGAGCAAAGCGGCGCGCGTGCGCCCCCTAGCCGCCTGGGAAGGCAAGGACATCATTTGACATCCACCCGGAGGGAGGGTTCCCGCCAATGTCATTTTACAATGACAAGGGTTAAAGAAGTTCTAAAGCCTAAAAATGTTTAGCTTTTTTTACCTGTATTTCCTGCATTAAGGTAAAAAATGTTTAGGTAAAAAATATCAAGCTTACATACTTGAGCCCTCACTAGATCCAGTGCTGTACCCATCTATGGCAGCTCTCCCCACTCTCACAGGCTTTGCTGAGGCAGCAGGAGCCACTGGCTTCTGCAGTTGTCAGTCAAATCCTGTGACTATAGACGCAGGCAGCGTGGCTTGGGATTGAGGCCACAGATACGCCACAATAGAAGATGGCTTCCTTTGGTGGTGCACAGAGAAGAGGAGAGCCAAGAGCGCTTGCGGGTGACCCCAGAAAAGGAGGATCGGGGCAGCTCTGTGCAATTTTTTTGCACAGAGCAGGTAAGTACAGTGGAACCTCGGATTACGAGCATAATCTGTTCCAGGAGAATGCTCGTGATCCAAAGTACAAAGCGAGCTGCCCCATTGAAGTCAATGAAAACGAAAAAAAAAATGTTTCCGTATTGACTTCAATGGGATGCAATACCGCATGCGACCAAAGGGGGGGCGTCGGAGAGCCTCAGAAACCGCCGAAAAGGCCCAAAGACTTCCTACCCGAGATTTGCTGAGGTCAGCCGTGCTGTCCCCGGGCCTTTCCGTGCATTTCCAAACAGCTGCGAACGGTCGACGTTCGGCTTTGCTCGGCTCCGGCGCCCCCCCACCTTAGGCCAAAAGCGGTACTGCACACCGCTTTGGCTTGAATCGTGCTTGTTTTGCGAGACAACACTCGCAAACCGAGTCAAGATTTTTAAAAATACAGTGCTCGTATTGTGAAACACTCCTTGACCGCGTTACTCGCATTCGAGGTTCCTCTTTATAACATGTTCATTATTTTAAAAAAAATAATAATAATTAAACTTCACAATCACTTTAAGCTAATTGTGGTGCATTGTAACAGGAAATTTTTAAAAACCCTGTCTGAATGTTATTGTTTTTCCCCGATAGGATGTGCCAGGGGTCAAAAAAATTAAACAGACCTTTTGTAAAAGTTCATTGAGGGATGTTAGGAGGTGAAGTATTTTTCCCTATATAAAAACAGGTCATGCCACGTTTTGTAGTCTAGAATGTACTAAAAAGATGCACATGCCCAAGGGTGGTAATATCATATAAGTTTATGGCCATCTTTGACTGCTGCAAATGAGATCTGAGCAGTATTTGTAAGAAGCGGACAATATAAGATATGTTATTCAGGTAGAACCACGGTTTCTTTGACAGCAGTCAAGTGGGACCCACTGCTAAATTAAGCCTCAAGCAGTTGGTAAGCAGGTATATGAAAGGACTTACTAGCAAAAAAAAACTCCTAGGACAGCAGGCCCATCGTGACAACATAACTGAGCTTTTCTAAAAATTCAGTACAATGTTTATTAAATTGGGCATAAGTACATCTAACCCCAGTGTCCCGGTCACCATAGGGAATATTTACTTTCACTTTCCTGTCCTAAAGAAACAAAGGGAAGAAAAAGAAAATCTGTGCTAAGTGAACTGCAAGCTGTGACCTGTACACGTATCCCCAATGGAAACATTTCCCTCTGGGTGTGTTTGTAAAATTTGGGGGGGGGGGGGGGGTCAGCAATTTTATGTCTAGGCCAAGTGAGGATGAATCTCTTCAGATAGTAAGAAAGAAAAAAAAGTGTCAGTTACATTAGCTACATCAAATATGCCAGCTTGTTATTCAAAACTTTTATGTTGGGGCGAGAGGGGATGGAGCTCAGCTAGTTTTGCTAGCTTGTTTTCTTGTTAACGAGTGTCTATACATAGACTGCATTAGTTTTCTGTGTCTTTTGTTTTGAAAAACTAAATTATATTACCAAAATTTATAAAAAAAAATAAAAAATCAACTGAGAAATCACAAACAGGAGATGAGCACTCTGTGCTTTTTTAAGTCTCTACTACGTCAATGGATGAATTGTATGGTAATCCAGATACAGCAAGCATGCCTATATGATGGACACTGGTGTGTAATGGGTTTCTGAAGCTCATAGTGTGCAGGAATATCAGTGTAAGTAATTTGTGTCCAGCAGAGGAGCCTAAACAACTGTGAAAGACTCAAGGTAAAGCTGGAGTTCAACTTAAAGTGGTTGTAAACCCACTTTTTGTACTTTTACCTACAGGTAAGCTTATAACAAGGCTTACCTGTTGGTAAGGAGAATATCTCCTAAACCTGCACGGTTTAGGAGATATTCCCCTCCCAATGCGCCGCTGCGCATTCGCAGGGGGGATCTACGGCGAAAGGACCGGCAGCCGCCGGACCTTGCCGAGTTTTCAATCTCCCGCGCGCACGCGTGGGAGTGACGTCATCGCCGCTCCAGCCAATCACAGCGCTGGAGCGGCGATACCCGGAAGACACGCCGAGGCAAGATGAAATCTCGCTCGGCGTGAACCAGGTAAGTGCTACGCACCTCGTTCCGAGGTAAGTATTTCATAATGAGCTAATATGCGGTGCAGGAGGAAAAAAAATAAAAAATTTCATGCAGGTTTACAACCGCTTTAAGGTGCAAAAATACAATGACCAGCCAGTTCTGTAAAATAAAACTCCTGATCTGCCACAATTGTATTCTGCTTCTGACTTTTTGTCTCTACCGAACTCATAAACATCCCTCCACAGCTCTTATTCAGCAGGATCATGTTCAGCGCTGTAATGGACTAGCTTCAGAGGCTTACTAACCTACTACACGATCGTCAGGCATATCCATGTTAAAATATCAAGACAATTCTAAACTCACTCAAAATTTTTGAACTTCTTCTTGACTTGGGGGCTTACTTAAATTATATCAAAAAGCCAAAACTTTTTATTTTTTCCCTAATTTTTGGAAAGAGTAGGGGCCTTCTGTCAGTTTTCTTGTCATCTGTGTCCTATTAGGAAAGTAGTCTTTACTTCCTGTCCTGTAGAATCACCATAAATAAAAAAAGTCAGATGCTGATAGACTATTAGCTTTCTTTTACAAAAGTGTTATTGATAGAAAAGTAGTCACATCAGGTTAGTGCAACAATGGGATGGTTACATCAAACATGAAATGGAAAGGGGAATCCCAGCAAGCGGGATGCCAAATACATTGTACAACATTCAATGACACAAGTAGAAAATAAGAGAGAAAAAAAAAAAAGGGGGGGGGGTGCAAATATACATAATTCTACTGTACTGTGATCGTATAAAACACACAAAAAAACACAGCTGTTAAGTATGTATCCCCCATTTGGTCTCTCAAAGTTAGGTATCCTGTATCAATGTAACCATCGTCACTAAATTGACTCCAAAACATCAGGAGTCTTACAAAAAAAGTACACAGAGATAGGAAAAGAAGTAGATAGACTACAGGGAGTAGGGGGGGGGACCTACAAGAGAGAGAAGAAACAAAAGAGGGAGAAGAGGGTCAGAAAAAAAGGGGGGGGAGCATCCCGAGACACTTAGATTGAGAAAAGTTGACTATCAAACCTGGAGGGTTGGTGTTTCAAAATCCATGGTTGCCAAACCCTAAGAAATTTACTGTGGGTATCAGAGGTGAAAGACTCCAATTTTTCGCTAAACATAAAATCGTTAATGCGATTTTTAACTGCCTCGAAGCTAAGTACGGGTGTTTTCCAAGCTCTCGCAATGGTCAACTTAGTAGCATTAAAGAGGTGCTGGGCTAATTAGCATTCCGGGCAGAGAAGTTCAAGGATGGGAAGAGGGTCTCTCCTTAGGTTGGAATGGAACATATTACGTAGAAGGGAATAGACTCTGCATACCTTAGGACATGTCCACCAAATATGGGCCATTGTACCTTCCATTGAGCAACCCTGATAACAATAAGTGGAGTAAGAAGGGATAAAGTGAGCTATTCTGGCTGACGTATAAAGACTATTAGCTTTCATTACTTGTCACATTGGTGATCATGACCCCCCACCACTCTATTAAAATAAAAATAAAAAAGTTTTGCCTTTAGTTAGACCTTAAAGTGATGTTCCACTCAAAAGTGGAAGCTCCGCTTATTTGCTTCCTCCACCCTCTCTGGTGCACATTTGGCACCTTTCGGGGGGGGGGAACCTGTCCCCATTTCCAGGAGACCTGGCTGCACGTCAGTTATAAAGTGCAGCACGCTTCGTGCATGCGCAGTGTGGAACCATTTGTGAAACCGAAAGACTTCACTACCGGTATCCCTTACCACGAATGGTGGCGGCAGCATCCGAGAGTGTGGACAAGCCACACTAACTAGAGGAGCAGTTCAACACACAACTGCAACAATACAGGCAATCTATGTTCGATGTTTGTGATTCTGCTAAATCATTTCCATTTCATTTTTAGGCATTAAGCACAATTTTACTTTTCTTCATAAAACAACAATATATTTGATACATGTGATCCAAGTAAAGATTTTAGTAGATATTTGCAGTTTGGTAAATAGTTATGGACAATAATTCTGTCCCAAGGGTATTTGCCACTCAGCTAACAGGTATTCAAATGACTCACCCTTGGAAAATGCATGCTAGTTTAATCATGATTTCTCCTACTCTAAAAGGTAAGTAAGGAAACTAGTTTGGTTGTAGTGTTCAAAAGGAAACTAGTTGGATTGTAGTGTTCAGGTATCTTCGTAGAAGAATTGTTTTTGGATATCTACACAGCAATGGCTGTTTGGTTTTATTTACTTTGCACGTACATAATTTTTAAACAGAAATCATACCAACTATAGAAAGGATCATGTGAACATCCACAGCCCTTTCTTATCATAGCCAATTCTTTAAATTAAAAGTGAACTTCTAAACATAGCCCAAATTCCAATGGACAAATTATCATCATTAAAGATTTCCAATGCTGTTAGCACTTTGCAGATGTCTGTACATCTGCATTTCCTAGTACATATCACTATAAAATGTCCTGCTCAACAGACTGTACAATACAGGGATACACTGAGACTGTGAACTCTAAACTTTCAATTACAGAAGTGGTAATAGGTTCCACGGAAATCACCAAATATAATAGTGAGGTCGGTTTGAGTAAAAAATAAGGCAACAGATCCACTTCCTTACATGCCTATTATGTACAATGATCTTCAGTTTTCTTCCTGGACAGTACGATGTCTGAGCAGTACACCTAGGGTCAGAGCTGTCTGCTGTTGTAGAAGAATGCAGTGTGCAAAGCTTGGGAAAGTGCAGCCCTGCTGCTCCATGTCAACATTCCACCCCTTCTGCATTTCCCAAGGTCTCAGGCAGAAAACCCTTTTTTGTTCTTATCAGCTCAAACAAGAACAATGAATTCCACTAGCCTACAAGAATGTGACAAGGTGCCAACAAAGCCAACCAGGAAGGTGATGTATGACCTATAGGCTACAGCTCAGATAGATTACACAATTCATTATTACATAGCAATAATCTGCATTTCATATAAACATTTGGGCTTCAAATAGGGTGGCGATATAAACAATGCAGAATCTCCATGTTGCCTTTGTTTGTGTACACAAGTAGCCACATTTCTCAAAGCTGAAATCTGGTGAAGTGGCTTACCAAAAGAGTGGATTGCCATTTAATGCCATGGGATCAGTGAAATAAAATGATTTTTACAAAAAAACACAAAATTCAAATCAAAATAAAAGTGAGAATTTGGAATATATATATATATGTGTGTGTGTTTTTAAGTTCCTACTCAATTATTTTGATTTTCTAAACTTTAGTAGGGGTCATATTGACACAAATTTTTTACCACAGCAAGAGGAAATTCAAAGTAGGGAGGAAATTGTTTCCTAAAATTAATCAATTTCTAACAGCATATGTGTTTTTGGTTTGGTAAAGTCCATTCTTTCCAAAAACCATCAAAAACAAACAGGATTTTTAAGTACTTTCGAGCAACATTTGTCAAGACGTCAAATGTACTGAGCATTTTTGTACAAGTGTTTGTACAAATATTTATATGAACGTTCATTCGAAAATCTACTAGTCTATACCCAGTTTTACTTCTCTCGACAATTAATTACAGTACACAAGTACAGGACCTCTAAAGGCATTAATAATGTGTGGGCTCAAAGGGGCTGTAAAGGTTTGTTTTTTATTTTCTAAATAGGTTCCTTTAAGCTAGTGCATTGTTGGTTCACTTACCTTTTCTTCGATTTCCCTTCTATATGTTTTTTTTCTTTGTCTGAATTTTTCACTTCCTGTTTCAATTCAGTAAGCTTGCCCCCATCATCCGAGCCGTTCTGGCTGGTGGTTAGTCAGCCAGAACAGCTTACTGAGAAGGAGCAGGAAGTGAGAAATTCAGACAAAGAAAAAAAACATTTAGAAGGGAAATCGAAGAAAAAAAGTAAATAAAACAACAATGCACTAGCTTAAAGGAACCTATTTAGAGAATAAAAAACTAACCTTTACAACCCCTTTATTGTGGTTCTTAAAGCGGGAGTTCACCCATTTGTGTTTTTTTTCCTCTTTTCCCCATAGCTGGATGCTCGTTTTGTCTAGGGGAATCGGCTATTTGTTTTAAAATATGAGCAGTACTTACCCGTTTTCGAGATGCATCCTCTCTGTCGCTTCCGGGTATGGGTCTTCGGGAGCGGGCGTTCCTTCTTGATTGACAGTCTTCCGAGAGGCTTCCGACGGTCGCATCCATAGCGTCACTAGTAGCCGAAAGAAGCCGAATGTCGGTGCGGCTCTATACTGCGCCTGCGCACCGACGTTCGGCTTCTTTCGGAAAATCGTGACGCGATGGATGCGACCGTCGGAAGCCTCTCGGAAGACTGTCAATCAAGAAGGAACGCCCAGTCCCGCAGCCCATACCCGGAAGCGACGGAGAAGATGCATCTCGTAAACGGTAAGTACGGATCATATTTTAAAACAACTAGCCGATTCCCCTAGACAAAACGAGCATTAATCTAAGGGGAAAATGTGTTCTCCATGGGTGAACCTCCGCTTTAAGCATAATACAAACAAAGAAAATATCGGACCAATGATCGTAATTTTTTCATGTCAGTCTCATATCAAAAACCAACAGGTTATTTACCAGCTGGCCATCATATGACATCCTTGTCTTTCAGTAGGGATATCTGAATGATGCCTGTAGCTGCAGGCATCATTCAGATATTGTTTTTTTCCGCCGGTGATTCCCTTCACCATAAGAACAATTATAGCGGCTGTTCAGCCGCTTAATCGTTCTTACAGGTGGCAGGACATCCCCCCTCCTGCCACCCTCCGGTGCATCTTTCGAGTCAATCCGCGACCGAGTGAAAAAATTTGCCGCTGGTGGACGTTAGCCATAGAGATTTTCGAAGGACGGATGGTCCCTGGCAATCTCTATGACTCTCGGAGGCCCAGATGCGATATTATGACGTCACATCCAGGCCAAAGTAAGTAAAACAATGCCGGGGACATGGCAGGAAAGCATCAGATCATTCACTTTTTTTTGCTCTGCCAGCCTGGAGGAGATAGACCCCATATCTCTCCATAAAGAGGACAGATCACACACAATTCCTAATACAAGGGATGTTTACATTCCTTGTAAATTAAATAAAAGGAATAAAAGTGATCAAAAAAACAAAATAATGTAAAAAGATAAGTGTAAAAAATAAAATAACATAAACAAATAAAAAAAATTAAAGTGCCCCCGTCCCCGCGAGCTCACACCCAGAACCGATCGCATGCATAGGTTGCGCCCGCATATGTAAACAGTGTTCAAACCACACATGTGAGGTATCACCACGAACATTAGACCGAGAGCAATAAGTCTAGCAATAGACCTCCTGTGTAACTCTAAAACTGTAACCTGTAAAAAAAATAAAGCGTCGCCTATGGAGATTTTTAAGTACTGAAGTTTGGCCCCATACCACAAGTTTGCGCAATTTTAAAGCGTGACATGTTAGGTATCTTTTTACTCAGCATAACATACCGGTAATTTTTTCACATTATACAAAAAAATTGGACTAACTTTACTTTTTTTTAATTAATATTATTATTCATGAAAGTGTTTTTTCACTTAGAAAAATTGCTGCGCAAATACCGTGTGACAAAAAAGTTGCAATGACCGCCATTTTATTCCCTAGAGTCTCTGCTAAAAAAAATATACATAATGTTTGGGGGTTCTGAGTAATTTTCTAGCTAAAAAAGAATTATGATTTTTACATGTATGAGAGGAGTGTAATGCCGCGTACAGACGGTCGGTAATTCCGACAACAAAACAGTGGCTTTTTTTCCGACGGATGTTGGCTCAAACTTGTCTTGCATACACACGGTCACACAAATGTTGTCGGAAATTCCGAACGTCAAGAATGCAGTGATGTACAAGACGTACATTGAGCCGAGAAAAATGTAATTCAATAGGCAGTGCGGCTCTTCTGCTAGATTCCGAGCATGCATGGAATTTTGTGCGTCGGAATTGTGTACACACGATTGGAATTTCCGACAACAAAACTAGTTGTCGGGAAAATTTGAGAACCAGCTCTCAAATGTTTGTTGTCGGAAATTCCGACAGCAAATGTCCGATGGAGCCTACACACGGTCGGAATTTATAACAACAAGCTCCCATCGAACATTTGTTGTTGGAAATTCCGATCGTGTGTATGCAAATACTATACTAATTACAAAATCGTTTGTTCTGTTATTTTTGTGCTTGTCCCTTCAGATATTTTTGCTTCATCGCCTCTCATATGCTATGTACTAATGAACAGATTTTCGGACAATCCATTCAAATTTTTTTTTTTCTGCTATTCTCATGGTGTATATGGGAATTTAAGTCTGAATTTTGGAAAGGAAAAGAAAAACATGCGTGTACACACACATACACTTTGAAAGTTGGTGTTTAATGACGACAGTACAGATGATTGGGTTTTAGGTGACCTGACCTTGCAGTAGATCTCACAAACAGACAACAGGAATGCTTTGAAGTTTAATGATAAAACACATATTTTGTTCAAAGATTTTTATCTCAGGTCCATGCTGTATGGAGTTCCAGCAAATCTGTATGTTCTGTAAATTTCTAACATTTGTATAACAAAATGCAAGTAAACATTTAGATCAATAGAATGAACTTTGCAATTGTCCTGGTGAGTTTTTCTTCAACATTTTACAAACATGAAATTTGCTTCTATTTGAAATAATTCTGTTAACAGTGTTTAGCCAACAGTTATGATCAGATCTGTTAGATCTGCATTTTTTTAATTCTACTAACCACAGGAAAGCCATCCAAGAAATAAGACATACTGGTAACTAGTATAATATGCATTTATATTGCACAAACTTGATAGAAAATTAATTGTAAGACCATTTTACTGCAGTGGAACACAAGGAATAAATGTCCCATAAAATAAGAACTGCTTTAAAAAAAAAAAAAAAGGCAGTTTTTGCTAAATGAAAAAAGTTACTTCTATGCCCTTGCATGTTTGAAGGTACCAATTACAGCTTATGTTATTTAAACTGGTTACATTTATTACATTTAACAAAATATTGTCATAATCGACTCAAAATAAGGATGGGATATGTGTTTCTTAAAGGGGTTGTAAAGGTCTGTGTTTTTTCACCTTAATGCATCCTATGCATTAAGGTGAAAAAACACCTGGCTGTCATGGGCCCCCCATTTTAATTACCTCAGCCCGTTCACCTGCTGTGCGCGTCCCCCAGCGTACTCTTCTCCACGGAGTCTGGCCATTGATTGGATAGATTGATAGCAGTGCAGCTATTGGCTCCCGCTGGCTGCTGTCAATCACATGCAATGATGCAGCCGCCGGAGGTGGGACCGAGTCATACACTCGGCCTTTATGGACGCCAACTGTATGACACGGGAGCGTGTCCGCAAGTTTACCCCCTCGGGAAAGAGCTTCCCCTTGGGGGTTGGCTTTAGCGGGGAGGAGCCAAGACAGCCGCCGAGGGACCCCAGAACAGCAGGATTGATGCCACTCTGTGCAAAACGAAACTGCACAGTAGAGGTAAGAGGTTTGTTATTTAAAAAAAAAAAAACCCTTAGAACCTCTTTAATATAAAGTTGCCATAGCCATGTCAGATTATGCCTGTGAAGAGAAATAATGATTAATAAAAGGATTTCCAGTAAAAAAAACAACTTTTTGGCCGATGATATTGAGATCAGAGCTCTGTGGGGCCAAACCTTTACTTCCAGGACTCTTTGCTCTTCTTTACACTGAAGGGGGTTCTTGATGACATTGACCTACACAAGGTAGGTATACTGCATCAGCAAGGTCTCTCCCATGCAAAGATTTCAAAGCAGACTGGGGTTTCAAGATGTGCTGTTCAGTGAGTGGTTTGACAAGGAAACTTAAAGCGGTTGTAAACCCACTAACATGGACATATACGCCTTCACCTTCAGGTGATTGGACACTGGCAAAGCTTTAGGACACGCCTCCGGCTCCACTATAGCCCCACCCCACTCCGTGAGTCCTCAGGAAATGTAAGAGAGATTGAACAGTGTCCTGTAATGTACTGCAAGATATTGAATCGTAAAATACAGAACAAAGGCAGAGTATTCATACACCATGGGACATCCCCAAGCATTAAATAGAAAGGAAGTGCACCAATGAGGCAAACAGAGCTGTGCTAACAGGCCCAAACAAGGGTCAGAAGACCCAATCTCAGAGCTGCTGCCGGAGCCTTGCGGCCAAAAGCTGTATCAGCAAAAGAACAGATGTCCACCAATTGAACTTGGAAAAAGTATGAACAGAAGACCCAGTGGCGCCTTACACAACTGGGCTAAAGAGGCTTGTGCTGAAATGCCCAGGAAATGCTCACCACTCTGGTGGAATAGGCAAATAAAAGTACAGGAGGAGAAATTTTCCTTTGATAATATAAGCTCTTGCAATCAGGTTTTGTGTCCAGCGATTAATGATGGAGAGGCTTTGTTGTAGAGTTCTTGAATTGGGTAAATGGTACTGCTATGACGGAGGCTACCATTAGGTCAAGAACTCTCATGGTGAATCTTAACATGGGATGTCTCTTAAATCTCAAACGTTATTTTCTGGGAGAAAGATTTTTGCTTGGTATGAGTTCAGAACCAGACCCAAATATTTTATGTGAAGGGAAGGAAAGAGAAAAGATTTGTGAACATTTAGGCAGCCTGTGACTTAGCTGGAGTTCTGAGAAGGGCAAGCTGAGGTGAAAAGGTGAGGTGTGAACACTCTGGGAACAGAGGATAGGCTAAAAGGGAAGCGTGACAAACTGGAAATGGTTGTCTGCTAATGCGAAGGGCAGAAAGCACTAAAGAGGGAAGTTAAAGGGAACATGAAAATAGACAATCTTGGATGTCCACATATGCCATATATTCCCTTTGACTTAGAGAGGCAATTACTGACCTTGCATATTTCATGTGAAATTTTTGAATTTAAAGAAATTTATTGAGAGATTGTAAATCCAGAATAGTACGAATACCCTGTTGGGTTTTGGTACCCTGAACAGCCCTACTAACTTTGGCAGGACCTGTGCACAATTACTCTTCCTGATCTGATGTTCTGCCAGCCTGCCTGCGACTGCATCACCTGCTGCAAGCATTCCTATCAACACTTGCCAGCACTCGTTTTTATCCTGTCCCTCTGTACCCTCTTTTACATCTTCAGTAGGACCTGGGCTGGAGATACAAGAGAGGCCTACCTCGTCATTTTAGTCTCCGGTCAGATACGTGACACTCCCTCTTCAATAGAATGACAATATGGGGAAGAAAAATCTTCCACAGCTAACTCCGACAATAAGAGAAACAAACTCCTGAAGCTTGATACACAAGCAAAAATGTTGGTATAATGTCTGTAATACTCCTGAAAACTTCCTGAACAAAACATGCTTCAAAAATGCTTCTAAATGCTAACACTCTACTAAGGTTTGAATGCAGGCTAGGGGGAAGGCTGTAGATAAGACAACCCCCTGTTTTTTCCACAGTGCAGTGCCTGAGCAGTTAAATGCAAGGCTTGAGTACTCTCACATGGGGACAAGTGAAGCTTGTATAGCTGTAAGCAAGCAACTTTATAAAAGTCACAGAAATGTTTGTGGGTTATGAATGGAAACAGCAGAGGGGAGTGGGAAAGAAGAGACTCCTTGCGAATTCTGCTATCAAGCAAATGGTTACTATTCCAGGCAAACAATAGATTTGCTATAAAGCGGACACGATCTTCAAGTGGAACTACAGTCATTTCAAAAAAATACAAATATTGTATCTGCAGACTTTTAATCAGCCAGTATTTCACCGGTCTTCAGATGTTTTATACCGCTATTTTGGCTATGGTGACTTCCTGTTTCACAGCCAGTGTTTCGTCAGATATGGCGACCCGTCAGAAAGTGTAATGGAAGTGATGTTTTACTGCCGCCATCTTGCTACACCCTGCACTCTTCCATAGTAAGCATACACTGAGAATGCGGTAAGTGAAGTAAGTGACAGTAAAGTGAGTTTATATAGTCAAATACAGTACTTACAACTCAGTTTTACTGTTTAGATGTTGAATTTTAAAAGCTGCGACATGCGTGCGGATCTTACAGGTTTGTCAATCTGACAAAAGTGTGCTGCTTTTTTAAATTCAACATATAAACATTCACAAAGAGTTCTAAGTACTGTATTTCACTATATAAAGTCAGTTTACTGTTGTTAACAAAAACGTGTAAAAATACAAAACTGCTGTGGGTGTAAAAAGATGTCAGTTAACCCACTTCTCACTATATCCTTACTATGGACGAGTGCAGGGTGTAGCAATATGGCGGCGATAAAACATCACTTCCGCTCCACATTCTCATACCTAATAGTTATATAGTTAGTCAGGTTTAAAAAATTCACAAGTCTATCAAGTTCAACCGACAGAGAAAAAAAACCTCTATATACACAATCTTGCATCCACAGGTGATCCAGAGGAATGCCAAAAAATATCCAGTAAAGGATGACCCAATATCCTCCAGCAAGGGAAGAAAATGCCCTTTTGATCCTCCAGGAGACAATTGGATATGCTTTATATCAACTACCTCTAGTATTACCTTATTTCAAGGTCCCACGGTCTTCCTTCCCAACACCTGTTCAAGTTGGGATGTCTGGACCCCCCATGCCTTTCTTCTTTCTGGTCTGTGGTCTCCCACTTATATTGTTGCCATCTCCCTTGCCACTGTGATCATGTGCAATGAAGGTCACCACTTGCCCTGCATGTGATGACGTAGGAGTGTCCACTTACATTTCAGTGCTGAAGGGAAGATATTCAGACCACTGGTTGGCTATTACTCTGTTATCTTACCCTCTACAACAAAACAAACATTGAATCGTTCATCAGCTGTTGTTGGGGGGGGGGGGTTACTATATTTGTGAATGTCTGTAGTTCAGCTGTAATATAGTTTGTTTCATTATCCAAGTAGCATTTCACCATGAACAAAAATAAAATTTCTTTAGTAAAATTATTGTGCATTGTCAGGGAAAAGCAAATGCATAATCCTTAGAAAAGCGTAATTATATTTTAAAGTAAACTCGTACTGGAAAAAAAGAAGGTGAAACAAAAATGGTGGATAGGTTTAGGCTTTGTAGGATCCCAGCACCTAGCCCAACTACTTCAGAAAAACGCTCAAAAGCACCCTAAAATTTAAGGCATATTATTTCATGGTAGCAGGAGATAGGCACTCTGAACATCCCACAATGTAATACTCAATACTAGATCATCCTATCCAGAGGCCAGAGTAACCAGGGAGCTCCACATAACCACACTGACATGATTTTAACATGCAAGGGCACATTGATTCCAGTCCCAAGCATTGTGCGTCAAGGAGATATCTGTAAATAATCACTTTTTAGCACAACAACAAAAAGGTATGTTTGGGTGCCTTATGGTGCCTACCACCAATAACGTAGCGTGGACCAGTAGTCTTCTTCCACTGTACAGGTAAACTTAAAATTGCCCCTGGAAGAAGCCTAGTGTAGCAGTGGTTAGCTTTATGAGTGCAATGAAAAACGGTTGATGCCTTGCTTAGTTTGATTAAATAATTACATAAAAAAAAAAAAAAAAGGAAGAGCAAAACACCTGTCTGCTGGAAGCTTATCTTGTCTGTCTTGGGACTAGTAGGCAGTTTCTAAGTCAATTATCTCACTCACAGAAATACTGAATGGATGATTCACTGCACTGGAATTAACATTCAGGTTGTGAGTCACAAAATGACAGCCTCCATCGGAAAGTTATTTAGCTTCATCATAGATTTCGTTAGGGCCAACAACAGTTTGGAGTGCTTCAAATGGTTTGTTAGGGCTTATGCACACTTCAGCTCAAAGAACTTCAAAAAAGATGCTCCTACAGGCGTTTGAGCTTTTATTTTCCTGGAAACTCCTCCCTATGTTAGTAAATGTGTCCATGCACACTATAGGCATTTTCAGGAGTTTACAGGCATATAAGCTTACAGGCAGAAGAAAAAAGAACAAACATTTTGTTTTGTTTTTGCCGGTAAGCTCCTGAAAACACCTATAGTGTGCATGAACACATTGGCTAACACGGAGGGGAGTTTTCAGGCAGAGAAAAATAAAAGCTCAAAAGCCTGTAGGAGCATCTTCTTTGAGCTGCAGTTTGCATTAGCCCTTACACCTTGGCAACATAGGCATTTCATGGGCACATCACTGTTGGGTCCAGCACTAGCCCACCACAATCTCCATTTATTGCTGTGGGTTTTTTGTATCCGTAAGTATTTTTCTCTGCACTCATAGGCAACCAGAGTGGTGGGCGAATGAAAGGGAGGAAAATAAAAGTAGTTTCAGGGAGCATGGCACATCCAAAATACACCAAAACCTTCAAATGCAATAATTAAACTGTGTATCTTATCCAACACTCCTTCATTATAACAAGTTTTTTTACATACATTTTGTATATAAAGCACCAACATGTTATACAGTGCTTTACAAAGTACATAGGACCATCCATTTTAGCCCCTGTGCCCAAATGAGCCTACAAATTAAGGTTCCCATCACAGCTCTAGAACAATCTGCTCAATTCTCAGTTATCCTACCACTAGGGTTTTTATGTACTGCGAGCTAGAGGAGATCTACAGAAACAGAGAAAATATACAAACTCTATGCAGATGGGGTCCCCTGTGAGAGTCAAACCCAGGACCCAAAGCTGCTAGTCACTAGTGATGACTTATGTACTGACACATTTAACAGCAAAAGTTCAACAACTACTAATGCAGCAAGTGATCGTTGAATTCTGTTCAGTAGTGAGCCCTTGGACCAAGGCAGTAGCTTGGTAGTAGTACAATATATGACTCATTTAGCAATGCCACAAACACACAATTATTATGAAATACAGAAACTGTATAATCCTAAAATCAGTATGAAAATGTGTATTATCTTGCAATAATTTCTGTCAGTGATTGAACAGAGTTAAGTATTTGTCTGTGGGTTTCAAACCAATACAGAAACACTAGAAGCACTAAAGCTGCCACTGCCTTTGAAGGTACAAACTCCAGAGACTGTATGTCCCAGGTAAGTGACTAATGATGCAAGGATAAGGATGACAACCCTATAGATTGAATCTTAAAGATGAAGGCCCGGATTCACAAAGCACTTACGCCGACGTATCTCGAGATACGCCGCGTAAGTGTAAATTTGCGCCGTCGTATCTGTGCGCCATACCCACAGAACTAGATACGCCTGAAAATAGGCTTCTTCCGACTGACGTAACTTTCCTATGCCATCGTATTGTGGGCGCATATTTACGCTGGCCGCAAGGGGAGCTTCCATTGATTTACGAATCGAATATGCAAATGAGGGAGATACGCCGATTCACGAACGTACTTGCGCCCGGCGCATTCATATACGCGGTTTACATAAGTCGTACGTCCGGCGTAAAGTTAAGCCTCATAAAGCAGGGGTAAGTCATGTTAAGGTATGGACCAGGGAACAGCCGTCGGATTTTACGTTGTTTACGTAGTAGTACGTGAATGGGGCTGGGCGTAGGTTACGTCACGTCGTAGGCAGTGATTCGACATATCTTATGGAGTATTTTAGACGTGATTCTGAGCATGCGCACTGGGATGCGTCCACGGTACGGCGCATGCGCCGTTCGTTCTGCCCATCATTTGCATGAGGTCACGGTTCATTTAAATGGATCACGCCCACCTACTTTGAATTAGGCAGGCTTACGCCGAATAATTTACGTTACGCTGGCGCAACGTAGGGAGCAAGTGCTTTGTGAATACTCTGCTTGCCACTCTGTGTTACGTCGGCGTAGCGCATATGAGATGCGCTACGCCGCTCTAAAGATGCGCCGATCTACGTAAATATAGCCCGAAGTCAGCAGAGGGAGCTCCCATTTTTCACTTAATATAAATGAAGAAATAAAAAAAATAAAAACCCATTCTGAGCCAAGGGTAAAACGAAAATGACAGCTGCACACAAACAATATCTGAATACAAAATATATGTGACAATACTTAAAAAAAAAAAAGGTTCACTAGCTCTTTAAATATAATAATCAAGCAATCCACATATACATAGAGGAGGAAAAAATCCAATAAAGTCCACTAACATGAAATAAAGCCTCTACAAGTGATGTTCATATTAATTATAAATATTCCTGTGCAAATCCCAAAAGAAGTCAGTGTCGGGAAAACCAGCGACAACAGTTGTGTGGAAATGTGTTGGGTAGAGCTTGTGGCCAATGATGTTTTTGTGCACGCTGGCAGAAGTTCCGGCAGAGTCATCTTTGTTTCTGTCAAAACGGGTTATCGATTTCCACATGTGCTTCTATGGGTTGCACCATGAAGTTTTGTTCTTCCTCTTTTATATAAATACTTACCATTTTTGATGCTGATGTGGAGCGTAAAGAGAACCAGCTTGGTGGAGCCATAGAACAAATGTGAAGATAGTATAAGGGCTCACATTGAAGGGATATCTCATGGTGTATATCTGTGTTTTAGCTGAGCTCATTTGCCCGAGATCCAATCTTTCACGTAAAAAGTTTGTGTATGCTGGTGGCGTGGATACACAGCACAGGATTAGCACGGAATTAACATTATTTACAATGAATTTGAACGTCACTTTTAGAGACTATTTCACTTTAGTGGATTTATTGGATTTTTCCTCATCTATGAGTATGTGGATTGCTTGATTAATATATTTAAAGAGATAGTGCATTTTTTTTTTTTTTTTTTAGTATAAAAATATAAATGTACAGTATCCAAATACAGGCTCCTGAACTCTCCTTGTGTGCCTAAATAAATGGTCAAACTTAGCTTGAAGGAACTGTAGACACAGCATTCACATTCCTAACAGCTCTGCACAAGTGTTCCATCCCTAAAAATTCAAGTGCTGGAACTACAAATCTGCTGCAAAAGGAAAATATTTCCTCAAGAGCCACTACAATCACAGGAAAACAAGTATGAAATAACATTTACAAAATGCATAATTCTTACCCTGCAGAGCATGAATCTTGGCTCTCAAGCTTTCCAACATGCAAAGACCAATAAACATTTCACGGTACACTTACCCATTTTCTGGGGCGTCCTCTTGGACGTTTTTCGCCACTACCCTCTTCTTTCTAAAAAAAATAAATAAATTAAGAATCAGTTGATTTATTTACTAAATGTCACAAAATTACTGTCAGGGTTAAACATACCTTTGTGATGCGGTGCATTAATATGCAACTTACCATTATGTTCCATCTGAATGGCACCCCAACACACGAGTTGTAGCACACCATGATGCACAAACTCACTACCGTGTCTTGTGGTGCGATGCATGGAAAAAATGCTGCATGGCCCTTTTTGTCCCTTCGTGTGCATTGCCAGCCCATTCAAAATTAATAGACTGCCTTAACACAACGCATGGTATCACGTGACAATCTGCATTAAGGGCTCTTTCACACGTCCGTTCAGTTTTTCAGATCAGTTTTTTTTTCATCAGTTGATCCGTTTTTCCATCAGTTTTTCGTCAGTTTTTCATCAGTTTTTGCATCAGTTTTTGCATCAGTTTTTCCATCCGTTTTTTTTTTTTTGGGGCTTTTTACATGGAAAAACGGATGTTAGCGGAACAGATGATAAACGGATCATCCGTTAACGTCCGTTTTTCGTCCGTTCCGTTTTTTAGACGGAAGAAAAATAGGGTTTTCTTCCGTCCAAAAAAACGGAACTGAACGCAGATGGATGCTAATGGACGTTAGCGGATGCTCATCCGCTAACGGACGCTAGCCCATAGGGAAGCATTGCGGTCCGTTAACGGACGTCCAAAAAACGGACGAACGGAACGGACGTGTGAAAGAGCCCTAAAAGGAAACCTGAATAAGAGAACATGGAGAATAACACTGCTGACCTCTTTTGAAAATGCTAGTTGCCAGGAGGTCATGCTAGTCAAACAGCTTCAATACTTTTAGCAGCATTGACATAGGACAAGTATGCAAATCTTGGGTTCTGTCTTTCCAATTTGCATGTTTGATTCCAAAGAAAGCACGTGGCTTCACAGATATGCACTGCAGAAACATAAAATGCATTTTATTGCATGTTAATGCAACACTCAGGCCCCATACACACCATAGAATCTATCCGCAGATAAATCCCATCAAATGGGTTTCTGCGGATAGATCCTATGGTGTGTACACGCCAACGGATATTTATCCGCAGATAAATCTCCCCTGGAATGGATTTCCAGCAGATAAATATTTGTCGACATGCACAGAATATCTATCTGCTGGAATCCATTCCAACGGATGGATCCGCTCGTCTGTACAGACTTACCGGATCCATCCGTCCAAAGGGATTCCCCGCACGCGCCGTAATGAATAGACGCATGCGTGGAATTCCTTATATGACAGCGTCGCCGCGTCATAATAGCGGCGACGGCGCGACACGTCATCGGCAGAGGATTTCAGCGCGGATTTCAATGCGATGGTGTGTACACGCCATCGCATAGAAATCCTCTGAAATCTTAGAGAGGATTTATCCGCGGATACGGTCCGCTGAACCGTATTCGCGGATAAATTCTATCGTGTGTATGGGGCCTGAGACACTGTATTTGGCAACACATTAGTACAACAGTTGGCAATGCACCCATGCTACAGTTCACCAAAACACATAGGGGGGGATTTACTAAAACTGTAGCAGACAGAGGCTGAAACAGCTGTGTATAATAACCAATCAGCTTCTAACCTTCAACTTGCTCATTTGAGCTTTGGATATGAAAGCTGGAAGTTAATTAGTTGACATTCACAACTGTTCTGGATTCTGCCCGCTTCAGTCTTAGTAAATTACCCTCATAGCGTGTAGTTTGAAAGGAAGCCAGTGAGCAAAGAAGCACAGGAGGAACCCTACATTTATAGGATACGTTCACCTTTAAAATAAATGCAATTTTTTTTTAGAGGTATATAAGAATGTGCACTAATGATTTTTCTTAGAAGCCTGTAAAGCATTTTCACCTGTGATCAACAGATTGCAGGTTCAATGTCAGGCTCCTGCAGACACTCAGGATAGCTTTCTGCCCGTATCTCCCATGGGCAGACAGTTGCTTGAGATGAGCAAGATCAAGGAACTATAAGAGCATTAAAGCAGGGGTTCACCCAAAAAAAATAATTTTAACATTACATCTAGCATACTAAGGACATTTACCTTCGGCAGGTCATTCCCCCCCCCCCCCCCCCCGTACAAACCTTTATATTTTGATTTTGTCCAGGGCCTCCGGGTTCCGATGACTGCGGGACTAGGCGTTCCTATCCTTCGGTTCGATGATTGACGGCTTGTGAAACAGGTCCCCTGTCGCACAACGCGCATCACCAGATTTCCGGAAATAGCCGAGCCGCGAGCCGGCACTACACGGCACCTGCGCAGTCAGCTCTACACGGCGGGCGCAGGCGCCGTATAGTGCCGACTCGCAGCTCTGCTATTTACGGAAATCTGGTGACGCGCGTTGTGCGACAGGGGACCTGTTTCACAAGCCGTCAATCATCTTCCCCAAGGATAGGAACGCCCAGTCCCGCAGTCATCGGAACCCTGAGGCAGGGATAGGAACGCCCAGTGCCACAGTCATCAGAACGCGGAAGCCCTGGACAAAATCAGAATATAAAGGTATGTACGGAGAAAAAAAAAATTACCTGCCGAAAGTAAATGTCCTTAGTATGCTGGCTCTAATATTAGAAATTAGTTTTTAGGGTGAACCCCCGCTTTAACCAGCACCCTGACAGTTCATTGAGAACTACAAGCTGTTGTCTGCCACAATGGTAGACTGTACTTGCAGTCTATTCATTCAAAGGAAACCGAATGAATGAAGTGGATGTGTGGGCGGACGCCCGCACAGCCTTGATGTTTTAGAATTATGACAGCAAATGTAACTGGAAGATTTACCAAAGGTGTTTTGAAGAGTAGAGTAAAGCCAAGATATTGTACCCACGTTACTTTAAAGCAGGGGTGCCCAACTAGTGGCCCGGGTGCCACATGTGGCCCGCAGAGCCCTCTGATGTGGTCCGCGACCTCCTGCTCTGGTATAACGGGTTGACATAAGTCACAGCAACAGCTGGCGATACCTGATTGGAAGACTGTTATTAAAGGTAAGTTTATTACTAAAATCAGTGTGTATATATATATATATATATATATATATATATATATAGACATATCTGTTCTGCAGTGGTTGCTGGGCTGCTTTTAAACTGATTCACAGGTGCAATGCAGAACACCTGCGGGTTACCTGCACTGAGCCATAGACTTCTGTTATTACCTGTGGGTTGGTGCACTTCAGAAAGTGCACCACACCTTCAGGATATAATAGAAGTCTATGGCAAAGTGCAGCTAACCGCAGGAAAACCACAGGTGCACTACTTTGCACCCTCGGTGTGGGTATACCGCAGTGCATCAGTGTGAAAGCAGCCTTAGGCCCCTTTGACACGATCAGTCTGACCCAATTGGACCCTTCGTTCACCTCTATTGAGCCACAGATGTAAACGGACTGGTCGTTTATACACACTACCTTGATCCACAAAAAAAAACAGAAGAGGGATCCATCCCCTTCCATCTGGGAAGATCGGACCAATAGAGTAGAGTGGGCTGTGCCCCTGTCTGCTCTGCATATGCAGAGTGGACATGGGCCTGTCATCTGCCCGCTCCATTCATTGTGGCCCACGGCAGGTTACCAAGTCACTTCAGTGGCCCTTGCCCTTCAAAGGGTTGGGCAACCCTGCTTTAAAGCTTGAAAAGTATATAAAGTACAGCTAATATGATCAGTTGTGGATGTTGAATTTTTTATTGCAGCTTACCAGTTACATGTGGTAGCTGCATTCATTTACTTTTTTGGTTTCTTTTCCCTTTTTTTCACTTGGTGATGATCCAGCCATGCTGGTTGTACCCAAGTCAATTGGTACAATCAGCCTGCCTATAGAAGGTTCGAACCTCGGCCAGTACTTGCTGAACCAGCCGAGATTCAAACCATCTATGGCCGGCTTAAGTCTGTTATTTTTAAATCTGCTTGTGAATCTAAACACTACCCTCTTCTTAGATTGACCCTGCTGCTGTCCAAATGTCTCTCCATCGCTCTTCCATCCAGTGCCGAGATACCTTAAGACAACTAGTGTGTTATTGGCTGGATCACCAGGTAAGAAAAGAAAATAAATGCAGTCATCCCAATCAAGGATTGGCAAGTTGAAATATAGTACATTTTAGATTTTGAGTTTAACCGGTTCCCTACCAGCTCATGTCTATATAATGTGTCAAAATTGCACCGCTGGGCAAAACCCTGTATGGGTACGTCGTACCCTTTAGGAGCTGCTAGGGGGCGCGCGCTGCGCAGCGGGGTCCAGATGCGAGTGGCCACCGGCGCGATTGAGTGCACGTGCGCCAGAACGGAGATTTGTTATATGTCATATGCAATATGTTTCCACCCCCAGTCGATCCTATCCCTATACAGTTAGAAACACTAACTAGGAAACACATTTAACCCCTTGATCGCCAACTAGTGTTAACCCCTTCCCTGCCAGTGACATTTACACAGTAATCAATGCATTTTTATAGCTCTGGTCTCTGTATAAATGTCAATGGTTTCTAAATGTGGGTCAAAGGTGTCCGATCTGTCCGCCACAATGTCGCAGTCCCAATAGAAAATCGCAGATCAACCATTACTAGTAAAAAATAAAATAAGAAATGCCATAACTTTTGTGCAAACCAATCAATACATGCTTATTGCATTTTTTTTTTACCAAAAATGTAGAATGTAGAAGAATATATATTGACCTAAACTGATTATTTTTTTTTTTTTTATATTTAAATTGTGGATATTTATTATAGAAAAAAGTAAACAATATATATTTTTTTTAATTGTCGCTCTTTGTTTATAGCACAAAAAATTAAAACCGCAGAGGTGATCAAATACCACCAAAAGAAAGCTCTATTTGTGGGGGGGGGGAAGGACACAAATTTTGTTTGGGTACAGTATCAATTTTCAGTTAAATTGTGAGTTAAAGCAACACAGTGCCAAAAAATTTAAAGAGTGCTCTGATCAGGAAGGGGGTAAAATCTTTCGGGCAGAAGCGGTTAATAATATTTTACTATACTGAAAGAGAGTTTGTTTATGGAAAAATGAGCAACAACAACAAAAATGTTCAGTACATTTGTGCAAAACATGCACATTTCCCTGTTTTCTTACTCTTATTTTTTTTTTTAAAGGAATATTTTTTCATCTGCCAGAAATCCAATGAGCTCCTAACTTCCTGTTTGAGCTGACAACATAGTGCCCACTGCACTTCTAAGCAATTTTGTCAGTCCTGGCCATGTTCTCCCCTGCTGGACTACTCTGATAATTGGCAGGTGCTCTGTAGTCCAGAAAGATAACTTATACAGGGTAAGTTAGGAGCTCACTAGTTTTCTGGCAGGATAAAGGCATATTTTTTCTATACTTAAAATGTTTTCAAACTGAAAAAACATGGGAAAACAAGCATGTATAATAGAGGTTTTTTTTTCCCCAGACGCACCGTCTGGGGAAAAAGTACAAAAAAGTAAACTGCCAGGCTTGGGTACTCTTGCATGGGGACAGTTGGAGATTGCATAGCTCTAAGCAGCAACTTTGTAAAAGTTCAAGATGTTTTTGGGCTATGAATTGAAGCAGCAGAAGAGCATGGGTAAGATGAGACTCCTTGTGGAGTCTGCTATCAAGCAAGTGGTTACTATTCCAGTGAAAAACAGGTTCTCGCTATAAAACTCCATTCACACTTATGCAACTTGTCATACGACTTTGGACATCAAAGTCGCATGGCAAGTCGTACCCAATGTTTTCCAATGATAACTATTCATATATGTGTGACTTAAAGTGGTAGCGACTTCAAAGTAGTTCATGCACTAGTTTGGTCTGACTAATGCAAATTGAGGACCATAGACTATAATGTTGACCCTCAAAAATTGTGTAAAAGTTGTGTGAAAGTTGCATCAAATTTAAATCAAAGGTGCACTCCACAGTTGTGCAACTTTGGAGTCATACAAGTGTGAAAAGAGCCTGAAGCAGACATGCACTTATGTAAACAGATGCTATGAAGGATAAAGCCATGTGAGGCAGACTTGGTACTTTTACCTAAATCCAAGGTCCTGCAGTATTCCTTCCCATTGCCTGTTCTGGTTAGGATGTCCAGTCCCCTGAAGCCTCTCTTCTGGTCTCCAACTACTATTGTTTCCGCCCCTCCTACCAATGTGATCATGTACAAAGCAGGACCAGAAGCAACCAGTTTTCCTGCACTGTATGCAATGATGTAGGAGTGCCCGCTCATAGTTCCCATGCTATATTGGACTGCTGGCTGGCCAATACTCTATTATATTTCTTTGCACTTTATGATTTTGGGGGGCTGTCACATAGCAGATATTTCTGTACAAAAATGAAGTAATAATTAACATCTACACATAATGCTGCCAGGGTAAATATTTAAAGGGGGAAAATGTAGTAGAAGTGCATTTAAAAAACAGTTGATGCTTTGGGGTACCAAGCTGTGATTGGCCAAGCATGCGGGTCATAGTGCATGCTTGGCCAATCATCAGCCAGCAATGCACTGCGATGCCGCAGTGAATTATGGGCCGTGAAACGCCACTCGAATTTGGCGCGAACGGCTCAAAACGTTCATAATTCGACGAACGATCGAACATACGATGTTCGAGTCGAACATGAGTTTGATTCAAATACAAAGCTCATCCCTACTGGGTAATAAAGAGCACAGCAAAAGACACCTGTCGTGGACATTCCGTTACTACAACTTCCACCAAACACCCCTAGACATCAGAGAAACACGAGGTAACATGCCGCCCAAAACAAACCAGCAGCTCCTTCGGGGGTAGTGTTACACATATCTTTCTATAGTGTGTACTTGTCTCGATTAAAACCATTAGGGGGTAATTTACGAAAGGCAAATCCACTTTGCACTACAAGTGCAATGTGCACTTTGAATTGCACTAAAAGTGCACATGGAAGTGCAGTCGCTATAAATCTGAGGGGTAGATCTGAAATGAGGGGAAGCTTTGCTGATTTTATCATCCAATCATGTGCAAGCTAAAATGCTGTTTTTTATTTTCCATGCATGTCCCCCTCAAATCTACAGTGACTACACTTCCAAGTGCTATTTACACTTTTAGTTTGCACTTGTAGTGCAAAGTGGATTTGCCTTTTTAACCCCCTAAGTGTAATTTCTGTCTGCTGCTTTGTTCCTCTGATATCAGAAGAATCACTTCTGACAATTTTTCCTGATACCAAGATAATGATGGTGACAGGGTAGGGATTGTCAGCTGATTGACATCCTCAGCTCTGTTTGTGTGCTGAAAAACAAACACTCCAGCGCACAAGTGTGTACCGGATGGACTAAAGCTTGTAGTGGATAATGTCACAGGCCTTGCTGCCCTCAAGGATAGGGGTATCCCAACAGTCAAACGAGAAAAGAATAGAAAGAGCGCACCCTTGTGCATTATCCTTGGGTTGTTTTATTCAAGTAAGATAAAAATAAATACTAACGAATAGTAAAAGCTTGTGATACAGGTGATCTCCAGGGGACAAAAATCTATCTTGAGACAACAGACTCCAGATGGTAATAGAGTATATTCAAGGGCCACTGCTGGCTGACGCATTTCGAAGGAATACCTTCTTCCTCAGAGCCCAGCAGTGGCTGTCCTCACTCAGCTCTGCAGAGTGTAACTTCAGTCCCATTTTTTTCTGAACTCTCAGACAAGCTTATAAACTCAGAACTTTGAATGGATGTAGAGAAGACTGCAGATAAACAGGTACAATTTATGTAGGAGGATTTGTTTAATCTCTGTGTATCATCTGAGGATAGTACCTTCACTGGGTATATATAAGGGTTTACCACTTTAACTAACAGGATTACCATGTAAATGTTAAAATGAAAAGCTAGCTCTTTAATCCAGTTGTTCTGCTGGGCTATATGTTGTATGTAATACAGTGGTGATGCGTCCATAGTGGGCGCAGGAGCACCGCCCCATCTCTCCTGCACCCATTAATCAACAATACATAGATTCATGCATTGCATGAATCTATGTATTGTCGCCACTGCCGCCCACAATTCAGGTGTCCGTCCCCCTGTTGAGCGCCGGCCATCTGAATAACAGCGGTGGGTGTGTTTTGGAACAGGCTTCCCAATTAGAGCCTGTGGGCTCTAATCGGCTTCCAAATGGTTAACCAGAGGGCGCACAGGCTGTGCGTTCCCTGGTTAAACAGTGCTGTGTTTGGGACTCGCTTCCCTAACACTGACCCGCCTTTCAGCCAATCAGATGCACCGGGTCTGGTTACTGGTCACCTGATTGGTTGAAGCGACATCGATGGCGGGAGAAGACATCGAGGGAGCGCGGAGAGGACGGTGCTGACCCGAGGAAGGTAAGTGCCGGGCTGGGGGAAACTGGCTGCATTTGGGGGCACAAACTGGTGGCAATTGGGGGCACAAACTGGCTGCAATTGGAGGCACAAACTGGCGGCAATTGGGGGCACAAACTGGCTGCAATTGGGGGGACAAACTGGCTGCAATTGGGGGCACAAACTGGCGGAAATTGGGGGCACAAACTGGTGGCAATTTGGGGCACAAACTGGCTGCAATTGGAGGGACAAACTGGCTGCACTTGGGGGCACAAACTGGCTGCATTTGAGGGGACAAACTGGCTGCATTTGAGGGGGCAAACTGGCTGCATTTGAGGGGGCAAACTGGCGGCATTTGATGGGAACATTGGCTATGTTTATTGGGCACATTGGCTGCGTTTAATGGGCACAGTGGCTGCATTTAATGGGCACAGTGGCAGCAAATAGTGTTTTTTTTATATTTTATCAGTTTGTTTGCACCCCACCCCCCAAAGAAAATTTGGAGCACCACCCGCCACTGATGTAATATATTGCTTTGAAACTATTTTAACACAGATGTGCAGTTTGCAAACATTATACAATTATTTAGGGCCATTATATATTTTAACTTTTTTAATTAAAACATTTTATTGATAGTTTAAGTTGTACTTTTTGTTTTTAAAAGGTTTAGCTTCATATTTATATTATTTTGCACAAAGCATGTTGCATGTCTTCCTTTTGTAAGTTTGTAGAGTCTCTTTTGTAACTGTGTCATGTGAAAAAAATGTAACAGAATTACATGGTTGTAGCTGAATCTCCATACTTTGCATCATGGTGAAAAATGATGTGATCTCTTCCCCTGGTACCAAGTAATGTTTATTTTTCCCAATACTACAACCCTAATTCCAAAAAAATGGGATGCTGTGTAGATTCTACATAAAAACAGAATACAATGATTTGCAAAGCTCAAAAACCCATATTTTATTCACAATAGAAAAAAGAAAACATATCAAATGGTTAAACTGAGAAACTGTACCATTTTAAGAAAAAAACAAGATAAAATTTGGGTCTTCTTTTTTGCATTTTTCATTTCAAAATGTGCCAATTAGTGTAAGGCCTGGACTGCAGGCAGGCTAGTTAAAGCGGAGGTTCACCCTAAATTTCAAGTTTAGCTGATTTAAAACAATATCCATCGATAATACCTAATCCGTTTTTTTTTTTTATCGCCGCCTTTACCTTAGCATTTAGCATTTTCTCTACCGTCAATCATTGTTT
This sequence comes from Rana temporaria, assembly GCF_905171775.1. NCBI lineage: Eukaryota > Metazoa > Chordata > Amphibia > Anura > Ranidae > Rana > Rana temporaria. The sequence continues at coordinate 197,455,577 of NC_053491.1, read as the reverse complement.
CCCCGCGGGAGTGGGCGTGTATTCAATTTTCCCCGACCAGCGCTATGTCTCCTGGGAGTGAGTGAGGAGAATCCCAGGAGACGCGCTGTGCTGTAACCCCGCGATATCTCGCGTGTCATGTGACGGGGCGTGACATACCTGGCAACAGTGCAGTGTTCGCCGTCAACACTGCACATGCGCGGGATAGAGCGGTGAATGCTGGGACGTCAGCATTCACCGTATCCCGGAAGGACAAGCTGCTGGGCTTCACAGTGCCCACAGTAAAGATGGAAACGTCCATCTCGGAATTTTAAAACATATCCTTTTGGGACAAAAGAAATGGTGCGGGCTAAAAGAGTGGGAGACACGAGTGTTTGTTTGAAACAGGTAAGAGCGGCAGAAGGATAAAAAAAAAAACGAAAACCCGCGGAACCCCCGCTTTAAGCACCTGGACTAGTTAAGCCCCCGGACTCTTCTAATACGAAGCCATGCTGTTGTCATAGATGCAGTATGCAGTTTAGCATTGTCCTGCTAAAATATGCAAGAGCTTCCCTGAAAAGGGTGTTGTCTGGATGGGAGCGAATGCTGCTCTAAAACCAGGTCATATCTTTCAGCACTGATGGTGTCTTTCCAGATGTGCAAGTTGCCCATTCTGCACACACTAATGCATCGCCATACCATCAGAGAGGCAGGCTTTTGAACTCAGCGCTGTCAACAAGCTGTAAGTTCCCTCTCCTCTTTAGTGCAGAAGATGTGGCGCCCATAGTTGTCAAAAAGAATGTCAAATTTAAATTCATCTGACTACAGTTTTCCACATTGCAACAGACCATTTTAAATGAGCTATGGCCCACAGAAGACGTCAGGCCTCGTACACACGACCGAGAAACTCGTCGTAAAAGAAACATCGTTTTGCTCGACAAGTTCCTTGTCAGGCTTGTCGAGAATCTTGTCAAGCTTTCTTTGCGTGCACACTGTCAAGACAAAATCTCGTCTTTCTCAAACGCGGTGACGTACAACATGTACGATGGCACTATAAAGGGGAAGTTTGATTCCACTGGCGCCACCCTTGGGGCTGCTTTTACTAATCTCATGTTACTGCGTGTTAAGTAAATGTTTGGTGAGAGACGATTCGCGCTTTTCAGTCTGTTACAGCGTGACGAATGTGCTATCTCCATTATGAAAGCTACTTTTACTGAAGGTGCGCTCCCGTCTCATACTTTATTCTGAGCATGCGCGGGTTTCTAAGCATACACACGAACGCGTTTCTCGTCGTAAACCAGCCTGACGAGAAACACGACGAGGAAATTGAGACTCCTGACGAGAAAAAATAGTTCTCTTTTTTTCTCGTTGAGATCCACAACAGTTTTCTCGACGAAAAACATACACACGACCATTTTTCTCTGCAAAAATGCTCTGCCAGCATTTTTCTTGATGGATTTTGCTGAGGAAAACGGTTGTGTGTACAAGGTCTGAGGCTGCAATCACAGATAAAGATGTGAACTGCTATTTTCCAGGAGAAAGAGTATTGCTTAGGTACAATTAAAGTTCTAAATGTCTCCTATAACATCTTAAGTTCTTATTCACTTTAAAGGAAGCTTGTACTGAAAGAATATGGATGCTGTCATTGGTGACCTCTTTCTCTACATACGTATTGACTGGCTGTAATGTTAATCCAATGGCTTCAAAAATCAAGGGAGACAAATACTATTATGCAGATCAGGAGTTCAACTTTACTTTGACTTTCTAATCTACAATTGTTCTATTTCAGTCACTCTGAAAATACAAAGGCCAGAGACAGCAGAGCAACTAATATTCCTAGGTCAGCAAAGTCAACCAACATATTTCTCGCAGCACAAATTTTCTTGAAAACATTTTTTTTGTTTGCAGGAGCACCCAAACCCACATTAAATTTACAGACCAATAGTTTGCTGTAAAGCTCTAGTTTTTTCCAACCTTTTTGAATTCGTACTAAATATTAAAGAACTACTAAACTATAAAATCTGTGAACAAAAATGCTGATAGAAAGCAAAAAACTGGTCACCATTATTGCCTGTGATTTCCTTGTTTATGATCTTCTCTCTTCTACTGACTTTCCATGTCTTGTTCTGCAGGGCATCTGTGTGGAGACAGCCATCACCATATCACAATCTTAACAGTAAAAGGAAGCTAAGCTGTCAATTTCACACTGCAGATATACAACTATGGAGAAAAACGGCACAGGAGTTTCTAGGCACCCCACTTACCAAGAAGTGCACCACAAAATCAGGAGTAATTTGAGAAAATAAACATTTAAAGCATCCTTTACCTGCAGACATTCCTCTTTTCACTTCCTCATTGTTCGTTTTTGCTCTATTTCTTCTCTGTTCTGTTCACTTCCTGCTTGTCTGATTTTACTGACCACCGTGAAGGGAGGCTTTACTGCGGTGGTCAGTAACGTGCTCACCCCCTCCTGGGAACTACATCTGTGTGGCAGGATGCTCTCTATGTGTTAGAGACTTCAAGGAGTTGTGAATTGCTGGGTGTGCCACAATTCATACTGGGAAATGTAGTTCTTACATGAACGAGCGATGCAAACCAGGAAGTGAATCAGAGAACAGAAACTAGAATGCCGGAGGTGATATAGATGAAGGAATTTAATAGGTATTTACTCGTTTTTTAACAGAATCATTACACTATTCTGTCTGTCTACCTTGCAGACATTAATTTTAGGCAAAAACAAATTTTCCTTTAAATCTTTCAGTGTACAGCCTAGGCAAAATTAAGATTTCTGGATGTTCCCTACAACCTAGCAAATCTTAATTTCATCCAGTTCAGATCCTCTTTAAATAGCCAATACAGATGCTCTAGAGGCAGAGAATAGCTGGAACAAAGCTTGACTTTTGCTGCTTTTACTCAGTTGCCTATCCACGAATCTACTAATCATTTTGGAATGTTGTTTTCACCAACAGTATCCTTTACTTAAGCATTTCTTATCATAAACCCAGTTTTTTTTTGTTCACTTTATATGTTTATTTTTCTTTCCATATTGTACATAAAAATATATAAGAATAGGAACAGGACAAATACAATACCAAAAACAAATACATATACATTTATCTTATCAGAATGTCCGTATACATTCCCCCTAGTCCATCCCTTAGGCCACTTTAATACATCTTTTCAATTAGGGATGTCCCGATACTGATACTAGTATTGGTATCGGTACCGATACCGAGCATTTCCCCAAGTACTTGTACTCGGGGGAAATGCTCCGATGCCTCACCCGATACCTGGGCAGGCAGGGGAGTTGCAAGTCTTCTCCCCGTGCTCCGTGCAGTCTTTCCTCCCCTTGTGCTCCGTGCAGTCTTTCCTTAAATATTTTTTAAAAATAAATAAAAATAAAATGTAAATAAATAAAAATAAAAAAAAACACACTTACAATTCACCCCCCCCCTCAAAAAACAAAAAATCACTGTAAAAAAAAATAGTAAAAAAAAAATGTAAAAAAAATATTAAAAAAATACCGCCACTGTCACATGACATTAAAAAAAAGTATCGGTATTCGGTGGTGAGTACTTGAAAAATAGTATCGGTACTTGTACTCGGTTTTAAAAAAAGTGGTATCAGGACAACCCTATTTTCAATCTAACCCTCTTCTAATCCTCACTCTCTCTCTCACAGAGAGACAAGAGAGGAGTTCACCCTATCCCAACTCCCCCCCCCCCAAAAAAAGGGAGGAACAATAGATCCCTCCATTCTCCCTCTTTTGAACCATATGTCCCAGTAAAGAGATCAGTTTATCCTTCACATTATGTTTCCCTGCGCTTCCCTTACTCCTCATTTGTCCATTTCGGCCATTAGGCTCTTCCCCTCGTCTGAGTTTTTAAATAGATTCCAGCTCTTCCACGTTTCTTCATATTGACTTTTCTTACCCTTAGCTGAGAGGACTCAGGCCCTGTACACACGACCAGTTTCCTCGGCAGAATTCAGCTTCCGACCGAGTTTCTGGCTGAATTCTGCCGAGAAACCCGGCCGTGTGTACACTTTCGGCCGAGGAAGCCGACGAGGAGCTCGGCGAGGAAATAGAGAACATGTTCTCTATTTCCTCGTTGTTCTATGGGAGCTCTCGCCCCGCCGAGCTCCTCGGCGGCTTCAGTGCTGAACTGGCCGAGGAACTCGATGTGTTTGGCACGTCGAGTTCCTCGGCCGTGTGTACGAGGCCTAAGTCTTCCATGGCTTCTATATCTCCAACTCTATTTATCCAATCTAAAACCATTGGCGGCCTAGTATCTCTCCAATGTAAGGGGATCCCTGCTTTAGCTGCATTCACCATATGACAAAGTACTGAATTCCTATAAGTCTGAACTGGGATCTGGGAGAGGTGAAGCAAGGAGAATGCGGGATCATTGGGTATTTTTAAGTCTGAAAATTTTTGTAAAATTGTCAAAATCATCGTCCAATAGGATCTTATTTTTTTACATAACCAAAATATATGGATCAATGTCCTGCTTTCTTCTCCACATCTCCAACATCTGTCCGAATTTTCGGTACTAATTGTTTTAGGTCGTACTGGGGTGTAATACCACTGCATCAGGACTTTGTAATTTAATTCTTGGGTTCGTGTACAGATTGAGGAGTTTAGAGTCAGGTAGATAATCTGTTTGCGTTGTAGTGGGGTAAAAGTCCTGTCTAGGTCCTTCTCCCATTTATTAAAACCTGGTATCTCAAGATCGTCCGAAGGTTTATTTAATAGACCATACATTTTAGAAATCCCTCAGGATAGTGGTTCTGAATCATTAAGGTAAGACTCAAAGATTGTTAATTCACAATGAAAATTACTTCCAGGTCCTAACGATCTCATAAAGTGGCTAATTTGCAAAGCTTGCCAAATATTAACTTCAAAGGGACCTCCTATTTGTGTTAATGTTTTAATAGATGGCCAATTTTCTAATTTAATAAAGTGTGAGGCCTGATAGACTCACTTCTCTTTAAGTGACCGGAAGGTCCCACTTTCAACGCCTGGGCTGAAACTTGGGTTCCCCTATATAGGAAACAAAGGTGATTGCATTGAAGAAAAATTCACGTTTTGGCAAATACGCGCAGTCATTTTAAGAGTTGTGCCGATTATAGGATGGTTTTTAAGAGAGGCTGGTAATGCTGTGTAGCACCAGGGTGCCCTACATAGGGGAACTGTACTCAGCTGCTGTTCTATGTCGACCCATCTCTTAAATCTGATATGTCTGCACCAATCCACTAATCTGAATAAATGTACTGCATGGTAATACTTAAATATGTCAGGGACCACCATTCCACCATAATTCTTAGGCCCCGTACACACGACCAGTTTCCTCGGCAGAATTCAGCTTCCGACCGAGTTTCTGGCTGAATTCTGCCGAGAAACCCGACCGTGTGTACACTTTCGGCCAAGGAAGCCGACGAGGACCTCGGCGAGGAAATAGAGAACATGTTCTCTATTTCCTCGTTGTTCTATGGGAGCTCTCGTCCCGCCGAGCTCCTCGGCGGCTTCAGGGCTGAACTGGCCGAGGAACTCGATGTGTTTGGCACGTCGAGTTCCTCGGCCGTGTGTACGAGGCCTTAGGCATAGTCAACAAATCTCGTTGGATCCTAGGGCGTTTCCCTGCTCAAATAAAATTAATAAATAAACTACGTATCTGGCGCAGGAAAATCACCGGGATCCTAATTGGTAAGGCCTGAAGAAGATACAGAATTTTCGGAAGAGTGGACATTTTAATTTTGTTAATACGACCAAACTACAATTGTCGAGGAGGGCTCGTAATGAGTTATACATTGGCGGAAAGTTCATTTTAAAAATGTCCTTCTCTTTTGATGGAATGTTTGTGCCCAAATATTTAAGTATTGTTCTCCATTTAAAACCAAAATTTGATTGAATGGTATTGCGGGAAAGAGGCGATACTAACACACTCATAGCCTCTGATTTGGACTGGTTTATTTTTAGGTTAGATAACGCGCCATATTTCTCAATCTCTCCCAGCAGATTAGGGAGAGAGGTATGTGGATGTGTCACGGAGAACAACAGATCGTCCGCGTAGGCTGATACCTTATGGGTTCCCTCCCCAACCCTAATTCCCCGTATATCCAAATTTTGTCGGATTCTGTTCAATAATGGTTCCAAGGAGAGAACAAAGAGGAGAGGTGAGAGGGGACAGCCCTGGCGGGTACCATTTGAGATGTTGAAGGGTTTTGAAAGAACCCCATTTGCTTTTACAGCGGCCTGAGGATTCGTATAAACACTTTTGATCCAGCTGATCATTCGTTCTCCCAGTCCTACTTGTTTCAACACTTCAAATAGGAACCGCCAGTTAACCCTATCAAATGCCTTCTCGGCATCGGTATTCAAAAATACACAGGGTGTTTTTGTTTCCTTTGCCTGGTTGATCAAATTAAGGACCTTCGTTGTATTGTCTCTTCCTTCTCTCGTGGGAATGAACTCTACTTGATCTAAGTCATTTGGGGAATCCATGATTGTATTCTGGTCGCTAATATTTTAGTGAATATTTTTAAATCTGTGTTCAGTAATGAGATGGGTCTGTAGCTTCCACAGTCCGCCGGGTCCTTCCCTTCCTTTGGAATTAATGTAATATGTGCTCTCAAGGTATCCAGGGGAAATGCGGAAGTCAGACCCACCGCATTAAAGACTTTTGTCATTTGTTTACTTAGAAGCTCAGAGAATTCTTTATAGTAACTTGGACACAAACAAAGCAAAAGTGTGGCGCTAAAATAAAATCTAATAACAAAAGTCCATAAGGTAAAACAGCTTCAAATGATGAGACCAGAGTCCACAGTATAATCCAATCCCTGAGGGAGAGGAAGGGCAATTGAATAATACAGGCTCCTGAACAGTGGAAATGGAATAAATATCCGCTTACCAGATGGTGAGACTCGAGTAGGTATATACCTATCAAGTCATGCAGGCTTGTGAGGTTACAAAGAACCTAATGTCATCCGTTGAAGGGAAGAGACGTGTGCTGCACAGATCCTTGCTTCTAAGTGGAGCCGGTTACACGATGTCCATAAAGGTTCTCAGATTTGGGATGAATGATTTACCAAAGAAAAATTGAAACACACATAGCGTGATACTGCGTATGATTCAAAATTTATTATAAAAGTAAAAAAGTTACACTCACATGTGACCGGAGTATTAAAAGCGCTTGTACATAAAAACTGGCAGAAAAGGTCAGTGTCTTCTCCCGGGAGAAGACACTGACCTTTTCTGCCAGTTTTTATGTACAAGCGCTTTTAATACTTTTATTCTCCCGGGAGAAGACACTGACCTTTTCTGCCAGTTTTTATGTACAAGCGCTTTTAATACTCCGGTCACATGTGAGTGTAACTTTTTTACTTTTATAATAAATTTTGAATCATACGCAGTATCACGCTATGTGTGTTTCAATTTTTCTTTGGTAAATCATTCATCCCAAATCTGAGAACCTTTATGGACATCGTGTAACCGGCTCCACTTAGAAGCAAGGATCTGTGCAGCACACGTCTCTTCCCTTCAATGGATGACATTAGGTTCTTTGTAACCTCACAAGCCTGCATGACTTGATAGGTATATACCTACTCGAGTCTCACCATCTGGTAAGCGGATATTTATTCCATTTCCACTGTTCAGGAGCCTGTATTATTCAATTGCCCTTCCTCTCCCTCAGGGATTGGATTATACTGTGGACTCTGGTCTATCTCATCATTTGAAGCTGTTTTACCTTATGGACTTTTGTTATTAGATTTTATTTTAGCGCCACACTTTTGCTTTGTTTGTGTCCTATTTTAACAAGATTGATCTAATTTTGTGGTGTTGGCTGCTTAGTTTTAGCTTTTTGGCAGCGCATTTACCGTGTAGACACTTTTTGTGTCTATAATTTCTCCTTTTATAGTAACTTGTACTGAAGCCGTCCGGTCCAGGAGATTTTCTGGATTTAATTGATTTTAATGTTTCTGTCACTTCTTCTACCGTGATAGGGGTATCCAGGCTATGACGTGCTGGCGAGGGTAACCTAGTCATACCTGCTGAAGTGAGGTATTCTACTATGGTGGACTGAGGGGTAGTAGCATGTGACAAATTATAAAGAATAGAATAGAACTTCACAAATGTCTGGGCAATATCTTTAGGTATTTGTTTTAACTGTCCCACTTTATCTTTTACTTGTGATTTATAAGTTGACCTATTCTTTTCTTTAATTTTCCCTGCTAACAATCTACCACATTTATCTCCTGTTTCGTAGTTTACCCTTTTCCCTCGTTGAATTATGGCCCTGGCTTTAAACCGTAAAATCTCCGACAATTGTCTCCTCAGATGTCCCAGCTCCCTACCCACGGACGCAGTCTGTGTCTTTTTATGCTGTGTTTCTCATGCCTGGATCTCTTCTAATAATTCTCTGGTCTGTTTTTCCCTTTTCTTTTTCAAAATTGCTCCATGTTTAATTAAAATTCCTCTGATCACGGCCTTGTGTGCCTCCCAAATCATACCTGGGTCACTCTCAGGGATGTCGTTTGTTTGGAAAAATGCTATCATCTCTTTAAGTACATCGTCTCTCACTTCAGAATTTTGAAGAAGGCTTTCATTTAATCGCCAGCATCTCTCACGTGAGAGGGCCGAGTTAGACAGGGAGAGACACAAAGAAACCGGGGCATGATCCGACCAGGTTATATTTCCAATGCAAGTTTCAATAACAGCTGAAATCAAATAGTGTGGGATCAAAAACATATCGATACGAGAGTACACTTGATGGGGATTAGAGAAAAAAGTATAATCTCGTTCACCTACATGTAAAATCCTCCAGGCATCTACCACTTGTAGTTCGTGCATTTTCTGTAATATGCTTATTCTAGTGCGACCAGAAATAGCCGAAGTTCCTGAGGAGGTATCTATTCTGGGATCTAGGGAGATATTGAAGTCCCTTTCAAGAATCAATTTCCCCTCTGAAAAATCTTTTAGATCTGAAAGAGTTTTCTTTAGAAACTGGTCCTGATGTATATTTGGCACATAGAGTGTAGCGCTAGTGTTACCTTAATATTTCCAATACTTCCTTTGAGGAAGAGGAATCTTCCATTGGGGTCTACCCGTTTATCCACTAGGGACCATGGCACTCGGTTAAATATTAATATTGAAACTCCCTTAGATTTAGCCTGTTGATTTGGCGCATGGTACACGCAAGGAAAAAATCTATTTTGAAGAAGAGGAAGTCCACCTGCTTTAAAATGTGTCTCCTGCACATAGGCCACGTCTTTCCCAGAGCGCCTCAGATCATTCAACAACATTTTCCTTTTCTCTGGGACATTAAGGCCTTTAACATTCAGGGAGGTAATCTTCACTTCCTCCATTTTTCAAAAAAAATAAAAAAAAAATTAAATATAGATATTAACTCACGGCATACTGTAAGATGGGGTTAATTTAGCCAATACACATAAAGTATAGTCACTTATTTACTTATTTTTTCTTACTTCTATTTTTCCTTTCCTTATAGGATAAGGTCGTAGTTTTTTTTTTTAAGGGTACATATATAGACACAGCACTTTTTCATGGGGGGACCTGCGGGAGGGGGGAGTTGTTGTTTTTTGGAGTGGGGGAAGGTGGGGAATTTGGGGGGAAATTTAGGACATAATCTCTATGACCAATGGAACGTGTTTGTTTATAAGTGATATGATAATGTTAATTTAGGAAAGTATATTTTTGTATAGATGTATTTCACTGCATATTTATGTTCTCTTCCTCACTTTGGTGGTCATATATAAATGCGAAATTGGGCGACAAGATTAGTCTAAATTTAATTTATGGACCGGGGGTCCTTTGCTTGTTTATTAATGGTGGCTGTATGATATTAGGCCTGGGAAATATATGTTTTGCCAGGGAATCTTTTCCTTTAAAGTCAAAGTGGCTGGTTCTGAATATTAGAGTAGAAACAAGGAGGATGTGACCACCCGAGGGGGGGCGGAGGAATATGAATGTGTAGTGTTTAAAAATAAGATATATGTTTAGTTAGTGCATCAGCTGAATAGTAGAGTTTCCTGATAACAAAATCTGGAACCTCTGAGAGATGGAGGAGAAAGAAAGAGGGAGGGAATGGATGGTAATTCTGAAAGAGGATATAAACAGAATAAAAAGATGTGACTGGATTAAATCTAAAGTAGACATATTTGAAATAGGAGATTGACTTCGGAGGATAAAGTAGTTAATTTAGAGCTGGGGTAGGGGAGAGCTCAGGTCTGAGCTCCCCCAGCCATCTTGTGCCAAACCCCCAATTAGGTTTTACCCACTGAAGCCACAGTCAAGTGGCTCAGTATTGGGTGCGCGCCCTTCGGGCCTAGAGGGGAGGGAGGGATTAGAAGGGATCAGGAGGGTGGGTATAGGTAGTGTTGGGTGGGGGGCTTCCCCCCTCTTATCATAAACCCAGTTTGCCCAAGTTTACTTTAGTTTCTGTATACACAGGTTAGAATCTGCTTGAAGTAAGTAATGTGAGTAAAAGCAGGATGAACTGGTCTTTCAATGTGGTGGTAACTGATATGAGGTAGGTGACTAAATCAGGATGAAGGGTGGGATGTAAGATACACACTGAGGCCGGGTTCACACTAGTCTGACATATGCTCCGACATTGGGAGCTCATGTCGCATGACGTGTGAAAAGCAATGTTTCCCTATGGGAGCCGTCTTAACTGGTCCGACATATGTCGGTCCGACTTTGAAGGCGCTCCCTGTACTACGTTTTTTTGGCATAGGGGTTTTTTTTTGTTAAAATTTGGCGTGGAGTTCCCCCTCAAGATTCATATCAAACACAGTGCCTGATATTGGCAGGGATCCAAGTCTGATCCCTGCTCATTGAAAGTTGGACTTCAAGTCCAGGACAAAGTATGATCAAAGTAGTATCCTGTTCATGAAAGTTGGATGGATGTAGGACCAATGTAGGATAAATGTAGGACGAATGTAGGAGCAGTGTAGGACCAATGTAGCAGAGCAAAGTAGGATGAAAGTTGTGTAGTATAGTGTGAACCCAGCCTGAGGGAGACTTACTAAAACTGAGGCTAAAGACTGGTGCGGCTCTGCAACAAAACCGGAAACCGGAAATCAGCTTACAGGTTTTATTGTCAAAGCTTAATTGAACAAGCTGAAGTTAGAAGCTTATTGGCTTCTATGCACAGTTGCACCAGATTTTGCACTCTCCAATTTAAGTAAATCAACTCCACACTGCCTACACATAAATATTAAAAAAAAGAAAACCGATTGCTATGCAGAGTTTATGGAGAATTTTTTTTTTTTGCAAAATGTGTATGCTTTGTAATCCGTCTGCTTTGCCATTCAAAGACAAGGTTGCTTAAAGCAGGATATAATAAGCCTCTTCAGTTAAAAGCAATTAATCACATAAGAGCACTTTTAATAATGTAGACATCAGGCATCTAGCATTCATCAAGCAGAAAACCTGGTGCAATATAATGTGAGGTTTACCTGTTATGCAACATGAACTATGAATGCAACAAACACAATGTTACACATTTTGGCACTAATATAATTAACTTTCCTCATATACTAATGTCTGCCAATTTCACCTGTGCACAGTACAGTGGGACACAGATGGGTTGCCTTTGCTTCCTTGTTTAATTACACTTTGCTACATACTTTTGCTACCTTTGTGCTACTTCTTTATGCAGTATGTACATATACAGCCATTGCAGCTCACTTTTTTTTTTTTCTTTAAAGGTTTTGATCTTGAGTGAGAACCACTCTGTTACAGATGTGCATGCAAATTGGCCACAAATTTGTGTTTACAAGCTTTATCGTCTGAGAAAAATTATATTTCTTTCCACCCAATCCTGAGATTTAGGCTTGGTGTACACCTGCGTGTGAAGTGGCTCACAGCAGGGGTCCGGTACATCCCTGTTCACCATTTTGGTCCAATTATTTGGCATGATTTTTATGACTGAATTCACCCCTGAAATGGACCAGTAGATGCACAGGACTGTCCTGAAGCTGTGTGAACGGGCTCCATTGCGAGCCGGTCACTGGCTCGACATGCGACTTGGATGCAGGGAGAAACTGCATCCAATTCACAATAGTGTGAACCCAGCCTTAGACAGCCCTTCTAGACAACCCAGCCAGCCTGGTGACCTGATTTTTATCTACTGCAGTTAAACAGTACAGCTTAGTCACCATGCCCACAGACTGATCGTTCACCTCTCCGCTCTGTCATATGTTCAATACATTCTTCATCATTGCATGTACATTCAAGAAACTGTACTGGCTTCAAGTGCTGACTGCCCATCTCTCCCAGTCTGAGTGCTGCCAAAAAGAGGATTACACAATCAAGCCTTTGAGTACTTTCAATAATTGCGATCAAAAATATAATACTGCCTGGAGCCTGCATGTTCTCCCTGTGCCTGTGTGGGTTACGTCCAGGTACTTCGGTCTCCTTAGGAATATTATATACATATGCTCAAGTACGCTCTGTCAGCTCGATAAAGAGAATGGGCAATTAAACAGGTCTCTATAGCAGGGAGTCCATGTATGAAAGTTCAAATGCAGCACAATGTGTGTTGGTGGTGACAGGCTGACTGTGGATGGCTGCCGGCTCATAACAAGGTAGAAGGGGCTCTGTAGACAGTAAAACACAAAATAGAGCAGCGCCATCTAAGTGCAGCAATGTTAAAACATTTTTAATATAGGACAGACAATTTGGAACTCACAAGATCGTAGAGATCACAGTGCATGTAGGAAGGTATACAAGGTTCATCCACTCTTGGGGGAAGGAGGTAGACTCGCAGGTGGAGAGGCAGCTGATGTTCCCGGCTGTGCTGGTGGCTCCCAGGTTATCCCTGGTTCTCAGAATATGCTCAGGGCGGCTGGACACGTCACTTCCGGATGGAGAGGGAGTGGGGAGGAGCGCGTGTTTGGAGCATGCGTTTCCTTTCACACTCCAAAAACATGCTGATAGGGTAACTGGCTCCTGTATAAATTGGCCCTAGTATGTGTATATACTTTAGATTGTAAATTCCTTGAGGGCAGAGACTGGTATAAATGTACAATATATATGTAAAGTGCTGCCAATTAACATCTTAAATCAAAAGTTTAGAAGCTCTTGCAGTTTTTTTGCCAAAGCTTCTAAACTCAACTCCAAAGCTTCTAAACTCAACTAAACTTCTAAACTCAACTCCATTAAAGCCTATGGGGTTGATTTACTAAAGGTGAATAGGCTGTACACTCTGCAGGTACAATTGCTCCAGAGCTTAGTAAATGAGCTAAAGCTTCACTTTGCAAAGAATACCCAATCACGTGCAAGGAGAAAAAAAAACAGCAGCACTTTTGCTTGCAAATAATTAGATGATGGAAGTCGGCAGAGCTTCTTCTGATTACTTAAGCTCTGGAGCAACTGCTCTTGCAGAGTGCAACTGCACTTTGCAACGTGCACAGTCTATTTGCCTTCAGTAAATCAACCCCTGTGTCCATGTACACATAGGGGGTTATTTACCAAAGGCAAATCCACTTTGCACTACAAGTGCACATGAAAGTGCACTGAAAATGCACTTTCAAGTGCAGCCGCTGTAGATCTGAGTTTTTTTTTGCTTGAACATGATTGGATGATGAAATCAGCAGAGCTTCCCCTCATTTCAGATCTACCCCTCAGATCTACATCAATCTACAGCGACTGCACTTACAAGTGCACTTGTAGTGCAGAGTGGATTTCCCTTTAGTAAATCAACCCCATAGGCTTTTAGGATAGTTTAGGAGCTGCGGTTAGGGGAGGGTCAACCACCTTCAACCTCCCTCTCCTGAACGCGGAAGAATAGCACTCAGGATAGGACTGTTTTGACCGTTGGCCGCAAAAGGTGGTGGAATCGAAGCATAATTTTGTCATGTTTAACCTGACAGTCATAATAGGCTATGTGTACATGAAGCCTTAGAGGGTGACCAGCCCAAACTACGAAAACTGAAATTTAGAGATTGCACACTACATGGTGTATGGTTGTAAGGTCAGGGACATTTCAGGGTTAGTTCTCTTTTGCACACCTATTAAGTCAATGCATTGCTGAATTGGGGCAAGATTAATGAGTTTGCTGCTTTAAAAGCTGCACCTACATAAAGTATTGTTAACATTTAGTTGTGTCCAGTGTAGCAATGTTATGCAAATGTAATGATTTAAAATGGTCAGTGTACCCTTTAGTTAAATACTTTCATTCACTGACATGGAACAAATATAATATACAGGCATACCCCACTCTTAAAGCGGGGGTTCACCCTTAGAGGGCACTTTTCCCCCTTCGCTTCCTGCTCGTTATTACTAGGGGAATCGGCTATTTATTTTAAAATATGTGCAGTACTTACCCGTTTACGAGACGCATCCTCTCCGTCGCTTCCGGGTATGGGCTTCGGGAATGGGCGTTCCTTCTTGATTGACAGGTTTCCGAGAGGCTTCCGACGGTCGCATCCATCGCGTCACGATTTTCCGAAAGAAGCCGAACGTCGGTGCGCAGGCGCAGTATAGAGCCGCACCGACGTTCGGCTTCTTTCGGCTACGAGTGACGCGATGGATGCGACCGTCGGAAGCCTCTCGGAAGAATGTCAATCAAGAAGGAACGCCCGCTCCCGAAGACCATACCCGGAAGCGACGGAAGAAGATGCAGCTCGAAAACGGGTAAGTACTGCACCTATTTTAATACAAATAGCCGATTCCCCTAGACCGAACGAGCAGGAATCTAGGGGAAGAAAAAAAAAAAATTTAGAAATGGGTGAACTCCCGCTTTAAGTACACAATGGGGTTTATTTACTAAAGCTGGAAAGCCCAAAATCTGGCTCACTTTTGCATAAAGACCAATGAGCTTCCAGGTTTTTTTTAGCAGGCTTAATTGAACAAGCTGGGGTTAGAAGATCATTGGTTTCTATGCAGAAGTGAGCCTGATTTTGCGCTTTCCAGCTTTAGTAAATAAACCCTATTGTGTACTTAAAAGTGGGGTATGCCTGTATAGGGTCACAGACTCCAAAAATTAAAGCCAATAGGTCTGTGTAGTAGCCATTTAACAAGCATCAGCAGTAGTTGTTCAATATTGGAAGCCACATGTTTTCTTCAGGTAAGGTTTACGTTGGAGCTGACCTAAAGCCATGATATTGTGTCATCTTACCTATCCCCCACATCAAATGCAAACTTATACCCCTGAAATTAGAGTGATAGTAAAGATTCAACTTTTTTTATCTAAATAATAAACAAGCCATACTTATCTGCTCTGTGCAATGGTATTGCACAGAGCAGCCTTGATCCTCTTCTTCTGGGGACTCCCACCAGCGCTACAGACTCTTCCTCTATGGCGAGTGCCCACCATAAAAAGCTGCTTTCTAGGGGGGGGGGCATGCAGACTCACTCCCGAGCACCATTTGGGGTAGTACTAACACTATATTGTATAAGGTATACCTACTATTGTGAGTTTGGGTCCATGTAAAATCTGCATTGATGTCCACAAAAGCATGATACTTTCTGGCTGATGGTTGCTGAATTCTATAACAATATACTGGGTCAGCAACTCCATGATCCCCTACCCTTATTTACATTTAATGTTCTTACAGAAAATCTGAACAGGAAATAGTGGTAAGAACACTATTTAAAATCTTGTCTCCATCCTGTTCTTTTCAAAATGCCGATATTCCTTTTAAGTGACCATGCCATGTTACCATTTTACTTTGTATACATGTCTAATGTAAATATTAGAGGATTACCGGGACTAGCCATACATTCTTTAGGCCATTTTACGGAAAGAATACCTAAACTGTCTTACAGGCCATCTTTTATCCACATACGAAAATCAAATCCCTTTAGTACTGATGCCAGTCCTAAGTTATGACAAACCACACATAAAATAAAATCTGGGCATGGCTAGGGGCAAAGCAAATTAGATTATGGCTGTGAATGGTGGGCATGGCCTTGTCTATAAGACCATTGATGAAGAAGGAACAGCCATTATACCTACACATGCATTTTTTACAGTCTTAACAATCTTCAAGGTTACTAAAGCCAATCCCAAATTGCGGATCTTGAGAAGATGTAAAGACCAATAGTACACTATATTCATAATATGTTGAATACAATTATAATTGTATAGCTGCACACCTTTTTATGAATCATGAAACCTATCGAACTCCTTTTCTCTTATGTCATAAACTACTCTAACATACAGGAACCTGTCAATCACAAGACTTTAAATGGAACTTGCCATTCTTTGATTCCTGGGCTACATACCATGCTAGTTTTGAAGTAGTGATGTTTAATCTATTCAGCTTCGCTGCAAGTAATGTCACAGCCCTGAAACTGGCCTCTAACCAGGGATCCAAAAACTGTTTACATTTGAGATTTCTCACACATGTACTGTATTTTGGTTCATGACAGATTACTCTCAATGTAGCTGCTATTTATATGTAAAACTCCAATCACATATTTCATAGGATTTTTCAGAGCCTACTGTAGGAGCAGAGTAAGCATCTGCCTAGCCATTGATGGTCTATTAACACACACACATTAACACTTTTTTTTATAGTAGTGTAGAAGTTCCCCAACTTAGACTTAATGTTATACTGTAAGATGTAATTAAAGAAGTTTGTATTCTTCTCTACCAATTATAAAAACCAATCAGAGTTCACTTAGTTTAGGTTAGATCATTATACTATGGGGGTTATTTACGAAAGGCAAATACACTTTGCACTACAAGTGCAAAGTGCAGTCACTGTAAATCTGAGGGGTAGATCGAAAATGAGGGGAAGCTCTGCTGATTTTATTATCCAATCATGTGCAAGCTAAAATGCTGTTATTTATTTTCCTTGGATGTCCCCCTTGGATCTACAGCGACTGCATTCCAAGTGCACTTTCAGTGCAATTTCAAATGCACTTTGCACTTGTAGTGCAAAGTGGATTTGCCTTTAGTAAATAACCCCCAATGCATTCTTATAAGTTGCTATGGGTAACTGTAAAAAAAAAAACAAAAGAAAGAAAAAAGACAAAAAAAAAAACACCCTTCTTTAATGAATAAAGCAGTGCATTTATTTTCAAAGTACACAAATTCTGTCTAACAAGTATTTTTTATTGCTTTCACATATGTACTTATTTATCATGCCAAATTCTCATTATGGCATTTCATATAAAATGTTTGCAGGTTACCCTTAACTTTTTATACAGTGTAGTTGCCTGAATCACAACTGGAATGACATCAATTAAAAGGGTAAGCAACCAGTAGTAATCAGTGATTTTACTTAGGATATTAGCTGAAGAACAAAAACACAAAACTGCTGTAGGCATGAAGTGCAGGCACCTAGGGTTTCTGCACAAAATTTGCAGTAACTTCTAATACCATGCAGATAAGGCTTATTGATGAGTTGTACCAGCAGACAAAGCCCTGGCACATCCTCATAGTGCTGAAACTCAACTACCTCCTTCTATATTGTGCCAGTAGGCCAGCTCATCACAGTGACGGGACAAAAGAAATGTGAGGAGAAGTGTAACATTCGATCACATAGCTAAAAATATTATTAATATTTAGCATCTGATCGCACCTGGACTGCGTTTCAACGGTGTGAACTTGCCCTAAAACAAATCAGATTTTTTTCCCCCTCATTTCCAAAGTGTATTTCAAACTTTTACATTTGTATACAAATAGGTAACCAGGAAGAAAAATATATATATTTATCCCAAAGAATGAAGTTATATTTTTGCCCTTGCATCCTGCATTTATGTCTATAAGCTACGTGTTGACTGCGAATTTTGGCTTTTCTTTACTGGTTTTTCAATGGACCCATCACAAAATACTGTAATACACTATGAAAGTGTCTAGTTTCTTAAGCATCTGGATAGCGATATAAACTTCAAATAGGTAACCATGATTATTTCAACATACATCATTCAACCAGCAAACAATGCCCACTCACTAATTGTTGGTTAGTTCTTAGGGTACATTAATAGTCTCAAAAAGATTAAAACCTGCGAATTTCCAACATTCTGAAGTGTAGAAAAGTCATTACAAATAATTTTTCTAAACAACTGAGAGTTAAATTTTTAATAAATCAGGAATTGGTAATATCCAAGTCCAACATTCTATACAGAAGAGATTTAAGAAATATTCTAAAGCAATATGTTTCTTCTTATGAATAAATAAATCACATTGTGCTGACTAACATACAGTTTATCTAGCACTTTGCTCAGTACCAAGAGATATAACTGTGCTATAAAAATAACACTTGTTACATCTTAAAAGCAATAGATTTGTTTAATCTAACCAAATAAATACCCTTAAGAGTGCAGTGCATATAGCTTTACAAACTAAACACTTAAAAAAAAGCTATAGTCATAGTATACACTTTCATTTTATATGAGCATTGAAATAGCAATATAAATTGGATCTATATTTGACAATCCAATATAAACTTACTTGAACAATCTCTTTTCATGTTGTGCATTCTGCCTGTCTGCCCTGCATGCTTTGAAGCTTCTCCTCTGCTGTTTACTTTCAATTTCGAAGGACTACATATCCCATGGTACCTTGCTACCTGCAAGCGATTCCTGTACTGACTCCACCTCCTAAAATTCCTACTCTCAGAATCTCTGCAGTTCATAAGGCATTGCCTGCTCACAGAATTCAAGAAAGTAAATGTGTGACATTCTCTAAAAAGAAAGGGCCCTTTCACATGAGTGGGCCGATGGGGTCTGCCTTTCAGTTTTTCAGGCAGGCCAGATCTAGCCCTTCATTCTTCTCTATGAAGTGGTGGATGTAAACGGATATGTGTCCATTTATACCCACCTACATCCAATCCATTCCCCTTCCGTCTAGCGGATCGGGATCGGATGGCAGTCAGGTGTTTTTTGACAGGAAGTCATAACGTCAACGCGCATGCACATCGCTAAGGATTTTGGATGTTGTCGTTTTAATGCGTCTTTAAAGGGGTGGTTCCCCCTAAAACACATTGCTAACAATAGATTCGTAAGACCCGTTACACTGCGGGTAGGCTGGCTTTTTTTTTTTAGTACATACCGATATCTCCCCGTCTCGTTCCTTGTCGGTGGGCGTTCCTAGTTGATTGACGTTCCTCGGACGGGCGCGTACGTGACGTCACGACTTTCCGAAAGAAGCCGAACGTCGCTGCGCATGCGCCGTATAGAGCCGACTCTATACGGCGCATGAGCAGCGACGTTCGGCTTCTTTCGGAAAGTCGTGACGTCACGTACGCGCCCGTCCGAGGAACGTCAATCAACTAGTTCCGCCCACCGCCTAGGGACAAGACGGGGAGATCTCGGTATGTACGAATAAAAAAAAAAAAAAGCCAGCCTACCCGCAGTGTAACGGGTCTTACGAATCTATTGTTAGAAATTAGTTTTAGGGGGAACCACCGCTTTAACTCTAGCATGCATGTAAGTGTTTCTAACCGATTTTAATAAACATATCTGCCGCATTTACACTACTAGAAGTGGTTTTGGTTCTCTTTCATGTTATATGCTCATATGGTGATTGGGATGGAGGAGGGAATCGCTATGTGATGTACAGAGCTTTATGGGGATTGACTGCTACAGTGGCAACAAGCATTGTTTGACTTCTCTGTTCAGTCACAAAATCTCTAGTAAGCCATAGGGGGATATTTACGAAAGGCAAATCCACTTTGCACTACAAGAGCAAAGTGCACTTGAAATTGCACTGAAAGTGCACTTGGAAGTGCAGTTGCTGTAAATCTGAGGGGTAGATCTGAAATGAGGGGAATCTCTGCTGATTTTATCACCCAATCATGTGCAGCTAAAATTAAATGCTGTTTTTTATTTTCCTTGCATGTCCCCCTTGGATCTACAGTGACTGCACTTCCAAGTACAATTTCAAGTGCACTTTGCACTTTTAGTTTGCACTTGTAGTGCAAAGTGGATTTGCATATCGTAAATAACCCCCATAGATCGTTTAGTGGAGGACACATGGGGGTTATATACTAAAGGCAAATCCACTTTGCACTACAAGTGCAAACTAAAAGTGAAAAGTGCACTTGAAAGTGCAGTCGCTGTAGATCCGAGAGGAACATGCAAGAAAAATAAATAAAAAAGCATTTTAGCCTGCACATGATTGGATAATAAAATCAGCAGAGCTTCCCCTCATTTCAGATCTTCCCCTCAAATTTACAGTGACTGCACTTCCAGTGCAATTTCAAGTGAACATTGCACTTGTAGTGCAAAGTGGATTTGCCTTTAGTAAATAACACCTGTGGTGTTACTATGCTTGTTTATGTATCTAAGGTGGAAACATACTACAGTTTTATCCCTGGTGTTCACTCAAGTAGTCACTGTGGTGTATTTATTATGGACACTTGGGACTTTCTGACATCATTTTTTTATTTTATTTATCTTGATGTATATTTGGTATATTTAACATATATCACTATCCTGTTTGTATAGAATATCCTATACTGCTAGCTGCTTTTCTTACCTTACATTATTCCTTGCAGCTTTTTCCTGTTGTATTTATTTCCTTTTATCTAGAGGGGCTCACAGCTAGGCACACTCTACTGCATACAGGCCTGAGCTAAAGGCAGATGGGTTCCTGGAAATAAATGCTACATCTATCATCTGCCCTTACTCAAGATAAACAGCTGCTAGAAATGCCAGGGGGTGTGGGTTCAAAGAGATCTCACAACAAAAAGCATGGAAACAAGGTTGAGTTTGCTTTGAATATTAAAAAGTTATTAAAATGCATTTCCAGTTTGTGGTGCTTAATACATTGAAGTTTTACTTTAAAATGTATGGTACCCCAACATTTCTTATTCCTTATATGTGTCTGTTGTACCATGTACAGTACTTATATTAAAGTGGTTGTATAGTCTTTTTTTGTACTTTTACCTACAGGTAAGCCTATAATAAGTCTTACCTGTAAGTAAAAAAAAAAATACTTCCTAAACCTTTACGGTTTAGGAGATATTCCCCTCGCAATGAGCCGCTGACTGCAGCGGTGCATGTGCACAGGGGATTCTCGGCTGAACGCCCGGTAGACGTTGGACCTTGCCGGAAAGAAGTCTCCCGTGCATGCGCGGGAGTGACGACATTGCGGCTCCAGCCACTCACATCGTTGGAGCCGCGATACCCAGAAGACATGCCGAGGCAACATGTCAGCTACCTTGGCGTGGACCAGGTAAATTACCGACGCCTCGTTCTGAGGTAAGTATTTCATAATGAGCTAGTATGCGGTGCATACTAGCTCATTATGCCTTTTGCCTTACATGGACTATACAACCACTTTAAAAAGTATTTCTGTTCTCTTTTTTGCATTGCTTCCTTTGTGTGAAATACCTGTGAAATACCTTGTGATCTTTCCAGTCCCCCTGCTTTCCTATTTCAAACTGACCACGCTAGGAATGGTAAAACATTGTTGTGCTGGCACAGCCTGCCTTACCTCCAACAACTAAGGCTTGTGCTGGCACATCCCCTTGCTAGGAAGATCAGGTTATTTCTCTCTCTCTCTGCCTCCTACTGACACAACATTTCACACACACACACACACACACACACACACAGTTTCTGGTTATATTCCATTTTTAAAGGGGCATACATTTCAGATAAAAAAAAAATATTATTCTTTGAATTTGTATTATTTGCTTTCCTAACAGGTCACATACATTTTTAATTGTGATGTGTAATTGTTCGCGAGAGGACACCCAATCAATTAATCATGAAAAACATATCATGCCTGCTAAGAGGGTTGTAAAGTTGCTCGCTCAGATTCCATGTTGTGGACATAGTAGTAAATTCCACAGAGTTCATTTATGAACACAGGGTGCACACCATTCCTCCCTCTGCTCAGCTTCTTAAAAATGCTTAAGTCCGCCTTCTCTAGGAGGGGTATGTAAGGGGACCATCATGCAATGGAAGACTAATGCATCCAAGAACCTTTTTTTTAACTGATTGTTACAGAGGCTCCAAATCATATTGTACCCCCAGATTACAATTAGAATACACGTGTAGACAACAGTAGAAAACAAAAACACAAAAGGCATACAAGCCTTAGATTAAACAATGATTCAAACAAGTTAACATATGTCATTACTTTCTGTGTAGCAAACAGACTTTTTGATAGGCCCCGAACACACCACCGAGTTTCTCGGCAGAATTTAGCCAGAAACTCGATCGGAGCCGTATTCTGCCGAGAAACCCGGCCGTGTGTACACTTTCGGCCGAGGAAGCCGACGAGTTCCTCGTCGAGCCAAATAGAGAACATGTTCTCTATTTCCTCGTTGTTCAATGAGAAAAGTTGGCTCGCCGAGATCCTCGGCGGCTTCACACAGAACTCGACGAGCAAAACGATGAGTTTTGCCCGTCGAGTTCCTCGGACGTGTGTACAGGGCCTTACTCTGATCAAGTCAGAACCATTTTCACTAGTTTTTTTATGACTGAATTGACAAAAAAAGCAATCAGGTTAAAAATTCCCATTGCTTTTATGTCAATCATGTGGTGTTTACAAAAACTGATTGCTTTCAGTTTATTTTTAATTGTTCGATCACTTAATTTTCCCAGCAAAAAGTTATTGCGCCAAAAACGCTGGTATGGTCTGTATAGTTTGCGTGTTTACACGCGTATATGCCTGTAAAAATGTTACTGACTCCAAGAATGCCAAGTATTCAAATAATATAATCTACCATTCAGGGAGGGGGGGGGGTTCTTTTCTGAAAATAATGACAGCTGGAACTGAATACAGTAAAGGTGTTTTCCAGAGGTACCAAGGAAGGATGTAAGATTTGGCTAGTTATCAGTCATCATGTAAAAAGATAATGCACATGTTTACTTTATTATATACAGTGTAATTGCTCTTACTTCCCAAAATAAAACAAAGCATTGTTGTGTGCTTCTGGCAACTTGAACAATCAAATTAGACCTCAAACCATAAGAATGTAGAAAAATATCAACACAGTGTTAGCCACCTGGAACATCTCAAATGTTCCAATTATTCTGTTAAATGAGGATAAGAACAACTGTTCTTACTTCACAGAATGACAACTATGTAAATGTTACTTGTTGATAGCTGTCATTAGAGAAATTTGCTTTACTGGTGTAAATGGATAAATAATGGGCCATTTTAGGGGAACCATCTACACAACATATAGGTTTGTTTTATACAGAAATGTGACCTTTTGGTTACTATATGCTATTTCAAGCATGAAATAAATACAAGTGGTGACAGCAAAACAATGCTGCAGAAGTTGAACACTAGTCAAGTGGGGGGGGGGGGGGGTAGAGGCTAAGGTTTTGCGATTTACTATAACAGTCTTTTTTTTTTTTTTGCAAATTCTTTATAAGTCTCTAATTTTATTTTTTTTATTGTTTGTGAATTCTTTATAACAGTCTCTGATTTAATTTTGTTGGTGAATTCTTTAAAACAGTCTCTGATTTTTTTTATTTTTTTTTTGTGAATTCTTTATCTGATTTTTGTTTTTTATTATTATTATTCTTTATAACAGTCTCTGATATTTTTTGTTGTTGTTGTTGTGAATTCTTTATCTTATTTATCTGATTTTTATTATTATTATTATTATTATTATTATTATTATTATTATTATTCTTTATAACAGTCTCTGATTTTTTTTTGTGAATTTTTTATAACAGTTGGATTGTATTATTATTATGTGTGAATTTCTTTTTAACAGTCTCTGATTATAATTTTTTTGTGAATTCTTTATAACAGTCTCTGATTTTTTTATTTTATTTTTTGTGAATTCTTTATCTGATTTTTGTTTTTTATTATTATTATTCTTTATAACAGTCTCTGATATATATTTTTTTGTTGTTGTTGTGAATTCTTTATCTGATTTATTTTTATTATTATTATTCTTTATAACAGTCTGATTTTTTTTTATTTTTTTTTTGTGAATTCTTTATAACAGTTGGATTATATTATTATTATGTTTGAATTCTTTATATCAGTCTCTGATTATAATTTTTTTGTGAATTCTTTATAACAGTCTCTGATTTTATTATTATTATTCTTTATAACAGTCTCTGATTAATTTTTTTTGTTGTGAAGTCTTTATAACAGTCTGATTTTATTATTATTATTATTCTTTATAACAGTCTCTGGGTTTTTAACATTTACCATGTCAGTAAATGTGCATGGGCTTTAAATGAGAGAAATAGCAGAGCTCCATAGAAATCACACACTTTGGCCACACATTTCGAGAGCATGTGCTGCTAAGCTCACCTTTTGTGCAGATTTTGAAGGACCTTTGTTTTTGCTCCCCTTAGGTCTTCCTCTGGGTCTTTTAGGAGAAGGCTCTCCAGTTGCTGGCTCCTAAATACAGAAACAAACTTGATATAGCAGAAAGAATTTAACATGGGAAAATCTCCTACACTGCTAAATCTCAAAAGGCAGCTAAACCTTCTTTTGCCATGATATACTGTACTATTAAAAACCCTTACAAGGAAACATATGTAACTAATGTACGAAATCCCAATGATTTGAAGGAAAGGAAAACATTTACACACTGAGATAGGTAATAAAAATCGAAGTTGTGCTCTCTGGGCTGGAACTTTTCCTAACCAATGACATAAAGCTCATTACAATATATAGCCTGAAATAGGAAAAACAATGAGCATGTGACCTAACAGTAATCCTTACAATGCTGAAAATGCATTTTATTCAGTGCAATCCAAAAGGGAACATTTCCAAGCACACACATGTGGTTTCTCCAAAACAAAGATTGATACTTCAATATATATAAAAAAAACAAAACAAAAAGACCAAAAACAACTGTGACGAATTCTGGGCACAGTGAATGACATCGGTCTGGAAGGAGAATGTTGTGAACTATTTTATGACATGGGAAAAAAAACTGCAACAACACCAATCTTTTGTAAACAAGACCTTCTACTCAGGACAAGTCAGCATGTTTTTGTAAAAAAAAACACAATACAAAACAAAAAACATACTTTGCTGATACTGCATCATGTGACTTGGTTACAACATAGTATGATAATCAGGATAAAAGCACTGCCTCGACAGTAAATCTTCATAGCCCTTTAAAGCCCTTTATTTAAAAGTCCCAGCACCGATGTGAAAGTTCTGTGCGGAATTACAGCACCAGGGATAGCTTGGCTTGGTGAGAACTGTGTGTAAATGTATTTTCCCTCCAAGCAAAACCACACATAGCCCATAGCTGGGCACACAGGAGCTGAAATGAAGCCATGAATGAAAGCAGCCGCAGGCAGCAGCTCAGCACAGAACTGCATGAAACATTTATTGTGGCAGATCGACACGGCAAGGGAGGCTTTGCCATCCAACTTACACAGGCAATCGCATCAAAGCGCAACATGCATGCTACAAAGAGGGGAATTCCCATTGTCTGCAAGGGAAGCTTTGTGCAGAGGCGGCAAGCATGGCAAGGTAAAGCCCCTCTCTCGCTTGCACTCGCTCTGTGCGATCTCCTGTCGCTTAGCTAAAGGACAAGTGAGGTCTGGCTGACCCCCTGCATGCACTCACTCCTAGTAAGGTGAACACATATGAAAACAGAATACCATAAGTAGGACCCATGTATACACAGACCCTCATAACGTGAACACACACATATGAAAACAGAATACCGTAAGGAGGACCCATGTATACACAGACCCCCATAACGTGAACACACACATATGAAAACAGAATACCGTAAGGAGGACCCATGTATACACAGACCCCCATAACGTGAACACACACATATGAAAACAGAATACCGTAAGGAGGACCCATGTATACACAGACCCCCATAACGTGAACACACACATATGAAAACAGAATACCATAAGGAGGACCCATGTATACACAGACCCTCATAACGAGGACACACAGGTGAATGGGACTGCAGGCATGCACTGACCCCCCATGAGGGCACACATATGGGACTGCAGGCAGACAACGACTCCCATTAATAGAACACACACATACACATGGGTGAATGGGACTGCAGGCATGCAAGGGTTCCCATAAGAAGAACATATACATATACATGGGTGAATGGGACTGCAGGCATGCAAGGACTCCCATAAGAAGAACATATACATACACATGGGTGAATGGGACTGCAGGCAGACAACGACTCCCATAAGAAGAACACACACATACACATGGGCGAATGGGACTGTAGGCATGCAAGGACTCCCATAAGAAGAACATATACATACACATGGGTGAATGGGACTGTAGGCATGTAAGGATTCCCATAAGTAGAACACACACATGGGTGAATGGGACTCTAGGCATGCAAGGACTCCCATAAGAAGAACATATACATGGGTGAATGGGACTGCAGGCATGTAAGGACTCCCATTAGAAGAACATATACATACACATGGGTGAATGGGACTGCAGGCATATAAGGATTCCCATAAGGAGAACACACACAGGTGAATGGGACTGCAGGCTGCACTGACTCCCATAAGAAGAACACACACATACATATGGGTGAATGGGACTGTAGGCATGTATGGATTCCCATTAAAGGAAGATAATACACATGGGTGAATAGAACAGTAGGCATGCAAGAACTCCCATTAGAATAATATACACATAGGTGAATAGGACTGTAGGCATGCAAGAACTCCCATAAGAAGGACATGCACTTATACATGGGTGAATAAGAAGAATATACACATGAGTGAATAAGGAGAACACATACACATGGGTGAATCAGAAAGATTATACACATGGGTGAATAAGAAGAATATAGACATAAACATGGGTGAATAAAAACAACACACACATACACATGGGTGAATAAGAAGAACATACACATGGGTGAATAAGAAGAACATACACATGGGTGAATAAGAACATACACATGGGTGAATAAGAACATACACATAGGTGAATAAGAAGAATATACACACACACATGGGTGAAGAAGAAGCACATACACATGAGTGAATAAGAAGAACACACACATGGGTGAATAAGAAGAACATACACATACACATGGGTGAAGAAGAACATACACATGGGTGAATAAGAAGAACATACACATACACATGGGTGAATAAGAAGAACATACACATGGGTGAATAAGAACATGCACATGGGTGAATAAGAAGAACACACACATGGGTGAAGAAGAACATACACATGGGTGAAGAAGAAGAACATACACATGGGTGAAGAAGAACATGCACATGGGTGAATAAGAAGAACACACACATGGGTGAAGAAGAACATACACATGGGTGAAGAAGAAGAACATACACATGGGTGAAGAAGAACATGCACATGGGTGAATAAGAAGAACACACACATGGGTGAAGAAGAACATACACATGGGTGAAGAAGAAGAACATACACATGGGTGAAGAAGAACAACATACACATGGGTGAAGAAGAACATATACATGGGTGAAGAAGAACAACATACACATGGTTGAAGAAGAAGAACATACACATGGTTGAAGAAGAAGAACATACACATGGGTGAAGAAGAACATACACATGGGTGAAGAGGAACATACACATGGGTGAAGAAGAACAACATACACATGGGTGAAGAAGAACATACACATGGGTTAACGGGGCTGTAGGCATGCAAGGACTCCCATAAGAACACACACAGAGGTGACTAGGACTGCAGCATGCACTGACCCCCATAAGGACACACACATACACTGAAGTGGATGGGAGTGCAGCATGCACCGACTCTCTCACACACACAGAGGGGTGGATGGAAGTGCAGTGTGGGCTCCATTGTGTGTGATGCTGGGTGCAGGAAGATGCGGGTACTGACTTTTTGCGGTTTCCGGGGTCTCCCTCGTGCCCTCTTCGGTGACTCTTCGGGGGATGCAGGCTGCTCCACGGAGGTGGATTGGCGGGCACTTTCCCTTGAGCTCATGGTGACTGAGTCCTCACAGCCCAGCGATGTGCTCTCTCTGCTGCACCTTGAGGGATCCACGCGAGGAGCCGCTGCCGCCGCCGCACCGGACGTCCTGCTGCTGCCAGAGAAGGGAGAGGAGGAGATCGGGGGGATCTGTATGTATGGACTGAGCACGGGGGGCTTTCACTAGACACAGAACACTCAGCCGCCGATCAATGACACTGCTATGGGATCTGATGATTGGGACAGTTCAGGTCACAGGATGGAAACTGGTGACACCACTTTCCTACACTTCCACTTAGCGCTGCACGTATAAGTATTGCGGGATGCCCACACGTGTGTGTGATTTGGGGGTTAAGGGAGGGCTTGTGTTTGTGTGAGTAGGGCATGTGATAGAAGGACGGCCCACGGATTACAGTGGGATGGCTAGAAAAAACACCTTTACCCGTGGGTGGAAAAAAGAGGAGGAGGCTGCATGAGGAGTGGGCAGGACGCACGGCTGAGGAGCCCGGACACACACATAGGACACAAAACACAACACGGGACACACACATAGGACACAAAACACAACACGGGACACACACATAGGACACAAAACACAACACGGGACACACACATAGGACACAAAACACAACACATATATACACCAAAAGGACACACGGCTGAGGAGCCCGGACACACACATAGGACACAAAACACAACACGGGACACACACATAGGACACAAAACACAACACATATATACACCAAAAGGACACACGGCTGAGGAGCCCGGACACACACATAGGACACAAAACACAACACGGGACACACACATAGGACACAACACGGAACACACACATAGGACACAAAACACAATATATATATATATATATATATATATATATATACCAGAGAGAAAGATACACGGCTGAGGAGCCCGGACACACACATAGAACACAAAACACGACAGGGGACACACATATAGGACACACAATATATATATATATATACACCAAAAGGACTCACGGCTGAGGAACCTGGACACACACATAGGACACAAAACACAACACGGGACACACACATAGGACACAAAACACAACACATATATACACCAAAAGGACACATGGCTGAGGAGCCCGGACACACACATAGGACACAAAACACAACACGGGACACACACATAGGACACAAAACACAACAAATATATACACCAAAAGGACACATGGCTGAGGAGCCCGGACACACACATAGGACACAAAACACAACACGGGACACACACATAGGACACACAACAAAACACATATATACACCAAAAGGACACAAGGCTGAGGAGCCCGGACACACACATAGGACACAAAACACAACACGGGACACACACATAGGGCACAAAACACGGCACATATATACACCAAAAGGACACACGGCTGAGGAGCCCGGACACACACATAGGACACAAAACACAACACATATATATATACCAAAAGGATACATGGTTGAGGAGTCCGGACACACACATAGGACACAAAACACAACACGGGACACACACATAGGACACAAAACACAACACATATATACACCAAAAGGACACACGGCTGAGGAGCAAGGACACACACATAGAACACAAAACACGACAGGGGACACACATATAGGACACACAACGCATATATATATATATACCAAAAGGACACACGGCTGAGGAGCCTGGACACACACATAGGACACAAAACACAAGACGGTACACACACATAACACAACACGGGACACACACATAGGACACAAAACACAACACAGGACACACACATAAGACACAGAACACAAACGGAACACACACATAGGATACAACACAAAACACTGCACGGGACACACACATAGGACACAAAACACAACACGGACACATACATAGGACACAGAACACAAAACTGGACACGCACATAGGGCACAGAACACAACAGGGGACACACACATAGGACACAACACGGGACACACCCATAGGACACAGAACACAACACAGGACACACACATAGGACACAAAACACAACACAGGACACACACATAGGACACAGAACACAACACAGATACACACATAGGACACAACACGGGACACACATAGGACACAACACAGGATACACACATAGGACACAACACAGGACACAAAACACAACACAATACGGGACACACACAGGACACAACACTGCACAGGACACACACATAGGACACAATACTGCACAGGACACGCACATATGACAAAACAGACAACACTGCACGGGACACACACATAGGACACAACACTGAATTGCACATACACATAGGACAAAACACGGGTGAGGAGCCAGGACACACACACAACACTGCATGGGACACACATAGGACATAACACACACACATACACCACATAGAACACAACATATATACACCACATAGGATACAACATATATACAGTGCATAGGATAGAACACAACATACACATAACATAGTACACAACACACATAGAACATGACATATATACAACACCTAGGGCAGAACACACATACAGCATATAGGACAGAACACAACACACATTACGGAACATAGAACAGAACTCAACAGATATACAGCACATAGGGCAGAACACACACAGAGAACACGGGACAGAACACAACACACATAGAGCACATAGGATGGGACATGTATACAGGACATAGAGCAACACAGAGAGCAGGACATATATACAGCATAAAGGTCAGAACACACATAGAGCACATGGGACAGAACGCACATAAAAGAGGACATATATTGTTGCTTGATGCAGCTAAAGCTTTTGATAGTATAGAATGGGACTTTTTGTGGTATTGTTCAGAAAAATGTTGTTTTGGACCCCAGTTTATAAGTTGAATAAAATTACTTTACTTTCACAAGAAGGTAGCCTTGGACGGTGGCGAAGAGATCTAGAGACACTGAAACCCCTTTCACACTGACCTGTTTTTCAGACGGTATAGTGCTAAAAATAGCGCCTAAATACCACCTGAAAAAATCCTGCCCTGCAGTCTTCAGTGTGAAAGCCCAAAGGCTTTCACACTGAAGCGGTGCACTAGCAAGACCGCTCCAAAAGTCCTGCTAGCCGTATCTTTGGAACGGCGAAGGAGCGGGGTGTTTACCACTCCTCCGTCACTCTTTCACATTGAAAGCAATGGAAAACCGCGGTAATACTGCTGGCATTGCGGGCGGTATTAACCCTTTTTCGGCCGCTAGCGGGGGTTAAAACCGCACCGCTAGTGGCCGAATATCGCGGTAAAAAAAAATATTGCGGTATCGCCAGCGCACCACCTGGGCCCAGTGTGAAAAGGGCCTTAGTGATGAGGAATTTGGGCAAGCCTTTAAAAACGTATTTAACTGCTTGCCGACCTGCCGCCGTAGTTTTACGGCGGCAGGTCGGCTCCCCTGCGCGAGAGCCCGTAGCTCTACGTCGGCTCTCTCGCAAGCCACTAGGGGTGCGCTCGCCCCCGACACCCGTGCAACGTGCCCGGCGGGCGCGATCGCCGCCGGGCACCCGCGATTGCTCGTTACAGAGCGGGGACCGGGAGCTGTGTGTGTAAACACACAGCTCCCGGTCCTGTCAGGGGGGGAAATGCTGATCCTCTGTTCATACAACGTATGAACAGAAGATCAGTGATTTCCCTTAGTGAGTCCACCCCCCCTACAGTTAGAACACACCCAGGGACATACTTAACCCCTTCCCGCCCCCTAGTGTTAACCCCTTCACTGCCAGTGGCATTTTTATAGTAATCCAATGCATTTTTATAGCACTGATCGCTATAAAAATGCCAATGGTCCCAAAAATGTGTCAAAAGTGTCCGCCATAATGTCGCAGTACCGAAAAAAAATCGCTGATCGCCGCCATTACTAGTAAAAAAAAATATTAATAAAAATGCCATAAAAATACCCCCTATTTTGTAAGCGCTATAACTTTTGCGCAAACCAATCAATAAACGCTTATTGCGATTTTATTTACGAAAAATATGTAGAAGAATACGTATCGGCCTAAACTGAGGAAATTTTGGGGGGATATTTATTATAGCAAAAAGTAAAAAATATAAATTTTTTTTCAAAATTGTCGCTCTATTTTTGTTTATAGCGCAAAAACTAAAAACCGCAGAGGTCATCGAATACCACCAAAAGAAAGCTCTATTTGTGGGAAAAAAAGGACGCCAATTTTGTTTGGAAGCCACGTCGCACGACCGCGCAATTGTCAGTTAAAGCGACGCAGTGCCGAATCGCAAAAAGTGCTCTGGGGGTTAAGTGGTTAAGGTATCCTTACACTCTGCACAATGTATGACTCAACTTTTTATTATTCATAGAGCTCACTATCATCTAATTGCCCATGATGTATAAACGATACTGGTACACTTATACATGTGTTGTGGTGCTGCCCCAAACTGCAGTTTATATTTGATACTTTGAACTCCTTGGGGGTTATTTACTAAAGGCAAATCCACTTTGCACTACAAGTGCAAAGTGCACTTGAAATTGCACTGAAAGTGCAGTTGCTGTAGATCCGAGGGGGACATGCAAGGAAAATAAAAAAAAATGCATTTTAGCTTGCACATGATTGGATGATAAAATCAGCAGAGCTTCCCCTTATTTCAGATCTTCCCCTCAGATTTACAGCGACTGCACTTACAAGTGTACTTTCAGTGCAATTTCAAGTGCACTTTGCACTTGTAGTTTGCACTCGTAGTACAAAGTGGATTTGCTTTTCGTAAATAACCCCCCTTGTGTTCCACACGGGTACAACCTGACCCAAAAGTAGCATGCCGATAGACACTCTCCCAGATGAGGTGCAAGAGATGTGGCTGAGAACTATGTACATGGCACAGAAACTCATATTGCAAAAATGGATATCAAACTCTCCACCAGAGGAGTAGGACACTACATAGAACAGGACATAAATACAGCACATAGGACAGTAGACATAGAACACATGAGACAGAATACACATAGAACAGGGCATATATACAGCACACAAGACAGTACACACATAGACCAGATAGGACAGAAGACACGGAATAAAAAGGGCAGTACACACAGGAGAGTACACACATAGCACAGTATACATTGGACAGCACACATACTGGGCCAGATTCACAAAGGTTTTACGCCGGCGTAGCCGATTTATCAAAAATGGCCAAATATCGGCCGATATATCGGTCTACATCTACTTGAGATTGTGCAGAATTTTAAAGGATGCCTTGACTGAATTTTTTTTTAAAAACACAGGATTAAACCACCACAAGTGCGCTGCTGTCACTATCAAGCAAGATTTATGGTGACTGCACCACTCAATTGGGTCAGAGTAAGTGTAGATACTTTCCTCCTGTCATTATTGGGGAGTTTTCTGCCAATATATGGAAATCCTGATAGGTGTGGGGAAAAAAAAACTCCAATTAGCTCTTCTTGCAGTGTTTTTAGTTATCAATGAATTGAGTACAATAATGATACAACGGGTCACAGTTCCAACTGCCCTCCTATATTTATGGCCAGGCAGCTATCCTATATACAGTATGATCAATTTTAAAATGCAATCTAATGAGAGGACATTAACATAATACTTTCTTTCATTGAGCCACTTTTAAATCTGATCTGGATATAGCAATATTTGATAGATCTGGATATTTTTCATCTAAACAGACATGCAATGGTCCAAATGCGATCAGATGCAGATTCTAACCCACTAAGCAATATCTGTTTGTGTAACAACTAAGTAGGGAAGGTGACATTTATGTTACATATTTGGAAAGATACAGCAGTGGGTCAGACAGGTGGAATATATTTTTTTTGTGTTGTGTGCAGAAAAGGTTATGGTTAAAACTCTGTCAATTTTGTATTGCTGTCTGTGTCCCCATTGTGAAGATTATTCTCACTTCCTGTCTCTCAGTGTAAAAAAAAAAAAAAAAAAAAAGGTGATCAAATACCACAAAAATAAAGCTCTATTTGTGTAAAAAAAAAATGATAAAAATTTCATTTGGGTACAGTGTTGTATGTGTCATTCAAAATGCATCAGCGCTAAAAGATGAAAATTGGTCTGGGCAGGAGGGGGGTTTAAGTGCCCAGTAAGCAAGTGGTTAATATTCTACAGATAATTTCTATTGGTCTTGCCAAAGCAATCTGAAACACAAATGTTCATTTTCACAATTAGGTAAAAAAAAAAAAACATAAATTAATCAAAGCTATCCCAGTGAACCTGTCATTAAAATTCATGATTCATATTAATCCAAGCCGAATGCCAACAATAGTATATGATATTCCTATTTAGAGTAAAAAAAAGTACCTTTTTGTTGTTTTTAATTAATAACAATTCCAGAGCTCCATCATGTAACCTGCAGAAGAAGCAGACATAATTGTTATTAAAGCAAGGAAAGTTTTTAATGAATGTGTCTTAAATGCATCATAATGGTGTTAAGATTACAGCCTCTCGAAGCAATGTTTGTTTTGTTTTTTTACTATGCATCAGAGTGGATTTCCACCCCCCTGGTTCAATAAAAGGTGGGACAGAGGAATGAAGATTTCACTGAACATAGCAGCCACCAGCACATAAGGGACACTTCTCATTCAATGTAAGTACCATCCCTTGTGCTAGTTTAAAAATATATTTATATATATATTTTTATGAATATATAACTGGAATCATTTTTGTATTCAGTCTAGTGTTCTGCATTAAATTTTTCTTGTGCGTAAATTGATAAAAAAGCAAAAAAGCCTCTTTATTTACTAAGAAGTTAATATCTGATGACTGCAAAGTGTTAAATTGGAGACATTAGAACATAAGATTTGAATTGCCAGTTGGCACGTTTCTAACTATATGAAGCCAACCTATATGACTCATATACATATTTGCTCTCGGTTTCTCTCCGGAAATATACGTTTCTGCGTGTGTACATAAAAATAATGTCATTAAGTACTTCCGAAGTATATATGGAAATATTAAGAACATTTTTTGTAGATCTTGTAGTGGATTGGCAGATAAGTACTAAAGTACTCTAATCTGATGCCAGCATGTCAAACTTCATAAATATTGGACTTCACTCTTTGTGCATGCTAGTGTTTTGTGTAATATATAAGTGACTAAGCACTGACTCATGCTTCTGTTCTGTACAACTGCTAAAGGCTAAGTGTGACTCATAATTCACAAGTCAAAACTCTTTGTATATTTAATTGTATGTTCTAAATGAGTATTTAAAAGGACAGTGAAAGGAAACTGATGCCATAAGACCTCGTGCACACTCCAGCTGTCAAACACTCATATTTCAGGCATTTGTTGTTTTTCTGTCTGCCCATGAACGCCCCTCTATGTTAGCCATGGCTCCCAACTGTCCCTGATTCCGAGGGACTGTCCCTCCATCCCTATTTCCCCCTCATGTGTCCCTCATTTTCGTCTGATCTATATAGTTGTATATAAAATGCACTTTTTATCTTTCAAAAAGTGTTTCCCAGTGCTAAGCCTTTCATCCAATTTCTAAATTGCTGCATTTGTAAAATTTTAAAGCCAGTATTATGGAATATTAGTGGTAACATTTTTTTTTTTTTTTTTTATAATTCTACTTTAAGGGGGCGTGGTAGGGGTGTGTCCCATGCCTACATACTTTTCCTAATAGGTGTACCTCGTTCCCATCTCAAAAAGTTGGGAGGTATGTGTTAGCCTATGTGTCCATGCACGCATAGGCATTTACAGGTCTTTAGAGTCAGGGGCCCGGATTCACATACATTGGCGCATATTTATGCCGACGTAGCGTATCTTTTTTAGGCTACGCCGGCGTAGCGCAGAGCGGCAAGCACAGTATTCACAAAGCACTCCGCTCCCACTCGCTGTCAAAGCTACGCTGGGTTTCCTCGGCGTAAGCCAGCGTAGGTGGAAGTGGGCGTGAGCCATGCTAATGAGGCGTGACCCCATGCTAATGATGTGCCGAGTGACAGACAAGTGCTTAAAATGAACGGCGCATGCGCCGTCCCGTGGACGCAACCCAGTGCGCATGCTCAGAATCACGTCAAAACTACTCCCTAAGATACGTCGAATCACTGCCTACGACGTGAACGTAACCTAAGCCCAGCCCTATTCACGTATTACAAGTAAACAATGTAAAATACGACAGCTGTTCCCTGGTCTATACCTTTGCATTAGCTGCGCCTCATAGATGGGGAATAACTTTACGCCGGACGTAAGCCTTACGCAAACCGCGTATATTATGCGCCGGGCGCAACTACGTTCATGAATTGATGTATCTCGCTCAATTGGATATTTGCAATGAGGCGGCCAGCGTAAATATGTGCCCACGATACGCCGGCGTAGGAAAGTTACGTCGGTCGGATGAAGCCTATTTTCAGGCGTATCTAGTTCTGTGGGCATGGCGCATAGATACGACGGTGCATATTTACACTTACGCGGCGCATTTCGAGATACAACGGCGTAAGTGCTTTGTGAATCCGGGCCAGGGTGTTTAGGGGCAGAAATCTGAACGCACAAAAGTCACATTCAAGAGAGGAGCATTTGGGCAGAAAGGACACATTTAGCACTTCAGCGCTTATTCATTTCATAACTAATGAAATTAATGAGTGCCCAAATGCTTGAAGCATCTAAATACATTTGAAAAATGTGGATTTAGGTGCATTTTAACCACTTAAGCCCCGGACAATTATGCAGCTAAAGGACCAGGCCACTTTTTGCGATTCGCCACTGCGCCGCTTTAACTGACAATTGCGCGGTCGTGCGATGTGGCTCCCAAACAAAATTGGCATAATTTTTTTCCCCACAAATAGAACTTTCTTTTGGTGGTCTTTGATCACCTCTGCGCTTTTTATTTGTTGAGCTATAAACAAAAATAGAGAGACAATTTTTAATAATTCAATATTTTTTACTTTTTGCTATAATAAATATCCCCAAAAAAGATACAAAAAAACATTTTTTTTCCTCACTTTTGGCCGATACGTATTCTTCTACATATCTTTGGTAAAACAAATTACAATAAGCGTTTATTGATTAGTTTGCTCAAAATTTATAGTGTCTACCAAATAGGGGATAGTTTTATTACATTTTTATAAAAAAATTTTTTTTTTACTAGTAATGGTGGCGATCAGCGATTTTTATCATGACTGCGATATTATGGCGGACACTTTTGACACTATTTTGGGACCATTGTCATTTTTACAACAAACAGTGCTATAAAAATGCACTGGTTTCTGTAAAAATGACACTGGCAGTGAAGGGGTTAACCAGGAGGGGGCGCTGTAGGTGTTAAGTGTGCCCTAAGGCAGTGATTCTTACTGTGGGGGGGCATGGCTGGGCGTGTGATGTCACTGATCGTCGCTCCCTATGACAGGGAACAGACAGACGATCAGTGAGGCCCCGTACACACGGCCGAGGAACTCGACGTGCCAAACACATCGAGTTCCTCGGCCAGTTCAGCCCTGAAGCCGCCGAGGACCTCGGCGGGCCGAGAGCTCCTATAGAACAACGAGGAAATAGAGAACATGTTCTCTATTTCCTCGCCGAGGTCCTCGTCGGCTTCCTCGGCCGAAAGTGTACACACGGCCGGGTTTCTCGGCAGAATTCAGCCAGAAACTCGGTCGGAAGCTGAATTCTGCCGAGGAAACTGGTCGTGTGTACGGGGCCTGACAGGCTCACTAGGAGGCACGGGGAGAGGTTTGTTTGCACTTACCTCTCCCCGTTCTTCCTCTCTGTGACCCAATCGCGGGACACCGGCGGCGATCGGGTCCGCTGTTCCCACGGAGACGGTCACGGAGAAGATCGCTCACTACCCACGGCTGGGATCCTAAAGGGGACTTACATTTACACCCTTGTGCCCAGCCGTGCCATTCTGCAGACGTATATCTGCATGCGGCGGTCCTCATGCGGTTAACACTGCTTTTCTTCTGTCAGGAGCATTCAAAAGTGCCTAGTGTTCATGAGGCCTAATCGTGTGGTGTCATCAGCATTCTAACAGAATATTTTGCAATTTTGTTGTGTTTTTCTTCTTTCTATAATCTTATTTATGCTGTCTTAAGTCACAGATTTATTCAGTACAGTAACAGGGTTCTTATTTTATAATTCTTATTTGCCCAGGTCTTTAATTTGTCTGGAACAAAATGTATAGACATAATATACATTTCAAAAATTGCATATTATAAACAAAATACACTTGAAGTGGTTGTAACCCCACAAATTGTTTAAAACAAATTATCCTAACCACTTCAGCTCCGGTAAGTTTACCCCCCTTCACAACCAGGCCACATTTTGCGATATGGCACTGCGTTACTTTAACTGACAATTGCGCAGTCATGCAATGCTGTGCCTAAACAAAATTTATGCCCTTTTTTCCACAAACAGAGCTTTTTTTGGTGTTCACCTCTGCGGTTTTCTTTTTTTGCGCTATAAACAAAAAAAGACCGACAATTTTGAAAAAAACAAAACAATATTTTTTAATTTCTCCTATAAAACATATCCAATAAAAAAAAAATCTAATTTCTTCATCAATTTAGGCCAATATGTATTCTGCTACATATTTTTGTTAGAAAAATCCCAATATGCATATATATTGATTGGTTTGCATAGAAGTTACAGCGTCTACAAACTATGATATTTTTTCTTACTAGTAATGACGGCGATCAGCGACTAAAAGTGGGACCGCCATATTCCGGCACATTGTCACTGTACTAAAGACACTGGCTGGCAAGGGGTTAACATCAGGGGCGATCAAACGGTTAAATGTGTTCCTGACCAGTGCTTTACTACAGTGAGGGAGGTGCTTGTACTAGGAGAAGGCATGGATCGGTGCCTCTGCTTAGCAGAGACACAGGATCCATGTCTTCTGTAGAGACAGAATGGCACTCTGCCTCTGTGAGGCCCCGTACACACGACCGAGTTTCTCGGCAGAATTCAGCCAGAAACTCGATCGGAGCTGTATTCTGCCGAGAAACCCGGCATGTGTACACTTTCGGCCGAGGAAGCCGACGAGTTCCTCTGCGAGCCAAATAGAGAACATGTTCTCTAAGGCCCCGTACACACGTCCGAGGAACTCGACGTGCCAAACACATCGAGTTCCTCGTCGAGTTCTGTGTTGAAGCCGCCGAGGATCTCGGCGAGCCAACTTTCCTCATTGAACAACGAGGAAATAGAGAACTCGGTGAAAAGTGTACACACGACCGAGTTTCTCGGCAGAATCCAGCTCCGATCGAGTTTCTGGCTGAATTCTGCCGAGAAACTTGGTCGTGTGTACGGGGCCTATTTCCTCGTTGTTCAATGAGGAAAGTTGGCTCGCCGAGATCCTCGGCGGCTTCACAAGGAACTCGACGAGCAAAACGATGTGTTTTGCCTGTCGAATTCCTCGGACGTGTGTACGGGGCCTGGAGCAGAGAGATTACATCATCTCTCTCTGCCCCTGCATCGCTGCTCTTCCACCCTGTCAGCCTTAATGTCGGAGGTGCGGCGGGGAGCAGAGAGATAAGGTACGTGACGTGGCAAGTGACATTCCGCATCTGCTGACAGGCAACGTGGCAGGTGATGTGGCAAGTGACATTCCCCATCTTGTGGCAGGCAACGTGGCAGGTGACATGGTAAGTAACATTCCCCATCTTGTGGCAGGCAAGTGACATCATCTCTCACCGCTCTCCTGCCTTCACTAGGCCACCCCTCTGTGATAAATGGACCAGTGCTGCCACCAATGCAGTGGCAGGCAGCATGGCAAGTGACATTCCACATCTTGTGGCAGGCAGCGTGGCAAGTGACATTTTGCATCTGCTGACAGGCAACATGGCAGATGACATGGCAAGTGACATTCCGCATCTAGTGACAGGCAACATGGCAGGTGATGTGGCAAGTGACAATACACATCTGGTGGCAGGTGATGTGAGAGTAATATTCTGCATCTGGTTGCAGGCGACGTGGCAAGTGACACACTCAGGGCTCCCACTAATTTTGCATTATGGTGAGTTGAACTATTTAATTTATTACTTTTATGTAATAATAGAAATAATGCGCTGACAAATTGCCCAAGAAAAATCGCTTACCCCCGCGTACCAATCCCCCCCAACCGGGCCTTGACATAATTCTTTTTCACACAGCCGATCCCCGGTGCCAAAATGGTTGGGGACCACTGCTCTAAAAAACTGGTTGGTTCTGCCTGTTCCTGTGGTAATTATGACTGCTGATCCATGATCCTGCTGATCCTTGGTCAGTATACATGGCTTCGTCATCCCACTTCCCTTCTCTCTCCCCCTCTCTCCTGCCTGTCAGCTCGGGAGTCTGTGTGTGATCCATCCCCTCCATCGAAATTAACCAGCAACAAGCCAATGCTTACGACGTGAACGTCATTCTATGCAAAGCCCTATTCGCGAACGACTTACGCAAACGACGTAAAATTTACAAAATGCGACGCGGGAACGACGTCCATACTTAACATAGGATACGCCTCATATAGCAGGGGTAACTATCCGCCGAAAAAAGCCTTACGGAAACTACGTAAAAAAATTAGCCGGCCGGACGTACGTTCGTGGATCGCCGTATCTAGTTAATTTGCATACTCGACGCGGAAATCGACGGAAACGCCACCTAGCGACCAGCGTAAATATGCACCTTAGATCCGATGGCGTACTAAGACGTACGCCAGTTGGATCTAGCCCAGCTTCAGGTGTATCTTGTTTTATGGATACAAAAGAAAGATACGCCGGAGCAAACTAGAAGTTATGCGGCGTATCAATAGATACGCCAGCATAAACGCTTTGTGGATCTGGCCCAGTGTCTCTAAGCACTTCAGAGAGGTCCACAACAGGAACCCCAAAGGCTTGACGTTTTGAGGGGTGGAAAAGATTAATAACCACAGGAGAGGGGGCAATTTTATCAGATTTCTCAGTCAACATGAGTCGTTCTGCATATATGAGACCCAAGTCTTAGCACCTAAGGGTGTCAATGTAGACTTTGATTTAAATTGCTTCATTAATAATAGTTAACCTATTACAAGAATATGAAGGTTTTCTACACCATTTTTTTTTATTCTAATACATATATAGAGGGTTAAGGGCTCTAATATAGTAGGTATATAGGGGAAAATACACATATATATATAATTTTATATACTTTTATATACTCTTATAATGATTTATAGTTTTAATATTTTTTTATAAGGTATATTTGCATAGAATTTATACATGTATATTGGGAATTATTCTACTAGATAATAGGTAGGTTTTGATACATGTAGATGAGTTTGATTAATAAAAAAGGTCTTATGAAATATGAGAGGTAAAAAGGAGCATATGTATAGTAAGAGGTATTTTATGGTGTTTTAAATATGTTTTTTATGTTTAGATTGTACCCGGGTGGTGACTGCGGCAGTCAGGAACAGTGTTGTGGGACCTGCCATTTATAGTTCAATTGAGGGATGAGGGTATCTCTGCAGGATTCGGTTCTAAGTTCCGGGGTCTGCAGGAAGTAGGAGTGTTCACCATCACTCTAGACAGCGCCACTGGGCGCTCACGTGACCTCCCACCAATCTCCTCCTCTCCTCCTGGCTGATGTCAGCTGGGAATCTCAACCCCTCCTGCTGTAGTGCTCTTATAAGGAAAGGAGAGCACCGGCAGGTCATGTGAGTGCCCAGCTGCGCTGTAAAATAAGGTATTTTGCGTAATATTTAAAAAAAACTAAATATTGCACATTAGATCTTCCTGTAAGAGAGGGGATTGCAGGATTTGTCAGTAGTGACTTTACAACTGCTTTAACCACTTCATCCCCAAAAGAGTCACTCCCCCGCCCCTTCCTGACCAGGCCATTTTTTGCAATACGGCACTGTGTTATTTTAACTGACAATTGCGACGCTGTACTCCAATAAAATTGTTGTGCTTTTTTTCCCACAAATAGAGCTTTCAATTGCTGGTATTTGATCACCTCTGCAGTTTTTATTTAAAAAGAATATATATTTTTTTTACTTTCCGCTATAAAACATACCCAATAGAAAAAATCGAATTTCTTCACCAATTTAGGCCAATATGTATTCTACTACAAATTTTTGGTAAAACAAATCAATAAGTGTATATTGATTGGTTATAGCGTCTACAAACTATGGGATGTTTTTATGGAATTTTTTTTTTTACTTTAATGGCAGCGATCTGCATTTTTTAGCGGGACTGACTTCTGATTTCTGCA
This sequence comes from Rana temporaria, assembly GCF_905171775.1. NCBI lineage: Eukaryota > Metazoa > Chordata > Amphibia > Anura > Ranidae > Rana > Rana temporaria. The sequence goes on along the minus strand of NC_053491.1, from coordinate 197,413,631 downwards.
AGGGAGAGGGTGACATCCAGATTATGGGAATGCGAAGTATGCCTCATATTTTGAAAAGACACTCAATGCAGCACAGCACAATGCAGGAGCATCTTCTCACAAGATTCGGGATACTCATTGTTCCCAGAATCTTGCTTGAAAGAGCGTTAAATCACCCTTGTGTAGGTGCTTTGTGTAAAAGCCAGGGAACAGGTAAATATAGTTTTTTACTTTTTCCATATTTTTTTCCCACTTTAACCACTTAAGCCCCGGACCAATATGCTGGCTAAAGACCCAAGGTGTTTTTACAGTTCGGGACTGCGTCGCTTTAACAGACAATTGCGCGGTCGTGCGACGTGGCTCCCAAACAAAATTGGCATCCTTTTTTCCCCACAAATAGAGCTTTATTTTGGTGGTATTTGATCACATCTGCGGTTTTTAGTTTTTGCGCTATAAACAAAAATAGAGCGACAATTTTGAAAAAAATGCAATATTTTAAAAATTTTTGCTATAATAAATATCCCCCAAAAACATATATAATTTTTTTTCCCCTCACTTTAGGCCGATACGTATTCTTCTACCTATTTTTGGTAAAAAAAAATCGCAATAATCGTTTATCGGTTGGTTTGCGCAAAATTTATAGCGTTTACAAAATAGGGGATAGTTTTATTGCATTTTTTTATTTTATTTTTTTTTACTACTAATGGCGGCGATCAGCGATTTTTTTCGTGACTGCGACATTATGGCGGACACTTCGGACAATTTTGACACATTTTTGGGACCATTGTCATTTTCACAGCAAAAAATGCATTTAAATTGCATTCTTTATTGTGAAAATGACAGTTGCAGTTTGGGAGTTAACCACAGGGGGCACTGTAAGAGTTAGGGTTCACTTTGTGAGTGTTTACAACTGTAGGGGGTTGTGGCTGTAGGTGTGACGTCATTGATCGTGTCTCCCCTATGACGCGATCGATACGCCGCCGCAGTGAAGCACAGGGAAGCCGTGTTTACACACGGCTCTCCCCGTTCTTCAGCTCTGGGGACCGATCGCCGCACTCGAGCGGCGATCGCGTCCACGGGACTCCCGGTCCCGGAGCTTCGGACCGGGTCGCGGGAGCGCGCCGCGGGCGCGCGCCCGCGACCCACGGCTGGGTACAAGTACAGGACGTATATATACGTGCTTGTGCCCAGCCGTGCCATTCTGCCGACGTATATGTGCAGGAGGCGGTCCGGAAGTGGTTAATACTGCAGATCTACAAGGGAGGCCTGATGTACTTAGCTGAAATTGCCTTTTGGTGCAACGACTGTTTTAACATGTATCTACCGTGTTTCCCCCGAAAATAAGCTTGGGTCTTATATTCATTTTGGCAACAAAAGATACAGTAGGGCTTATTTTCAGGGTAGTTCTTACCATGTATTGTGCGGTTTTCTCTCCCCCCCTCTCTCTCCCTGCCTGACAGGAATCCCCAGTGTGAACTGAGTTAAAGGAGAAGTACAGCCTGAGCTTTTTAGGCTGGGCTTCTCCTAAGTATCACAGGATGTCAGAAGAGGGTTCCATCCGCTGGTGACACTGCCTGATATTTGGCGTTCAGTACTGTGGTCCACCAGCAAGTGTCTCCTGGCAGTCTGAAACTGCCAGGGGAGCTCTCCCCTGGTGGTGGTATTATGTGATCTTTGGGCCGCAGTACTGACGTCCACCAGCGGGGGGTTCCTGGCAGTGTGGGGCCAACATCTCCTGCAATCAGGCATCACCTGAGGCCGATTGCAGGAGATGTGTACAAACACCTGACAGACACAATCATACTTTGCCTTGGTATCTCTCCTTGCGCCCTGACCCTGAACCTGAGAAGCTCTGCATCTGTACCTGATCCTGATCCTGTCTGTTATCTGAACCCTGAACCCTGTGCTTTGTTCCTGTACCCGTCCCTCCTGTGATCCATTCATCCTCTCCTTGTCCTGTTTGTTTTCCCTTTCCCCAGCTGCTGACCTCCCGATCATGACCCTGGCCTGGCCCTGTTTATGATTCTGGTTACCTGTACCCATTACCTGTACATATTGGTCTGTTACTGTTATTATTTGTGGGTTATGTTGTATTGGTTGTTGTGCACTGTGTGGTATTGGAGGTGGTTGTATTTATATTATTTCACTTATCTTTAATAACTTATCATATTTTACTTAAACATGTCTGTTGCAGTCCACACAGTTCTGGTCTTATCTGATACGTGACACAGGACTGCAATTGGTTTTGCACTCTTGTGACCCGTTTTCAGCGGAGAGTAGTCTGAAGTCCACTCTCCACTGACATCACTGCCATCAGTCGGGGGCAGCGGGTCATCCCGACTTCCAAGTCTGGATCCGCCAGCTGCCCTAAATTAATGGCAGTCTCAGCATCTCAGTGAGCCTCTGAGATGCTGAGATGGCCGCTCCCCACCCCTTCACTGCTCAGCGCTTCAATGAGCGCTGAGAAGTAGAGCAAAAGACATGCTGACAGTCAGCATCGCTTTGCTCGGGGAGGAGTGAGAACCGAGCCATTGGTGGTGTACGATGGCGCGGTTCTCAGTGCAGAGACGCTGGGGGATCAGTCTGATGCTGCATCCACCGAGGGAAGTATGAGTAGCAAATTAAAAAAAAACAGACTTCTTTTAAAATGCTTGTATAATCCTATAATACTATAATCCACAATATGTGTGTTTCTGTAATATAATTGTGCCAAATACCTTCATTATAGTGCCGCTCTGCGCGTCTGTGACCCGCCAGAGCTCTCTTTCCCGCAATTATATTACAGAAACACACACATTGTACATTATATACTACTGTAATAGAGTGGATTATAGGATTTTACAAGCATTTTAAACTAGGGCTTATTTTCAGGGTAGGACTTATATTGCAGCCCTCCTGGAAAATAACGATAGGTCTTATTTTCGGGGTAGATCCTATTTTCGGGGAAACACAGTAACATAAAAGAAAAAATAATTATTACCTTGGCCTGTATTAATTTTCATTTTTTTTGTGTTTTTCCCTTTATTTTAACCAGATATTCCTGTACACTTCCTCTCCTTGGGTGGCTATACTCACTCCACATAGGTAGTCATGGTTGTCACTCAGGCTGGACTTCAAATATGTCTTCCTCTCTTCATTTCCATTACATGGAGGTGTGGAGAGTAGTAGTTTACAACAGATTAACATTGTTTGTGCTTTCTGGTCAGCTCACAGTTGACAAGGACACTGCCTTTCAGGCAAGATGAACAGGTATTTTATGTACTTACTGAAAATGTTTGTAGTCTGCAAAAGGAAATCGAATGCACTCACTACACCTAAGGGCCCTTTCACATGGGGTGGATCAGTAATGATCCGCCCCGTGAACCTCCGTATGCTCAGCGGAGATCGCTCCCCTGATCCCCGCTGAGCCGGCGGATGACAGGGCGGTCCCCGCACACTGTGCAGGGACCGCCCTTTCTTTTCTCCGCTCTCCCCTATGGGGGGATCGGATGAACACGGACCGTATGTCCGTGTTCATCCGATCCCCAGATGGAAGGAAAATTAGGGTTTTCTTCCATCTGCAGAATCGGAGCATTGCGGAAGCGGACGAGATCGGGTGCATAGGGACCAATGTATGTCCCTTTTTCATCCGCACACGGATGGATGAAAAAGCAGACATATGGTCCGCAGGTGTGAAAGGGGCCTAAGAGGTGGTAAACTGAAACATCTTACATTTTTATTCTTGGGTTAAAGATACTTTTATATGCACCTTGTAAAATATAAAACAATGTACTGTATATATTATGCATTTGAAAGAAAAAAAAAACATGCTTTTAGGAAATAAAGCATACAGAGGACAAAATGTGCTTGTTTTTAGCCTGAACAGAGTTTAAAGATCAATCAATAAGATTAGGCAATGACATCAGTAAATTAACCCTTAGTAATAACTAGCAAATACTGCAGCTGTTTAATTGTCAGGATTTTCACCAGGTTTTCCTGTAAAATACACAGACAAATACTTAAAGTGGAGGTTCACCCAAAAAATCTATTTCTAACATTAGATTGGGCCTAATTACGGGAACCAGAATCAGGTGTTTTGTTTAAAATCAATGCAGTACTTACCGTTTTAGAGATAGATGTTCTCCGTGGCTTCCGGGTATGGGCTGCGGGACTGGGCGTTCCTATTTGATTGACAGGCTTCCGCCCGTCGCATACAGCGCGTCACCAGTTTCTGAAAGTAGCCGAACGTCGGTGCGCAGGCGCCGTATAGAGCCGCACCGACGTTCGGCAACTCGTGACGTGCTGTATGCGACCGCCGGAAGGCTGTCAATCAAATAGGAACGCCCAGTCCCGAAGACCATACCCGGAAGCGGCGGAGAACATCTATCTCGAAAACGGTAAGTACTGCATTGATTTTAAACAAAACACCAGATTCTGCTTCCAGTAATTAGGCCCAATCTAATGTTAAAAAAATGTTTTCGGGTGAACTCCCGCTTTAAAGGGGTCACTAAAGGAAAAAATTTGTTTTGCTGAAATGACTGTTTACAGGGTATAGAGACATAAAAGTTAACTGATTCCTTTTAAAAATGATTAAAAATAGATCAAAATCAATCATATAATGTACCTCTAGTTTCACTTTCGTTTTTAAACTGGTTTCATGTTTCTGTGAAGTAGAGAGAGACACAGAACAAAAACAAACAAATCCAGGGCAGTGTTTTGTTTTTAAAATTAATCTGATTGGTTCTGGGAAGTTTTAGACACACAGCTTGGACCACAGTGAAAAGCTACCATGAGATTTTTCATAAGGAGCCAGACAAGCAGGAAGTGTGGAGATCACAGCAGAATTACAGCTACTTCAAAGCAAAAACGAACAATGAGGACATGAAACCAGTACTGCAGTAAGGTAAAGGAAGCTATTTAGCTAAAAAAATATTTTCCTTTAGTGATCCTTTAAGGTGATTGTAAAGTCTATTTAAAAAAATAAATAACAAACATATTATATTTACCTCCTCTGTGCAATGTTTTTTGAACAGGATCCTCCTCTTCTCAGGTTCCTCTTCGCTGCTCCTGGCCCCTCCCTCCTGACGAATGACCCTACAACAAGCAGCTTGCTATGGGGGCACCCAAATCGAGCCGCAGCTCCGTATGTCCATATCCTGCCCCCTCTCTCTCTTCTGATTGGCTAACTGACTTTGATTGAAGCCACTGCTGTGTCTCAGGCAATCAGGGGGGAGAGTCTCGGACGGCTGAGACATTTGTGGACATCGCTGGACAGAGAGGGGGCTCAGGTAAAGATTAGAGGGGCTGAGGGGGGCTGCTACACACAGAAGGCTTTTTATTCTAATGCATAGAATGCATTCAGATAAAAAAACGTTCTGCCTTTAAAACAGGGACGTACGGTCAGGTCAGTGGCTGGTAAGGCATTGGCTAGTATCAGAGCCAGATACACACAGGTTACATACGCTGCGATCATTAGAGCAAGAGCAATAATTCTAGCACCAGACCTCCTCTGTAACTCAAAACATGTAATCTGTAAAAAAAAATGAAAGCGTCGCCTGTGGAGATTTGTAAGTACTGAAGTTTGGCACCATTCCACGAGTGTGTGCATTTTTAAAGCGTGACATGTTAGGTATCTATTTACTCGGCGCAACATTATCTTTCACATTATACAAAAAGAAAAACAGGTTATCTTTAGTGGTTTTTTTTTCTTTATATTCATGAAACAATTTTTTTCCCCCCAAAAAAAGTTAGAAAAACTGCTGCGTAAATACAGTGTAACATAAAAAGTTGCAGCGACCTCCATTTTATTCCCTAGGGTGTCTGCTAAAACAATATATATATTGTATTCTAGCAATTTCTAGCAAAAAAAATAAAATTATGATTACTACATGTAGGAGAGAAGTTTTAGAATTGGCCTGGGTGACAAGGGGTTAATTACCATAAGTAATATGCAAATAATTATTATATATTGTTTTTAAAGCGGATGTCCGCCGTTTTTTTTTTTTTTTAAGTCATAAGCTACAAATACTGCAGCTGCTGACTTTTAAAATAAGGACACTTACCTGTCCAGCGCACCCGCGATGTCAGCACCTGAGGCTGACCCGTGCCACGGTCCTCGGACGCTGCCGCCATCATCTTTGGTAAGGGAATCAGGAAGTGAAGCCTTGGGGGAGGAATCCGTACAGCAGAGGTTCCATTTTTGTGTGGACCTCTGCTTTAAGGTAATTTACTATATTTTCAAAATCTGTACTCAAGCAGGTGGCTTAACGGACAAATTAGTGAAGTTTGAAGTTATAACTTCAAACCAGTAATTTCACAGTAAATAGATAAATAATAAATGGTTATCTTATAACATATAGGATAATAATATAAGATTTAGCTTGATTATAACAGTACCCTTTTAACCAGTTGGTAACCGCCCTATAGCCAAAATACGGCTACAGAGCGGTTACTGTACTCTAGGAGGGCGTCAATGTACGTCCTCCCAGAGACTGCGTTGTGCGCGCCCGAGCGGGCGCGCACACGCGATCGCCGGTGCTCGCCGGGTCTACGGGACCCGCAGCAACAGCACTCGCGGTAAGGAGCCAATGGACGCGGCTCCTTACCACGTGATCGCGCCGTCCAATGACGGCGCGATCACATTTGTAAACAAACCCTGCGGCTGGGTCAGATGCAGGTCATCTCTCTCCTCTCCTCACACCGTTGCAGCGTGAGAGGAGAGAGATTTTTCAAATCAGTAGTAAGTGCCAGCAGTGCCCAGCAATCCCCAGCAGTCCCCAGCAGTGCCCAGCAGTGCCCCATCTTTACCCCAGCAGTGCCATCTGTCCCCTAGGAAGTGCCATCTGTCCCCCAGGAAGTGCCATCTGTGCCCCAGGCAGTGCCATCTGTGCCCCACTAGTGCCATCTGTGCCCCACTAGTGCCATCTGTGCCACCTGTGCCCCACAAGTGCCCCAACAGTGCCACCTGTCCTACACCAGTGAACACCAGTGCCACAAAAGTAAAAAGTAAAAGTAAAAACACTGCCACATCAGTGCCACAACACTGCCACCTGTGCCCATAAGTGCCACCTGTGCCCACAAGTGCCGCCTGTGCCCACGAGTGCCGCCTGTGCCCACGAGTGCCGCCTGTGCCCACGAGTGCCGCCTGTGCCACACCAGTGCCGCCTGTGCCGCCTGTGCCACACCAGTGCCGCCTGTGCCACACCAGTGCCGCCTGTACCAAACCAGTGCCGCACCAGTGTCATCTGAGCCACACCAGTGTCATCTGAACCACTGATGTGCCCATCAGTGCCACCTGTGCCCATCAGTGCCGCCTGTGCCCATCAGTGCCACCTGTGCCACACCAGTGCCGCCTGTACCAAACCAGTGCCGCCTGTACCAAACCAGTGCCGCACCAGTGTCATCTGAGCCACACCAGTGCCACACCAGTGTCATCTTTGCCACATCAGTGCCGCCTGTTCCCATCAGTGCCACCTGTGCCCATCAGTGCCGCCTGTGCCCATCAGTGCCACCTGTGCCACACCAGTGCCGCCTGTACCAAACCAGTGCCGCCTGTACCAAACCAGTGCCGCACCAGTGTCATCTGAGCCACACCAGTGCCACACCAGTGTCATCTGAGCCACATCAGTGCCGCCTGTGCCCATCAGTGCCACCTGTGCCCATCAGTGCCACCTGTGCCCACCAGTGCTCATCTGCACCCCACCAGTGCTCATCTGCACCCCACCAGTGCTCATCTGCGCCCCACCAGTGCTCATCTGCACCCCACCAGTGCTCATCTGCGCCCCACCAGTGCCATCTGCGCCCCACCAGTGCCATCTGTGCCCCACCAATGCCATCTGTGCCCCACCAGTGCCACACCAGTTCCACCTGCACCACTGCAGTGATGCCTGTGCCCACCAGTGCCGCCTGCTAATCAGTGACCCCAGAGCCACAGCAGTGCAACCAGAGCCACACCAGTGCCACATTTGCCCATCAGTTACACCTGCGCCACTGCAGTGCCACTAGTGCCCACCAGTGTTCTGCAGTCCAGCCTCACTAGCCACCAGTATGGCAAAAAATGTTTTTACCACCGAGCAGGCCTTCCAGAAACTATGGGCGTCTGATGACAGCTGTGAGGAGTCTCTGTCCGATTCCGATTCGGCCTATGAGCCCGTAACAGGAAGCGGGTCTGATACTGATTCAGAGGAGGAACCTGTGCCCGTTAAAAGAAGGCGTTCTGGCGTGGAGCAGCCTACTACTAGTGCAGTGCCGTCCACCTCGCAAGCAGTGCCGTCCACCTCGCGAGCAGTGCCGTCCACCTCGCAAGCAGTGCCGTCCACCCCGCAAGCAGTGCCGTCCACCCCGCAAGCAGTGCCGTCCACCCCGCAAGCAGTGCCGTCCACCCCGCAAGCAGTGCAACAAAGGTCAGGCACCAGTAGGGTGTCCTCTCTGCCCCAAAGGGATAGGGGCCATGCCAGCCTTCCCTATGGCCTTCAAAACCCCCTGTGGCTGCCTTCGAATTCTGGAGCATCAAGTATCCCCCCTTTCACCGCCCAACCAGGTGTACAGGTGAACACCGATAATTTTGACACGATTGATTTTTTTCATTTAGTTTTTACAGACGAATTATTGTCATCTATTGTGGCCCAGTGCAATCTCTACGCTCAGCAATTTATTCTAAGCAACCCCGATTCCAGCTATGCCCGCCCCTTTCATTGGAGAGACCTGACCGTAGAGGAGTTTAAAATATTCTTAGGCCTGACCTTCAATATGGGTCTCTCAAAAAAAACAAAGGGTACGCCTATTGGTCTACCAAAGCCATCCACCACATGCCCGTCTTCTCATCCCGTATGCCCAGATCCCAATACTTCATGATTCTACGGTTCCTCCACTATAATGACAACACCCAGTGCCCTCCCCGAAATGACCCTGCTTTTGACAAATTATTTAAAATTCGGCCACTTCTAAATTTTTTTTCTGAAAAATTCCCCCAGTTATATACCCCTCAACAAAATATATCAGTAGATGAGTCCCTTGTAAAATTCCACGGCAGGCTGGGCTTTAAACAATTCATCCCAAGCAAAAGGGCCCGATATGGGGTGAAGATGTACAAACTGTGTGACCGAGACACGGGGTACATCTACTCCTTCATTGTTTATGAAGGGAAGGACTCCCAACTACATCCCCCCGAATGCCCCGAATACATCGGAACAAGTGGAAAAGTCGTCTGGGAGCTCATCTATCCACTACTTGGAAAAGGATACCACCTTTACGTGGACAATTTTTATACTAGCTTGCCCCTGTTTAGAAATCTTTACCGGAGAGACACCCCAGCATGTGGCACAGTGAGAATAAACAGAAAGGGCTTCCCCCAAAAATTGGTGAATCAGAAGCTGAGACGAGGAGAGACGACGTCTTTACGGAACCAGGAGCTATTGGCTGTCAAGTGGAGGGACAGACGAGATGTCCACATGCTCACCACCATCCACAATGACACCTACGTGGAAGTCCCCAAAAGAAGCGGCCCAGTGCAGAAACCATCTTGTGTCTACGACTACAATTTATTTATGGGTGGCGTAGACTTCAATGACCAGATGATTGAACCCTATCTTCCCTCCCGAAAATCCCGTCACTGGTATAAAAAAGTGTCCATTTACTTTTTCAGTTTGGCCTTCTATAACTCTTATGTTATCTACAAAAAAGCAACACAGAATCCCGTTCCATATCTACTCTACCAAGAAGACGTTATCACCGCCCTTTTGTTCCCTGAAATGCCACCAGACATTCTTCGCACTGATTGCGTGAGCAGACTTCACGAACGGCACTTTCCTGACAAAATCCCCCCCCGTCGAACAGGTGCAGCCCGTCAGAAGAAATGTCGGGTGTGCGCCAGAGGAGGAGTCAGAAGAGACACAACAGTTTATTGTCCCGATTGTCCCTCCCAACCAGGCCTCTGTTTAGGTGCATGTTTCCGCCGTTACCACACTATTGAAAATTATTAGGTAAACAAAATTCAAATTCCCTGTCATTTTCCTCCACACCCCTTATGCCACTGCACTGTACCTACCTCTGCCTTCTCCGTTACCGACCCTGGACTGTTTTATACGACCACGATTTTGCCTAATGCTAAAAATACCTCTGCTTTCTCTGGAACTGACCCTGGCTTGTTATACGACCACTCTTTTGCCTAACCCTAAACTGTACCTACATCTGCCTGCTCTGGAATTGACCCTGGACTGTTTGACCACGTTTTTTGCCTGCCCCTTGGATTGATCTTTTACCCTGCTATGCTAGTGGGAACACAGGAGTCTCACACATGTGAGGGGCTCCAGAATTGTTTTTCTGGATGAAAAAACTAATTTTTTAGTTTTCTCATTCCCAGATTAGGGTCTGGTTGCCCGGAGGCTTCAAAGAGATTTGGGTGGGAGAAGCCTCTACCCCTGTCCCCATTCTTTCCTGGCCTTACTACCAGGACCAATATTTTGGCACTGCTGGCTATGTACCGACTATGAACAATATTGCTGCCTGGACAATTCCATTCATTGTCGCTGACCACGTCCCTGCCTGCTGCCTGGATCAGGGCTCTCCTCCTGTGGACAATTGCACTACTAAAAACACAGGTAATCCTTTTTTTTTGTACCCATTACTCAGCAGAATGTATTTTAGGGTGTAATTCTTGGTATGTACATGCTGTGTTAGAAATATGAAGGGCCTTCAAAAATGTGATAGATTGTAAGGAAATTGGATGTGTAATTTGTGTCCCTACAACACCTGATGGTGCTTCTTGGATGTTGGGTCTCTATGTGGCCAGGCTGTGTAAAAGTCTCACACATGTGGTATCGCCATACTCAGGAGGAGCAGCAGAATATATTTTGGGGTGTAATTTTTGCTATGTACATGCTATGTGTTGGAAATATCCTATAAATGGACAACTTTGTGTAAAAAAAATGCGTTTTCATTTTTTTTCCACATTTTCCAAAAACATCTGCAAAAAAATGAACTGTTCAAAAGACTCATTATGCCTCATAGATTATACGTTGGGGTGTTAGCTTTCCAAAATGGGGTCACTTTGTGGGCGTTTCCATTGTCCTGGTGCTCCAGGGCCTTCAAAAGTGTAATAGGTGGTTGAGAGATTAGATGTGTAATTTATGCTCCTAGAATGCTTGAAGTTGCTACTTCGGTGTTGGGCCTCTGTATGTGGCCACGCTGTGTAAAAGTCTCACACATGTGGTATCGCCATACTCAGGAGGAGCAGCAGAATACATTTTGGGGTGTAATTTTTGCTATGTACATGCTATGTGTTGGAAATATCCTATAAATGGACAACTTTGTGTAAAAAAAATGCGTTTTAATTTTTTTTCCACATTTTCCAAAAACATCTGCAAAAAAATAAACTGTTCAAAAGACTCATTATGCCTCATAGATTATACGTTGGGGTGTTAGCTTTCCAAAATGGGGTCACTTTGTGGGCGTTTCCATTGTCCTGGTGCTCCAGGGCCTTCAAAAGTGTAATAGGTGGTTGAGAGATTAGATGTGTAATTTATGCTCCTAGAATGCTTGAAGTTGCTACTTCGGTGTTGGGCCTCTGTATGTGGCCACGCTGTGTAAAAGTCTCACACATGTGGTATCGCCATACTCAGGAGGAGCAGCAGAATATATTTTGGGGTGTAATTTTTGCTATGTACATGCTATGTGTTGGAAATATCCTATAAATGGACAACTTTGTGTAAAAAAAATGCGTTTTCATTTTTTTTCCACATTTTCCAAAAACATCTGCAAAAAAATGAACTGTTCAAAAGACTCATTATGCCTCATAGATTATACGTTGGGGTGTTAGCTTTCCAAAATGGGGTCACTTTGTGGGCGTTTCCATTGTCCTGGTGCTCCAGGGCCTTCAAAAGTGTAATAGGTGGTTGAGAGATTAGATGTGTAATTTATGCTCCTAGAATGCTTGAAGTTGCTACTTCGGTGTTGGGCCTCTGTATGTGGCCACGCTGTGTAAAAGTCTCACACATGTGGTATCGCCATACTCAGGAGGAGCAGCAGAATATATTTTGGGGTGTAATTTTTGCTATGTACATGCTATGTGTTGGAAATATCCTATAAATGGACAACTTTGTGGAAAAAAAATGCGTTTTCATTTTTTTTCCACATTTTCCAAAAACATCTGCAAAAAAATGAACTGTTCAAAAGACTCATTATGCCTCATAGATTATACGTTGGGGTGTTAGCTTTCCAAAATGGGGTCACTTTGTGGGCGTTTCCATTGTCCTGGTGCTCCAGGGCCTTCAAAAGTGTAATAGGTGGTTGAGAGATTAGATGTGTAATTTATGCTCCTAGAATGCTTGAAGTTGCTACTTCGGTGTTGGGCCTCTGTATGTGGCCACGCTGTGTAAAAGTCTCACACATGTGGTATCGCCATACTCAGGAGGAGCAGCAGAATATATTTTGGGGTGTAATTTTTGCTATGTACATGCTATGTGTTGGAAATATCCTATAAATGGACAACTTTGTGTAAAAAAAATGCGTTTTCATTTTTTTTCCACATTTTCCAAAAACATCTGCAAAAAAATGAACTGTTCAAAAGACTCATTATGCCTCATAGATTATACGTTGGGGTGTTAGCTTTCCAAAATGGGGTCACTTTGTGGGCGTTTCCATTGTCCTGGTGCTCCAGGGCCTTCAAAAGTGTAATAGGTGGTTGAGAGATTAGATGTGTAATTTATGCTCCTAGAATGCTTGAAGTTGCTACTTCGGTGTTGGGCCTCTGTATGTGGCCACGCTGTGTAAAAGTCTCACACATGTGGTATCGCCATACTCAGGAGGAGCAGCAGAATATATTTTGGGGTGTCATTTGTGGAATATACATGCCATGTGAGAGAAATAACCTGTTATAATGACAATATTGGTATGAAAAAAAAAAAAACAAAAAAAAATCTTAATTTTGCAAAGAATTGTGGGAAAAAATGGCAACTTCAAAAAACTAACTATGACTCTTACTAACTACCTTGGAATGTCTACTTTCCAAAAAGGGGTCATTTGGGGGGTATTTGTACTTTATTGGCTTGTTAGGGTCTCAAGAAATGAGAGAAGCTGTCAGTACTTCAGGTGTGATCAAATTGTTCAATTTTCAGAAATTGGTACCAAAGCTTGTAGACCCTATAACTTTCACCCAGACTAAATAATATCCAAATTTTTTTTTTTTTTTTACCAAAAATATGTAGCAGTATGCATTTTAGGCCAAATGTATGAGGAAAATTACTTTTTTACAAAATGATATGATAGAAATGAAGAAAAATTCATTTTTTTACAAAATTTTCGTTCTTTTTTCATTAATAGCGGGAAAAAAAAAAACGCAGAGGTGATCAAATACCACCAAAAGAAAGCTCTATTTGTGGGAAAAAAAGGACAAAAATTTCATTTGGTTACAGTGTTGTATGACTGAGTTATTGTCATTCAAAACGTGAGAGCACCAAAAGCTGAAAATTGGTCTGGTTATTAAGGGTGTTTAAGTGCCCAGTTGTCAAGTGGTTAACAGCAGTAGATTTTCATTCTCCCTCTTAACTGTGTGAGAAAAACATGGGATTGTGGGTAAATCTTATACACATAAACATATGTTATTTCCTTCAAGTTAAGAGGGCTGGGCTGGAAGGGAGCATTTGCCTCTTCTATGACACTGCAGTGAGAGACGTGCCTCCACTGCAGCATTTTTATTGGACAGCTGGGGCTAATGGTACTTTACCATTGGTCCAAGGCTCCAAGCTGTCCATTGAGCTCAGTGCCTTTGACAAGAAGTGAGGAGAGGCACGCATTATAGAGCCCTGTATCTCTGTAACCATAGGTTGTAGGAGCCCCAAATTTTTACCAGTGGTGGGGTAGGACTTAGGCTACATACCCCCCCAAGCTACGACCCTCGGAGCTCGATTTTTTTATTTTTTTTAATGTTCATGGTAGGTGAGTCTCTGCCTTACCTGCCTCCCCTGACTGCTTAATAACTCCTTTAAAGTGATTGTTAACCTCAGACACGAAATCAAACAAAGCATATCCCTCTATAATGTGTACTTGTCTTAATCCAGAGCACTAAGTGTAATTTCTGTCTGCTGCCTTCTTCCTCTGCTATTAGCATGAATCACGTCTGACAAGTTTTCCTGACACCAAGAGAAATAGGTGACAGGGGAGGGATTCCCAGCTGACTGACAGCCTCAGCTCTGTGTACTGTGTGAAGGGGGTGTGTCCCTTCCCTCCAATCAGCCCTCATTGAGCTCTGCAGAGGGTAACTTCAGCTCTCCGCCCCCTTTCTTCTGACGGTTTAGACAAGTTTTATAAATTCTGTACTTTGAAGACTGTAGATAAACAGGCACAACTTATGAAGGAGGATTTGTTTCATTGCTGTGTATCAGTCACTTCACTAGGTATATGTAAAGGTTTACAATCACTTTAACCACTTAAGACCCGGACCTTTAGGCAGCTAAAGGACCCGGCCAGTTTTTGCGATTCGGCACTGCGTCGCATTAACTGACAATTGCGCGGTCGTGCGACGTGGCTCCCAAACGAAATTGGCGTCCTTTTTTCCCCACAAATAGAGCTTTCTTTTGGTGGTATTTTATCACCTCTGCGGTTTTTATTTTTTGCGCTATAAACAAAAATGGAGCGACAATTTTGAAAATAATGCAATATTTTTTACTTTTTGCTATAATAAATATCCCCCAAAAATATATAAAAAAAAATGTTTTCCTCAGTTTAGGCCGATACATATTCTTCTACCTATTTTTGGTAAAAAATAAGCGCAATAAGCGTTTATCGGTTGGTTTGCACAAAATTTATAGCGTTTACAAAATAGGGGATAGTTTTATTGCATTTTTATAAAAAACATTTTTTTTACTACTAATAGCGGCGATCATCGATTTTTTTCGTGACTGCGACATTATGGCGGACACTTCGGACAATTTTTACACATTTTTGGGACCATTGTCATTTTCACAGCAAAAAATGCATTTAAAATGCATTGTTTACTGTGAAAATGACAATTGTAGTTTGGGAGTTAACCACAAGGGGGCGCTGATGGGGTTAAGTGTGACCTCATCTGTGTTTCTAACTGTAGGGAGGTGTGGCTGTAGGTGTGACGTCATTGATTGTGATTCCTTATATAAGGGAACACACGATCGATGACAGTGCCACAGTGAAGAACGAGGAAGCTGTGTTTACACACAGCTCTCCCTGTTCTTCAGCTCCGGGGACCGATCGCGAGACTCCAGCGGCGATCGGGTCCGCGAGTCCCGCGGCCGCGGTCACGGAGCTTCGGACCGGGTTGCGTGCACGCGCCCGACCCCACGGCTGCGCTTAAAGGGCAACGTACAGGTACGTTGATGTGCCCAGCTGTGCCATTCTGCCGAAGTATATCGGCGTGAGGGGGTTCCTAAGTGGTTAAACTGGCCCATTAATGCAAAAGCAGATATTTGTAGGTGACCCATGGGCCCAGAATCCTTGGACATTCTAATATACAAATCTCAACTTTAGTATGAGTTGCCATGCAACTGTGAACACATAAAGACGCATGACAAGTCACAGCCCATCTATGTGACTTTAAAAATCAGTGACTTTGAAAGGGTACCTGCAATTCTTTGATGCAACATTTATCTAGAGAGTGTAAAGTTGCATTAAAGTCACACTCCAAAGTCGCACTCTAGACTAAGGCTATGTTTCCACTAGTGCGACTCCAAAGCTGTGCGACTTTGAGTGTAGCTTTGATCCAACTTTACACTCTGGATCAAAGTAGCATTAACCTCCCTGGCGGTATGATTCTTTCAGAAAAAACATGCTGAAAGCGGTACAATTATTTGCAAGGAAATTTGGTGTTTTGTACTGTAGGCCTGTAATTTTTAGGAATAACTCACTTAAATCTGACCAAACCAATAGTTATAGCAGGGGAGGGCTGACAGCCTTAGGCCTGGGGGGCAAGTTCAGTCAAGTGGCCCATAGAGCGTGGAAAAGAGTGATGGATCGAGGAAAACAGTCCAAGATTTTTCATAATCACAAGAGTCCGCACAGAGGCTCCCCTTACATCAGAGTCCGCACAGAGGCTTCCCTTACATCAGAGTCCGCACAGAGGCCCCCCTTACATCAGAGTTCGCACAGAGGCCCCCCTTACATCAGAGTCTGCACAGACCCCATATACATCAGAGTCCGCACAGAGGCCTCCCCTTACATCAGAGTCCGTACAGACCACATATACATCAGAGTCCGCACAGACCCCATATACATCAGATCTGACGTAAGTGGTGTTCTGGGAAATTTAATTTAAGGGTGCATGCTGTGGACTATTGTGTAAGGAGGGTCTCTGCTCACCAAAGCCTGCCCCCCCTCCCCTTTAACAAAGTCCACAGAGCACCCCTTTTTATACACTGGGAGGCAGGAGAGACTAGAAAGGGTGAGCTTACCAGGATGGAGGCTGAGGCACAGGCAGGCTGATGCTTTTTTGGGTTCAAACTTTCTGTCCACACATGCCTGGGGAGTGTAGGCAGGGCAGACTCAGAAGGAGGAGGAGCAGATGAGCTCTATCTCTCCTTGTGTCTGTGCAGAGAGAGAAGGGGATGTCAGCGCTGGTGTGTGCTGAGGCTGAGCTATGTGTGAGACGAGACATAGCTCAGCTCTGCAGCCATCTACCTCGGAGCTGACACAGTGGGAGGTGAGCAGCGGCCATGACCTGTGTTAACAGAGCTCCAGCAGGCATATTCCTGCTCTGCAAAAACAGCATTTGTTAGTGGCGGCCGGTGGCTGTGCAGTGTCACCAGCCCGGGGGGAGATTTCCACCCTGCCCCCCCTGCCAGCCCTCCCCTGAGTTATAGGCATCCCGGGTATGACATTTTTTTAAAAACAAAATTATAATATAATAAATAGTTATAAATAATTATAACAAATAATAATATAATTCTAATAAAAATTATTCAATAATGTAATCAACTCAAAATCACTGAAATTTGCTCAGTTGCAGAATTGTCGCTGTCATTATTATTATTTTTTTATGATGAATTTCCCCACAAATCGCTATCGCACAATTCTGCAAGTGATTATAATTTATTATCGCTGTTTTCTAGCTGATCTAAAACCATTTTTGACATAAAGGGACACTTTTGGTTGCTATGGACAATCTACAGTTTTCAGGCAGAAAGAAAGGTTTTTATTATATAAAAGAACATGCATGACACAGGACAGACCACTAGGGACAAGGGGGGGGGTTTACATACAGTACTGTAATCTATAAGATTACAGTATACTGTATGTATAGTGTTTGTTTACGTTTTTGAATTTGGCGCCGATCTCCGCTCCCGTGCATCGTAACGTCGCAGGGAATGGAGATCGACGGCACAGGAGGACACTGTGTGAATCGAGCGAGGTTCCGCTCGCTCACACAGCGCGGTGACATCGCTGGATCCAGGAGAAGGTAAGCCAGCGCGCGCTGCAGGCTCTGCACAGCTACCCCGAGCGTGACTCGGGGTTACCGATCTCAGCCTAAAAAATCAACTTCGAGTCACGCTCGGGGATACCGCCAGGGGGGTTAAAGTAGTGATGCCATTTTCAAAGTTTCATAGATGGAAATGTTTGCCATTGAAATCAATGGGTTGTGACTTGTCATGCGACTTTATGTGTCCAAGGTTACATGACAAGTCGCACTAGTGGAAACGGAGCCTTAAACTCATTACTCACATATAGTTCCCTCAGCTCGGTGTGCGCCACACCATGCACACAGTGCCATGCAGAAACAACTATGTGGTTGTACACTGTAGAAAATCTGCAGCATGTTGCATTGTTATCTATATTACAGTTTCTAACAAACAGAACATACTTCCAAAACCTGCCCTCCCCCTCACTCAGGAGAAACTGCTATCCAAAACAAGGCTGTGAAAACAGGGGGAGAGCTGAGAGCTGAGGGTGGGGGTGTGGCTGGGCAGGTCTAGGCATGTCTGTCAAAAAAGGAGAGGTAGAGGTGGGGGCGTGTAGAAGAGAAGGACAACGTTTTCAGGAAGTGAGAGGCCCCCATGCAGAATTCAGAAATAAGGAAGTAAGGTTGTCCCTAAAGAACAGGAAGAATCTGATTGGCTTTGATTAGACTTTATAAGCGACACAATCAGCTATACAAAAAAATAATAGTGTCAAAGATAAAGATATTTTACATATAATTAATAGAACATTTTTCATTTTTGACTGGACCACTTCCACTTTAATGACACTGTAAGCATCCATAAACCGAATCTGGGTGTCTCCATGTTCCCACTTCCAGTTAAAAAGAGTGCACTTCCGCTGCCAAATGACACCAAATAAAGGGGCCTCTTACCAAAAGGTGTTGACCATCAAGATATAATGGTCACGTGTTCTCAGCTATGAAAAAAAAGAGAGGTTTACATTTTTTCTTTAAATATGGCCACATCCCTTGTAGATTTAAGAGAATAGAACTCCCCTAGCATATGGGACTTTTAGGGCTCAGAGGAATGTACAAACAACAAAACAAATGTATAAACAAAAAGTATTTATTAGTATGAAAAGTTATTAAAAATAATAAAAAAATTATTACATACAATACATGAACAAATTGTTAAATGTTTGGAAGCCACAGACAGGAGGTAAATTCACTCAGTGGTAACATTGGAGATTGATACAGAAAACCATAACCAACACGTTTCGGAGTCTTGCGCCTTCTTCAGGGTAGGTTTTAACAATCTTGATAAATACAAACTATAAGACAGAACACATATTAGAGCATTCATTGCTAATCATTGATGGCAAGATGAGAACATAAGGGGAAAGCAAAAGGGTTAGGCCTCATTCACACGAAGCGGACTCCGTCGCTACGGAGTCCGCCAGCTCGGCGGGAGATCAGTCCGCAGATCTCCGCTGAGCCGACGGATGACAAGCTCCTCTCTGCTCACTGAGTGGGGAGGGGCTTGTCGGGCACCGCTGTCTCCTATGGAGCGATTTGATGAAAACGGACATGCATGGCCAACCGAAGGTAAAAGGTAAAAACAATATTTGTATTGAATCCAGGTAAAGCAGATGTGCAGAAAAGTAAAATGAGAGGTCATCTTGGCTAACGGGCATACCACGTGGGGTGCATGGGAAATACCTGGTATAAATGGAAGGAAAGGGAGGGGGAAGTTCTGTATATATATATATATTTATATTAATTGGAGTATGGCGGAGATGTAAAAAAAAAAACACATACACGTACCTTATCTTAGAGGAGATTACCCCATAAGAAACCAAAGGAGCCTTGGTTCAGAAGGTGGCTGTTAGTGCCTTTACAACTCCCTTGATCAGCAGGTATCCCAAACAAAAAAGGGCTTGAGCAGTGCTCACATTGGTAAAGTCTTACACGAGGTGTAACATCCAGGATCTGAGTGTCCAAGCACTAATCTCGTTCACTGAAAAACGCTAAATAAAAAGTGTACGTTGTATACAAAAGTATAAGTAAGATGTAATTGTAGTATAGTGATGGGTAAGAGAATTTACAGACATATACTTAGTATGCAAGTTTTCTAACCCTGACATACCTCTTTGCTGACACGTCCGAGTCATGCATGAGGGGATTTTTCCTAGGGTCAGATTTTGGGCGTTGGATCGGATCCACCCCTGCTTCCGGTGGTGGATTCGAATAAACTTCTCCATCAGAGGTAGCAGAGGTGGATCCACCTGCTAAGGGCCACTACACACTCAGGCCTCAACAAGGCTGTCAAATCTTTTTTTGAAAGTTTTTTGTTTCTGGGGGGGGGGGGGGGGGTATGGAACATTAATCCCACTGCCTTTTCCTCTCCTTCTCCCCATTTCACCTTTCCTGCTATGACTATGTGCCTGCGATTTTGTGATGGCATGCATGCCAGCCTAAGGTGAAGCTTTACTATCATCATCAATATGATGATTACTACTCTCTACATATATGTACCATAGTTTCCAGGTACCAATCTATTTACCATTATTTACTTTTTCTCACAAAAAAAATATTTGATTTATTTAAATGTTTTATTTTTTATTTATTTATTTTTATTTTATTTTATTTAAGTTTATTTACATTATTTAATTTGCTTTAATTTTATCTCACTTTATTTGCTAGGTCTCCTGCTTGGCTTCGGGCGACCGGTTTGGATGGTGCACCTGGCACGCCCGGGCCGGTGAGATTCAGGTGTTCGCTGAAGCTTGGGGCCATGTCCCTTTGTGTTACCCCCGCCTGCATCTCATTGGCCGCTACACGCCGCCCACTTTCGGGTCACGTTCTACGATGCAGTAGCTGCTGTCTTGCTCCTTCCTCCCCTCTTACCCAATTGCAGTGCTGGGACAAGGTCATTTGGTGCCCAGGGCGAAGATGGCAAACTACACCCCCCCCCCCAATTATCGTCACCGTTGATCATCACCGTTGTCATTGTTACTGATACTAAGCATTTGCAAGAGTACTTGCAAACACTCCAATATCTAGAACCAACACTTTCTGTGCGATTTGAGCTCATACAAAATGAATGGGCTCAAATCGCACTGTAAAGAACCACATGTGATTTGAAGAGGAATGTGGTGCGATTCTTGTCTGACTCACATGCTGTTTCTCACACACTGTGTGAACCTAGGCTTGTCATAATGACTTCAGCCTGGGTTCACACAGGAGTGGTGCGGGGGAAACCACATGTGATTCAGACAGGAATCGCACCACATTCCTGTTCAAATCACGTGTAGTTCTTTAAAATGCGATTTGAGCCCATTAATTTTGTATAGCTCAAATCGCACCGCAAAGGTATTGGAAACTGGTATCAGCGAGTACTTGAGCACAAGTATTGTTGGTACAAAACAGGTATTGGTGCAACCCTAGTGTGTACCCAGCTTTTTTTTTTTAAATCAAAAATAAGTTTATTGTATCAATACAAACATATATACATACACAGGCAGATCAATAGAAAGTGCATCAGAATGGTAAAGGGAGTATACAAATGTACTCCCACAGTGGCAAACATCCAAATCTTTAAGTAATGCCAAGACAAATATTAAATGAGCGAATCAATATCTACACTCCAGACTTATAGAAGGATGAGTATGATAGTATAACTTACTTCATCACACAAGGCATTACCACTTTAGTTCAGTCTGACTGTGTATTTCAATAGTAACTCTTTAACTCCGGATGTAGAAAGATAAAACCAAATAGGGAGAGAAAGAGAAGAAAAAAGAAAAAAAAAGGGGGGGGAAAGAAAGAAAGAAAAAGAAAAGAGAAAAAAGAAGGAGAGGATCTTTATCTCTAGGACTGTGGTCCTCAACATGTTTCCATCCTCCACCTAGTATAGCAAAGGGTAGCGTGGTATTCTCACTCCTCATACCCCACTGTTAATACAATTACACTATTCAATATTGACTTATCGTCGTTTGTTTTGAGTGATCATCCCTGTAGTAATCTGTCCCTCACTAGCTGAAGAGGTCCCAATCCTGGGACATCTAACCAGGGCTGCCATAATGAATAAAACTTTTTCGAAGCACCCCTGTGTTGGTATGTTAGTTTTTCACGAATCAGTAAGTTATTGGCCTGTTTCACCCATAATGTGCCCGTTGGTACCCTAGGCGTAATCCACATCTTCGCAATCTCCTTGCGAGCTAGGTAGAGCAACCGTAGCACCGCCGTGTGACCGTTTGGTGACAGATCAGGTAACTCCAACGCGCCAAGGAGGCAGACCACTGGGTCAGTAATTACTGGTATCTGAAATACCTGAGCTATGGTATCAAGGACATACTTCCAGTACCTAAAGAGTTTCGGGCATTTCCAGAACATGTGCAAGAGATCTCCAGTATGCGCATTGCATTTTGGACACAAAGGTGTCTCTCTAAGACCCCATTTATGTAGCCTAGCCGGGGTTCTGTATACCCTATGTAGCAAATATAAGTGAGAAAGCCTCTGTGACGCCGATACAGACACCAGTGGGGCGGACGTCAGACACAGTTCCCATGTTTCACCGTCTACAGGCCCCAAATCTCGTTCCCATCCTTGTCTGCAGGGGAGCTTACTTGCATCATGTGTAGATTGGATTAGTCTTGCATAGACTCTAGATATCATGCCCGCCCGGTCATCCGCAATGAGCACATCTCTCATCAGAGGGTGTACCATTACAGCTGGTCGAGTAAGTCTGCTTTCGCATTGTACAGCGTGTCTCAGTTGCAGGTATTGGTAAAATTGGGAGTTACATAAACCATATTCCCCTTTTAGAGTCGCAAAGGATTTAAGTGTAGTTCCAGAGAACAGCTGGGCGATATAATGTATGCCCAACCCCTCCCACGAACCGAATCCCTTCAACTTAAGAAGTTCACAATAATGTCTATTCCTCCATATTGGGGTGAACTGGCACATTGTCTTGATCTTAAAAATGGACCTTACATAGTCCCATAACTTGGTTAATAGACTAATTGTGGGCAGTGCAGTAGGGAATTGAGTAAGGCCTGCCTCTAGATACACCAGCGCCGGAAGGGTTGAGTCCACTGGTACTATCAGTGATCTTATCGGGTCAGATTCATCTGCTATTCCCCAGTTAGCAAGTTGCTGGAGCTGCGACGCTATGAAGTAAAACCGAGAATGCGGAACTGCCATACCTCCCTGATCTTTTGGTAATTGCAGAGAATGCAAACTAATACGGGCCGACCCCCCCCTCCATATCAACTCTCTAAATTGAGAGTCTATGCGGGTAAACCATTTATGAGTGATCCAGATCGGGGAGTTGTGAAAAATATATAAAAGTTGAGGTGCCCATACCATCTTAATTAGGTTAACTCTACCGGTTACGGATAGAGGTAGCTTTCTCCAGGCTGAGCATTTCAGCCGTAGTTTCTGCATTAGTGGAGATAAGTTCTTGTCAAGGTACTGGGATGGACTAGGCGTGACCTGTATGCCCAAGTAACGGAATTCATTTACTATTGCAATGTCCTTCGCACAGTCCGGCAGAGGGCTTGGCAGAGGGTCTAGTGGCATAATAACTGATTTATTCCAGTTAATACTGAACCCCGAGAGCCGACCAAAGTCAGCAATCAGGCCCATTACGTTTTGCAGGGAGCTTGCCGTATCCCCCAGATATATCAATGTATCATCCGCATAAAGGGAAACCACATCTTTTCTGGGACCTCTCTGAAACCCCACTATATCCTGCCTGTTTCTAATGTGAATGGCCAGTGGCTCAAGAGCCAGGGCAAACAACAGGGGCGACAAAGGGCACCCCTGCCGAGTGGTGTACCCAGCTTTAGACAATGTGTCAGGTTGTTTAATAAAAACAAAGACAAAGCTCCTGGGCAAACAAATCTACATAGGTGAGAATAAAGATAACAGGGAAAACATTTGTCACTGTTAATACTCATGAATAAGAATAATATACTGTAGGTATAGCATACACTATACAGTCTGATTTGTACAATCAATTATATACAAAAAGCGCATTTTTTATATCAATCAATTATATACAAATAGCAGCTTGACAAAGGTGCGCGCTGTGTGTACGTCTTCCCATCGAACCACAGCACATGCACGGAAACGCGTCGCACATTGCTGTCCCCAGGCGATGACGTCATCTTTCTCCCCGCAACCATAGCATCCACAAGCGTGCGCTCCGGCGTCTCCATCGGCACATCTGTGCACCTACTACCCCTACAATCAAGTGTATGGACCCAGCAAGGTTACACCTACAAACACAGCCCAACACCAGCGCTGTGATAGAGACCCCAGGATACTCACCTCTATCGGTTGGACCCGGACGAATCGCAGGACAACAACTACATGCCTGAATTCCTTAATTTAATGTGAGTACTTTTATTTCAAACACTGAGTAAAAGCTGTACAGTTCACCTAGTGGCGCCTGCTTCTTTTTTGTTATTTCTTTTATGATTTGTACAATCTCCTTTAGATTTACGAACTTTGTAATATATGGACAACCTAAACAATTAATTTAAGTAGTATCCAATCAGGCAGGCCTTTGTACTACATAGTGTTGGTGGTAGATCCAAAAGATATTGTACAATCAGATTGTATAACGTATGGTAAGCTGAGGATGGCCATAGATCGTTTTTTTTTTTTTTCATGTGATCGAAAAAAATAATGGATCCCCCCAATCCACACAACTAAGGTGGATGAGGGAATCCCTTCTGCTGAGACATCGATATTGGTGCTGTGGATCTAAGGAAACATTTCTGCTGGTTTGAGAGAAGTTGATGATTAAATTGATGTCTCTATAACAAGAATGACTACAGAAGGATTGAAACTTGTCCGGTCCTTGCTGGAGCGGTTACATTTCCATCCATCTATGGCCGGGTTTAGTAGCTCCTGTTTTCTTATGCCTGGGGAGCTCACTAAGCCTCCATGTACACAAGTTCTTTAAGGCCCATTTACACGTGGTGCAGACGCGTGTGTCCTCTCTAATCAGCACAGGGATTTACGGGCATTGTGTGCCATCTCTGTGCCAGCGTCCCATTCACGTCTATTGGGACCCGCACGTCATATTAGGATACAAAGGCTGAGTCCATGCAGCCCCATGTCCCAGTAGATATAAATGGGGTGCTGGCACGGGGATGCACACAACACCTATGTATCCCCCTGCTGATAAACAACAGCCCTGCATGGGAGATGCATGTTTGCACCCCTTGAGAATGGGCCCTTACTAAAAATAGAATCTAAAATAACAGTTGTCTCCACAGCAATTAGCAGTGATATGAAGCCTAAAAGTCAGTTACTGTTACCTGTTGGCTGAGTAGAGACAGGTTCAGCAGCACAGGCAGGAGAGTCCATCACTCAGTTTGGCTGTGCATGTAGAGAGGAGGGGGTCCAAGAGAAGGGCACAGGAGATAAGGGGGGGTCACTATACAGAGCAGGAATAGGCTCTGAGATCGTCTAAAGCAGGGAGAGATAACAGGAGGCTGAGAGATAACACAAGGCTGGGGGGTGGGGGGGGGGCGGCGGTGGAGATTTCCCACAGACATCAGGACACTGTGAAAGTGAAAGCAGGAGAGAAATGACTGGGGAGGGGGGGGGGGGAGAAGCCGATGTCCAGGAGAGGGAAAGTTTTATAGTTGTACACTGAATCAGGACAGGGCTGATACCTTCCCAAACTCACGTGCCCTGCCTGCTCCACTACTGTTGCCGAAAGACTAGTACAGTGTGCTGTGCACTGTGCAGGCAGGGGGGTGGGTGCAGTGCTACAATCTACATGCAGGGACAAAGCCGCTCTCTGCCTGTGTTACATTCTGCAGCATATTTTGTAATTGGAAGTGCTGTACCCGGCAAACTGCGCCCTCTTCTCACACTAAATCATCCTGCCCAGGGCAGCTGTCCCTCTTGCCCACCCCTAGTACCGGCCCTGCCCTTTTGCTTTCCCTTTATGTTCTCATCTTGCCATCAATGATTAGCAATGAATGCGCTAACATGTGTTCTGTCTTATAGATTGTATTTAACAAGATTGTTAAAACTTTCCCTAAAAAAGGAGCTCTAAAGACTCCGAAACGTGTTGGTTATGGTTTTCTGTATCAATCTCCAATATTACCACTGAGTGGATTTATCTCCTGCCTGTGGCTTCCGAACATTTAACAATTTGTTCATGTATTGTATGTAATAATTTTTCAATAATTTTTAATAGCTTTTGATACTAATAAATACTTTTTGCTTATTCATTTATGTTGTTGTTTGTACATTCCTCTGAGCCATATGCTAGGGGAGTTATTTTCTATGTTCTCAGCTATATCCTCTGGACCAGAAATGACTGGACTCCAAACATGACCATCATCCGGTTTAATCCACCAGCATCGCATGTGTGTCAAAAAATAAAAGACGGTGCATACCCATAGTGGCTACATGGTATGTGTGTTCACCATACAGCCATATTGCTACAACTTTGCTGCATTCTAAAGAAGTCCATTGTGTTTTTTAAAGTAAGTTTTTTTTACACACTTCACTATGGGTTTGCACCATCATTTATTTTTTGACACACATGCGATGCTAGCGAATTAAACTGGATAGTAGTCGTGTTTGGAGTCCAGTCATTCCTGGTCCAGAGAACATAGCTGAGCATTTATGACCATTTATAACTTCATGGTCAACACCTTCTGGTAAGAGGCCCCTTTATTTGGTGTCATCTGGTGGCAGAAATGAACTCTTTCTAACAGGAAGTGGGAATGTGGAGACACCCAGATTCGGTTTATGGATGCTCTCAGTGTTAATAATTATTACAAACTTTAATTGGAACTTTGTTTATATTATTATACATTGGGTTTCGATCTATACTTCAAATCTCTGTGATTTTGTCACACGTATTACTGAATTATTCACATGTAGTTATCATATACAGTTGCAATAAAAAGTATGTGAACCCCTTTGGAATGATATGGATTTCTGCACAAATTGGTCATAAAATGTGATCTGATCTTCATCTAAGTCACAACAATAGACAATCACAGTCTGCTTAAACTAATAACACACAAAGAATTAAATGTTACCATGTTTTTATTGAACACACCATGTAAACATTCACAGTGCAGGTAGAAAAAGTATGTGAACCCCAAGACTAATGACATCTCCAAGAGCTAATTGGAGTGAGGTGTCAGCCAACTGGAGTCCAATCAATAAGATGAGATTGGAGGTGTTAGTTACAGCTGCCCTGCCCTATAAAAAACACACACCAGTTCTGGGTTTGCTTTTCACAAGAAGCATTGTCTGATGTGAATGATGCCTCTCACAAAAGAGCTCTCAGAAGACCTACGATTAAGAATTGCTGACTTGCATGAAGCTGGAAAGGGTTATAAAAGTATCTCCAGAAGCCTTGCTGTTCATCAGTCCACAGTAAGACAAATTGTCTATAAATGGAGAAAGTTCAGCACTGCTACCACTCTCCCTAGGAGTGGCCGTCCTGTAAAGATGACTGCAAGAGCACAGCGTAGACTGCTCAATGAGGTGAAGAAGAATCCTAGAGTGTCAGCTAAAGACTTACAAAAGTCTCTGGCATATGCTAACATCCCCGTTAGCAAATCTACGATACGTAAAACACTAAACAAGAATGGATTTCATGGGAGGATACTACAGAAAAAGCCACTGATGTCCAAAAAAACATTGCTGCACGTTTACAGTTTGCACAAGAGCACCTGGATGTTCCACAGCAGTACTGGCAAAATATTCTGTGGACAGATGAAACCAAAGTTGAGTTGTTTGGAAGAAACACTATGTGTGGAGAAAACGAGGCACAGCACAACAACATCAAAACCTCATCCCAACTGTGAAGTATGGTGGTGGGGGCATCATGGTTTGGGGCTGCTTTGCTGCATCAGGGCCTGGATGGATTGCTATCATCGAAGGAAAAATGAATTCCCAAGTTTACCAAGACATTTTTCAGGAGAACTTAAGGCCATCTGTCCACCAGCTGAAGCTCAACAGACGATGGGTGTTGCAACAGGACAACAACCCAAAGCATAGAAGTAAATCAACAACAGAATGGCTTAAACAGAAGAAAATACTCCAACTTCTGGAGTGGCCCAGTCAGAGTCCTAAACTCAAACCGATTGAGATGCTGTGGCATGACCTCAAGAAAGCAATTCACACTAGACATCCCAAGAATATTGCTAAACTGAAACAGTTCTACAGAACTGTTTACAAAGAGGAATGGTCAAGAATTACTCCTGACCGTTGTGCACGTCTGATCTGCAACTACAGGAAAAGTTTGGTTGAAGTTATTGCTGCCTAAGGAGATTCAACCAGTTATTAAATCCAAGGGTTCACATACTTTTTCCACCTGCACTGTGAATGTTTACATGGTGTGTTCAATAAAAACATGGTAACATTTAATTCTTTGTGTGTTATTAGTTTAAGTAGACTGTTATTGTCTATTGTTGTAACCTTTTATTGCAACTGTAGGTATTGTTATAAGCTTAGTTAGATCTGTATTGGAATTCCACTTAAAAAAAAAAAAAAACATTAAAAGAAAACTGCCCCAAAACCACAATTATTACCCTTGAGCAGACTGAGCAATACCTTTAAAAATAATATTGACTATGGTTAGATGCTGAAGTTAATAACCTTTTCACTAGGAAGGATATATCAAATGAGTTAATACCAACAAATATAAAAGTTGTGTTTGTTAGTGAATTGCATATTTATATGTTATGGTATGTATCTTAAAGATTCCATAATCATTTCACAAATTATATAAAATCAGCTTTTATGCAACAGTAAACATTTGTTTTATTGATAAATGATATTATAAAAATAATCCAAATAAAAGCATGGGAAAAGAACATGAGAAATAAAGTAAACATGCCACAAAAGCCCTGTAAATTACAGCTTCTAATAAGTATAAAATATTTATTTATTTCCCAATATACTATTAAAAAAGTATCAACATGCACACAAAGCGGAAGCATGGTGTATGTTACATACATGGCACTCAGATCAAACAGATCATACTCTATATAGGCAGATGTTTCTTTGCATGTCTTTTAATGGAGGCACATCCTTGTTTCCGTTATGTGACTGCTTCGTAATGTAAAAAAAAATTCTTGTTTCCTAAAATCTGCTTTTTTATGGGTCTCTTTTGTACACTAGTTTTAAATTTAGTTCTATAGTTGTTTCAGTTTTATTGCATATCCTGGGGAAAAAAAGAACAGTAAATACACTACGCTTTAACTACTCTTTTTCTCTCTATGCTACAAGTTCCTAATGCAAAACAAAGTTCTTAAAAATCAAAATGTCCTTTGGTTAACCCCTTCCCTGCCAGTGTCATTTTATATACAGTAATCAGTGCATTTTTATAGCACCGATCGCTGTATAAATAATGTCACTGGCCTCAAAAAAGTGTCAAAAGTGTCTTATCTTTCCACTGCAATGTCACAGTCCCGCTATCTTTTTGCAGATCGCCACCATTACTAGTAAAAAAAAAGAATAATAAAAATACCATAAATGTATCCCTTATTTTGTAGACACGATAACTTTTGCACAATATATGCTAATTGGGATTCTTTTCACCAAAAATATGTAGCAGAATACATATTAGCATAAACTGAGAAAGACATTTTTTTTTTTACATTTTTTGGGGTTATTTATTATAGCAAAAAGTAAAAAAAATTGTTTTCAAAATGTTCGATTTTTTTGTTTATAGTGCAAAAAATAAAAACTGCAGAGGTGATCAAATACCATCAAAAGAAAGATCTATTTTTGGGGGGGGAAATACATCAATTTCGTTTGGGTACAACATCGCACGAATGCGCAATTGTCATTTAAAGCGAGGCAGTGCCGTATCACAAAAAATGACCCTGTCAGGAAGTGGGTAAATTCTTCCAGGGCTGAAGTGGTTAAGGAACACTCTCACATTAAGGGATAAATACAGCACACAAGTGTAATTTATTATACGTTCTGACAAATGTTATTGTATGGCCCAAGTTACTACATTCAAAAGATTCAAATACTATAGCGGCGTCAAGTGAGGACCCTATTCTAGTTCCGGTATCAGTGTGTACAGTTTCTAAGTTTAGGTGTAACCATCAAATGTTCAATGCCATTGTCTTGGCTAGCATAAATACTGATCATGGTTTGTGTGAGAGAGGATAACATTATTTGGTTGGGAAACAAATGTTTTTGACAAGATATTTATCTTAAGCCTCCTACACAAGACCGGTTTTTCTCGGCAGGAAAACTGCCAGGAGAGCATTTGGCCGGGAATCCCGGCCATGTGTATGCTCCCTAGCAGTTTCCCCATCAGGAAAACAGCCGAGAATCCCGACGGCAAAATAGAGAACCCTGCTCTCTATTTTCTCGCCGTCTGTATGCTTACCTGTCACAGGTAAACCGGCGCATGCTCGATAAGATTTTGACGCATGCGCGGTAGCATACAAGTTTAGTGTGGGGTGTAGCAAGATGGCGGCAATGGCATTGAATGTGACGAGTGCCGTCTCATCGTAGTCGATGACATCACCACGTTCTAGCAATTCAAAAGAATGGCGGTTCTTTTGAATGGCCATCTGTATGCACGGCAAGCTTGCCAGGAATCCCGTCAGAAAAACCAAAGTTTTTTTCCTGATGGGATTCCCGGCTGTGTGTACAGGGCCTTAGACTCTAGAAGTCAGGCTTCATGCACACTGGCTTAAAAGTTGCTGCTTCTACAGGAGTTTTGTGTTCTGCCTATAGAAGCTAATCAATGTTATCCTGTGTGTCCATGCACGTTAGAACGATTATAGGAATATTTTGAGCTCTGGTTTGCGTTTCTAAGTGGAGCTTTCTGGAAGAAAAAACACAAAACTGTCCTAAACACGTCCAAACTGTATACAAAAACGCTCTATGTGAACCTTTTTTTCTGCCAAGGAAACTGACCTTTGTTTTTTTTAAGCCCAGTGTGCATGGGGCTTAATATTAGTGCATATGATATTATAAAGGTGCAAATCCTTATTTGGTTTTAAGAGAATGATAATAATAACTTGAATTTTTGTCTTCAACAGTACATAAGGGGAATGAGCTATAGACTGTAATTCTCCATTTTATTGCTAAGACCTAGAAAAAACGAATTTGTGTTTCTATGGTTATATAGCCATCTGGAGATTCTTACAGTGGTAAGGATATATTTCCCTCAGTACAAGTATGCCAGCAAAGACCCAAAGCACCTTTCCTGTTTAAGATTTAGTAACAGATTATATAAATTGTAATGGCAAGAAAATACCATACCTTTCTGGTGAAGCCAACACTTTCCAGCAATTCTTGCCATTTCTCATACTTCTTAAGGTTTTAGTCCATTAGTCTTCGATCCAGATTGGAAAACAAGCAGAAAATTCAGACTTCCTGTTAGTAAGGTGCTGAACCCAGAAATCTAGCACTGGAAGGTCAACATTAACCACTTAGTCACTATCAGTTACTTCTTTCTTATGGTTGCAGATGAATGAAGGATTGCAGAAAAAAACTTCCAACTTGCCCAATTTCTTTAACAGACAAACATTTATAAGAATAAATATAGACATACAACCTACAGTTTAACATCCTGCATTGGATTTCTTGTTAACAGCTGACAATTGTGTCTTTTCATATCTTACCAACTTAAAGCCATGATTCTTTAACCTCCCTGGCGGTATGATTCTTTCAGAAAAAACATGCTGAAAGCGGTACCATTATTTGCAAGGAAATTTGGCGTTTTATATTGTAGGTCTGTAATTTTTAGAAATAACTCACTTAAATCTGACCAAACAAGATTCTAATAGGCATCCCGGGTATGACATTTTTTTAAAAACATAATGTAATCAAATCAAAATCACTGAAATTTTCTCAGTTGCAGAATTGTCGCTGTCATTATTTTTTTTTTTTTGTGACGAATTTCCCCACAAATCGCTATCGCACAATTCTGCAAGTGATTATAATTTATTATCGTTGTTTTTTAGCTGATCTAAAACTATTTTTGACATAAAGGGACACTTTTGGTTGCTATGGACAATCTACAGTTTGCAGGGAGAAAGAAACGTTTTTATTATATAAAATGACATGCATGACACAGGACAGACCACTAGGGACAAGGGGTGTGTGTTTTTTTTACATACAGTACTGTAATCTATAAGATTACAGTATACTGTATGTAAAGTGTTTGTTTACTTTTTTGAATTTGGCGCCGTTCTCCGTCCCCGTGCGTCGTAACGTCGCAGGGAACGGAGATCGGCGGCACAGGAGGACGCTGTGTGAATCGAGCGAGGTCCCGCTCGCTCACACAGCGCGGTGGCATCGCTGGATCCAGGGACAAGGTAAGTAAACCAAGCCTGTGGATCTAGCGAGGCAAGCCCGAGTCTGACTCGGGGTTACCGCCCGCAGCAGGAAAATCTAACCCCGAGTCAGACTCGGGAATACCGCCAGGCAGGTTAAACACCTATAAAATGAAAATATGTATTTTTTCTACCATAACTTTTACCAACCTCTAGCAATACAGAAACAACATTTGGGTGGACATAGGAATATTCATTGACAAACTGCAGTTCCTGGAAAACTGAATCATTTTCTAAGGTGCCCAAAAATATTAAAGCACCCAACAAACATTGCATTTAAACTGTCAGATTAGAAAATCTAAACTGCTATTTAACCCCTTTATGACAGTATTACACATACATGTGGCAGCACAGCAGGTATGCCTTGATGGCCAGCTGCAACATATAAGTGGTACTATGAACTATTATTGAGCTATCACCAAAACCTACTGACGGTTCGAGGCCAGTAGAACGTAATGCCTATTTAGTCAACACTCTTGTTAATATTTGATTTTCCCGAAGATCCTTTATATGGACACTTTTGTGGGACATTTCTTAATCACTGTTGCATGTGGAGATTTTATATATAAGGATATTATGGGGTTAATTTACTAAAATTGGAGAGTGCAAAATCTGATACATACATGGTTCGAATCTCAGTCGATTCAGCAGGAACCGGCCAAGATTCAAACCATGTACGGGCAGGCTGAATGTGCCAAGTTGATAGATCGATCAACTTAGGTACAACCGGCATGCCGGGTTTTAGCTGCGGTTATAGCTAGTGGCTGCTATAGCCACTAGCAATAATCACTTTCTTCTCCTTGCCCTCCCGCCAGAAGTAGATAATGACCCTGCAGGAGGGATTCCCGCAACACTGTCTGTGTTGATGGGGGAATGGAGCAAATTTATTTCCTGCAACCTGTGGTGTTCCGCAGTGTAGCAATGATGCACAAAACTGTGATCAAATAAACAGGACAAAATAGCTAAGTCACGCCCATAAATCACGCTAAGTCAGACCATCAAAACTGACTGACACTGAAATCCCTCCCGCAGCGCTATGGGGTTCTACCGATGGGGAATGTTGGGAGCCCGCCCCATTGGCAGAATACAATGGTCACTGCTGAACTGGCAGCTATAGTAGAAAATATATAGTAGTAATCATGTGAAAAACAAAGGCTGGTTGTACTGAAGTCAATCAAAGGATTGACTTCAGTACAACCAGCTTGCCCATAGATGGATTGAAATTCGGCTGGTTCCTGCTTAACCAGGCCAAATTTTGATCCGTCTATGGCTGGGTTAAATAATAACTAAAAAAGTAGGTACTGGCTGGTAGCAAACCACTAAAATGTGTCCTGTAAAAATACTAATATACACCTGTCTTGATAACAAATGTTAGAAAAGGTAATACAAAACAAATATAAAAATACTCTGACTTATCTCACCAAAACCAAAAAGACAAATATTTATAAAAGGGACAGCTGCTATGGGATAAATAATAGAATGTTTTGAGAATAAACTGCTTCCAAGTTACAAAAGACGGCAATGCAGAATACAGCACAGAGTGTTTCTCCAGGGGTCTACTGTCCTTATTTTACCTTTAGAAAATGTTTTGAGACATATTGTCTTTCTTCATGTTAAAACAGGTTTTTACTATTAAAGGTGTTCTGCAAATAACTCTATTTTGCAACAGCAAGTCTCAGAAAGAGGGAAAAGACAACTCACTATAAATAATACTGAAAATGTCTTATAAATCTAGGATACTTATCGATATGTGGGGGCTTATTTCTAACAGACAATTTTTTTTTTTTTAGGGTTTTTGCCTGTTTAATAATCTCTTTCTTTAGCTGATATAAATCCTTTTTTTCTAACATTGAGCTGGTCTCTTGATACAGTGTAAATTTCCCTTCAAATTGTATCCTGTAGGTGATTTCATCAAGTCAGAATAACTGTTCACCAGCCTGGGTGAGAGGAATTGTTTTTTGCAGGGTTGTGGACCCCAAATAGTTCATTTTTCCCAAACATATATGGTATATCAGTTTTGGACTGTTTTTAAAGAATCAGTATTTCTGTGTAAGCTTCAGCACTATCATGAACCTTATTCAGGTTTTGACACCCAGATGAATAGAATGATGGGGATCATGTGGGGGGAAATGGGACTTTTCAATCATTTCAACACTGGACTGTTTCACCCTCTTCCTGCCCAGGCCATTTTTCAGTGCTGTCACACTTTGAATGATAACTACTTATATCATCAAACACTGTACCCAAATTAATGTCTTAATACATTTTTTTAGACAGATAGAGCTTTCTTTTTTTTGCTATGTAAAGGAAAAAAACAGAACATTTTAGAAATTAGGGACACTGAGACTGGTGTAGCAGTGATCAGGGACACTGGCACTGGTGTGGCAAGGATCATGGACATTTTAATTGGTGTGGCAGTGATCAGGAACACTGTGACTTGTGTGGTGGTGATCAGGGACACAGTAACTGCTGTGGTGGTGAATGGAGACACTGTCTGGCAGCACTGGTCTGGTGAAATAGTACTGCTTTTGGCTTTGATCAGAGGCTGTTGGCACTGACATATAGTGATATCAGAACACCCACCCATTGTACATGATCACTGTCATAGCAGTCCAATGTCACCATAGTGACACTGCACTCGCTCTGGTGACAGTAAGTAAGTAAAAAAAAAAAAAATGTTACAATATACATACGTATAGAAACACTGCACTTCTCTTTTTTTACAATGTGATTGTTTATACAGTCACTGTGTAAGCAATCAATTCTAACAATGTTTGGCTGCAGCCATTGTTTATTACTGTGATCGCAGGGATTGGTCAGAGCAATCACATGGTACAGGGCCATTGTTTTTGGCATAAGTTGATAATGCCCAATACCATGTAATCCAAAACAGTGTCAAACAAATGTCCAAGAGTATAAGGTAATTTAATAAAGCCAGCCCAGTTTGGGAGCCAAACACACTCCAACTTCATCAGGGCTTAAGAAGTTTGAACAGACATTTTAAACAGACTCAGGTGAACAGATATCATATCAGTACCTTTTGTTGCATTCACAAACAGTACCTAACCCGCCCTCCTGAAACTGTTCCAAGCAGTAAATCCCAGATTTATTTGATATCGGCTCAGTTAACCACTTAAGCCCCGGACCAATATGCTGCTAAATGCCCAAAGGCGTTTTTACAATTCGGCACTGCGTCGCTTTACCAGACAATTGCGCGCTCGTGTGACGTGGCTCCCAAACAAAATTGGCGTCCTTTTTTCCCCACAAATAGAGCTTTCTTTTGGTGGTATTTGATTACCTCTGCAATTTTTATTTTTTGCGCTATAAACAAAAATAGAGCGTCAATTTTGAAAAAAATGCAATATTTTTTACTTTTTGCTGTAATAAATATCCCCCAAAAACATGTATGAAAAAAATGTTTTTCCTCAGTTTAGGCCGATACGTATTCTTCTACCTATTTTAGGTAAAAAAAAATCGCAATAAGCGTTTATCGATTGGTTTGCGCAAAATTTATAGCGTTTACAAAATAGGGGATAGTTTTTTTTTACTACTAATGGCGGCGATCAGCGATTTTTTTCGTGACTGCGGCATTATGGCGGACACTTCGGACAATTTTGACACATTTTTGGGACCATTGTCATTTTCAAAGCAAAAAATGCATTTAAATTGCATTGTTTATTGTGAAAATGACAGTTGCAGTTTGGGAGTTAACCACAGGGGGCGCTGTAGGAGTTAGGGTTCACCTAGTGTGTGTTTACAACTGTAGGGGGGTGTGGCTGTAGGACTGACGTCATCGATCGAGTCTCCCTATAAAAGGGATCACTCAATCGATGCAGCCGCCACAGTGAAGCACGGGGAAGCCCATTTGCCTGTACGTGCCATTCTGTGGACGTACATATACATGCGGCGGTCGGAAAGTGGTTAATTTAAGAAAAGTCAAAATGTTTAAGCCCTGGTGAAAGGATGTGTGTTTGGCTTCTGGATGGGTGTGTGTTTGGCCCCTGAAACACATCTGGTGGTGGGTGGGTGAATTCAATAAAGCTGCTGCACCACTTTTCTGGCGTTAATTCCCCTTTGTTAATGGGTTGCACCAAAATTATGAAGCATTTGCAACATCTTTGGTTCTGACAGCAACTCGTGCACCAAATTCAGGTAGTTCCAATATGTGCCACTTTTTTCTTTTGTGTGTGCTATAAATTGCCTCCAGCGTTGTTCCGGTTTCTTCTTGCATATACACATTCAGTATAGTGCCTAAAAATAAAGAGCAACTGAGTATGTGCAGAGCAGGGTGAGACAGTGTATTACTGGATTTTAATTTATGCTTTACATAGGTATACCTGCAAAAAGAGCCAGCCTATAGTGATCTAGCAGGACTTAAGTTTCTGACTAAAGTTCCTCCACTTTAAATTACCTTGGACTCTTGGATGTTTATTTGGTGCTCTCATTGGATTATATCTTTGCAGATTCTCAACTTTGGGTCCCTTCCCCAGTTGTTGAAGGTGGTCCCCATTTTGTAGATTGCTGTTGAGCAGGAGCCAGTGTGCCCATTGACAATTCAGTGAACCTTAGAAAATCTGAATCCAGCATCCTATTTGATCCTTTCTTTGCATCATGCCAAATAACGCAATCTTATGGCCTGTACACATGATCAGAAAATCGTATGAAGAATACTGCTTTCGAAGCAATGTACGATAATTTAATCATTAGCACACAGCTTTCGAGAGATGATCACGACAGTTCATCTGATGGTATCCTATGGGACAAGCACGAAAATTCTTCTCGTATGATTTTTCATTTATTCAGTTATTTTAAAATAAAATACAAATTTACTACAACACAATGGGGGTCATTTACTAAAGGCAAATCCACTTTTCACTACAAGTGCATTGCAAGTGCACTTGAAAGTGCAGTTGCTGTAAATCTGAAGGGAAGATCTGAAATGAGAGGAAGCAGTGCTGATTTTATCATCCAATCATGTGGATGCTAAAATGCTGTTTTTTATTTTCCTTGAATGTCACCCTCAGATCTACAGCGACTGCACTTTCAAGTGGACTGCAAGTGCACTTGTAGTGCAAAGTGGATTTTCCTTTAGTAAATAACCCCAATTATACCACTTCCAATTTTCCAATCTGTTGTATTAGATTTTTCCTAACTTTAGTAAACTCTTAATTTTCAATATGAGATTAGCATGTAAAAAAAAAAAAACACAATCATTTGTCCGATAACCTCATTGTGCGTACCAGGCATTAATGCTGTGGCAGAGCACACATTGGGAGAACAATTGTCAGAGCTCTAATTACCTCACCTGAACTTTACATTTCCAGATTTTTAGCATATCACTGAATATTGAGTTTTGACACTAGAGTGGCATGGTACTAAACACTAATCTCAAGGAAAAAAAGGCACAGGCAGGTAGGTTGGGGCCCCTGTATGTATGCATGGCTTGGCATCATTTATTTTATTTGTCAAAAATATTCCTTCATTAACAAGGGTACGGACATATTTTACTTGGAAGTCATTATTCAGATTCAATTTTGCAGTCAACTGTAATACTTTGCCATATAAGAATGACTATAATTGTAAAAAAATAAATAAAAATACATGTGTTTTTGTTTTGTTTGCTTTGGCTGACTAAAGTTCTGACTCATAGCTTTGCCACTTATGGCTGATGGTTATTCTTAACTAGTGACATAAAAACATGATGTCTCATGGTCTGCGGCTCTGGGGAAAGAGATTACGATTAAAGATTGGCAGACCTCCTTTTCGCTTTACACACAAGTTCGCGATTTCTTGTTATGCACAAGAAAATAACTCTAAAATCCTCTCTAGATGGTACAGGAACCCCTTGTCGATACATAGGATGTTCCCAGAGATGCCAGCCTATGGGAATTATTTACATATCTGGTGGGAATGCAGTGGGATACCCCCTTTTTGGTCCAAAGTCTTTGCCGTTTATAATAAAATCTATCAGAATTCCCTGACACCAACCCCAGAAATAGCATTCCTATCAATACTTCCATGTTTGATATCGCCTCAGAAACAAAGCTTATTGCGCTTCTTTCTTTCTGCAGCGAGACAAATAATTCCTCTATATTGGAAAACAGACAAGTCCCCTCCACTGTCACTGTCGTCAACGATATTATGCGAATGGAGGAGATGCTCGCGCTGGATAGCGATACCTTTGAGAAGTTCAAAATCTTATGGTGTGTGTGGCTACACTTCTCCACCTCTTCTACACTTAAAACCATTCTATAACTAATCTATTAGTGTATATTCCTAACTATTAATTATTTTTCCTTATCTCTTCATTGCCTGGCCATGTGAGAGCCTGAATTTCTCCTCTCTAGCTTTCTCTCTTCCTTTCTCTCTTTTTTTTTTATCATACTTTCCTTTCTCCTCTTTCTTTAATCATACATAAGCGCCCTCTATATTTACCTTCACACATTGCAAGTATACACTTTGTCACAGAGGAGCAGCTTTAATTTATCTTTAACCTCCCTGGCGGTATCATTCTTTCAGAAAAAAGGTGCTGAAAGTGGTACCATTATTTGCAAGGAAATTTGGCGTTTTATACTTTAGGCCTGTAATTCTTAGGAATAACTCACTTAAATCTGACCTAACAAGAGTCTTGTAGGCATCCCGGGTATGACATTTTTTTAAAAAACAAAATTATAAATTATAATATAATAAATAATTATAAATAATTATAACAAATAATAATATAATTATAATAACAATTATTCAATAATGTAATCAACTCAAAATCACTGAAATTTGCTCCGTTGCAGAATTGTCGCTGTCATTACTTTTATTTTTTTATGACGGATTTCCCCACAAATCGCTATCGCACAATTCTGCAAGTGATTATAATTTATTATCGCTGTTTTCTAGCTGATCTAAAACCATTTTTGACATAAAAAGACACTTTTGGTTGCTATGGACAATCTACAGTTTGCAGGCAGAAAGAACAGTTTTTATTATATAAAATAACATGTAGGGCACTAGGCAGACCACTAGAGACAAGGGGGGTGTGTATTTTTTACATACAGTACTGTAATCTATAAGATTACAGTATACTGTGTGTATTGTGTTTGTTTACCTTTTTGAATTTGGCGCCGTTCTCCGCTCCCGTGCGTCGTAACGTCGCAGGGAACGGAGATCGGCGGCACAGGAGGACGCTGTGTGAATCGAGCGAGGTCCCGCTCGCTCACACAGCGCGGTGGCATCGCTGGATCCAGGGACAAGGTAAGTAAACACTGTCTGTGGATGCTGCGAGGCAAGCCCGAGTCTGACTCGGGGTTACCGATCGTAGCACAGAAATCTAACCCCGAGTCAGACTCGGGAACACCGCCAGGAGGGTTAATAATAACTCAATTAATTTTTTTTTTTCAATTGCGCTGAATATTTCTACACAAATCATACATAATCGTTCACCTAATCGGTTTGATGATTTTATCACATAATGCAAATATCAGTGAAATGGATGCCTTCTCTCCCTATTTCTTTACTGTGATGGTTTTATCTGTTTACTTGTTTATCATCATTGCTCACTCACACTGTACTAATTAGGTATAAACAGGGCCGATCCTAGGGTCATATGCGCCTGGGTGCAGAAATATTTCTGGCGCCCCTACAAGGGCGTGGTCACCTTACTAACTCCTCCCCCTTTACAAATGTTTCTATGGCAACGATTCAAACACAGAGATGCTCCCCTAAGGAGTCATTGTTGCCCTGGGATCCTCCCACGATCTCTTAACAATAAACAAAATACAGGAAGAGAAGCAGAGTACTCTTGGACCTGGAGGGGGGTCTCTCTAATGGACACAGAGAGGGCCTCTGTTAGAGAGTCTGTTTAGAAAGAGCCCCCAGACATACTGCAGGAGATGGTCAGAGACTTCCAACATTATACAAGAGATGGTCAGAGACTGCAGACATGGTACAAGAGATCAATGCAGCCTCACCAGTGCCCACCAAATGCAGCCTCACCAGTGCCCACCAAATGCAGCCTCACCAGTGCCCACTAAATGCAGCCTCACCAGTGCCCACCAAATGCAGCCTACCAGTGCCCACTAATTGTAGCCTACCAGTGCCCACCAATTGCAGTCTTATTAGTGCCCACCAAATGCAGCCTACCAGTGCCCGCCAAATGCAGCCTACCAGTGCCCGCCAAATGCAGCCTACCAGTGCCCGCCAAATGCAGCCTAACATTGCTCACCAATTGTAGCCTACCAGTGCTCACCAATTGCAGTCTTATTAGTGCCCACCAAATGCAGCCTACCATTGCTTTTTATAGCAAAAAGTAAAAAATATTGAATTTTTTTCAAAATTATCGCTCTATTTTTGTTTATAGCGCAAAAAATAAAAACCACAGAGGTGATCAAATGCCACCAAAAGAAAGCTCTATTTGTGGGGAAAAAAGGACGCCAATTTTGTTTGGGAGCCACGTCGCACGACCGCGCAATTGTCTGTTAAAGCGACGCAGTCCCGAACTGTGAAAACCCCTTGGGTCTTTAGGCAGCATATTGGTCCGGGGCTTAAGTGGTTATATTATAATTTATGATTTTGTGTTTAAAACTTTATCATACCCGAGATGTCTACTAGACTCTGGTTTGGACAGACTTAGGTGAGTTATTCCTAAGAATTACAGGCCTGCAATCTAAAACGCCAAAATAATGATACCGCTTTCAGCACCTAAAATCTGAAAGAATCATACCGCCAGGGTAATTAAACCTAGACTCCCCTCTAGGAGCCTACAAAGGGTAGTCTTGTGTTGCCCATATGTGACTCACTTGGGGAGTGATCTCTCAGTCAGGCGGCTATTGTTTTCACCCTTGGTCCTGCAGGACATACAGAATCTCACAAAAGTGGGTACACTCCTCACATTTCTGTAAATATTTTATTATATCTTTTCATGTAACAACACTGAAGAAATTACACTTTGCTACAATGTAAAGTAGTGAGTGTACAGCCTGTGTAAATTTGCTGTCCCCTCAAAATAACTCAACACATAGCCATTAATGTCTAAACCGCTGGCAACAAAAGTGAGTACACCCCTAAGTGAAAATGTCCAAATTGGGCCCAATTAGCCATTTTCCCTCCCTGGTGTCATGTGACTCATTAGTGTTACAAGGTCTCAGGTGTGAATGGGGAGCAGGTGTGTTAAATTTGGTTTTATCGCTCTCACTCTCTCATACTGGTCACTGGAAGTTCAACATGGCACCTCATGGCAAAGAACTCTCTGAGGATCTGAAAAAAAGAATTGTTGCTCTACATAAAGATGGCCTAGGCTATAAGAAGATTGCCAAGACCCCGTAACTGAGTTCCAGCATGGTGGCCAAGACCATGCAGCGGTTTAACGGGACAGGTTCCACTCAGAACAGGCCTCGCCATGGTCGAGCAAAGAAGTTGAATGCATGTGCTCGCGTCATATCCAAAGTTTGTCTTTGGGAAATAGACATATGAGTGCTGCCAAAATTGCTGCAGGGGATGATGGGTTGGGGGGTCAGCCTGTCACTGCTCAGACCAACTTATCAAAAGTGGGCATACCCAAAGAGGGTGGCTAAGTCAAGTGGAAGTCCATGCTAAAACTAAAATCCCTGCATCTATAGA
Source organism: Rana temporaria (assembly GCF_905171775.1). Taxonomy (NCBI): domain Eukaryota; kingdom Metazoa; phylum Chordata; class Amphibia; order Anura; family Ranidae; genus Rana; species Rana temporaria. Next base: position 197,372,324 of record NC_053491.1, on the reverse strand, counting down.
CATCCATAATCTAACACTAACCTATCTAGCCCTGTAAAGAAAAAATTTGTATGCATACCTTTTTTGAAGCCGATCCGACTAGGGTGACCACATTTCAAAACTACCATTCAGTGACACCCCCCCTTCCCAAAAATCCGCTTGTGCTGTAACGAATCACAGCACAGTGATTGGACACAAGAGGCGGATTTATGATTTCTCCAATCACAAGCATGGGGCGGGATTGTGCTCCTCCAGGCAAGTACTCTCAGTGAGTAAAGCAGTGATGTGGCGCCCATTTTTGGGGGCATCAGATTATCCCAGGGGATGGCTGTGTCAGTTTCATTCCAGGACTCTGTATTGTCCTGGAATGAAGGTGTCCGGAACAGACCTGCAAAATGCGGAACTGTCCCGGACAATCCGGGACACATGGTCACCCTAGATCCGACCCGATCTCCAGTGGCAGAAGCTCTGCAGGGCTAGATAGGTTAGTGTTAGATCGTGGGTGTCTATGGATGCTGGGATTTTAGTTTTAGCATGGTCTTCCACTTTAAAGAATAACTTCACCTTTTTAAAAGAATAAAAAAATAAATGCACATGGGGGGGGGGGGGTAGGTAAGGGAAGTTCTACCCCACCACTGGCTCCTACAACCTATGGTTTTGGAGATACGGGGCTATTTGCACAGCCTATCAGAAGCTACATACAGAGTGGCAGTTTAAATACAAGCTGGCACACTCTGTTTGCAGCAGACTGAGAGGATGAGCTCACTGTGCCTCTCCTCACTTCTTGTCAGAGGCACTGAGCTCAATGGACAGCTTGGAGTCTTGGAAAAGGGCTCATTTTTATTGTGTATCCTCACAAGGTGATACTTTGGATACAACTATAGCAGTGTGCTCTGCAGTGTGCTCTCCTCACCTAACTACAGGCATACCCCACTTTTAGTAGTGCATGCTTTCCTGGCCTCCCTGGTGTGTGCTCTCCTCACCTAACTGGTGCATGCTTTCCTGACCTCCCTGGCGTGTGCTATCCTCACCTAACTGGTGCATGCTTTCCTGACCTCCCTGGTGTGTGCTCTCCTCACCTAACTAGTGCAAGCTTTCCTGACCTCCCTGGTGTGTGCTCTCCTCACCTAACTGGTGCATGATTTCCTGACCTCCCTGGTGTGTGCTCTCCTCACCTAACTAGTGCATGCTTTCCTGACCTCCCTGGTGTGTGCTCTACTCACCTAACTGGTGCATGCTTTCCTGACCTCCCTGGTGTGTGCTCTCCTCACCTAACTGGTGCATGCTCTCCTCACCTCCCTGGTGTGTGCTCTCCTCACCTAACTAGTGCATGCTTTCCTGACCTCCCTGGTGTGTGCTCTCCTCACCTAACTAGTGCATGCTTTCCTGACCTCCCTGTTGTGTGCTCTCCTCACCGAACTAGTGCATGCTTTCCTGACCTCCCTGGTGTGTGCTCTCCTCACCTAACTGGTGCATGATTTTCTGACCTCCCTGGTGTGTGCTCTCCTCACCTAACTGGTGCATGATTTTCTGACCTCCCTGGTGTGTGCTCTCCTCACCTAACTAGTGCATGCTTTCCTGACCTCCCTGTTGTGTGCTCTCCTCACCGAACTAGTGCATGCTTTCCTGACCTCCCTGGTGTGTGCTCTCCTCACCTAACTGGTGCATGATTTTCTGACCTCCCTAGTGTGTGCTCTCCTCACCTAACTGGTGCATGCTTTCCTGACCTCCCTGGTGTGTGCTCTCCTCACCTCCCTGGTGCATGCTCTCCTGACCTGCCTGGTTTGCTTTGGGAGGTGGGGGGGGGACTGTGGAGGTGTGTAGGAAGATGCGTGTAGAGGTGGGAGTTGGGGACAGAGTGCTGGGTGCAAGGGTTAGAACCCAGGAGGAGGGGTGAAAGTGAGATGTTGCACATTGGGCACAGTCCACCCCTAAGCTCTGCCCTCTGTACGTAGCGCACCCCTGAATCCCTGCACTCGGTACGTAGCCCACCCCTGTATTTCTGTACGTGGAGCACACCCCTGAATTTGTAGCACACCCCTGAATTTCTGTACGTAGCACACCCTTGAATTTCTGTACGTCGCAAACCCCTGAATTCCTACCCTCTGTACGTAACGCACTGCTGAACCCTACACTCTGTACGTAGCATAATCCTGACGTAATCCTAAACTCTGCACTCTGTATGTAGTGCGACCCAGATATAACTGGCCCTTTGAGGGCAACCACACTGCTGATGCGGCCCTCGATGAAATTGAGTTTGACACCCCTGCCCTAGGGTATAAAATGGTAAACACAGTCTTTGCAAAGCAATTTTTCAAATGCGTTTTTTTTTCAAGAATAAAAAAAATAACAGTCAAGTTAGCCCGATTATTTTGTATAATGTGAAAGATGATGTTGCGCTGAGTAAATAGATACCTAACATGCCACACTTTTAAATTGCGCACACTTGTTTAATGGCACCAAACTTCGGTACCTAAAAATATCCATAGGCGAATAGGCGAACGCTGTACCTGTAAGTATTTTTACAGGTTACATGTTTAGTTACAAATTAGATCTAGTGCTAGAATTATTGCTCTCCCTCAAATGATTACAGTGTATGGAACCTGTGTGTATCTGGCTTTGATACTAGCCAGTGCCTCACCAGCCACTGACCTCACTGCACATGCCTGCTGTGAGTGAATGATGCGGCCAGGCCGGCGGAGCACCACACCACCACATTCATTGCAGAGTGTGACAGAGAGTAGGGGGAGAAGGTCCATTGGATTTGTATCATGTTACACGTTACACCCTGAATATGGGTGTAAGGTGTAACATGTTACAAAAGGTGAACTTATCCTTTAAAATCTTTAAATGTTATAGGCAAACAATATGACAAAGCATTAAAGGTCTGACAAAGGATAAGGTGAGACAAAGCAGTAAAGGAGAAAGGTCCAATATCCTGTGGTGCCTGTATGTAAGGGGCCATGAGTTATTTCCAAGTGAATATTAAAGTAGAACTCAAATCACCAGACCGTTTTCTCCACCAGCGATGACAGACCAAAGCTGTCTCTTACAGATCTTCTACTGGATCTGCCATCTTCTCGGCCTTATATTCCAGGTCCCATGCAGCTCATCTCTGCCCACTGAGTGACTGCTACATATGTAACCCCTACATATTTTCACAGGAGTTACATTGTCTGTGCCAGCTGCAATCCCAGCATCTTGCAGATAGTGCAGCACATAGCTTTGTGAGCACACAGCATCATCAATTGATGTAGTTGCTCATATTATAACTTATTAATACTAAGTCCCTATTTGTAAAACCTCATAAATTTCAAAAGGTAATTACATAATATATCAAAAAAAATTTAACCTCCCTGGAGGTATGATTATTTTCGATTTTAGGTGCTGAAAGCGGTACCATTATTTGCAAGGAAATTTGGCGTTTTATTCTGTAGGCCTGTAATTCTTAGGAATAACTCACTTAAATCTGACCAAACAAGAGTCTAGTAGGCATCCCGGGTATGACATTTTTTTAAAAACAAAATTATAAATTATAATATAATAAATAATTATAAATAATTATAACAAATAATAATATAATTATTATAAAAATTATTCAATAATGTAATCAAATCAAAATCACTGAAATTTGCTCAGTTGCAGAATTGTCGCTGTCATTACTTTTATTTTTTTATGATGAATTTCCCCACAAATCGATATCGCTCAATTCTGCAAGTGATTATAATTTATTATCGCTGTTTTCTAGCTGCTCTAAAACCATTTTTGACATAAAGGGACACTTTTGGTTGCTATGGACAATCTACAGTTTGCAGGCAGAAAGAACAGTTTTTATTATACAAAAGAACATGTAGGGCACTGGGCAGACCACTAGGGACAAGGGGGGGTGTATTTCTTACATACAGTACTGTAATCTATAAGATTACAGTATACTGTATGTAATGTGTTTGTTTACTTTTTTGAATTTGGCGCCGTTCTCCGCCCCCCGTTCGTCGTAACGTCGCAGGGAACGGAGATCGGTGGCAAACAGGCACTGTGAATCGAGCGAGGAGGTCACCGCTCGCTCACACAGCGTGGCAGCATCGCAGGATCCAGGGACAAGGTAAGTAAACACTGCCTGCGAATGCTGTGAGGCGAGCCCGAGTCTGACTCGGGGTTACCGATCGCAGCAGAAAAATGTAACCCTGAGTCAGACTCGGGAATACCGCACAGAGGGTTAAGACCACGTGCAAAGCAATCTTTAAAAAATATAGGTTGCTATTTGGTTATTTCTCTCTGTAAACAAAAGAGCAGTTAGCCCTGACCACAGGTTTTCAAACACATAGCAAGAAGCAGTTTAATGAACTGGAAAGGAAGCTCTTTACAATTCAGTGATGAGTGAATTAAAGGAGTTGTAAAGGAAAAACATGTTTTTGCTGAAATGACTGTTTACAGGGTATAGAGACATAATAGTTAACTGATTCCTTTTAAAAATGATTAAAAATAGATAAAAATCAATCATATAATGTACCTACAGTTTCAGTTTCGTTTTTGCATGCTGTTTCATGCTTCTGTGATGAACAGAGACAAAGAGCCAATACAGGGCAGTGATGGTTTGTAAAACGAAACTGATTGGTGTTGAGGGGTTTTAGACACACAGTAATCACACCTCCTTGATTAGTGACCACAGAGAGAAATCTCCCATGACTTTTTTCATCAGGAAACAGACTGTTCAGAACAGAGAAGGATTACAGCAACATCAGAGCAAAAACGAACAATGAGGACATGAAACCAGGACTGCAGTAAGGTAAAGGAAGCTATTTAGCAAAAAAATAAAATGTTTAGTTACATAGTTACATAGTTAGTCAGGTTGAAAAAAAAGACACAAGTCCATCCAGTTCAAGCACAAAAAATAAAAAAACAAAATAAAAAACACAGTAAAATCCTATACACCCAACTCCATACCCACAGTTGATCCAGAGGAAGGCAAAAAACCCCAGTAGAGCATGATCCAATTTGCTACAGCAGGGGAAAAAATTCCTTCCTGATCCCCCGAGAGGCAATCGGATTTACCCTGGATCAACTTTACCTGACCCTTTAACTGTACTGGTGGATCACACCATATGTGAAATTCCACCTCCTGCACTATATGTTGGACCCACTGCATGTCCTTGCATGGACATATTAATTAATTCATATGCTTATGGGTGATAATTAAAAAAAAAATCCAAGTGGATGTACGTACATTTCAAAGACCGACATCACCTTTGTAAACAAAAAAGAGAAACTACCGGTAGTACAATGCAGAAATCACATCCTATTACAACAAAAAATGTTTGCTCCACCGTTGCAGTATCTTGCTCTTGAAAGCACTCCAAAGAGAATTACACTTTCAGTGTTTGAAACTCAACTAAACCCGTGTGTCCAAAAATAGTAAATAAACAGTTTACATGGTTATTGCTCTATAAATATGTTGTAATAACAGCACTGCAATAAATATCTATGATATAAGCATCCACGGCATATTCTCTATTTGGATTTACAACACTGTTGGCTTGCCAACCAATTTGTTTTCTAGGAAGTTTGCCAGAGGAATAGGAGAACAGACTCTGTTTTTTTTTAAACATTCTCTAAAAAAAAAGATATAGCAAGTAAGTAAAAGACTGAAATAATTAAATAATTTAAGTTGTATTACTACATAATTACAACAACACAGTATTGGTATGTATTGAACTAATTGGAGGTTTTACGTTTATTCAAGACCAGAACCTATAATGGCATTTACATAGGAATGATAAAAACATGTGCTGGATGTGTGACCTCACCTGACATATATCTGACTCTGAAATATATAAGTCCAAAGAATGTAGTAAATGGCGATAAAGGAACACATGATATCAGATGATGTGATATCAGAGCTTCTCACGCTCGCCTGGCATCTTTCTCTAATCCTGCAGTCATGCACCCATAACTAACTTGCAAAAACCATCCCAAATTCTCAGAAAAGTCACTGCATCTCGTGTTTTTTTTTTTTTTTTATCCAGCTAATGCTAACTCCTCATTTATAACCTATTCACCAATCTTTACAGTTACTGCACCCTTCGACTGTTAGGAGAAATGAGACAGATCGCTGCTCCAGGTAAGTAATATAGTAATACAGGGTTTTGAAGAAGCACAATGTATGTTTGAAACGTTGTCACTCTGTTATTTTAGTCCTGGTGGCAGTCTTTCAATACACCTATTGGACGGATGTTGGTGTGTAGCTATTTTTTCTCACTTTGTCTACCCTCTACCTGATGACTTTCAAGGTTTTCAGCACCAGTGATCGTCTGCAAATATTACACGCTGTTCAAAAATCTAACAATCGTTGCCTGATCTTGCTGAAATTAGAAAAGATTTTCTTATGTCTAAAGCAACATTTACTGTCTGATTAGATTTATCTTTCTTTATCATGTCTATATTATTTAGAGATTTCTAGCAAAATAAAGCAATTTCTAAAGAAAATTTAAGATCTGTGGGGAATACCCTTACCAAGCGAAAGAAAAGCAGACAGATCTACATATACCCATATAAATTGAGATGACAGTCACCTGATCTCATGTCTGTGTGTTGGCCCCTGAGCTTGCTGGACAGCTGCTGTAAACCAAAGCAGATAACTGGGAAGGCTAGAAGACCTGTTCCAATTGCTATTGTTCTTCCTCGATAAGCCTGCACAATGTTCATGCCACCTTCTCTATCTTCTCCTCTCTCCATTGAAGATATAGCCAAGCAGAGTTTACAAGTTATTAGATCTCTCTGTAGTACTCTCTGATGAGAGCTTGTGAGTGAGTGAGTGAGTGAGTGAGAAACTTATATAGCGCAAACAAATGCGAACTTAATCGCCTCAAGGCGCTGGCATCCAGAGTTGTACAGGTCTTCAGAAGAGGTGGATCTTCAGTTTTTTCCTAAAAACCCGATGGTTTTCTTTCAAGCGGATAGTCGTGGGTAGAGCATTCCAGAGCCGTGGTCCTTGGACCGAGAATCTACGTTCTCCCTTAGATTTGTAGCGAGATTTGGGGATTTGGAGAAGGTTTTGGTTGGTTGATCGGAGCACGCGCTGGGTGACGTAGGGTTTTATTTTCTCGCTTAAGTATTGAGGAGCTTTACCCTGTATACATTTGTGGGTGAGGCAGAGAGTCTTGAATGTCACCCGGTCCTGTACGGGCAGCCAGTGGAGGGACCTCAAGGCCGGGGTGATTGGTTCCCACGGCTTTTTACCAGTTACCAGTCTGGCTGCCGTGTTCTGGACGACTTGTAGACGTGTAATCTGGTATTTCGGTAGTCCTTGTCCTCAAGGTTGTTAGATTGTGTCTGCATAATTAACCATCCAACATCAAATGTCTTAAGAAGGGGACACACTATAAGAAAACCAGGTGAATGATCATCCGGTTTTACTCGTTGCTTCACAGCAAATCATAACCGATGAATGTAAATTCATACAAAATTTTTGTGCGACAAAGGCTTTTTTTTCTGATCATGCACAGTCTTTCTTTTCTGATTCTTCTTGTATGAAATTTTTACGAAAATGGTACATATTAACCACTTACCGACCTGCTCACGCCGATATACATTGGCAAAGTGGCACATTCACGCAAATCGTTGTATGGGACCGTCTTCCCCTTTAAGAGCCATAGCAGGCATGTGCCCGCTGCACGGCGGGGGGACCTGATGTGAGACACATATGCTGTTTGTAGTAATTACAAACAACAATATGTCTCGTCCCCCAGTCAGTCTCATCCCCCTCACAGTAAGAAACACTCATGAGGGAACACATTTAACCCATTGATCACCCCCTAGTGTTCACCCCTTACCTGCCAGTGACATTTACACAGTAATTAGTGCATTTGTATAGCTCTAATAGCTGTATAAATGTCACTGATCCCAAAAATGTTTTACAAGTGTACAATCTGTCTGTCACAATGTCGCAGTGCTACTAAAAATTGCAGATCACTGCCATTACTAGTAAAACATAAATAAATTGATAATAAAAATGCCATAAAAATGTCAAAAGTCTTTCCCATGGTTTGTAGACGCTATAACTTTTGGTCAAACCAATCAATATATGCTCATTGCAATTCTTTTTACCAAAAATATGTAGAAGAATACACATTGGCCTAAACTGATGAAGAAATTCGTTTTTTAAAAACATTTTTGGGTATATCTATTATAGCAAAAGGTTTTGTTTATAGTGCAAACAATAAAAACCACAGAGGTGATCAAATGCCACCAAAAGAAAGCTCTATTTGTGAGAAAAAAAGGATGTCAATTTTGTTTAGGCACAACGTCGCAGGACCGCGCAATTATCAGTTAAAGTGACTCAGTGCCATATTGCAAAAAATGGCCTGGTTATTAAGGGGTAAATCCTTCCGGTCCTTTAGTGGTTAAAATCGTTAATTCTGTTCCCATATGAGAACATTTTTGAATTGTTTGGACAGATTTAAGTGAGTTTTCCCTAGGAATTACAGGCCTACAAAATAAAACACCCAATTTTAATGCAAAATAATGGTACCACTTTCAGCATCAAAAATCTGAAAGAATCATGCCGCCAGGGAGGTTAAAAAAACCCTGTGTACTTTTAAAAAATGTTGTGCAATGAGTATATCTTCCTCTTCCATATGTACATTGTGTGACCGGACTTGAAGTTCCCTGGGATTCAACCAAGCAGGCTTGATAGCTGATGCGGTTATACCAGCAGTGAGGGGTGAAAGCTCACTGATGCGCATATTGGGCCAAATCCTCAGCCAGGCGGCGTAACTTAACTTTTTACCATTTAAGTTACACTGGCGGAAAATTTCTACCTAAGTGCCCGATCCACAAAGCACTTACCTAGAAATTTTCGGCCGTGTAACTTAAATGTCTCCGGCGCAAGGCGGTCCTCTTCTGCAGGGGGCGATGACAATTTAAATGAGGCACGCTCCCGCGCCGGCCGTACTGCGCATGCTCGTGACGTCATTTTCCCGACGGGCAGCTCGCAAAATTACGTTACGCCGGGCTTTGTGGATTGCGACGGGACAATAAAGTTGCGTCGGGTAAAAAAAAAGTTACGCGCCGAAAAATAAAATTCAAAATTTAAAAAAAATTGCGGCGATCGAAAAAAAGGTCTGTTTTTACAAGGTGTAAACAGTTTACACCTTGTAAAAGCAGCCCTAATTTTACGTATGCAAACGTAAACTTACGCAGAAAAAACAAAGCTGAAAAGCTTTGTGGATCTCCGTAAGTCCTCATTTGCATACGCAAAGCGGCATTTCAATGCGAAATGCCCCCAGCGGCGGATGCGGTACTGCATCCTAAGATTTGACAGTGTAAGTGTCTTACAGATGTCAGATCTTCTGCCTATCTTTGGAAAACTGCTTCTGAGGATCAGTTCCAAAGATAGGCACAGGGATACGCAGGCTGAACAGCAGTTCCACCTGCGTATCCCTTTTGAGGATTTGGCCCATAGACCTTGGGAGGTCTTTAAATCTGATAAGAAGATATATTTGCCCTATCTATCTTGTGCGGAGCACCGGTATCTTCACTGATTGAATATTGGATCAACAGTAATATTTTGACTATTATTGTTTTTTCCCTTTTTAATTTTCATCTTTATTTTAACATAATAGATGGACTTTTGCACTTTATTCAAAAATTCAAAAATTTTTGACAGGGCTACACGTTGATTTAGATTTTTTGTTATGAGGTGTACATTTTTGTGAGAGCTGCTGTCCGTCATGGATCACCTGTGTCACTTATTTATTTTATATGCACCTAGCGCAATATCGTTTTGCACACATTTTTGATTTATTGGCATATTTTCTTAGCACAAGTCCATGGGTATCAAGCCAGTCAATAAGCCAAGATATTGGCTTCATGGCTTCAACATCATCTGCCACAGTTAATTCATCTAGATCAGGTAGGGTTTATACCATCCCGAGAAGCTAGGGATAATACAATTAATGCCTTGTACACACGATCGGAATTTCCGATTGAAAAAGTCAGACTGACTTTTTCCATCGGATATTCCGATCGTGTGTAGCCCCATCTGAGTTTTTTCATCGGTTATTCCTATGAATTCCGTCAGAGTTTAGATATAGAACATGTTCTATTTTACTCAGATGCAATTCCGTCGGAATTTCGAAAGTGATTTGGCCGGGCAAAAGCCTGATTGTGTGTACAAGGCATTAGGCCCCTAATCTGGTGCATATGGCCAATATGATGTGTTTTTGGGAACGGACGCCGAAAAGTCGTTTACTCGGGTGCATTGGCGGTTCATGTTCTCTGTCCTACGATATAGCAGGCTTGGAGACACTGGGCCAGATCCACATAGAAATGGATAGGCGCAGCGTATCAGAGATACGCTACGCCGCCGTACCTTACCTGGCGTCCTATCAAATCCTCAAAGATTTTGCACTGTAAGTTACGGCGGCCTAGTGTATTTCTGGCGGCGGAATTCAAATCGGCGATTAGGGGGCGTGATTCATTTAAATGAAGCGCGTCCCCGCACCGAATGACCTGCGCATGCTCCGTTTCGAAATTTCCCGCCGTGCATTGCGCGAAATGACGTCGCAACAACGTCATTTTTTAAACTTAGACGTGACTTACGTCCATCCCGATTCACGGACGACTTACGCAAAAAAAGAAAAAATTCAAATTTCGACGCGGGAACGACGGCCATACTTAACATGGCAAATCTAACTATACGCCGCAAAATACCAGCTTTAACTATACGTCGGAAAAAGCCGACTAGAGACGACGTAAGAGAATGCGACGGCCGGGCGTACGTTCGTGGATCGTCGGAAAAAGCTAATTTGCATACCCGAGGCGGAAAACGACGCAAACTCCACCCAGCGGACGCCGAAGTATTGCATCTACAATCCGAAGGCGTACGAAGCCGTACGCCTGTCGGATCGAACTCAGATGCCGTCGTATCTTGGTTTGAGGATTCAAACTAAAGATACGACGCGGGTAATTTGAAAGTACGCCGGCGTATCAGTAGATACGCCGGGGTACTCTCTCTCTGGATCTGCCCCACTGTGCCCAATTGGATCTCTAAGGTATTTGTCATCCCCGACTGCACAGGTCAAGGTAAATGGTGTTCTTTCTGAGCCCTTGTCGATCACTAATAAGACAAGACATGGGGTGCTCCCTATCTCCCCTCCTCTTTGCCCTATCACTTGAACCCTTCCCTATGCAAGATCCATCTACACCCGGACATTACTGGACTGGAGGTAGGAGGGATTCAGCGGAAGATATCGGCATACGCTGATGACATGTTTTTTTCCCCTAACGAATACATCAATTTCCCTACCAAACCTTATTCACAAGTTTGATATATTTATGGAGCTTTATCCAACTTGAAAATTTCTTTTACCAAATCTGAAGATGGGAATTGAGATCTCTCCTTCAGAATATGCAGCTCAGTTTAAATTCAAATGGACAGATACCGCTCTGAAATACTTGGGAACCTACATCCCGTCCAGATTGTCACAGATTGACCTCAATTTTCCCCTGCTATTAATCAAAATACGTTCTTTACTTAAGAAGTGGCATCACGGATTTCACTCGGTTTGGACGCTGTAATATCATTAAAATTAGTATTTTACCCAATATTTTTTATCTTTTTCAGCCTTACTGATAGTAATCACTCCCCACTATTTCCGACAAGTTCACTCTCTATTCATTGACTTCATATGGGCCCAAAAACAAACTCAGATACAAAGACGACTAATCTCACTTCCTAAGAAATATGGGGATTGGCAGTTTAGGATGTACATAAATACTCAAGCGTCAAGCGTCCCATTTGAGTAGACTAATTGATTGCTGCCATCACCAAAGCAACAAGCTTTGGCCTCAACTGGAACAGGTTTAAAATGATGTTCAGCTTACCAGAGCACCGGGGTGCTATAAATCATTACCGCATAACCTGAAAGCTCATCCCTTGATAGGACCTACTAAACGAATATGCTCGCAATTATTTGCCAATGCTTTGCTTTCTTCCCAATATTCTCCATTATTCCCAATCCTGGGAAACCCACAATTATTACTGGGTCTTCAGGATAAGATCTTTTGTGCCCTACTTGTCTCTGGTCATTTTCAGGCCTCTCATTTTCTGGTAGCGGACATTTGGCCATCGGTACCGTCCCTTACAAGATCCTCAGGCCCATTTCTTTTAGACTTTTGGAGAGCTCTTCAATTGCATAATTTCTTACATTCTCTAACATCTCCAAGTACTTACAGATGTCACCTTACTGTCTTTGAGGAATATTGTATCGATGAAGGCACACTGCCCCACACATATAACTTGCTGATCAAACCTTCTGAGGAACACCGGTTGCCCTGGGTGATGAAATGGGAGACTGACCTAGACTGCATGTTCACGCCAAAGCAGAGGAACCATATTATTAGGTTCACTCTCAAATCCTCTATTTACACAAAAATACAGGAAACAAACTTTAAAGTACTGTCGCGATGGTATCGGACACTGTCTCAGCTACACAAATTTTTCCCAAACACTACTGATCGTTGTTGGAGATGCCAGGAGAAGCGAGGAACATTGCTACACGTTTTTTGGTCCTGCTCCAAATTTGAAAATTACTGGAAAGAGGTGCGGAGGATTGTTCAAAAACTCATGGATTATGTTGTTCTGGATGATCTGGCTTTCTTTCTTCTCCACGCCTCCACTATCTCTGCTACAATTTAACAAACGCTCTGTGGTACGACATATCCTTGATCCGGCTAAATCGCGTATTCCCCTTACTTAGAAACGTCCGCAGCCACCAACCGTTAAACATTGGCTCCACAAAGTGGAATACATAAATAAAATGGAGGACTTGATCCTTACTGCATCAAAGGGAACAGTATTCCAAGACTTGTCCACTCTGAGGAGGGGAGAGCTCTCTTTGAGGGATGAGCTTCTGTTCAAGGGCCACTCTTCAATATCTTCAGAGAAATACACTGGGAAACTATATGGTGGTGCTGGTTATAATTCCTCTCAAAGATTTTAAAATCCAATTGTCATTGGGACAGAAAGTAAGGTGAAGTCTTCTGAACAGGGGCACAGACAGAAAAACAAATGTTACAGGGGTGTTAACCCTTCCCTATGCTGTCCAAAAAGCTTAAAATTAGTTTTTTTGGCTGGAGCTACACTTAAAAAAAGCACCTGTTCCAACTTACAAACAGATTTAACTTAAGAACAAACCTATAGACCCTATCTTGTTTGTAACCCAGGGACCGCATGTACAGGGAATCTACCTTTCTGGTTTAAATAAAATAGAATAAAAACTGAGCTCAGTTCTTTGAGTACACATGGGTGTGAGCTATCAAGTCCATGTCATTTATTCCTCTTTTTTGCATGTTTCTGGACCATATCAGTATTAAAATTGTACTAATACCTTCCCCATTTTGTACATTAGCTCCACTGCCCTCATTTGTAAATACAGAACACAGGGATTTCCTCAGTGACCAACTATTTTTGTTTACAGGGCCTACATGCTCAGATCCATTTTTTTTCACTATTAATATATTTTAGGATTTTTTGGGGAGTTTTTTTTACTGTTTATTAATCTGTCATTTATTTTTAATTGTTGTCATCTCAATTAAAATTGTTGTATTCTTTCTAGTTTTCCAATCATGTAAGTGTTCCTTAGTTTTATATTTTTAAATGCTGTATACTATTGTTTATGGCTTTTGTTAACATATGATATGAGCCACGTGGCTTTTATTTTTAGCCTTTAAAACAAATTGCTCATGGAAAGAAATTTGGCAATGTGTTTAAATAAAGTCAATTTAAAACAACCTAATTTCTCTTTTGTGTTTTGTTATGACAATATTTTCCCCCACTCTAATGCCGCGTACACACGAATGACGTTTTTTTTTATGTCATTAAAAATGATCGTGTGTGGGGCTCCAGAGCATTTTCCGCGATCTAAAAAATGGGCATTAAAAATTTCGAACATGCTCTATTTTTTCACAACGTTTTTAACGTTGTCGTTTTTAAGGTTGTAAAAAATGGTCGTGTCTGGGCTTTAACGACGTGAAAAACCAGCGCATGCTCAGAAGCAAGTTATGAGGCGGGAGTGCTCGTTCTGGTAAAACTACCGTTCGTAGTAAGCACATTCATCACGCAGTAACAGACTGAAAGCGCAAATCGTCTTTTACTAACACAAAATCAGCTAAAGCAGCCCAAAGGGTGGCACCATCCGCATGGAACTTCCCCTTTATAGTGCCGTCGTACGTGTTGTATGTCACTGCGCTTTGCTAGAGCATTTTTTTTCAGGATCGTGTGTAGGCAAGGCCGTTTTAATGATCGGGTTGAAAAAAAAAAAAGTTTTTTTCTAGACCCTTAAAAACTTCATTTTTTAGAACCGGAAAAACGGTCGTGAGTATGCAGCATACGTTTTGAGGAGCGGCCTTCAGCATTGGAAAATTTCTCAAAATTTAGGGGGATATTTTTTTTAAAAGCAGTGAATCTAACATTCACTGCAGGTGAATCCTCTAGGTGCATGTGTTTTAAATGAATGTTTGATTCACCACCAGTGAATGTTTGGTAAAAGTCACATTTTCACTGCTTTAACCTCCTGGGCGGTGTTCCCGAGTCTGACTCGGGGTGAGATTTTTGGGCTAGGATCGGTAACCCCGATTCAGACTTGGGCTTGCCTTGCTGGATGTACAGGGAGTTTTACTTACCTTGTCCCTGGATCCAGCGATGCCACCGCGCTGTGTGAGCGAGCGGGACCTCGCTCGATTCACACAGCGTCCTCCTGTGCCGCCGATCTCCGTTCCCTGCGACGTTACGACGCACGGGGACAGAGAACGGCGCCAAATTTAAAAAGGTAAACAAACACAATACATACAGTATACTGTAATCTTATAGATTACAGTACTGTATGTAAAAAAAACACACCCCCCTTGTCCCTAGTGGTCTGCCCAGTGTCCTGCATGTCATTTTATATAATAAAAACCTTTTTTTCTCCCTGCAAACTGTAGATTGTCCATAGCAACCAAAAGTGTCCCTTTATGTCAAAAATAGTTTTAGATCAGCTAGAAAACAGCGATAATAAATTATAATCACTTGCAGAATTGTGCGATAGCGATTTGTGGGGAAATTTGTCATAAAAAAAAAAAAATAATGACAACGACAATTCTGCAACTTCAGTGATTTTGATTTGATTACATTATTGAATAATTTTTATTATAATTATATTATTATTTGTTATAATTATTTATAGTTATTTATTATATTATAATTTATAATTTTGTTTTTAAAAAAATGTCATACCCGGGATGCCTATTAGAATCTTGTTTGGTCAGATTTAAGTGAGTTATTTCTAAAAATTACAGGCCTACAATATAAAACGCCAAATTTCCTTGCAAATAATGGTACCGCTTTCAGCATGTTTTTTCTGAAAGAATCATACCGCCAGGGAGGTTAAAGATATACCCAGGCTGGACTTCAAACAGGTCAGCCTTTGTTCATCTCCAATAAATAGAGGATGACGGGATTCGTTTACAGAAGAAAGATGAGCTTGTTTTTTCTTTCTGTTAAGTTCACATGACGTTACAAGGACTCTGCATTTCTAGAAAGATCATCATCACATCATTTCGATACTTGTTCAAAAAGTTCTTAGCCTAAAAATTAAATAAATTGAATACAGCCACCATCATCGTTTTTGGGATTAGTTACACTTTAACAGGTGAAGCAGAGCATTGTTTCCAGTTAGGGCTTCTATAAATTGTCCCGAAAAATTGTCCAGTATAAGTTTATACATTTCCACCATTCTACTGTACTATTACACCACTCAATTTCAGTGTAGCTAAATATCTCCCATTATTACCGCTGTTCTAGCCCTTTCTTTCTGTGTAAGAAGCTGGGTTTCTTCCTCCTCAATGCTGGACTTGTAACATAGTCCAGTAATTACCTTAGCAGTATGCACACCCATAAGTAACTCCACCTATAATGTCTCAGCACCAATACACTCTCTGGGCCAGTTCAAACCATGAATTGTACAGGAAGGCTTTCGCACTGAAGCTCTTTGGAGCGGTATAGGAGCAGGGTGTTTACCGCACCTATACCGCTTCTTCCCAATTGAAATCAATGGGAAACCGCGGTAATACCGCCGGCAATGTACCTCTGCAGAGGCGCATTGCCGGCGGTATTACCCGTTTTTGGCCGCTAGCAGGGGTTAAAACCGCACCGCTATTGGCCGAATATCGTGGTAAATACAACGTACCACCGTACCTCCGCTGCCCCGTGTGAAAGGGGCCTTAGTGTCAGGAATACGAGAAGTGAATAGGCTACCCTCTTTTTTTTGCCCTTGTCAAAGGACCAGCGATTTTTAGTTGAATGAGCCCTTTTGGCATTAAACTTAGACTTGTTTGGGCGATTCTGAAAGGAACCTTGGTTTCCTAAAAAAAAAATCATAATCAGGAACTTGCTCCTTTCTTCATAGACTGAGTTAAAATTGTCCTGAGTAGGAGAAAACCCTCAAACAGGATGCTACAAAGCTTGAATTTGGATGCCAAGTCCCCTTCCCAAGACCTTTAGCCAAAAGGCCCTCTGGGAAGAATTTAGCAGTGCTGTATCTCTTGCAGTGGCCTTGACACTTTCTAGTGCCACATCTGCCAGAAATGCCACTGACATAGATACCCAGCTATGGGCATGTTGGATGAAAGGAGCTTGCTTAACCCACCAACCCACAGGCCGAAATTCCTGGCCAAGCAGCTGGAGGCCAGGGCCAGACCTAGGAAAAAAGCAGAAGCTTTCCAAACTCTGCTTAACAACGACTCTGCCTTCTTATCCATATGGTCCTTGATTAACCTTGAATCTCCAAAAGAGAGATCATCATTCTTGGAGACCTGGGATAGGGGGCATCTAACTTTAAAATGTATTTCTCGGTACTGAAAGGAAATCTACACCTATGGATTTTGAAAATAAACTGTTTCTTTTCTGGCTCCATTCCTTAAGAATTATATAATTTAAAGACTTAAGCATAGGGAAGGTTCTGTCCTTTTTTTTTCTGCAATCCCCTGTAAATAAGGTCCTGCACTGACTGAGGTTGCTGATCCACCTCAATCTGTTCAGATCCGTAAATGGCTTTCACCAACTGATCAGTCTCCTCCACTGGAAAAATGAACCCACTAGAAAAGCTTCCCGTCAGGTCTTTTTCCTCCATCTGTAAACTCCCTTCCCCTGAGGAGGGAGGAGACCCTTCTCCTCCTCTAAATCTGAAAAAAGCCTGGGAAACAAATTGTTTGAGTGTTCAAGGCCGATAATACAAAGCGACTGTGCCGAAATCTGAAATAGCTTTCTTAAACAAGCAAAATGTAATTTCTTCTTTTATTTCATTAAAGCGGAGGTCCGAAAAAAAATAATAATAATTACATTTAATAAGGACACTTACCTGTCCAGGGTGCCCGCGATGATGGCAGTCGAAGCCGAGCAATCGCTCGGGTCTCGGCTGTCCTGCTGCCATTCTCGGTGAGGGAATCAGGAAGTGAAGCGTTGCAGCTTCACCGCCCGATTCCCTACTGCGCATGCACGAGCTGCGCGGCGCTACGTGAATGGGCGATGTCTCCTGGGACACAAACAAGGTCCCAGAAGACACCGCTACACCATTCCCCAAGAGGCAACGCGAGGAGGAGAAGAAAGAAGACGGACCACGGATCAGGAAGTGGCAGATTAGGACGATCTGCCTAGCAACTGGCACTTCTGGTATGTATAAGAAAATGTATTTTATTTTTTTGCAGCATTTTGGATTTTTTTTCCAGGGTGGAGCTCCCCTTTAAGGAGACTGACTTTGACCCCACCACCAACACAATACACTTTTCACATATATTCTTAGTGTAAAAGTCTGAGAACTTAAAAACTTCTCAAATAGGAGGACTTCCATTGGTGTCCACTATACCCCCTTCGTGCATGCTGGAACATCCAGTGTTTCACCAATCTCCTTATTCTGTTTAGGTCAAAGATGGGGATTAGGTTAGCTTTAGGAAGAAATATAGAGAGCATCCAGGCTGCCTCCAAGTCCGACCACTTCCCACAGAAAGCAGGTCCTCTCATATAAAATGCAGCCACGGCATATCTCTGCGGCAACTGGAAGTTCGTCCCCCCCCCCCCCCCGGTGCCTGAAGTAGCAGTGGCTGCCTTATTGCAACACATGATCAATTAAGGTGGGATCTACTGGAGCTACATCATCTCCTGTCCTGAAGTGAAGATCGTCCACCATTTTGGTGCACCATAGATGCGAAGGAGGCCCAGGGTCTCAGCCAGCAGGCAAAGATAGTGCAAGATGCTACCTCGGACGTGGGCACTGCCACTCTTTATACCCGTAAAACCATCTAGCTTGGTACCATAGAAATTTTCCATCCACTGAAGCCACCATCTTGGGACTCCTCCACACCAGGCGACTCACATCGCAAGACACATCTGGGAGAACTAAGAGGCATCTGGAGTCAGTCCACACCAAGAGATGGAGTGAGATCCAGGCAAAGAGGTGTGGAACCTTACCCACAGGCAGACCAGTCAACCTGAAAGAGAGGCAGGGAACCACAATTACCCACCTTGGACAGAAAACAACAAACAGAAACAGTGTGGCTTCCTGGACGAACAGGAGGTGGGAGTTTTTTTTAACTGTTTTTGGAATTGTGTTTCCTGTAGAGGGTGGAGCCAGTCATCTCTCATGTAGCTGTCCTGGAAGAGGCTTTGGGGAAGCTTCCTTTGAAGTGATACTAAATGAAAAAGTGTTAATTGCCATATTCAGGTACATAAATCATATATATATATATATATATATATATATATATCATGCCATGTGCTCTCTAAAGTGTGAGTCTATGTCTGGCCAACCCTGATTAATGCTGTGTCAGTCACATGACCATGGAAACTGTTTTAGAAGAGCAATTCAAATACAATTCTAAATATCAAAAAACTATTTTACAACTCTCTATAAATCTTTATTGAACATCAAAAGTGTATTTTTTTGTGCAGTAATATGGTGTAGAACAGTGGTTCTCAACCTGGGGTCGGGACCCCCTCGGGGGTCGAATGACGATTTGCCAGGGGTCCCCAAATCCTGGGCTGTTCCTGAAGCCCGCATCGCTCTCCCAGCCTTTTTGGTGGCTGCCCAGCAGGGCTGTCCCTGGAGGGATGGGGGGGGGGGGCAAATTAGGATAGAGAGACATAAAAGGGAAAGAAAGGAGAACAAAGAAAGAGTGGTACATCCAAAAACGTACCATAAAGGGTTTTAATACTGTATAAGTGAAAGGGACTCTGGGAGCGCTAAATGTCTGTGGGTTAGGGGCACAAATTACTTGTCGTGCCTTGGGTGCTGACAACCCATGCTACGAAAATTATTTTTATGGTTAGGGGTCCCCACAACTTGGGAAACTTTATCAAGGGGTCACTGCACTGGGAAGGTTGAGAACCACTGGTGTAGAAGGAGTAAAAGATGACTGACACTTGCTTTCTTTTTATTTAAATGGCATCTGCATTCGTGGCTCATTTTTTTTTTCTTTTTACTTTACAGGTATTAGCAGTTATACAGTATTAGATATATTTAATACTGATTTATATTAAAACTAAGCATTTTTGTGTGTTTCTTAGTAAATGCTATTAATCAGCATGCTATATCTCACCCCCATAGTGTTTAGCAATGGGAGGACATGAAGAGGAAGGGGAGTGCAATTTACCACTGTGCATATACCCACATGTGCGCCTCTATAGTCATGAGGGCTGTACATATAAGAAAAAGATGGAAATTAAGATCTCAGAAGGGAACTGAAATAGAGCAGGCTCCGTAGATAACACTAGCTGATCTACACAATTTCAACCTCCAGTAGGGATACAGAGAGGATTGGAGGGACAGATGAAGGAGAGATCAACAGGTATATTTCACTCTACACAAAACAAATGCTTTAGTGGCTTTGTTAGTATGAACACGCTGTTATATAGCATGTACTGAGAGTTTTTCATAGTCTGGGTTTAATGACACTTACATTTTTCAGTAGGTTTTGGCAGTTATGATCATTTCCAGTTACAGTAATAAAGCATCATGCAGCCTTTGCTGCTTTTACCTGCAACAACAATTGCTTATGTTCCCAAATACCTTCCTCTTAACAACCTTACGATAACTTGTATAAAAAAAGATATACCAGAACTAGATATGAATGTACACGTATTACCTAATTTATTGAATATCAATCATCTAAACAATACTTTGGTGGTCCCTATTAAATGTGAAACCTCATGACTGGCATTTTCTGCTTATGTAGTCTTATAGCTCTGTTAGTATGGTCTCGGGAGGTTTACAGTATTAATTCATGTAATACTCTGACCCAGCAGAAACCCTGCATGACTGTATGGCTACACATAAAGGGATTTTCTTCACTCCCTTTCTCGATATGCTCTGCTAGTTTAGCATAAATACATCTTAAATCCTCTAGGAAACATTTAATAGTCTATAAAATCATACACTCAAGTCAGTATGTAGTTCCTTGGCATACAATGTTATGTCCTCAAGTGCCCTCTATGTTTAGATACAAGTGTAATGTATAGCTTCTGCTAGTGCAAGTGCTCTAACAAGACTTAGGATAAAATCACATTACAGCAGTTGGCTCACATCACTCACTGAGGTTTGCCACATAAATAGCAACAAAAACAGTTATAGGATGCTAGGTTTGGAACACAAAGGAATTCTTTCTTCATGTCTCAAACACACTATTTAATCACACCAGAATCTAAATATGATTTTGATAAAGCATTATTCAATTACATTTTTTTTTTGTTATTGTACCATCAACAACAACAAAAAAAAAAACAATGTTATAAGTATTGATGAAATGAGATGCAATTCATTTAAATATGACAATGAATGACACCCCAACACACTTGCTGGTAGATGTGCATTGAAGGGCAGTACTGAACTAACCTGGGCTGGAGTACGCTTTTCAAAAATGTGCTAGATGTGATGTACATTATCGGAACGCATAGGGGTAGATTTACTAAAACTGGAGAGTGAAAAATCAGGTACAGTTGTGCATGGTAGCCAATCAGCTTCTAACTTCAGTTTGTTCAATTAGGTTTGACAAAAAAACCTGGAAGATGATTGGTTTCTAATCAGAGTTGCACCAGGTTTTGCAGTTTTAGTAAATCAATCCCATAGTGTGACGAGTCGTAAATAAAACCAAATATTTTCTTAATTTTCTTAAATAATAAACTACTTATTATCAGATTGTACCATAAAAAGCCCTAAAGAAAGAGCAACTGTTAATTTTCTGCCAAAAATATGCAAGGAAGCAGGTAAAAGTCAAGATATCACTGCTCATCCAATCCCGTACTTTTATTTTATTTTTAATTATTACATTTTCGCACTGATACATGTCCCTGGAGAAAGCACCCAACTGTCCAGGTCTTTTTCGACAATAGCTTGCTTATAAGACCTGCAAATAGCTAGAACTAAATATCAAGATCATCACTCTTCAACCATAGGCCTTATTAGGGTTTGCCAACAAAGTTTGCGAACTTCGAGTATGATTCATAAAGCAGTTTGAGAACCAAGCGCTGGCAGATTTACTCATCCCTTTGCAGAATAACTTTACATTTAGAAAGTGCTCTATATAGGCCTCTGATTCCATTTCCCAGACCCCCTACCAAATACTTACCTGTCTCAAGTGTGCTGAGATCTTTGTTGTCCTTCGTGCTGGATGCCTCACAGTCTATTTTACCTATCTGGGTCGTACAATCCACCACAATATGTGAAGAATGCCAGGACACACCAATAGTATCCTAAAATTGAACTACAGGTAAACAAATAAATACACACATGATCCAGATATGAGAGCTGTTTTATTTCTTTCCATTGAGTTCTGAGATTTGAACCCATCGTTCAAGACAGTCCTGTCTGACAGAACAGGAGAACTGATGTTGCTGTGCTGCAGTTACAGGTTACACTTATGCCGTGTACAGACGATCGGACATTCCGGCAACAAAACCATCGATTTTTTTTCAGACGGATGTTGGCTCAAACTTGTCTTGCATACATAGGGTCGCACAAATGTTGTCAGAAATTCCAATCACCAAGAACGCGGTCATGTACAACATGTAAGACAGCACTATTAAAGGGAAGTTCAATACCAGTCGTGTTAGTAGAGGTTTGGTGAGAGACGATTTGCGCTTTTCAGCCTCGTGCTTTTCAGTCCGCCGTTACAGCATGATGAATGCTAGTTTTACCAGACCGAGCGCTTCCATCTCATACTTGATTCAGAGCATGCGTGGAATTTTGTGCATCGGAATTGCCTACACACGATCGGAATTTACAAGAACGGATTTTGTTGTCGGAAAATTTGAGAACCAGCTCTCAAATTTTTGTTGTCGCAAATTCTGACAGCAAATGTCCGATGGAGCCTACACACAGTCGGAATTTCCGACAACAAGCTCCCATCGAACATTTGTTGTCAGAAATTCCAAGCGTATGTACGCGGCATTAGAGATATTTTCCCTCCCCCAGATTGTGACTGAACAGTCTAGAGAAGCAAAAGACAGATGAGCTTATATCTCTATCACTTTGCTGTCTCCCCTATGCAATAAAGAAATGCATTCATCTGTGTTTTCTATAAATGCCTGTAGTTCAGCTTTAAATATTGCCTTAATAAATTCCCAACGCAGTTGAAAAGAGACATTACCCTGTGTGTAATGCATCAGAATGTCCTCAAGCTGGCTATACACAGTTAGATCTTTATTTGAAAGATTGAATTCTTAGCCATGTAAACAAAGGGCAGGGAAAGCGTGACATCACTCATCATATTTGGTCAATGACATCACTCAGGAGACCCAAAAAAACCTAAACAAAGGGCCCAACTGAGGAGACTCAGGAGGGCCCTTTGTTTAGTTTTAGCGACAGGGCCCAGAAGATTTCATTAGGCGCTAGTTTGTGATGGGATCAGACGCATTGTCGACCTTCAGGAATTTTGCCAGGCATGAGAATTCACGTGGATCTACATTGTGATCGATGATGAATGTATATAACTGTGTTTTTTTTTTTTTTTAAATATGGTGATCAGCCAAGATTTTTTTTGCAGAAGAGACATAATGTCCATCAACATGGGCACAAGGTGCTTTGGGGTGGGGAACACAGAGCCCCCCTGCCTCAAAGCACCCACCCCCCCCCCCCCCCATGTTGAAGGCATATGGCCTGGTTTGGTATGGATTTCGGGGGACCTCACTACGTTTAAAAAAAATAATTGGAGTGGGTCTTCCCCTCCAAATCCATACCAAACTGAAGGGTCCAGTATGGTCTTTTGGGGGGGGGGCTCACCTGTTTTTTTTTTTACATGCCACAAGTTGGATCAGTTAAGATGATGATCCAAGTTGTATTTGACTTACATTCAAATCAATGGGCTGAAATTGTGCCCAAGTCGGACCAAAGTAGTGCAGGAACCCTTTTTTAAAGTCGGGCCAACACAAGTCGGGCCAGTTTAGACGCCTCTCATAGGGAACTATTGATTTTGACATGTCATGCAACTTGCGCTCTCAAAATTGGAACATATTTCGACCTGTGTGAACCAGCCCTAAAGGAGAGAAAAAAGCTACAGAGAGAAAATGTAATGTTACAACCAGGTGAGACATCTCACATCACTTTTTACTCTCTGGTCTTCTCTTTTGCAGCTCCTTGTCTCAGGAGAACAGCTGTTCCCATCACACAATAACTTTCCCTCGCCATATTTTTCTAATGAGCCAAAGAGGGTTTAGTTCAATTAGTAACATCAGGCAAGGATGTTAATTAGTGACACCTATAAAGATTGAAGTACAGCGTGTCATAACTCATTAGTTATTGTCCATCCATAAAACTCTCATCACTCACTACTCTTTCTTATTTGTTCATCTTCATTTTATGTTACTCATTGCTCCTCCATCATCACTCAGTGCTTGTTCCTTATCATTCACTGCCAGACATTCAAAAGCTGTTCCCATACTTTTTAAGGACAGAGTTGGACAGGGATGTTGGAAACACTGGCCCGGATTCACATACATCGGCGCATATTTATGCCGCCGTAGCGTATCTCCTTTACGCTACGCCGACGTAGCGCAGAGAGGCAAGCACTGGATTCACAAAGCCAGTGCTGCCAAATCTGCGCTGGGTTTCCTAGGCGTAAGCCGGCATATGTGGAAGTGGGTGTGAGTCATGCAAATGAGGCATGACCCCATGCAAATGATGGGCTGAGTCTCAGACAGATACGTATAATGAACGTCGCATGCGCCGTCCCGTGGACGCTTCCCAGTGCGCATGCTCAGAATCATGTCGGAACTACTCCCTAAGATTTTCCGGATCACTGCCTATGGCGTGAACGTAACCTACGCCTAGTCATATTCACGTCCTACGTAAACTACGTAA
Source organism: Rana temporaria (assembly GCF_905171775.1). Taxonomy (NCBI): domain Eukaryota; kingdom Metazoa; phylum Chordata; class Amphibia; order Anura; family Ranidae; genus Rana; species Rana temporaria. The sequence goes on along the minus strand of NC_053491.1, from coordinate 197,347,962 downwards.
AATACGTCAGCTTGTGTTCCCTGGTGCAGCCATTTGCATGGATGCTGCTGAGTTACACCTCCTTTATGGGGCATAACTTTACGCCGGATGTATGACTTTACGTGCACTGCGTCGGACGGACGGAAGTTCGTGAATCGTCGTACCTCCCTCATTTGCATATGTGAATAGAAAATCAATGGGAGCGCCAAATGCGTCCAGCGTAAATATTTGCCCACGATACGCCGGCGTAGACAAGTTAGATCGGTCGGATGAAGCCTATTTTCAGGCGTACCTCAGTTTGCACTTACGCGGGGTATCTCGAGATACGTCGGCGTAAGTGCTTTGTGAATCAGGGCCATAGTGTGCATCATTAAATGAAAAATCTGACACACTGGGAAATGTCAGATACCAGCAGAGGCTATAGTTCTGCAGAGACTGGAGTGAGATAGCCTGATTGCTTATTAGTACTATACTTTTACAGGCTTCTTCTAGTTTAATCTTTTTTCACAGTAATGCATTTATTTATTTATTTTTTACATTTAGTTATTTTAAGCCTCGTACACACGCTCGGTTTACTCAGCAAGAAAACTGCTGGCAGAGCTTTCTTGCCGAGTATACCGAGCGTGTGTATGAAGCCTCGTACACACGACCGAGGAACTTGACGGACGAAATGCCCTCCCCATGTTGAGGGCATGTGGCCTGGTGCGGTTCAGGAGAGGGGGGGGGCCGCACTCTGTCCCCCCCTCTTCTCTGCGGCCGGCCAGGTTAACGTGCTCGGATAAGGGTCTGGTGCAGATTTTTGGGGGAACTCCACGCCATTTTTTTAAAAAAAATTGGAGTGGAGTTCCCCTTAAAATCCACACCAGACCTGAAGGGTCTGGTATGGATATTTGGGGGGAACCCCACGTCATTTTTTTTTTTAAATTGACGGCGGGGTTCCCCTTAATATCCATATCAGACCTGAAGGGTGTGTTAATGGAATTTTTTTTATGAATGAATCATCTCTGAATTGCCAGAGCCGACAATTCATTAGAGCCGCAAAGCCGGTTTTAAATGCCTTTTTTTCTTTCAGAAATTACACTTTGTGCAGGGACAGTTCTATGTATGGGAAACATGCGCTTTTTCACATGCTGACTTTACACTCCCCTAGGTATGAAATTTAAAGTAATATTACACTTTTATTGTTTCACTTTTAGCATTATTAAATTCACTGCTCCTGAAAAAATGGCCGTTTTTCAAACTTTTTTTTGCATTGATACATGTTTCCTGGGACAGGACCCAGGTCCCCAAACACTTTTTAGGACAATAACTTGCATATTAGCCTTTAAAATTAACACTTTAGATTTCAAATGTTCGAGTCCCATAGACTTTAACGGGGTTCTAAAGTTCACACGAACATTTGGTGTGTTTGCAAGTTCTGATGCGAACCGAACAGGGGGGTGTTCGGCTCATCCTTATTCTTTACTGAAGAACGTTAATAAAATATTATAAAAAAAAAAAGGAGTGTCTGTACACTCGGGCGGCAAGAGATTCTTGCCAAGAATCTCGTCAGGAAAAACAATGTTTTTTTCCTGACGAGATTCTGGCCCGTGTGTACAGGGCTTAACCACTTAAGACCCGGACCAAAATGCAGCTAAAGGACCAGGCCCCTTTTTGCATTTCGGCACTGCGTCGCTTTAACTGACAATTGCGCGGTTATGCGATGTGGCTCCCAAACAAAATTGGCGTCCTTTTTTTCCCACAAATAGAGATTTCTTTTGGTGGTATTTGATCACCTCTGCGGTTTTTATTTTTTGCACAAAAAAAAAAAGTAGAGCGACAATTTTGAAAAAAATGCAATATTTTTTACTTGTTACTATAATAAATATCCCCCAAAAATATATAAAAAAAACTATTTTTTTCCTCAGTTTAGGCCGATATGTATTCTTCTACCTATTTTTGGTAAAAAAAAATCGCAATAAGCGTTTATTGTTAGGTTTGCGCAAAATTTATAGGGCCAAATTCCCAAAAGAGATACGCAGGCGGAACTGCTGTTCAGTCTGTGCCTAACTTTGGAAACGATCCTCAAAAGGCTTTTTCCAAAGTTAGGCAGAAAATCTGACATGTGTAAGACACTTACACGGTCAGATCTTAGGATGTAGTACCGCATCCGCCGCTGGGGGCATTTCTCATTGAAATGCAGCTTTGAGTATGCAAATGAGGACTTAAGCAGATCCACAACGCTTTTCAGCATTGTGATTTCTGCGTAAGTTCCGATTTGCTTGCGCAAAACTAGGGCTGGTTTTACAATGTGGAAAATTAGTCACACCTTGTAAAGGCCCATTCAAGCGACGGCATTTGGTATGCATTCCTGAGGGAGAACTCCACGGCAATTTGTAAATTCAAAACCGGCATGGGTTCCCCCCCAGGAGCATACCAGGCCCTTAGGTCTGGTATGGGTTGTAAGGAGACCCCCCCTACGCCGAAAATTCGACGTAGGGGGTCCCCCTACAATCCATACCAGACCCGTATCCAAAGCACGCTACCCGGCCGGTCAGGAAAGGGAGTGGGGACGAGCGAGCGCCCCCCCCCCCCTCCTGAGCCGTGCCAGGCCGCATGCCCTCAACATGGGGGGGTTGGGTGCTCTGGGGCAGGGGGGCGCACTGCGGGCCCCCCCACCCCAGAGCACCCTGTCCCCATGTTGATGAGGACAGGACCTCTTCCCGACAACCCTTGCCGTTGGTTGTCGGGGTCTGCGGGCGGGGGCTTATCGGAATCTGGGAGTCCCCTCAAATAAGGGGGCCCCCAGATACCGGCCCCCCACCCTAAGTGAATGGATATGGGGTACATCGTACCCCTACCCATTCACCTGGAGGCAAAAAGTTAAAGTTATTAAACACACAACACAAGGGTTTTTAAAATAATTTATTAGTCTGCTCCGGAGGCCCCCCCTGTCTTCTTTATTAGCTCTAATACCAGGGGGGGCTTCTTCTTCCACTCTCCGGGGGTCTTCTCCGCTCTCCGGGGGGGTTTCTTCTTCCACTCTCCGGGGGTCTTCTTCTATCTTCGCGGCTCTCCGCTGTTGACTCGGCGCACCCCGGTTCTTCTGCAGCTGTCCGGTGCCTTCTTCTTCAGCGCTGGCTGCCTGCTATCTTCGTGTGTTAGCTCAATTACTAGCAGGCAGCCAGCGCGGTCTTCTGTGACGTCATGTTCTTCTTCTCCCTTCTTCCGATGTTGACACGTCGCCTCTTCTCACTGCAATGATGGAAGCGCGCCTTGCATCCCATTTATATAGGCATCACCGTCCCATCATGCTCCGGTAGGTACCCACGTGGTGGGTGCCTACCCACGTGCACCCACCACGTGGGTACCTACCGGAGCATGATGGGACAGTGATGCCTATATAAATGGGATGCAAGGCGCGCTTCCATCATTGCAGTGAGAAGAGGCGACGTGTCAACATCGGAAGAAGGGAGAAGAAGAACATGACGTCACAGAAGACCGCGCTGGCTGCCTGCTAGTAATTGAGCTAACACACGAAGATAGCAGGCAGCCAGCGCTGAAGAAGAAGGCACCGGACAGCTGCAGAAGAACCGGGGTGCGCCGAGTCAACAGCGGAGAGCGGCGAAGATAGAAGAAGACCCCCGGAGAGCGGAGAAGACCCCCCCCCCCCGGAGAGCGGAAGAAGAAACCCCCCCCGGAGAGCGGAGAAGACCCCCGGAGAGTGGAAGAAGAAGCCCCCCCTGGTATTAGAGCTAATAAACTTAGGGTGGGGGGCTGGTATCTGGGGGCCCCCTTATTTGAGGGGACTCCCAGATTCCGATAAGCCCCCGCCCGCAGACCCCGACAACCAACGGCAAGGGTTGTCGGGAAGAGGTCCTGTCCTCATCAACATGGGGACAGGGTGCTCTGGGGTGGGGGGGCCCGCAGTGCGCCCCCCTGCCCCAGAGCACCCAACCCCCCCATGTTGAGGGCATGCGGCCTGGCACGGCTCAGGAGGGGGGGGGGGCGCTCGCTCGTCCCCACTCCCTTTCCTGACCGGCCGGGTAGCGTGCTTTGGATACGGGTCTGGTATGGATTGTAGGGGGACCCCCTACGTCGAATTTTCGGCGTAGGGGGGGTCTCCTTACAACCCATACCAGACCTAAGGGCCTGGTATGCTCCTGGGGGGGGGAACCCATGCCGGTTTTTTCTTTGAAAATTGGCATGGAGTTCTCCCTCTCAGAAATGCATGCCGAGCGACGCTGACAATTTTTTTTATAATTATTTGTTTTCCCGGCGCGTATATTTTTTTTCACCCGTCGCAACTTTAGTGTACCGTCGCAATCCACAAAGCCCGGCGTAAATTACGTTCGCGCGCTGCATGTCGGGAAAATTACGTCACACGCATGCGCAGTACGGCCGGCGCGGGAGCGCGCCTCATTTAAATTGTAAACGCCCCCCGGAGAGGAGGACCGCCTTGCGACGGAGGCACTTAAGTTACACGGCGTGTAATTTCTAGGTAAGTGCTTTGTGGATCAGGCACTTAGGTAGAAATTTTAAGTCAGTGTAACTTAACTGCTGAAAGTTAAGTTAGGCTACGTTTTTGGGAATTTGGCCCATAGTGTTTACAAAATAGGGGATAGTTTTACTGCATTTTTATCATTTTTTTTTTTTTAATATTAATAGCGGCGATTTTTTTCGTGACTGCGACATTATGGCGGACACTTCATACAATTTTGACACATTTTTGGGACCATTGTCATTTTCACAGCAAAAAATGCATTTAAAATGGATTGTTTACTGTGAAAATGACAATTGCAGTTTGGGAGTTAACCACTAGGGGGCGCTGATGGGGTTATGTGTGACCTCATGTGTGTTTACAACTGTAGGGGGGTGTGGCTGTAGGTGTGACGTCATTGATTGTGATTCCCTATATAAGGGAACACACGATCGATGACAGTGCCACAGTGAAGAATGGGGAAGCTGTGTTTACACACAGCTCTCCCCGTTCTTCAGCTCCAGGGACCGATCGCGGGACTCCAGCGGCGATCGGGTCCACAAGTCCCGCGGCTGGAGTCACGGAGCTTTGGACCGGGTTGCGGGCACGCGCCCGCGACCCACGGCTGGGCATTATACAATCACGTACAGGTACGTGATTGTGCCCAGCTGTGCCATTCTGCCGACGTATATCGGCGTTAGGCGGTCCTTAAGTCGTTAAAGGGGTTGTAAAGACAAAAATATTTTCCTCTTAAATTAAAGTCTGACAGTAGCTGATAAAGTAAAAAGTAATGTTTTGCATTATAACTAGTTTGATACCTGTTAAAATCGAGCTGTTTTATTCACCTCCAGCACTCCTGAATCATTATTCTCACTGACTTCCTGGTTTGCGGTGCACATTCATTCTTGCTACATCACGGCCTAATGGGAACTACAGTTCCCATTAGGCTTAGCCTCCATGCCTGTGAGGGATAAGAGAGCATCTTCACGCAGGGCTGTAGTCATAGGGAGGGGGTGATCACATTCTGCTTTCCACCATGCAAAACGGCTCAGATGCTGGTGGAAAGCAGGAAGAGGAGAGACAGGAAATGGCATTTTCATACCTGGATTACTGTATTTTGGAGGTCAAAAGGAAAAACGAGGTAAGTGATATTTAAATGTTCTAGCTTACAGCAATCAATTGATCTAATAAAAAACAAACCTTTAGTGTTCCTTTAAGTGTGACTTCATTTTCCAAAACGACGTTGCCTACACACCATTGTTTTTTCCAAATGCTCTAGCAAAGCGCGGTTATGTTCAGCACTCTTTTCCATTGAAGCTCGCTTCATAACTTGCTTCTGAGCATGCGTGGGTTTAAAAACGGCATTTTAAACGTCGTTTTGCCCACACACTATCGTTTTAAATGACACAAAAAACGACGTTCTGAAAAACGACACAAAAAATTGAAGCATGTTCGATTTTTTTTTTGTCGTTTTTCAGAAGACATAAAACAACGTTTTCCCCACACACGGTAATTTTAAATGACGTTTTTAAAAATGTCGTTTTTTTTCATCACATAAAGTGATGGTGTGTACGCGGCATTACATTTTTAGCTGTAGCATTGTTACCCTTTCCAATATGCTTTACGAATTGCACTACAAGACGCTGTGTCAGTATACGGGGAGCTGGCACATTCTTTTATCATTGCCACAATAATTCTGTGGTGTTCAACTGCCAATGGTGCATCAACATATTAATGCATAGGGTCTACAGGAGGTTTAGGGAGGGAAAACATGAATAAAGTAAATAGAAAACCATATACCAATAAAATATTGTAAATCCTCTTTACTTATTATGCGCCCCAACTTTCTGAGATGAGAAAGAGGAACACCTTCTACCACAATGTATTTAACCACTTGACAACCAGGCCAATTCTGACATTACTTTCCTACATGTAAAAATGTATTTTTCTTTTCTAGAAAATTACATAGAACCCCCAAACATTTGTTTTTATAGCAGAGAATCTAGTGAATACAATGGTGATAATTGCAACTTTTTATCTGGCACGGTATTTGCGCAGAAATTTTTACAAATGCGTTTCATGCTTTAAAAAAAAAAAAGTAAAGTTAGCCCATCTTTTTGCATAATGTGAAAGATGAAGTTACACCGAGCAAATAGATACCTAACATGTCACGCTTCAAAATTGCACACGCTCGTGGAATGGCGACAAACTTCGGTACTTAAAAATCCCCATCGGCGACGCTTTAATTATTTCTACTGGTTACATGCTTTGAGTTACAGAGGTCTAAAGAAGGACTAAAATTATTGCTCTCGCTCTAACATTCGCGGCGATACCTCACTGTTTTAATATGTGGGTAGGGCACTTTAAAAAATAAATTATTGTTAATTCTACTTTTAACTTCTTAATTTGACACTTTTTAAAAAAATATAAAAAAATGTAATCACTTTTATTCCTATTACATGGAATGTAAACATTAGAGGTGCGCATCTTACGATTATCATGTCAACGATTAGATTTGATTCCGCGATGCATCACGATGCATCAAGATTATTGCGTGCGATTTTCATTAAAAAAAATTCAAGCAGTCAGGAGAACTCCATTTTTCTATTTTATCTGTTCTTAAAAAAAAAAAAAAAAAACAACACTCCCTGCATGCAGCAAAGTCCAAACACAGCAGACAACAACTTAGAGGAGATGGTCAGAGACTGCAGACATGATACAGAAGATGGTCAGAGACTGCAGACATAATACAGAAGATGGTTAGACACTGCAGACATAATACAGAAGATAGTCAGAGACTGCAGACATAATACAGAAGATGGTCAGAGACTGCAGACGTAATAAAGGAAATGATCAGACTGCAGACGTAATAAAGGAAATGATCAGAGACTGCAGATGTAATACAGGAGATGGTCAGAGACTGCAGACATAATACAGGAGATGGTCAGAGACTGCAGACATAATACAGGAGATGGTCAGAGACTGCAGACATGATCCAGGAGATTGTCAGAGACTGCAGACATGATACAGGAGATGGTCAGAGACTGCAGACATGATACAGGAGATGATCAGAGACTGCAGACACGATACAGGAGATGGTCAGAGACTGCAGACATAATACAGGAGATGTCAGAGACTGCAGACATGATGCACCAAGTAGCCAGCATTGGGTTCTAATGCACTGCTGCTGCCATGGAGACAGAGACCAGTGATGTCAATAGCAGTGCCAGGACAGCAACCCTGGTTGTTTGTTCTCCCCACAGATTTTTTTACATTTATTTTATATTACAGAGAAGTAAATAAAATAAGAAACATCCACCTCCACGTCTGAAGGTTATCGCTGCAAGGGCTAATACAGCTGCCTAACCTGTCATAGGCACTCTTCCAGTCATAGGCCCAGATTCTCAAAAGAGATACGACGGAGCATTTTCAGATACGCCGTCGTATCTCTGCCTAGTGCCGTCGTATCTATGCGACTGATTCTTAGAATCAGTTACGCAAAGATATCCCTTAGATCCGACAGGCGTAAGTCTCTTACGCCGTCGGATCTTAACTGCAATTTTTTTTGCCCGTTAGGTGGCGCTTCCGTCGATTTTCCATTCGAGTATGCAAATTAGCTAGATACGCGAAATTCCCGAACGTACGCGCGGCCGACGCAGTAAAGTTATGACGTTTACGTTAGGCTTTTCCCATCGTAAAGTTGCCCCTGGGTCTATGAAGCGCAGCCAATGTTAAGTATGGCTGTCGTTCCCGCGTCGACCGTGAATGGGGCTGGACGTCATTTACGTTCACAACGAAACCAATGACGTCATTTGGAGCAATGCACACTGGGATATTTTAGGGACAGCGCATGCGCAGTTCGTTTGGCGCGGGGACGCGCTTCATTTAAATGAAACACGCCCACCACCTGCCAAATTTGTGTTTCAAATATTTTATTGAAGTTTTAAGAATTAAATATATAACAGTAAGTATACATAAATTATATAAATCATATAATAAGTGGATAATGATGGAAGATTCGTCTTTATCAAAGGATCTTTATATAACAAGCCTATTACTCTGGCCAACATATATGCTCCTAATAAAATGCAGGTGTCGTTCTTTAAAAATACATTACAGATTCTTGATGCGTTTAAATCTGGGATGCTCATTGTAGGAGGTGATTTCAATTTGGCCTTAAACCCCTTGCTCGACACTTCTTCGGGCTCCTCTAATATTTCGTATAGAGCATTGCATTCGATAAAGAATGTGTTGAAAGACATGTCCCTTTATGATACGTGGCGCACATTGAATCCCACCGTCAAAGACTACACTTTTTACTCCCCTCCTCACGATAGATATTCAAGAATTTACTATTTTTTCTTGTCTCAGAATGATCTTGAGGACCTTATTGACACATCAATTGAACCAATGTTTTTCTCTGACCATCATCCTATTACTTTTTCTATAATTTTTCGTTCCAGGCCTGTTAATAATAGAATCTGGAGACTTGATAATTCCTTACTTAATAACCCAGACAATATTAACACACTCAATTCAAGGATTGCCCTTTATTTTGCAGAAAATGACACTGAGGACGTTCACCCTTCATCGATTTGGTCTGCTCATAAATGTGTAGTTAGGGGTGAATTAATTTCTATTTCAGCAAAAAGAAATGAATTGAGACAAGCCAACATCAAATCTCTTACTGAACGAATCCATTTTCTGGAAAATAAACATAAGCAATCTTTAGCTTTAGATACTCTATCTGAATTATTGGAGACCAGGAAAACCCTTTTGAAAATATTGGATGAAAAAATAAAGCGCAACTTTGCTCTGTCTCAAAAACTGTTTTATGAGTTTGGCAACAAGTCTGGTAGACTTCTGGCTAGAACTCTTCAATCTAATAAGAAAATTAATAATAATAATAACATTTTTTCTATCACAGATCCTAATGGAAAAAAATTGTTTACATCTTCTGAAATTGCCAATCAGTTTAAACAATTCTATACCAAATTGTATAACTTACTCATACCTGATACACCTGATAACATGGTTGATAGGGGAAGTATGATTTCTGAATTCTTACATTCCTATAGCCCAAACCCTATTACTGCTGATGAGGCTGATGAATTAGACAGACCCATTGGAAAAGAGGAAGCTGTCACTGCTCTCAAACAACTTAAGACAAGTAAATGCCCTGGCCCGGATGGCCTCTCTGTATCGTATTATAAAACTTTCTCAGACTCTATTATCCCTCATTTTTTAAAAACATTTAATAATATTCCCTCTTCGTCCCCTTTTGTCAAGGATATTCTGGAAGCACATATTACCATGATCCCTAAACCGAACAAAGATACATCCCTGGTTTCTAATTATAGGCCAATTTCGCTTTTAAATGTAGATATTAAGCTCTATGCTAAAATTATTGCCAATCGCCTCCTCCCCTTACTACCTAAGATTATCTATCTTGACCAAGTAGGCTTCATCCCCGGTAGGGAAGCGAGGGATAACACTATCAAAGCCATAAATATACAAAATTGGCTCACAAAGTCTAAAATTCCTGGTTTCCTTCTCTCTCTTGACGCGGAGAGGGCTTTCGACAGAATAGAAGAGAAAAAAACAGTGCAGCGCTAGTGAGTGATATTGTGCTCATATAAATTAATAATAAACAAAAAAAGTCATTCTGGAATAAACTGAAAATATGACCAGAATAGGAAAAAACATAAAAATGCAGATGGATATATGAAGAAAAAGTCTTAAAAAGCCACGAAACAAAGTTCATATGACTCTATCCAGTAATTTTCCTTGTGAAAGAGAAGTGGATTGTGCAGACAATGTGAAAGACTCTTGATTGATGTGAGGTAAGCTGTCACCAATACACCCGTGAGGAAGGATAAGATTGCCTGCTTACCAGATGAAAAGACTGTTTTGCATCAGTCTAATAGGGCCTGTGGGAAGTCTGGTCTCCCAATACCTTAGCCGTCAAGATAACCACGGTATAGCTCAGCATACAATCCGAAGAGTCATAAACCAAAAAAAAGAGAAGAAGGACCTCTCATAGCGTATAACGTTTAAAAATAAAAGAGGGTTTAATAAAAATTGCACTTACAATTAGGCAATATAAATACAGCATGGATAGCAAAACGTCTCCGATCTCTTGTTCCGATGCTTCTCGCTACTCGGTCAGGAAAACACAGCCGGCGTTCAGGACGGAACGCGATGACGTCACGGCACCCTACGATCGTTTCGTCGCTAATGGACTTCAACGGGGGAGTAAGCCAGATGTTGACGTCAGCGCGCTAGGTGTTTAAATACCCACGGGTTCCATGTTTGATACTGGAAAACTCGGGGAGAGTCCTCATAGTGACTGAGGGCAAAATAATTGAGTAGCGAGAAATGGAAAAGTGTTCTAATCATGTTGTACATAACGTATCAGATTAAATAGCGATATATATATTAGTACAGAACGCGGGGGTGTTTAATAACTGGTAGCGGAGCATCGAATAATGAAAATAAGATCGGAGGTTAACAATATATGCAAAAAGATTGTATCATAAATTTGCATAATCATAAAAATCAATCTATATTTAATTAGAAAAGATCTATATCATAAAAATCATCTATATTTAATTAGAGAAGATCTATAAATTAATTTAAATTTTGATAATGATTATGATAATTAAAATTGGAATAAAAAATTTATAAAAATTTTTTTTTTTATTATGAATTATTTAAAAAGCAGTTTATATCCCAATCTACGTTAAGTCCGAACGGAATAAAAGATTTCATAGAAAAAATCCAGCGAGTTTCGAGCCTAGATATGGCCCGAACCATATTAGTACCACGCCAATGAGGACGAATGTTATCTATGGCAAAAAAACTTGTCCCCTTTAATTGTCTCCCATGGAATTTATCGTAATGTTTCGAGAGGTTATGTTTAGGGAACCCGCTTTTGATCCTGCCCACATGCTCACTAAGACGTATATGCAGTTCTCTCTTAGTACGGCCGATATATTGCTTTGAGCATGGACATTGGATCATGTAAACAACGTATTTTGTTGAGCAAGTCATAAATGAATCTATGTCATAAATTGTACCAGTAGCTGTTGATTGAAAATTAGTACATTTCCGTTCCCTAAAGGAATTTACCTTGCAGATATTACATCTGCGACATGGGAAAAAACCTTTAAGGGACTGGAAAAATGACATAGTTCTTGGTGGATCTATAGCATTTGGTGCAATTTTTAGCCTTAAAGCAGGTGCCCCCTTAAAAATCACGATTGGATTATCAGGGATAAGTGATCCAATAATCTTATCACTTTTAAGAATGTCCCAATGCTTTTTTAAGATTTTTTTAATTGAAAAATGCTGATTTGAATATTTGGTAGTTAGGGACCAGCTAAATTTTTCTGAAGGAATAGGGTTCTTACTACTGTTTTTTACCAATAAGGATTCTCTATCCATCTGTTCCACCTTTCTCATGGTTTCGTTAATCAAAACTTCTTGATATCCTTTAGTCAAAAATCTTTGTTTCAGAACGTGTGCTTGTTCATGGTAGTCCTTAATATCAGTGCAGTTCCTCCTTATGCGTTGAAATTGACCTTTAGGTACTGCGGCTAACCATGAGCTATGATGACAGCTTGTGACAGGAATAAAAGCGTTCCTATCTGTCTCTTTGAAGAACGTGTTGGTAATCAGTTTATCTTCTTTTACATAAATGTTTAGATCCAAAAAATGGATGTGGGAGGTGCTAATATCATATTGAAGAGAAATACCCCTCGTATTGGAATTTAATTTAAAAAAGAATTCCTCAAGTGATGTTGTGTCTCCCTCCCATATGACTAACACGTCATCTATATAGCGTTTCCAAAGTCGTAATTGTGAGGGTGGTTGATCATCAATAGCTTCTCGTTCCCAATGAGCCATAAATAAATTGGCTAGGCTGGGGGCGAATTTAGCCCCCATCGCCACGCCACAGATCTGAAGAAAAAAGGTACCACCGAACCAAAAATAGTTATGTGTAGTTGCAAATCTTAACAACTCCAAAATAAACTCCTTCTGTAAGGGTGGTATATCAGATTCTTGCTGGAGGTAAAAGTCCACTGCCTGCAGACCATGTTGATGTGAGATAACCGTGTATAAAGAAGCCACATCAGCAGTGGCAAGGATATAGCCATCCTTCCATTGGACCTCTTTTAATAGATTCAAGACTTCAGTGGTGTCTCTAAGGAAAGCAGGAGTCGATTTCACTAAGGGTTGTAAAAAACTATCTACATATTTACCTATCCTGGCCGTGACGGAATCTATTCCGCTTATAATTGGACGGCCAGGGGGTTTAACTAAACTTTTATGAAGTTTAGGTAAATAGTATATCACCGGTACTCGCGGTGTGATGGGTATGAGATGGGCATGTTCTTTTTTGTTAAGAATCCCCTTATGTAGGCCTTGATCCACAAGATTGGATAACAACTTCCTATATTTTACTGTAGGATTCGAAGGTAGGGGGGTGTATGTTGAACTATCAGACAATTGTCGATTCATTTCTTCAACATACTGGGACTTGTCTAAAATGACAATCCCCCCCCCTTTGTCTGCAGGTCTAATTACTATCTCATTACGCTGACAGATCTTCTTGATGTTAGTCTGAATAGGGAAAACACCTCTAGGTTTAGTAATTTTAAGAGACAGAAGATCTTTTGTAACCAGTTCTTTAAATACTTGTATCGCAGGAGCAACAAAGCCTGGTGGATTGAATAGTGATGCATTCCTCAGATTGCTATGTTGAATAGGAGCACAAATGGTAGGTGGAACGTCGTCTGAATTGACTCCAGATCGTCGAATAGAAGATGGGGGAATCCTATGGATAACCTGAGTGCCATTTCCAATTGGATTTAAAATGAAATGTCTTTTAATATTCATCTTGCGGATGAATTTGTTAACATCAATAAAGGTCTCAAATTTATTGAGTTGATGTGGGGGGGCATATTTAAGACCGTGACTCAAAACATTTTGCTCGCCGACTGTTAATGAGGCTGAGCTAAGATTGAAAATACCAGCTAGGTCCGTGGTTTTCCTCTCTTTGGCCCGAATTCGCCTCCCCCCTCTGATGCCTCTCTGTCGTCGTACTCCTTTTTGCTCTGACTCCGTGTCATGGGAAAAAAACGAGGAGGACTAGTAATCCCATACTCCCGTGGAGATTCAATATAGTAGTCTCTCTGAACTGGGAGGCTATTTTGATATTCCGGATGCTGAGTAATAACATAATTATCTTCATATGTATCCAATTGATGGTTGGAGAGCGCAGCAAAGCGGTTTTCGAGGGGAATGCATCCTGGAGTTTGATTTCTTCCTTCAGCTCTTTGATCCCTATATCCCTGTATTGCTGGTTTGAGGTTCCAGCGATCCCGTGGATCTGTATGATAGTCTCTGGAATCATTAACTGAATTGGTGGAATTATAGGGATGACAGAATAGCTTGGGACTATATGAGTGAAGCTTTAAAAGCACTAGGATTTCGAGAACGTATAATCCATTTTATTCTACTGCTTTATTCTTCTCCCACAGCTAAGATTAAAGTGAATGGTTGCTTGTCGGAAGCCTTCTCCGTGTCCAATGGGACGCATCAGGGATGCCCTTTGTCCCCAATTATTTTTGTCATCCTCCTAGAGCCCATGCTCAATAGGCTTAGGAACAACCGGAACATAGTGGGTGTTGAAATCAGGAAGAAGACCTACCCGCCAAATTTGAATTCCGCCGGGTGATTTACGCTACGCCACTGCAACTTTACAGGCAAGTGCTTTGTGAATAAAGCACTTGCTTGAAAAACTTGCGGCGGCGTAACGTAAATGAGATACGTTACGCCCGCACATTTTTGCGCACATCTACGTGAATCTGGGCCATAGAATCTGTACTATAGCTTCTGCCAATGAAGACCCCTCTATGAATGGAGGAGATGGACCTTTCATTCATCCAAATGTCCATGCATTACACGTGGTTGCAGCATGGTCCCATTTACTTGAATGGGTTATGTTTGGAAGAAGTACTGCAATGTCCTTCTTTAGTAGAGTGGTTGGGTTGGAGGGGGGTCAAACCAGCAACCCAACTGCCAATTTTTTTACCATCTCCTGGCTGTCCGTGTGGATGATCCTTTACTGGCAGGATCAACAGATAGTAACATTTTGTTATGGGGGATGTGTTAAGGGATCATATATGCCATTTTTGATTTAGCCTAACGATTCACTTTAACTGCTTACCTTACCCATGTCACTGGATAGGAAGTGTGATATCTCGGTCTGCATCTGACTGAGATATTATTTTTTAGTGCCAGTGATTCCCTTCACTGTAAAAGTAATCCTGGCGGCTATGGAGCCACTGGATAACTTTTACAGGGGGTCTTTACTGGGCTCTCCCGAGCATTAGGGGGGTTCTGCCATTGTGCTGCAATGCAGGATAATGGTAGTCATATTATTCTCTATGGTACCCATTCGTACCAATGCAACATGGTGCAATGCAATTTTTGAAAGGGTGCAGATGCTTCTTTTGGTGTAGCATAGTGCGTTTTAGCCTCATAGACTTCAATAGGAGCACATGAAAAGTGCATGAAATGCGTGTGTACATTTTTGGCAGGGTTTTATGTTTAACAACCAGTCTCCTCCTACAAACAATGAAAATACCTGCAAAAATGAGGACGCCCACAATGCCCAGGATAACGGGAAGCCATTCTGAGGCCTCGTACACATGACTGCGGAAATCGTCGTAAATGAAACATCGTTTTCCTCGACGAGTTCCTTGTTAGGCTTGTCGAGAATCTTGACACGCTTTCTTTGCGTACACACTGTCAAGACAAAATCTCATCGTTCTCAAACGTGGTGACGTACAACACGTACGACGGCACTATAAAGGGGAAGTTTGATTCCACTGGCGCCACCCTTAGGGCTGCTTTTGCTAATCTCATATTACTGCATGTTAAGTAAAAGTTTGGTGAGAGACGATTCACGCTTTTCAGTCTGTTACAGCGTGACGAATTTACTATCTCCATTACAAGCCCTACTCTTACCGAAGGCACGCTCCCATCTCATACTTTATTCTGAGCATGCGCGGGTTTCTAAGCATACACACGAACGTGTTTCTCGTCGTAAACCAGCTCGACGAGAAACGCGACGAGGAAATTGAGACTCTCGTCGAGTTCCACAACAGTTTTCTCGATGAAAAACATACACACAACCTTTTCCTCTGCAAAAAAAAGCTCTGCCACCAAGTTTCTTGATGGATTCTGTCGAGGAAAAAGGTTGTGTGTACGAGTCCTGAGTGCTTATATTTTGTAAGTTTGTAAACCTACTTTGTGAATATCCCCATATATTTACTTTTCTGTATCCTCTGATGCATATTTACTATGCCCTGTGAGTAGGGACTGCTGTCACACATTTCAGAGAGCCTGTCTTCTGAACTACAGAGGTGCTCAGAGGTTAAAATGATACTAAACACACACTGTTTAACTGGTTCTGGACCAGCCGCCGCAGCTATACTGCGGCAGGCTGGCCCCCCTGCGAAAGCCATCGTAGCCGTACGTCGGCTCTTTAAGGCGCCTCCAGCAGTGCGCGTGGCCAAAGCGTGTCCCCGGACTTGATGCAAGAACGGGGGTGTGTGTGGGTAAACACACATCCCGGTTTTGTCAGGGGCAAGCAGACTGATCGTGTGCTCATTCTATGTATGAACACCGATCAGTCTCTTCCCCTAGTCAGTCCCATCCCCCCTACAGTTAGAACACAAATTAGGGAACACATTTAACCCCTTGATCGCCCCCTAGTGTTAACCCCTTCCCTGCCAGTAACTATTTTACAGTAATTAGTGCATTTTTATAGCACCGATCACTGTATAAATGCCAGTGGTCCGCAGATCGCCGCTATTACGAGTAAAAAAACAAATAATAATAAAAATACCATAAAACTACCCCCTATTTTGTAGACACTATAACTTTTGCGCAAACCAATCAATATACTCCTTAATTTCTCCCAAAAGTCTTCTATAGCCACGAGGACCTAAGAGACATGTTACAAGATCTTGACCAGATGGTATACAGAGTGCCTACCATTTTGTACCGTTTTTTCACACATGTCCCCAGTGTTTTCTGGCGATGTGGAAATGCTGAAGGGACAATGCTGCATATTTTATGGTATTGCCCCAAACTTGCCCCCCTTTAGCAAAGGGGTGATCTGTACAGTTAAGCACCTGACAAATTTTGACCTGGAATGGAACTCGGCAGCCTGTCTGCTTCATCTTTTAGACCGACCGATCAAAGAAGTATAAGACCTCCCTCACAATCCAGCCGCTGAATGTGGCCAAGGCATGCGTCCCCCTTTGCTGGAGATCGGAAAACCCCCCATCAAAATCTCCGTGGATCTCTAAGTTGAACGAATTGAGAGACATGGAGGATCTCACTGCTATTTTGCACAACCGGGAGGAGACCTTCCAAGAGACCTGGAGACCCTCGAACCATTTTGTGTAACCTGACACGTATCTCCAGGAGGTGGCACAAATGAGCTAACCTTCCTGGATCCAACTCCACTCCTTTGGTAAGAGGCCCTCTCTGCTTTCTGTTATTCTCCCTCTTTCCCCCCTGGCCTCCTGCTTTTCCTGTTCTGGGGACATCTATCCCCAAAACCCCCTCCCCCCTGACTATTCTCCCTTTTCTTCTCTTTTTTTTGGGACCAAGTGATGGGATATGCTCTTTAGATATAGCGCATATCCTTGTCTATATTTGGCTTTTAGATTGCCCCATCCCTGGTTTTACCAGGCCTAAGGGAAGTACAATTTCTCGTTAAGTTAGTTGAAAAGCTCCAATCTAAGTTACTTCTTATTATATATTTTATTTTATTTTACTGTTTTATGCAATAAAGCGTACATGCTGTGGTCCTCTTTATTAATGGTTGATAGACACCCCAGCATGATGCACTGAGCATTACCTTCACAAACGTATTAGGCCTTGTACACACGACCGGATCTGTCCGATGAAAACGTTCCGCGGACCGTTTTCATCGGACATGTCCGCTGGGATCATTTGGTCTGATGGCTGTACACACCATCAGACCAAATTCCCCGCGGACAGGATACGCAGTGACGTGGCCGCGCCGTGGCCGCGCCGATGACGCGGCGACATGCACGACCCTGGAAGGTCAATGCTTCCGCGCATGCGTCGAATCACTTCGACACATGCGAGGGCTTTCGGCCGAGCGGACATGTCCCGTGAGTCATACAGACGACCGAACATGTCCGACGGACAGACTTCCAGCGGACATGTTTCTTAGCATGCTAAGAAACATTTGTCCACTGGAAACCTGTCCGCTCGGCCGGGAATCCAGTCCGGTCGGCCGTACAGACGACCGAACATGTCCGCGGAAACTGGTCCGCGGACCAGTTTCAGCAAAGATGTTTGGTCGTGTGTACGAGGCCTTAGTTGTTATGACCACATATTCTGTACAACGCTGAGCTTGCTGTTTTCTGACTTGACCTTTGTGTACCTATTTGTTATCTGACTGAGATACCGTAAACTCTGTTGCCTTTGGCTGTTACTTGTAACTTACTTTGGTAAATAAAGAAATTATAAAAAAAACAATCAATATACACTTATTGCGATTTTTTTTTACAAAAAAAATGTAGTATACATATCGGCCAAAACTAAGGAAATTTTTTTTTTTTTATTGGGATATTTATTATAGCAAAAAGTACAAAATGTTGCTATTCTTTTGTTTATAGCGCAAAAAATAAAAACCGCACAGGTGATCAAATACCATGAAAAGAAAGCTCTATTTGTGGAAAAAAGGATGTCAATTTTGTTCGGGTACAGCGTCGCACGACCGCGCAGTTGTCAGTTAAAGCGACACAGTGTCGAATGGCAAAAAAAATGTCACATGACCCAGCTCTTTCCCACTAATATTACACTATTTGGGACCCTTTTTTCTCCTCCATATGGAATAATCACTGGGAGCACCACCAGGATCACAGCAGGACGTATTATTGTCAGAGTGCTGCACAGTGGCATACACTGTGAACGCTGTAGACCCCAAGAGGGGGTGAAAATCCGGTGAGTGCGGGCCACATTGGAGCACAGTTTGAGGTGGTCACCGTGTGAAATAAGGAACTAGAAGTTCACAAAGCACAAAGGACTTTTTCTTCTTTTTATTTTTATTTATTTCTGTCATTTATTTTATGTATACGTTTGGATTGGGAAGCAATAATCCATACGTAGCACCAAAGACTTTACATTCAGCACTAAGACTTTTACTAACATGCACTATTGCATTTATATTTGATCTTTGATCTTTCATTTGTACTTATGGTTTTTCACTATTAAGCACAGGTGCACTTTATTACACTTCATACTAATAGGGTAAAATCACTACCCACATTATTTGCATTGCACTTTTGGGGCCAGATTCACAAAGAGATAAGACGGTGTATCTACAGATACACCATCGTATCTCTGACTTACACTGGTCCTATCTATGCGCCTGATTCATAGAATCAGATACGCATAGATAGGGCTAAGATCTGACAGTGTTACACTGTGTTACACTGTCGGATCTTTTTTTCAATTTAAAAATGGCGCCGGGGTCGTTCCCGCTGATTTACGATAAATAATATGTAAATCAGCGAGATACGCAAATTCACGAACGTACGCGGACCCGTCGCAGTGTTCTTACGTCGTTTCCGTAGCGGTTTTCCCGTCGTATACTTACCCCTGTTTTTAGCAGGCGCAGCCAATGTTAAGTATAGCTGGCGTTCCCGCGTCGAATTTGAATTTTCCAACGTCGTTTGCGTACGTCGATTCACGAACACGCGCGTCGCAAGTCCCGCTCACGTCGAAACCACTGACGTCCTAGTGACGTCAGTGGCAGCAATGCACGCCGGGAAATTCCCTGGACGGCGCATGCGCATTTAAATCAGCGCGGGAACTCGCCTGATTTAAATAGTACACTCCCCTAGCTGCGGAATTAGAATTCCGCCGGGGGATTTAGGATCCGCCGTCGCAAGTTTGGAGGTAAGTGGTTTGTGAATTAGCCACTTGCCTCCTAAACTTGCGGGAGCGGATCTTAATTCACGTAGATCGAGCGGATCTATAGATCCGCTGAGCTACGTGAATCTGGCCCTATATTTATATATTAATTAATGTAGCGCCATTTCTACCTTCATACCTCACCCAGCTCTTTCCCGACCTGTCTGCGGGGAAACATAAGCATGAGGAGCTTCTATTCCTTCTAAACTGTTAGAATACAAATAATGAATATCAATAAACTGTTTTAAATTATCATAGAAATATATATTTAAAATGAAATCCCCTCCAGCCCACATGTGTGACTCTATAGTCGCATGGACTGCTGAGATGTGATAGGGAGGAAATGCTCAGCATAGAAACTCACTGAATACTGAGCACATGCAGAGCTGCCACCACAGCCACAAAATCCCTAGCAGAAATGGAGACATGAACAGAAGGTAGAGATAGCGAGCAGCAGGAACAACCAAGTTTTTTTGCAGAATACAGAAAATGAATCTCATAGTGACCGAGTGAGTATGAATAGCATGTAAAACAGCATTTATTGGTAGTTTTTTATGATGTGGGTTTAGTGACACTTTAACCTAGGGAGGGGTGTCCAAACTTTTTTCAAAGAGGGCCAGATTTGATGAAGTGAACATGCGTGAGGGCCGACAATTTTACCTGACATTCTTTGAACCATTAAAATTCGGTCTAAGTGTGTTCTTTCGAGCACTAATACACAGCCCAACAAGAATTATCTTGCCTTTGTGGCTGTGTGTGGTGAAGAGATGAGCTTGGGCGTATTATTTGGATATACTGTATATATTTATTTTGTGGCCCCAACGAATCCCAGAGCGCTGCTCAGGACTAAGGATGATCTTGGGCGTGCTATTTGGATATACCGTATTTATCGGCGTATAACACGCACGGGCTTACCATTGCCATGAATGCAGCCTCACCATTGACATGAATGCAGCCTCACCATTGTCATGAATGCAGCCTCACCATTGCCATGAATGCAGCCTCACCATTGCCATGAATGCAGCCTCACCATTGCAACCAATGCAGCCTCACATGTGCCATAAATGCAGCCTCACATGTGCTATAAATGCAGCCTCACATGTGCCATAAATGCAGCCTCACATGTGCCATGAATGCAGCCTTACCATTGCAACCAATGCAGCCTCACATGTGCCATGAATGCAGCCTTACTATTGCCATCAGTGCAGCCTGATCAATGCCCATCTGCAGCCTCAGAGGGCAGAGGGAGGGGGGCGGGACGAGTGCCGACAGATTACAAACAGGAAAATCTCTTGTTTACTCGGCGGCCTCTTTAATACAAAGTCCACCTATGATAGACAGAACAGTCGTCCAATGGCATTCTAAGAGACGGGACTTCCAATACAGACGCTGCTGAGTAAACAGGAGATTCTCTTCATGTAATCTGACGGCACTCGTCCTGCCCCCCCCCCCCCCCAGGCAGCGCCGATAAATACAGTATATATCTTTTGTGGCCCTGGGGGCCACAAACATTATATATATCCAAATCCCCAGGGGGGCCGTATTAAATTAACAGGGGGACGGACTTTGGACACGCCTGCTTTAACCGGTTCCCGAACCGGCTCAGGCAGATATACTGTGGCAGAATGGCTCCCCTGGGTGAAATCCCGTATGGGTACATCCATTCCTTTAGCGGTCACCAGAGGGTGTGCATGGCAGGGGACCCGATGCGCGTGGCCAGCAGGCACAATCACCACCTGGCCACACGTGATTGTGTGCACAGGCTCCAGAACTGGGATTTGTGTGTGTAAACACACAAATCCCTGTTCTGTCAGGGAAGAGGAGCCATATTGTTCCTACCAAGTAGGAAAAATTATATGTCTCCTCTCCTAGTCATTCTTATCCGCTCACAGTTAGAACACAATGAGGGAACACACAATTAACCCCTTGATCGCCCCCTAGTGTTAACCCCTTCCCTGCCAGTGACATTTACACAGTAATCAGTGCATTTTTATAGCACTTATCGCTTTATAAATGCCAATGATCCCAAAAATGTGTCAATAATCTCCGATCTGTCCGTCGCAATGTCGTAGTACCACTAAAAAAAAAATCGCAGATCACCGCCATTACTAGTAAAAAAAAAAATAATAATAGTAAAAATGCAATAAATCTTTCCCATAGTTTGTAAACACTATTGGCCAGATTCACAGAGCAAGTACGCCGGTGTATCTACTGCGTCGTATCTTTAGTTTGAATCCTCAAACCAAGATACGACGGCTTCTGGCTTCGATCCGACAGGCGTACGGCTTCGTACGCCTTCGGATCGTAGGTGCAATACTTCGGCGCCCGCTGGGTGGAGTTTGCGTCGTTTTCCGCGTCGGGTATGCTAATTAGCTTTTTCCGTCGATCCACGAAGGTACGCGCGGCCATCGCATTCTCTTACGTCGTCGATAGTCGGCTTTTCCCGGCGTATGGTTAAAGCTGCTATTTTGCGGCGTATAGATAGACTTGTTAAGTATGGCCGTCGTTTGAAAAAAAATTTTTTTTGCGTAAGTCGTCCGTGAATAGGAAAGTACGTAACTCACGTCTAAGTTAAAAAAATTACGTTGGTGCGACGTCATTTTGCGCAAAGCACAGCGGGAAATTTCAAAACAGAGCATGCACAGTTCAATCGGCGCGGGGACGCGCTTCATTTAAATGAAACACGCCCCCTACCTGCCGATTTGAATTACGCGCCGAGAGATAAACTACACCGCCGTAACTTACGGCGCGAAATCTTCCTGGGTTCGACTTAGAGCCAGGTAAGATACGGCGGCGTAGCGTATCTCTGATACGCTGCGCCTGTCCAAATGTACCTGAATCTAGCCCTATAACTTTTGCACAAACCAATGAATATATGCTTTTTTTTTTACCAGAAATATGTAGAAGAATATATATTGGCCTTAACTGAGGATTGCGGTGGAGGTACGCTAGCGAACAGCCCCATGCATCTTCAGCCCGCTCTGGACGGCTGCTACCAATGTTTTATTTTTTATGATATGATCACCCAGTTTCATTTGGGACCATTTATGTAACCCATTTTAATGTTCATCCTTTTTTACTTTACAAATAAAATATCCCCCAGTTTTTATACAAACCACACTATGCGGATATTATTTTTTTCACCCGAGTGACACGCTCAACACGCCGCCAGGTGTACACACCCCTCAGGACCTGCACAGAGGATTGAAACCAGCTGGAACTTAAATAAGGAAACTTTCCACCCTTGAGAAGAAAGGCTCCATCATCCCATCACCAACTGCCTTTCACCCCATCTGGGGTAGCTACATCTGGTGAGTGGGGACCCACAAGGGGAGCAAAACAGTCACCTTTTAACAGGACTTTGAAGAACGGCACTAAAATATTGCACTTTACCACTTCACCTCACCCCTATCCTGTTCATTTGTTTCCCTTTATTTTGGTACTAGCTAATTAAGCATTGACTGCACATGTTTTTGTGATTATTGCCGACACAGTTTACTAATTCTTTTTTGTCAAGTATCAGAATCATTGAAGAGCATTTGTTTATTTTTCACCAACCTTTTATTAATGCTCACGCAGGATTGCTGTATGGTTATTTACATATTTGTCACATCTTTACACTAATTGATATTTGGACTTCCTAAACATATATATTATTTTTATTTTTTGCATATATATATTTTTCACTTGTGATTTAAGTATGTTTATTCACATTTATTTTCAATACCCACCTGGGGTATAACAGAGCACAGGAGGTTTCACCATACTCACCTGAACCTATAGGATTCCAACACAGTACTAAAATCAACACATCAGAGCACAGGGTTTTTTCATAACAAAATCCAGTCACTCACTTGACTGCACAGGATCCTGAGAATCCTGCATATCGGTACAACTTAACCACACGGAGCCATTCCATTTTACTTCATCTAACCTACCTGGGACCCCACTGAGGTCGATGGCCATGGTATAGGTACTTTTTGAATCACCATCTGCCAGTATCAGGGTACTCCTCACCATAGGGAATATATATCCCTGACGGCCAGGAAGATAGGGGGTTCACTCCATATTTGAACCGACCCTACTATAGGATACCCGACATAGATACATCTGCTTTTGGGATTTTACACTCATCTCACCCCGCCCCCTTATTTTTCAAGAGCAGGGAACGCTACTTAACCCTTTACATATAGCATATTACACAGGCCTCTTCATTGAGGTACTACAGGGAGGCGGCAGCCCTCACCCTATACCTTAGTGCTGATTCTTTTCATCATATCACATAAATATATTGGGCCGGATTCAGATACGAGATACGACGGCGTATCTGGAGATACGCCGTCGTATCTCTGAATGCGGGCCGTCGCATCTATGCGCCTGATTCAGAGAATCAGTTATGCATAGATTTCCCTAAGATCCGACCGGCGTAAGTGTCTTACACCATCGTATCTTAGGCTACATATTTACGCTGGCCACTAGGTGGCGCTTCCGTATAGTTACGCAAGGAATATGCTAATTAGGTATTTACGACGATTCAGAAACGTACGTCCCGCCGGCGCATTTTTTTACGATGTTTACGTTAGGCTTTTTCTGGCGTAAAGTTACCCCTGCTATATGAGGCATAGCTAATGTTAAGTATAGACTTCGTTCCCGCGCAGAGTTTTGAAAATTTTACGTAGTTTGCGTAAGTCGTTCGCGAATAGGGCTTTGTGTAAGTTACGTTGACGTCGAAACCAATGAGGCTTTGCAGCGTAATTTTGAGCATGCGCACTGGGATTCTTTCACGAACGGCGCATGCGCCGTTCACAAAAAATTTAAAATACGCGGAGTCAAGTGAAATTTAAATAAAACACGCCCACAACATCCCCATTTGAATTAGGCGGGCTTACGCCGCCACACATACGTTACACCGCCGTAACTAAGGGCGCAAGTTCTTTCTGCATACTGAACTTGCGCCCAAAGTTACGGCGGCGTACCGTATCGCAGATACGTTACGCCAGCAGATAGATAGAGAAATCTATCTGAATCCGGCCCATTGACTGTTTAACTACCTATATACAACTTTGGAGTCATTTGGATTTGTGCATCTGGTGGAGTTTTGTTTATTCCGTAACAATTCTGATTGGAGTACAAAGAAATGAGAGAATGAAATATCATAGTTATTTGGTGTACAATTGCAAATGTGATGGGTAACCATAGCAGCAAATCAACACTACACAGCTATAAATACTGGCACACTATCCACCTGACTCCACCCCTGAAGAAGTTACGTGTATTACAAAGCAATGCATTGGGAGGAGTCGGTTGACCTCACTCCTGAGACTGGAAATATGCAGCGGAGATTTCACGTGGTGTACTAAACGCTTGCACTATGTCTATGGGTGTTTTTTATCAAAACATGAGTGTAAATCTGTTTGTTTTTAATAAGGTTAGTGATACAGTTTTACACTATGGGAAACTTTATTTTATTTATATAAATGCTGCTGCAGGACATACAGTGAAGGGGAGTAAGTGCGGAGGTATATGGTGAACATACAGGAGATCCCAATACCCATGAGGATTTGATTATCAAGCGTTGATTACCTTTATGAAAATGTGGGTCTATTTTATCCCTTTAAAGGAGTTCTCCAAGCTAAAACTTTTAACCCCCGCTGTGCCTGGGCTGTAAAACTATACAAAATAAACTTTCACTTACCTGCCTACGATCCCCCGTTGTTCCGATATCGCCGTCCCGTTCTCCGGTCCCGGTCTCTTCCACTTCCTGTGGGTCGGTGACTCACAGTGCGCTCAGCCTATCAGCGGCCGCGACGGGACATTGCTGCGGCCGCTGATAGGCTGAGCGCACTGTGAGTCACCGACCCGCAGGAAGTGGAAGAGACTGGGACCGGAGAACGGGACGGCGATATCGGAACAACGGGGGATCGTAGGCAGGTAAGTGAAAGTTTATTTTGTATAGTTTTACAGCCCGGGCACAGCGGGGGTTAAAAGTTTTAGCTTGGAGAACTCCTTTAATGCCTAATGCCCCGTACACACCATCACTTTATGTGATGAAAAAAAACGACATTTTCTGTGAAGTAAAAAATTACGTTTTTGAAACTTCAATTTTCAAAGACGAAGTTGCCTACACACCATCGTTTTTCTCACAGTGCTCTAGCAAAGCGAGGTTACGTTCCACCACGTTTTCCATTGAAGCTCGCTTCATAAGTAGCTTCTGGGCATGCGTGGATGAAAAAACGTCTTAGAAAACGACGTTTTTTGCTACACACGGTCAATTTCTGTGAAGTAAAAAGTGCACTTTTGAAAAACGACACATAAAATTGAAGCATGCTTCAATTTTTTTTGGTCGTTTTTTAGAAGACATAAAACGACGTTTTCCCCCACACACGGTCAATTAAAGTGACGTTTTTAAAAACGTAATTTTTTTTCATCACATAAAGTGATGGTGTGTACGGGGCATTAGCCTATTTCTGACATTTGTTGCCTACAAGTTAAAATCTGTATTTTTTGCCAGAAAATTACTTAGAACCCACAAACATTATACATAGGTTTTTAGCAGAGAACATTTAGAATAAAATAGTGATCGTTGCAATATTTGATGTCACACGGTATTTGCGCAGCGGTCTTTCAAACGCACTTTTTGGGGGAAAAACACAATTTCATGAATAAAAAAAAAACGAAACAGTAAAGTCAGCCCAATTTCTTTGCCTAATGTGAAAGATGTTACGCCGTGTAAATAGATACCTAACATGTCATGCTTTGAAATTGCGTACACACTCATGGAATGGTGATAAACTACGGTACCTAAAAAGTTAATTATGTAATACTCACCTGGGATCGAAAGCCTCCGCTGCGGTGCCCAACACAGCACTGGCCGGCGACATGTCGTCTCAGAGTTACTTCCAGGTATCGTGGCTCCGCCAGTCACGGCATCACCTCCTTTAAAAACGGCACGATCGCCCTTTCTAAAGTGCGCCTACGTTGTACGTATATATTGATTGATGGTAAATTTATTTAACTAATAGGAAGATATAACATTTGAGAAACACCATTTGGTATGTATATTGTGTATATATATATGAATTATAAGTACTAGTAGGACACAGGAATTTTTTACCAAATATACGTGCCACATTCAAAAATCATTTGCATATGTGGGGACATAAAGAATCAATGTTAGCAGCTACTTAAACTCCATTAATATATTTAATAAAAACATTTTAAGTGCTAGTGCAAAGGATTTCTGTCAGATAATATTTAATACATGGATTTCTAAAAAATTTGAGTGTTGCCCCCACAAGGGCCACTTGTTATGTTCGCTGCCTCAACTGTAATATTCTACCACTCTATGATAGTACACAGAAAATGGACCGCAATCAACTTGAAGATTAATAAGGTGGATGCATTATTGAAGAGTAGGCAAATTCCATGCATAGAAAACATAAATAAGACAACAGAATTCATTAACTGATAGTAATATTAGCCTCAACTACGGCCATTGACCTACAATACACTGTTCCCTACAGTATCGGCAAGAATAGCATCCTATAGCCTGTATCCTGGGTATCACACAAATCAACTAATTGTGTACTGTAACAGTTGTCTCTATATGAGTGATCAGGGAATATAGTTTAGTGTAGCATCACCTATAGCTGTCCCAGCTCCTATAAGCCTAGCAAGCCTAGCTTACTAGTATGTGGCTGCCTCCAGGAATGCTATGTTCACAGGCTAGGAAGTACTGGAGGCTGAAGAAAGAAAGAAAGAAAGAAAGAAAGAAAGAAAGAAAGAAAGAAAGAAAGAAAGAAAGAAAGAAAGAAAGAAAGAAAGAAAGAAAGAAATAGTTCCTGTGGTTCCAGAAGTGCAGTTATCCACAGGGAATGCCTGGGACTGGTGACTCAAAGGAACGTAATCAGTGGGATGTGCAGAATGGTCAGTTCAGGTGTAGGCAAAGACATAGTCAGCAAGCAGACAAAGGATCAGTCCAGGCAGCAGGCAGACATGGTTAATAAACAGGCCAGGATTGGTACAGGCAGCAGGCAGAGGCAACACTGCACCAGCGTGGCAGTGATCAGGAACACTGTAACTGGTGTGGCGGTAATCAGGGACAATGGTATTGCTATGGGGGTGATCACAGACACTGAAAGTGGTGTGGCAGTGTTCAGGGACAAAATGGCTGATGTGAAGGTGATCAGGGACACTAACTGGTGTATGGGTGATCAGGGACAATAACACTGGTGTGTTCGTGATCAGGGACTAGGGATGAGCAGAACACCCCCCTGTTTGGTTCGCACCAGAACTTGCGAACACACCAAATGTTCGTGTGAACTTTAGAACCCCGTTAAAGTCTATGGGAAGGGAACATTTGAAATCTAAAATGCTAATTTTAAAGGCTAATATGCAAGTTAAAAAGTGTTTGGGGACCTGGGTCTGTATCAATGCAAAAAAAAGTTTTAAAAACGGAATTTTTTTCGGGAGCAGTGAATTTAATAATGCTAAAAGTAAAACAATAAAAGTGAATTATTCCTTTAAATTTCGTACCTAGGGGGGTTGTAAAGTTAGCATGTGAAATAGCGCATGTTTCCCGAACATAGAACTGTCCCTGTACAAAGTGTCATTTCTGAAAGGAAAAAAAGTATTTTAAAACCAGACTTGCGGCTATAATGAATTGTCGGCTCTGGCAATTCAGAGAGAATTCATTCATGAAAAAAAAAAAAAATTGCGTGGAGGTCCCCCCAAATTCAATTACCAGGCCCTTCAGGTCTGGAATGGATATTAAGGGAAACCCCGCCGTCAATTAAAAAA
Source organism: Rana temporaria (assembly GCF_905171775.1). Taxonomy (NCBI): domain Eukaryota; kingdom Metazoa; phylum Chordata; class Amphibia; order Anura; family Ranidae; genus Rana; species Rana temporaria. The sequence goes on along the minus strand of NC_053491.1, from coordinate 197,319,692 downwards.
AAAAATGACGTGGGGGTTCCCCCCAAATATCCATTCCAGACCCTTCAGGTTTGGTGTGGATTTTAAGGGGAACTCCACCCCAAATTTAAAAGAAAAATGGCGTGGAGGTCCCCCAAAATTTCACACCAGACCCCTTATCCGAGCGTGTTAACCTGGCCGGTCGCAGAAAAGAGGGGGGGACAGAGTGCAGCCCCCCCCTCTCCTGAACCGTACCAGGCCACATGCCCTCAACATGGGGAGGATGTCCCCATGTTGATGGGGACAAGGGCCTCATCCCCACAACCCTTGCCCGGTGGTTGTGGGGGTCTGCTGGCGGGGGGCTTATCAGAATCTGGAGGACCCCTTTAACAAAGGGGACCCCCAGATCCTGCCCCCCCCTTATGTGAATTGGTAATGGGGTACATTGTACCCCTACCATTTCACGAAGGAAGTGTAAATAGTTGGAAAACACACACACACACACACACACACCGTAGAAAAAAGTCCTTTATTAATAAAAAAAAATCCAGCGGTGGTAATCTACTCAGATTTTTTTTATCTCATGCTTTCCAGCCTGGAGGAGAGATGTGGGGTGTTATTGACCCTGCATCTCTCCATAAAGAGCACCTGTCACAAAGGATTCCTATTACAAGGGATGTTTACATTCCTTATAATAGGAATAAAAGTGATAAAAAAAAGTAAAAGAAAGTGTCAAAAGATAAAAAAAAGTAAAAAAAATATTTTTTAAACGCCCCTGTCCCCGGTAGCTTGTGCTCAGAAGTGAACACACATAAGTCCTGCCCACATATGTAAATACCGTACAAACCACACATGTGAGGTATCGCTGCATGAGTTTGAGCACGAGCAACAATTCTACCACTACACCTCCTCTGTAACTCTAAACTGATAACCTGCGATATTCCATGAGTGTGCGCAATTTTAAAGTGTGATACGTTGGGTATCTATTTACTGGGCGTAACATCATCTTTCACATTATACAAAAAAATGAGGCTATTGTTTTTGTTATTTTTTTAATTGATGAAACCAAAATCCCCAAAAAACGTGTTTAAAAAATTGTTGCGCAAATATCCTGTGAGATAAAATGTTACAATGACTTCCATTTTATTCCCTAGGGTGCCTGATAAAAACAAAATATAATGTTTGGGGGTTCTGAGAAATTTTCTAGTAAAAAAATTATGATTTTTACATGTAGGAGAGAAGTGCCAGAATAAGCCCGGTATGGAAGTGGTTAATGAAGGTACAACATTTAGCAACATATTGCTACACTTAGAGGCGCCTCTCTTCTCTTTTATACTCTGTAGTTTCTGCTGGATTTTGCTTCCAAATTCCCCTGTAGAGGCTTCCATTTGTTGATGGACATTTTATGGTTACACAACCTGGTCACATTGCTATAATATTTTTATATGGACTATAAATGGTTGTGGAACGAATCATTTGAGTTTTGATTATTTCTTATGGGGAAATTTGCTTTGAAATGCAAGTGCTGTGGGTTACAAGCATGTTTCTGGAACAAATTATGCTCGCAATTAAAGGTTTCTCTTTCGTTCATGGACGGACACAGCTCCAAATAATCTTGACAGTAGGGTTATGTTCTGTCTATCAGGAGAGGACTAGGCAGACATGTTAAATGGTTAAAAAACATGTAACACAGCAAAGCCGAACAGCACCACACTCTGGTCATAACCCCTCGCCCTGCAGTCAGCAGCTAATTTTTTTCTGCCTAGCATAGGAGAAGGACCTGACTCCCTAGGGGCCCATTGGTCCTGGAGAACTTTTGTTTTTAAACTTTATTTTTTTGTTTGTTTTTTGATCTTGAGATCTACTATCAACTGCCGGATGAGTGACAGGCTGGATAATATAGATCCTTGTTGTCTCCCCAGTCAGGCCATCGAGCGTGAGCAGACCTTTAGCTACGCGTGGGGTCGGCCACGACATACCCCATTACTCCAGGGGTGGCCGGTGAGCTATATGCTCCGGGGCTCACTTATGACCGGGCTACTGCTGTCCGTGTCACGGTGGGACATGGCCGACAGCCACTCCATACTGGTTGGCGGTGGGTCTGTCAGGAACGCTTCCAGCGGCCCCCGCAGGACAGGTAAGAAAGTTATTTTGATAAGTTTGTAGACAAGGAATGGGAACTACCACAGAGGACCTTTGCGGTCCCAAAACGCATGGCGGTCCGTTGGCCTTTTGAGGAAAGCCTTTTGAAAAAATGGGCATCCCCCCAGTTGTGGACCCCTGGTGTCTAGGTTGAACGAGTTCACCACAATTCCAGTAGAAGGGACCCCCACATTCAAGGACCCTACTGACAGGAGGTCCGAAGCGGTGGCCTGGTCCATGTTCACCATGCTGGGGTCAGCATTGCGACCAGTATTGGCCACGGCTCTGGTGTCACAGACTCTTGCCGAGTGGGCAAAATTGTTGCCCAGCAAGCTAGAGAAGCAACAGGTTTCCCTGGTCTGTGTGGAGTTGACCGACCAGCTGGTGCATGGCCTTACGTACGTCTGCAACACAGCCTTGGATACAGCTCCCTTGCTCTCCAGAGCCTCAGTATATACTACGTCGCCTGATTTGGCTAAAATGCTGGTCCACGGACCAAATTTCCAAGAAGGCTCTGGCACCCTTCCAGGGTGAGAGGCTATATGGAGCCTCGCTGGACAACATTATTAAGAATGCCATTGGGGGTAAGAGTACGTTACTCCCACAATCCAGAAAGAGTAAGGAACCACGCCGTAGGCCAGGGCCCTCCTTTTCTGCTCAGAAGCGGTATTTGCGTCAGTCTGGGCCCTCAGGTAATCGTTCACCAGGCTGACAAGGGGCCAGCTGAGGGACAAAAGCTTCCCTGGATTCGCAAGCAAAACAAGCCTGCAAACAAAACTGTGACAGCATGAAGGTTTGCCCCCACCCGACTCTTGGGTGGGGGGTCGCCTTCGCAAGTTTGCAGCTCGATGGACCTCCCTGCTTTTCGACCAGTGGGTTTGCGAAGTGGTTTCATCAGGGTACAAGATAGAGTTTCTTTCTTGTCCACCAAACAGATTCTTTCCCTCAAACCTTCATCTTCTTCCGGCTCGTCGGAATGCCCTATTGGGGGCAGTGCAGAACCTGCTGAGGCGCGGGGTAATAGTACCTGTGCCGCTGCCGGAAAGGTTTCAGGGATTCTACTCCAATCTGTTTGTAGTCCCGAAAAAGGACAGGGTTCATCCAATCCTGGATCTCAAGGCCCTCAACGTCTTTGTGAGGGTACAAAAATTCAGGATGGAATCAATTCGCTCTGTGGTCACTGCACTCCATCCGGGGCATTTTCTGGCGTCCTTGGATATCAAGGACGCATACTTGCATGTCCCCATATATTCCAGGCATCAGAGGTTTCTGCGCTTTGCAGTAGGGGGCAACCACTACCAGTTTGTGGCTTGCTGAGACAGTGAGGAATCGCTATCATGGGCATGGGCTACTTGGACGACCTCCTGCTCAGAGCCACTTTGGGTTCAGACTTAGAGGAGGATGTAGCGAGCGCCAGTCAGACGCTTCAAGAGTTCGGATGGGTACTGAACCAACAGAAGTCAGTGTTGGTGCCGACTCAGCACCTGGAGTACCTGGGTTTAGTTCTGGACTCCTCAGAGGCGAGAGTTTACCTCCCCTTGGAGAAGTTGCAGACTCTTTGGTCGGTGGTGAAGCTGTTAGCATCCCACAGGTGGTCGACACTGCGCTTCTGCATGCGAGTCCTGGGTCTCATGGTGGCCACCTTCAAGGCGGTACCGTATGCGCTCAATTCCACACTCGTGTCTTGCAGAAGGAAATCCTGTCCAAATGGGACAAGTCTACCTTGTCCCTGGATTGTCAAATCCAGGTGAGTCAACTAGTCAGGGCTTCCCTGGTATGGTGGCTGAGCTCTCCGGCCCTTCAGTCCAGGAAGTCGTTCCTTCCTTGTCACTGGACAGTGATCACGATGCACGATGGGGGGTGTCTGGGGTGTTCAGTCAACACAGGGTCGATGGACGCAGGAGGAATTCTGTCTGCCGATCAATGTGTTGGAACTTCGGGCGATCAGACTGTGCCGCTCCACATGGTCTCTGAGGCTTCAGGGACGTCCTGTCAGGATGCCAACGATCAAGGAGGAACAAGAAGCTCAGCTGCAGCATTGGAGGTCGCTCACATCCTTTGGTGGGCAGAGCGGAGAGTGCCAGCCCTGTCGGCCGTATACATTCCGGGCGTAGAAAACTGGCAAGCAGACTACCTAAGTCGCCAGATGTTGGACCAAGGAGAATGGTCACTACACCCAGATGTGTTTTAGCTACTTTGCCAGATATGGGGCACGCCAGACGTGGATTTCCTGGCTTGAGGTATTGAGGTTTGTGGCCAGGTCAAAAGATCCCTGGGCATACGCGACGGACGCATTGGTGACTCCGTGGGGACAGCATCGGCTGATATATAGACACGTATATCCGAAATTGAATAAAAATACCCTGTGATAGAAGAAATATTGCTTCTGAAGCTTCTTCCTCGTCTGCTTCGCAGGGTGGAGACCGAGGGGATCCTGGTGGTTCTACTTGCTCCAGATTGGCCTTGGCGCCCTTGGTACGGCGACCTTGTATGCTTGGTGGCGGATGTCCCTTGGCGACTGCCAATGCTGGAGGACCTTCTGTCGCAATGTCCTATTCTTCATCTGCTTTACAGTCGCTGGCTTTAATGGCATAGCTGTTGAAAGTCAGGTACTGAGGGACCGGGGTCTGTCTGACTCTGTAACTTCCACCATGCTGAGGGCACGGAAGTCTTCTTCTCAGCAGATCTATTATCGCACGTGGAAGGCCTACATCTCCATGTGTGAGGAGATGGAGTGGCGCCCACTGGCTTATTCGTTGTCCAGGCCTTCTTTTCTTCTGAAAGTTGTTTCAGCCTTTCATCTTATTGAGGACATCCCTGTGTCCTTGGCCGTCACATCCAAAAGAAGTTGCTCTACATTCCTTGGATGTTGTCCGAGCTCTGCAAGTATATCTCTCTGCTACAGCTCTGTTCCGGAGGTTAGACTTACTGTTTGTATCTGTGACTGGTCCAAAGAAGGGTCCCGGAGGTCTCGTCGGCCACCATTTCTCGGTGGATCAGACAGATCGTGATTCAGGCCTATGCCCTACAGGGGCGGCTGCCTCCCTTTCCTGTCACGGCACATTCAACCAGAGCAATAGGTGCTTCCTGGGCCTTCCGACATCAAGAGTCTGTCTCACAGGTGTGTAAGGCGGCTACCTGGTCGTCCATTCACAACTTCACTAAATTTTTCAAGGTTGATGTACATGCATCTGCAGATGCTTGCTTCGGCCGCAAAGTTTTGCAGGTGGCTGTTTAAGGTTGCAACTGGGTTGTTTTTGGGTGGAAGTTGGTTTGCTTGCTGTGCCCACCCCTCGTTTTTTGACACTGCTTGGGGACGTCCCTAATGTCAAGATTATTTGGAGCTCTGTCTGTCCATGAACGAAAGAGAAATATAGGATTTTTGTACTCACCGCAAAATCCTTTTCTCTGAAGTTCATGGACGGACACAGCACCCACCCCTCCTTTTTTAAGTTTGTACTGCTTTTAGAAGAACTGAGCTGCTTACTGCAGGGTGAGGGGTTATGACCAGAGGGCCTGCCCCCTAGGCGGTGCTGTTCGGCTTTGCTGTTTTACATGTTTTTTAACCATTTAACATGCCTGCATAGTCCTCTCCTGATAGATGGAACATAAACCTACTGTCAAGATTATTTGGAGCTATTTCCATCCATGAACTTCAGAGAAAAGGATTTCACGGTGAGTACAAAAATCCTATTTTTACAGTAATTTCCTATCCTTTAGCTAATGTTGGCAGCATAAAGATTGGAAATCGTCAATGTTGATTGAGAGAGTGACGTTCCGCTTTAAATTGTTCCAACCCCCTTGGCTTTTATCAAGAAAAAATAAATATTAATATTTATTCAGGTTTTTATATCTGTGCATAAAATATGTGCATAGTTTATTTTACCAAGACTCTTTAGAGCCCAATCTTCAAACTAGCCTAGTACAATCATTAATACCGTGGTAAGACGATATACAAGGAACCGAAAAGCCCAGTTCTTCAGTATTTACGCATTCTCACGTCATGTAAATATCTTCTGTTATAAGAAGGCAATGCTTTATCTAACAGGAAGGTACTTGTAAGCAGCCATTGCTCGTGCACTCGATTACCTTTGTACTGGTTTCAACCCCCCTCGCTCTCTCTCTCCTCGTCAAAGTCTGCATTTTATTTATTGATTGGGTGTGTGTGTTTTTAAAGAGAAGTTGAGGAAGGCTCTTTATTTTCCTCCTCGGAAGAAGAAGAGGGGATGGGGGTGGTAAAGTGGGTGAATTTGTGAGCTGATTGTGCTGCTGCTCCGACCTCCAACAGCCTGGCTTTCCTTTGAAGTTTTCCGGCCTTCGACTTGAAGTGAGATCGATTACAGAAGAACAACAGGGACAAAGAAATGGTGCTTTAAGTGAAGGCACTTTCCCACGATCAGGGCAGTCAGCTCAGCAGCAGTAACACACCAGAGCAGACACAGCCACATTCCCCTCACCTTCCTTCCCTGACAGCTAAACACCAAGGGGGGAAGTGCAGGGAATGTGACTAAATAAAAACACCAGGCAAAAACAAAGACACCAGTGGGGAGAGGAGGGGTGCACTTCATGTGTCTGTCACATTATACCAGGCAGAGGTCATTTCCAGGATAAACATCCTATTAATAGCTGCCATAAATGTTTCTTCTATCACAGGGTATTTTTATTCAATTTCGGATATACGTGTCTGTGCGTCACATTACAAATGTCCTTCAGTGCCCATTTCCAGCTAAGGCACAAATAAGTAGATCTTCGAGACAAGGATAGCCAAAGGGCGTCCTTAATTGGCCCGATAATATCATGCTCCACTTCTAATTTTGAGCATTGCTGGCCACACACTATACGAAAAATCATCCAAAATTTGGTCATTAGTTGGTTTTTCGGCCAGTTAATGGGCACAAATCGGTAATCAGTTGGGACGTTTTTGAGTTAAAAAAACGAAGGACAAGTTTGGAAATTTCCTGCCAAACGAACGATAAATTGAAGGGTTAATGTGTTTCCCGTCCAAACTGTTTTCACTAAGTATATGTGAAAAAACAAACAAAAAATAATAATAATTTATGTCCATTGAACGATTTATAGGTCATTACATGATGGCACTATCGTTTGCTCTCATGGCCGAATTTTTGTTTTTCTAAAATAGGTTTGAAAGATTTTTCGTATAGTGAATAAGTATGCTTTACAAGTAACATCTCAAAAGTAGTCACAATTGGAGCATTGTGCGAGATTGGTTGCTACTATATGTTACTTGTGTAGCTTAGGCCCCATTCAAGCCACACCTCGAAGCTCCAAAACGCTGCAGGAGAAAAAAAAAATGATTCTCTGTGGTGTTGGTTCACCTCTACACTCCAAGTCACCTGAAGCCAAATGTCTGAAGCTCAAAAAAGTTCTTGAACTTTTTTTGTAGCTTAAATTCGGCCGATTTGTGCGTTTTGGCACATTTTTATTACCATAGAAATTTATGCTTTTTGTGCACGTCTGCACGTATTGTCACACATTTTTGCGCGATTTTTTTTGCTCATATGAAAAAATGTAAATACACAAATAACTACAAATCATCATAAATACATAATAACTTAATTAATACTATGTAATAATAAGTAAATAAATAATAATTAAACCCTAACCTTTAAAAATATATAAAATAAATGATTATTATCAATAATAATAAACACCCAAACACGAACAAAAATAAAATACATTAGTGGAAATAATAAAATGAATTTATTATTATTATTACCAATATTAATTATTTATATATTTTTGTTAGGGTTCGGGTGTTTAGTTAATTATTATAATTTTTTTAAGGGTTAGGCGTTAATTAATAATTTATTATTACATAGTATTCATTTATTTATGATTATTTTTATGGAAGAGTGGCAAGAAGGAAGCCATTGTTGAAAGACAGACAATAAAAAGTCCTGCAAGAAGTCACGTGGGGGACCCAACAAACATGTGGAAGAAGGTGCTCTGGTCAGATGAGAACAAAATTGAACTTATTGGCCTAAAAGCAAAATGCTATGTGTGGCAGAAAACTTACACTGCACATCACCCTGAGCGTACCATCCCCACTGTGAAACATGTGACCAGCTGCCTTCAGCGGGGACAGCGCAGCTGGTCAGAGTTGATGGGAAGATGGATGAAGCCAAATACAGGGCAGTCTTATGCCGTGTAAACACGTTCGATGTGAGCTTGCTGTTGGAAAATCCGACCGCGTGTATGCTCCATCGGACATTTGCTGTCGGAATTTCAAACAAAAAAAATTTGAGAGCTGGTTCAACACACAAAAATTCTACGCATGTTCTGAATCATTGAACTTCATTTTTCTTGGCTCGTTGTAGTGTTGTACGTCACCGCATTCTTGATGTTCGCAATTTACGACAACATTCATGTGTATGCAAGACCAGTTTGAGCGAACATCCGTTGGAAAAAAATCCACGGTTTTGTTGTCGGAATGTCCAATCGTGTGTACGCGGCATTAGAAGAAAATCTGTAAAAGTCTGCAAAAGACTTAAGACTGGGGTGGAGGTTCACCTTCCAGCAGGACAACCACCCTAAGCATACAGCAAGAGCTATAATGGAATGGTTTACATCAGGGATATGCAATTAGCGGACCTCCAGCTGTTGCAAAACTACAAGTCCCATCATGCTTCTGCCTCTGAGTGTCATGCTTGTGGCTGTCAGAGTCTTGCTATGCCTCATGGGATCTGTAGTTCTGCAACATCTGGAGGTCCGCTAATTGCATATCCCCGGTTTACATCAAAGAAAAGTCCAGACCTAAATCCAATTGAGAATCTGTGTCAAGATTTGAAAATTCCCGTTCACAGATGCTTTCTATCCAATCTGACAGAGCTTGAGCTATTTTGCAAAGAAGAATAGGGAAACATGTCATTCTCTAGAATGAAAGCTGGTAGAGACCTACCCAAAAATACTTGAAACTGTAATTGCAGTGAAAGGTGATTCTACGAAGTAGTGACTCAGGTGGACTGAATATAAAATGTACGCCACACTTTTCACATATTTATAAAATATATATATATATTTAAAACCATTTATCATTTTACTTCTATTAGACCCCAGATCTCCCCTCTGCCCTTAAGCCACACTGGGCTGCGGGAGTGAAGCCGTGCAGCTGAACTCGCACAATTTCACTCCCGCTGTCAGTTCCGATTTCGGACACGATTCAGAGAGCAATTGCGCCTGCGTAACCATCGTTACGCAGCGCAATTGCTTGCTTGTGCCGGCGTTACGAATGCTCCTGATTCAGGAACATCGTACCGCCGACTGCAGCCTAAAATCTGCGTGGCATAAGGCTCTTATGCCACACAGATTTTAGGCTGCATTTTTGCGATGACCGCTAGGGGGCTCTCCCATTGTGCTCAGTGTATAGTATGCAAATTGCATACTAACACTGATTCACAATGTTGCGCGAGCCCTGCGTACGCAAGTTACGGAGTTTCCGTACGGCGTCTTTAGCGTAAGGCTGCCCCTTCTAATAGTAGGGGCAGCCAATGCTAAAGTATACCCGCCGTTCCCGCGTCGTGAAATTTGAATTTCACGTTGTTTGCGTAAGTGATTCGTGAATGGCGCTGGACCCCATTCGCGTTCACTTTGAAGCAAATGACGTCCTTGCGACGTCATTTGCCGCAATGCACGTCGGGAAAGTTTCCCGACGGCGCATGCGCTTTACGATCGTCGCGGGAACGCGCCTAATTTAAATGATTCCCGCCCCCTGCGGGATCATTTAAATTGCGCGCGCTTACGCCAGGCAATTTTGCCGGCGCGCCCTCGCAATTTACGGAGCAAATTTGCGGGGGCGCAGGGCAAAATCGTTGCCCTGTGCCTCCGTAATTTATGCGCAAATCTTACTGAATCCGGGCCGAGACATCTGTGCAGGTTTCTGCACAGATTTCAATGTAAATCGCGGGCCAAAATCGCAAAAAGTAGCACAGAAACTACTTTTTGAAATCGGTGCAGAGCCGCAGATGCGGCGTCGCACCGATTAGGACGGTGTCATTGCCGGCAAATGCCACAGATTTGACATGCGATTTCACAAATCGCATGTCAAAACGCAGCAGTGTGAACCAGGGCTAAAAGCTTCTGATCAAACTGAGATCAGTTTGATCAGATGCTTTCACAGGCCGAGAATGACATGTTTATATTAGAACAAAATTGGAAGTGACAAAATAATTGTCGCTTCCAGTTTTTTCGACCATAGATATGATCGGAGAAGTTCGGGTCCTCAGTCATATCTTTTGGTAAGCAGTGGGATGAGAGAGCCCAGGAAGACAGCAGGGGAGGGACAGCTTCCGCCACATGTAGAAGCGATCAAACAGCTATTTTTCTTTTTTTCTTTTACTTTATTCAGCATCGACAGCTAAAAAGATTGATACTGGGGTCATGACTATAGCGGCAGCCATGGCCCTGGTATAATCACTTCAACCATAGGATGTATGGGTACATTTGAGGAAAGCAGTTTTTTGGTGAGTTTGTTTTAAGCTCGCTATACATGCAAGGGCTCCTTTTGGCCAGACCATGGCACTGCTGGTACTGCATTGTACATGATGATGCTGGAATGCTTGTATGCGACAGACCAGTAAAGAGAAGTGGCTACAAGGGACCGGTCTTGCAGCTGGGGGGTGGACGTTGAGAGAGCTAGGAAAAAGGTAAGTACACTTGCTTCTTAGGCCCCATTCACACGGAGGATTTATCCGCGGATACGGTCCAGCGGACCGTTTCCACGGATAAATCCTCTCGAGGATTTCTGCGGATTTCCATCCGATGGAGTGTACTCACCATCGAATCGAAATCCGCGCAGAAATCCTCTGGCGATGACGTGTCGCGCCGTCGCCGCGATTATGACGCGGCGACGTGCGCGACGCTGTCATATAAGGAATTCCATGCATGCGTCGAATCATTACGACGCATGCGGGGGATCCCTTCGGACGGATGGATCCGGTGAGTCTGTACAGACCAGGGGATCCATCCGTTGGGATGGATTCCAGCGGATAGATTTGATAGCATGTCATCAAATATTTATCCGCTGGAAATCCATCCCAGGGGATAAATATCCGCGGAAACAGATCCGCTGGGATTTTTCAGCGGATGGATTCTATCGTGTGTATGGGGCCTTACGCTCCCCTAGACAAAATAAACCTTTAACCCCTGCAATGCAGAAGGAGCTTCACTGCAAATGTTATTTGTTATATTTCAGTCCAGCTTTGCATTGGTAGGACGCAGGTGACTTCTCAGTGAAGTTGCATAGTGTCCTTCAATTGCTGAAACACTGGTGGCTTCCCTTTGAAGTTGCCTAGCATAAATCCGTTGATAGGAAGCAGGTGGCTGTCCATTTCCTTTTGTTGCTAGCATGCAGGTGGCTTCTCATTGAAGCTGCATAGTGTCCCTCTCTTGCTGGGACACTGGTGGCTTCTCTTAGAAGTTGCCTAGTGTCCTTCCGTTGATAGGAATCAGGTGGATTTCCAGTGACGCTACCTGGTGTTTCCTTCCGTTACTAGCATGCAGGTGGCTTCTCAGTAAAAGCTGCAAGCTGCCTAGTGCCCTTCCCTTGCTGGGACACTAGTGGCTTCTCTTTGAATTTGCCTAGCGTCCATTCATTGATAGGAAGCTGGTGGCTTTCCAGTGAAGCTGCCTAGCATCCTTCCATTGCTGGGACACAGGTGGCTTCTCAGTGAAGCTGTCTAGTGTCCCTCTGTTGCTGTAACTTTGGCAGCTTCCCAGTGAAGTTGCATAGCATCCTTCCATTTCCAGGATACAAGTAATCTGTCTAGTGTCCTTCCATTGCTAGAACGCAGGATAGAATGTATTGCGTTGCATGCATGTAAACGTTATCACAAACGTTTGCATGCGCACATGCATTAATTACTAACCAAGAGCATAGATTTTTGTGTTTTTTTGTTTTACAGTTTCATAGAAACTACCGTATTTGCCGGCGTATAAGACAACCCCCTAATTTTATAGGAAAAATTTTGGTTTTGGGATATACTCGCCATATAAGACTACACCCTTCCTTCTAGTCTTTCTGGAAGCTGAGGGGTAGCCAGAACAACCGCTGACAGAAACAACCGCTGACAGAAACAGGCTTTTTTCAAATCTCACTGTGCCATTACATTACACGCCTCACTGTGCCATTACATTACATGCCCCCACTGTGCCATTACATTAAATGCCCCCACTGTGCCATTACATTACATGCCCCACTGTGCCATTACATTACATGCCCCTCTGTGCCATTACATTACATGCCCCCACTGTGCCATTACATGCCTCACTGTGCCATTACATTACATGCCCTCACTGTGCCATTACATTACATGCCCCACTGTGCCATTACATTACATGCCCCACTGTGCCATTACATTACACGCCCCACTGTGCCATTACATTACATGCCTCACTGTGCCATTACATTACATGCCCCCACTGTGCCATTACATGCCTCACTGTGTCATTACATTACATGCCCCCACTGTGCCATTACATGACATGCCCCACTGTGCCATTACATTACATGCCCCCACAGTGCCATCACTTGCCCCCACAGTGCCATTACTTGCCCCCACTGTGCCATCACTTTCCCCCCCACTGTGCCATCACTCACGTTTTGCAGCACAGTCTCCATTTGCTGCGAGCGTCCATGATTTGAAAGCCGCGCCTTCTTCTCAGACTGCCTATCACGGATGTCCCCCTCGTCCGAGGATAAGAAAGACATCCGTGATAGGAGGAACACAGAACAGAGGCGCTGCTGGGAAAATTTGTGTTCCGCCTATCACAGAACTGTGACGGAGACTGTCACCGGCGTATAAGACGACCCCCGACTTTGGATGCCTTTTTTTGCATCCAAAGGGTCGTCTTATACCCCGGAAAATACGGTATACAGATGTGTTCAGATTTATGAGGTGTCTCATACATACTGGGCATATAAAATGCTGCTTATACAGGGGTTCTGTGTTTTTTTCTTTTAGCCTGTAGCAGGGATGGACTGGCCATTGGGACTACAGGGAGTTTCCCGGTGGGCCGATGGCTTAGTGGGCCGGCTTCAGTGACAGCGGACCGCCGCCCCCCTCCACTCCTCTGTCTCTCTCTCCCCGCAGCGCTCACCTGGGGGGACGCAGGGGGAGGACCAGAGGAGCAGGGGGACCGACAGAGGAGCATGGGGGAGGGGACAGACAGCTGACTCAACAGCTATGGCCTGGGAGTTTCTCACTTCTGCCTAATCTTGTCCCATAAGGGGGGGACACCAAACTGATTCTTTGCCCCGAGTACCAGTACCAGCCATTCCACTCTAATAAAGTAGAATGGCTAGTGGCTAGTGAAGGGGGAGAGGGGGCTTGGGTGGCCAGGGGGGGGGGGGGTGCGGGAGTTGTCCGGCCGCCATGGGAGAGACCTGTCAAAGTGGGCCAGTCTGGATGAAGTCCAGGGCCAAATTTTTGTCCCAGTCCAGCCCTGGCCTGTAGAAGCAGCTCTATTCTTTTATCCTGTTGGAGTTAACTCTTTGTGTCCATGCACATTTGCAAACATCTCAAGTCTCCCGCATTTCAGCTGTGGCTCCCTAACACCCGCAAGTGCTGCGCGATATTCCGACTGCAGAGCCGATCCATGGAGAGCAGCTCTGCATAACCAGCGCTGATACTTCCATAACCGCCAACATTTTTAAATGGGAATGAGGGACACCTACTAGCCAATGTATGTAGGCATAGGACACGACCCTTGCCACACCCCCTTAAAGGAGAATTAACCCCCAAAAAAGTTTAATCAAATCCACAAGGGCTTTTTTTACCATTACTATTCCTTTATATAGGGCTTTTAAAATTTACAAATGCAGCCATTTAGAATGTGGATGAAAGGTTTAACACTGGGAAACACTTTTTGAAAGATAAAAGGTGCATTGTATATACAGCTTTATAGATCAGACCAAAATGAGGGACAAATGAGATGGAAAAAGGGACAGAGGGACTTTGCTCCAAATCAGGGACACTCCCTTGAAATCAGGGACAGTTGGGACCTATGCACTCCCCCTGCTGCTCGCACAGCCAGACAGGAGAGGAGAGAGAGATGTTTCTACTCCTCCTTCCTTCCTCTCCTCCTGTGTCTGCCACTCTCACACTCCCAGACAGTGTGTTCTGCCTACCAGAAGGGGATGTGTGGGCGGGAAGTATGAAGCCCAGCAAGCCCTGCAGCCTGATCCATTCATCCATGCAGTTCCTCCTGCCTCCCAGTGAGTACACTGATGTAAGGGGCATCCTTCCTTCCTTCTGCCCTCCTGCTCTTCCCTGTACTGTGCCCCTTACCCTAATTTTTTTCTGCTGCCTAGTGTTCATGGCCGCACTGATCCTGTCGGGGGGTCAGATGGGAACTGAAAAGCATATGTTGAATGTGCCCCTGGAGTGGCAGTTCAGGGGTGCCCTAATTGCACTTGTGTTCCTCTCAACACCTTTTCTTTTTGGCACCATGGTTACTTCACTATAACACACTTTTTTAGCACCTGCCTCTAGGGCCGAGTCTTTTGGCTGCGACCAAAGGAATTTTTGATTCCTGGCCGGAGGGCCGGCCATCGTATTGCACGATGGTCACTTTCACTCTCCCTCATCTTCCTTCTCCCCCACTTTCTTTTTATTTATCCCTTTGTGCGTCACTTTATGTATTTTTTTGTTTGGTGTAACGTTATTGTCACAATGTGATTAGTAGGGTGCCAGTCCTCGGGCCAGCCCTGAACGTCTTGGGAGTGGGTGAACATGGCCTTCTGGCTTAGCTCGCCTGCTCTCATGGGGTATCCCTTTGGGGGAGCCCCACCTAGTAGTTGGGTGGGTTCTGTTCGGCAGACCCTCCAAAGAATGGGGTCCGTGTGGCTTCGGCTGCACGGACCATGGGAAGTACCTCAGTCCCCGTCTGGAGCCTAATGCCCCGGGGAATCAGGGTCAGGTCCTTCTTTATGGAGGATAGACGTAACACCCTTTGCACGTTTTTGTGTCACTCTTTATGTGTGTGCACATTTTTTTGGCACCAGGTGGAGTTTTTGGGTGTGTTTTGCACGCCATAGGCTTTTCAAAAAAAAAAAGTGTTCATGGCAGTGTTAATTTTGACATTAAATTTCAATTTAGTTTTAGTCTACTAAAATCTCCAGTACATTTTAGTCGACTAAAGCCGGGGTACATACTATAAGAAAATCAAGCGAACGATCGACCATTTTTTCCTCGCTGTTTCACAGTAAGTCGGAACCAAGGATAGAAACAATGTACGAAAATTACCGCACGACAAATTATTTTTTGTATTTATTGTTTCTGATCATGCGCAGTCTTTCCTATCTGATATTTTTTGTACGAAAACCATACGAAAACGGTACACATTAAACGAAAATCGTTTGTTCTGTTCCCTTCCGAGAAATTTTTTGGAGTATGTCCCTTCGTAAATTTTAGTTCGGAAGGTCGGAATTGGATGTTGAAAGTTGTGTACACAATATCAGAAAATCGTATGATCATTCCTTGGACAGAAATTTTTGCTTGATTTTCTTATAGTGTGTATGAGCCATAAGATCTCCAGTACATTTTGGTCTACTAAAATCTCCATTATTATAAACAAAGATATTGCTCTTTGACAAACAGCGATTTCAGTGCCGGGTCCTGCATAGCAAAGGACTCGTAGGCAGTTCACACTGCCCTATGCAAACTACTGCGGGTGTCAATTCAAAGTTAATGACACCCCCAGATCTGTTCACATATTGCAGTGTGAACTGTCAATTGGTGCAGGAATCGGATTGCATGGGTATGAACACCCATGCGATCCGATTCCACTACAGACAAAAAAAGGGTTCTGCAGCATTTTGGTGTGAATGTGATGCGAATTCAGCCATACAATTTGCATGGACATCACATGTGATCTGCACAGCAGTGCGGTGCGAATCACATGCAATGTCTACCATTGAACTAGTGTGAACCAGGACTTAAGCCTCGTACACACGGTCGGACATCCGACAAACTTTCCCTTGGATTTTTGTCCGAAGTGATTTGTCTGGTCACACCCATAGCATACACACGCTCAGACTTTTCTGAAAACTTTTCCAAAACTTTAAAGCCCAACATCATGAGTTTTTTCTGCTCTTTACCGCCACCCTTTGGTTAACTTCTGCTATTGTTGGTTGATTTTAACATTGGTTCTGAGCATGCGTATTTGCACTTTGTACAAAAGTCCGATGACTTGCTGTACAAGTGGTCGGACTAGGCACCATCGGACTTTTGTTGTCGTAAAGTTTGTCCGTTTGCAGACCAAACTTTTTGTCCGATGAAACCCGAAAATTTGATTTTGAAGTTTGTTGGCCGAAAGTCCGACCGTGTGTACGAGCCTTTAGACATACAGTATTTTAGTCATCAGAAATAAAACTGAATTTTGTTTTCATTTCGTTTTCGTCACTGAAAACATGCAGCTGACGAAAACTATGATGAAAATTATTTTGTTGAGAAAATGAAACACTATAAAAAAAAAGGGCAAACAATCGTTCGTTTCTCCTTGATGTTTCACAGCAAGTCGGAACTGAGGAAGGTAATAATGTACAACAATTTTTATATTATATGATCATGCGCAGTCTTTCCAATCTGATTTCCACATATTAAACGAAAATCGTTCGTTCTGTTCATGTACGAATTTTTTTTTTTTTGCAAAAGTCTGAATTGGATGTTGAAGATTGGATACACACTATACGAAAATCGTACGGAATTTTTCTTCTGATTTTCTAATAGCATGTACCCAGCTTAACACTGATTCATGGACCTTACATAAAACGAAAGTTTTACGAATAAAACGCCATGCTTTATTTTTCGTGTGCGGCCACGTCCTCGAGCCCTGGAAGCCTCGAAGTAAAGCGAAGGAAAGAGTGGTTGTGACTGGGAGGGTGAAGTTCCTGTGTAAGCCAGGCCTGTAAACATTGCATATGTTTCCTATACATGCCTGACTCAATGTGGGCGATAGACGCCTGCTTTGTTGCATGTCGGGAAGCAGAGAGGGGTCGAAGAGTGAAAGGAAGGCGGATATAATTGCATTACCTAATTTAACCTCTGTCAGTGCTGAGGAAGGAGGGGCTGAGAGGAGAGCAATCCATCCAGCAAGACTCTGCACCCACCGACCACTTTAAATCCCATTCTCCTCATCATCCCATGTTCCTCATCCTATGCTTCTCATCCCATTCTCCTCCACCTTTTACCTCTCACAAGTCTATGCTGGCCTTTTCTTCTACCTCAGACGCCTTCTCCCTTCCCCCCATCCAGCACTGCTAAGAACGGTTAATAATTTGTCACTGGCATGCAGTTCATTCATAAAAAAAAAAAAAAGAACAAAATAGCACTTAGACCCCCAAAGAAGGTGGCAGCCTGGGGGATTCCCCCGCCTCCCCTATTTTTTCAACTTTCTCTTTTTTGTCAGCGTTTTGTATATGAACATCCCCCCCTCCTCAGCCTAGTCTCCTTTCATGGCGGGACTCCTCCCCGCCAGACTGAGCGGCGTCAGGAGCTGCGAACGAATGGAGATGGACACAATCAATAGCATTGGCCACAGAGGAGTGCGGGAAGTGAGTGCGAGCAAAGGCAATGCACGGCGGGATCAATCTCTGTGTGTGTGAGGAGAAGAAATCCCGCTCCATATACCTGCACCGATCCATTCTCTCATCTCCAATCCATTCTCTACACTTCCCCGACTTTATTATTACATAGGTAACCTTCCGCTGACTGAATACAACACAAACACGTTCTGTCCATTCATTCAAATATTAGACATGTGACCAGCCAATTAGGGGATTTGTATATTTTGGCGCCATCCTGTGGCGCGTCTATGTACGGCTCAGAACACCCACAGCCAAGCAGAACTACTAGACGAAGCTGAGAGCAAATTTTCCTCACATCTCTCCACTTGCAATTGGAGGGCGGTAAAAACGGGCGGTTGACTGGCATTTTCATCCCCCGTCTTAAAGTGGTTCTTAAGCCGAAATCTTTTATACCTTAATGCATTCTTTGCAAGTAAAGCAAATACTCCCCACAACTGTTCCTAAACACTAATGCCTTGTACACACGATGAGGTTATCAGACGAATGGGCGTTTTTGGCATGCAAATCTCATATCAAAAATAAAGAGTTTACTAAAGTTACAAAAATTCCTATACGACAGAATTAAAATTCTGACGTGGTGCAGTATGCTGTACTGTATTTGTATTGTGTTTTTGAACATAGGTGTCAATAAAATTGACTGCGCTAATGTCAATCTCCGTAGATAGTTGCTAGCAGCACAACCTGACAGGACATTGTGTATCAACCATTTCTACAAAACAAGTGTTGCGCTAAAAAGGTTTACATATATGCTTGTAAATATAAAACAGCAAAAGTACAGGTTAGGAGAGCTAGAAACAGTCCATTCCACTTGGCATCATAGAGAACCACTGATGTCCATTAAAGGAAAAATGATGCATGTCTGATTTTGGGTTATCTGACATTTAAATTGGCTTCCTTTAACTACTTAACCCCCGGACCATATTGCTGCCCAAAGACCAGAGTACTTTTTGCGATTCAGGACTGCGTCGCTTTAACAGACAATTGCGCGGTCGTGCGACGTGGCTCCCAAACAAAATTGGCGTCCTTTTTTTTCCCACAAATAGAGCTTTCTTTTGGTGGTATTTGATCACCTCTGCGGTTTTTAGTTTTTGCGCTATAAACAAAAATAGAGAGACAATTTTGAAAAAAATTAATATTTTTTACATTTTGCTATAATAAATATCCCCCAAAAATATATAAAAAAACATTTTTTTTCCTCAGTTTAGGCCGATACGTTTTCTTCTACATATTTTTCGTAAAAAAATCGCAATAAGCGTTTATTGATTGGTTTGCGCAAAAGTTATAGCGTTTACAAAATAGGGGGTATTTTTATGTCATTTTTATTATATTTTTTTTACTAGTAATGGTGGCGATCAGCGATTTTTTTTTCGGTATTGCGACATTATGGCGGACACTTCGGACACTTTTGACACATTTTTGGGACCATTGGCATTTTTATAGCGATCAGTGCTATAAAAATGCATTGGATTACTATAAAAATGCCACTGGCAGTGAAGGGGTTAACACTAGGGGGCGGGGAAGGGGTTAAGTATGCCTGGGTGTGTTCTTACTGTGGGGGGGGGGGGGTGTGTGGCCTCACTAGGGGAAACACTGATCCTCGGTTCATACATTGTATGAACCGAAGATCAGCATTTCCCCTGCTGACAGGACCGGGAGCTGTGTGTTTACACACACAGCTCCCGGTCCCCGCTCTGTAACGAGCGATCGCGTGTGCCCGGCGGCGATCGTGCCCGCCGGGCACACGCACGGGAGTCGGGGGCGAGCGGGGGGCGCGCGCGCCTCCGGCGGCGTGCGCGTGCCCCTAGTGGCGGCTGGGAGAGAGGACGTTATACTACGTGCTCTCGCCCAGCCGAGCCAACTTGCCGACGTAGAACGGCGGTGGGCGGTCGGCTAGTGGTTAAAAGAGAAGTGCAGGAACAAAAAAATCACTCAGGTTTTGGTATTTAGTCTGCAGAGAGCCGGTGACTGTAATGCCGCATACACATGATCATTTTTCAGCATGATAAAAACGTTGTTTTTAAAAAACGTCATTTAAAATGATCGTGTGTGGGCTACACATAATTTTTCAGGTTCTGAAAAACGACAAAAAAAATTAAAATATCCTGCTTTTTTTAACGTCGTTTTAAACTATGTAGTTTTTCGGGTTGTAAAAAATGATCGTGTGTGGGCTAAAACAACGTAAAAAACGTGCGCATGCTCAGAAGCAAGTTATGAGACGGGAGCGCTCGTTCTGGTAAAACTACCGTTCATTTTGGAGTAAGCACATTCATCACGCTGTAACAGACAGAAAAGCATGAATCGTCTTTTACTAACACTGAATCAGCTAAGGCAGCCCAAAGGCGAATGGAACTTCCCCTTTAAAGTGACGTCGTACGTGTTGTACATTTTTTAAAAACGATGGTGTGTCGGCAACATCGTTTTTAACGATGAAGTTGGGAAAATGTTGTTTTTTGGACATGCTGAAAAACAATGTTTTTTTTCATGCTGAAAAATGATCGTGTGTTTCTGCCTCTCTGCTCTCCCCCTCCAGTTCTCACTAGAGTGCCGGGCTGTGGAGGGGGCAGGAGCGGCTGTGTCAGTCTCCCAGCGGCTCTCTGAGAGGCTGAGCCAGCTGCCGATCCAGGCACTTGGGTGGATCCCGACTGTAAAGTTGGGATCTTTCCAGAGTCTGGAAAGGCTGAGTGGTGTCACAAAACGGGTCACAGGAGTGTAGAACGAAGTGCACTGCCTTGACCCATAGGAGAAGTGGGGCCAAAAGAGCTTTGGCCACACTTCTTAACCAGTTCAGCTCCAGTTGTCACATACATGTAAAAATCCAAATTTTGGCATTAAAATTACATAAACCCCCAGAACTTTATATGTTTTCTGAAAGCAGAGCCCCTTTAGAATAAAAAGGCGATAGTTGCAAATTTTTGTTTCACGTGATATTTGTGCAACTGTTTATTAACCACTTAAGACCTGGACCAATATAAGGACCTTGCCCCTTTTTGCGATTCGGCACTGCGTTGCTTTAACTGACAATTGCGCGGTCGTGCGTCGTGGCTCCCAAACAAAATTGGTGTCCTTTTTTTTCCCACAAATAGAGCTTTCTTTTGGTGGTATATGATCACCTCTGCGGTTTTTATTTTTTGCGCTATAAACAAAAATAGAGAGACAATTTTGAAAAAAATGCAATATTTTTTGCTATAATAATTATCCCCAAAAAAGATATAAAAAAACGTTTTTTTCCTCAGTTTAGGCCGATACCTATTCTTCTACCTATTTTTGGTAAGAAAAATCGCAATAAGCATTTATTGATTGGTTTGCGCAAAATTTATAGCGTTTACACAATAGGGGATAGTTTTACGGCATTTTTATTAATAATTTTTTTTTACTATTAATGGCGGCGATCATCGATTTTTTTCGTGGCTTTGACATTATGGCGGACACATCGGACAATTTTGACACATTTTTGGGACCATTGTCATTTTCACAGCAAAAAGTGCTATAAAAATGCATTGATTACTGTGAAAATTACATTTGCAGTTTAGGAGTTAACCACTAGGGAGCGCTGTAGGGGTTAAGTGTGACCTCATATGTGTTTCTAACTGTAGGGAGGCAGGGCTGGACGTGTGACATCATTGATCACCTTTCCCTATATCAGGGAACAGACGATCAGTGACATTGCCACTGTGAAGAACGGGGAAGGTGTGTTTACACACACCTCTCCCCATTCTTCAGCTCCTGTGACCGATCGCAGGACACCGGCGGCGATTGGGTCCATGGGTCCCTCGGCCACGGTCACGAAGCTTCGGACCGGGTCGCGTGCAACGTATATGTGCCAACGTATATGTGCAGGAGGCAGTCCTTAAAGCGGAGCTCCACCCTAAATCGAACATAATCTCAATAGTAATAATGCTCATAAACAATGCTTAATTCGATATTTTCATATAAAAAAGTTTTACAGTACCTTATAAGCAAGATAGGCTTCCGGTCTGCAGCCCTCGGGTTTCCGTCGGGTTTTCCATTCTTTCCTGTCCCGCGCTGCGTCTTCTGGGAGCTTACATTCGGCCCTGTTAGAGGAAACATCGCGCGTCACTTCATGCTGCACGAAGTCGCGCGATGTTTCCTCTATGTAAACAAAGGAAGGAGGGCGGTGCAGTGTCATATTCTACAGCGGGCGTTTGATCTACATTACAGGACAGATACCGAGCGGTGGATGCTGGGATTACAGCATCACCGCATCCAGGAAGTCTCTGCTGGTGGGATTCATAATGCCCACAGTGAAGATGGCAACAGCTGACGATAGATGATATAAGTTTTTATTACAGACAGCATCAGATCGGAACGGACCTTGAACACATGAAACGTGAGTTTTATTAAGCCTCAACATTAACTGTTCAACTACCCCCCCAAAAAAAAAACGTTTTGGCATGGGAGATCCGCTTTAAGTGGTTAAACGCAAATTTTCTGTAGAAAATATAAATATAATAAAATGAGTTTTAGTGCATAACCACACCATATAAGATCCATTTTTGGTTCAAATAAATAGATACCTAACATTAAATTTTTTCAAATGGCCTGTTTCCGCGATATCGGCAAAAACTATGGTCCCCAAAAATCACCATAGGTGACGCTTTAAAGCGGAGTTCCAGACATTTTGTGTTTATTAAAAGTCAGCAGCTACAAAAAGTGTAGTTACTGATTTTTAATTAACACACACTCACCTGTCTCACGGTCCAGAGATGCGACCGTCCGAAGCCTCAATGCAGTGGCATCACTAGTGTGGGCACCCGGCTGTGACATCTAGCGCGTTCACAGCCTGGTAAGCACTCCACATGCCTGTAATAGTCTTACCAGCTCCTTGGTTCAGATCACAGCCGCATCAATGTTAAGCGGGTGTAGCGAATATGGGTTAAGACCCACCTGATGTCCTTCTGGTGAGGGGAAAACAGCGACCCTTTAATCCTCGAGCAAACAGTGCTGGTGGTGTGCACGGAATGGTATGCGTGAACACGTGTCTTCTGTATTGGGGTCATTCATTGGTTGTAGCGGTTGTTCAAAGCTGTTTCAAAACATGGCGCGCAGCGCCATACCATCATATCTCCAGCCCAGAGTGGCGGGGGGTGTGTGAGAGACGTCCGGAGGCTGTGACGTCAACGCGTTTCGCAACGGAGTCACGTAGCTTCGTCTGGACGTTGTTATACAGTACTTACCTGCTCTGTGCAGTTGGTTTTGCACAGAGCAGCCCAGATCCTCCTCTTCTCGGGTCCCTCGCCTGTGCTCCTGGCCCCTCCCTCCTGCCGAGTGCCCCCACAGCAAGCAGCTTGCTATGGGGTCGCCCGAGCTTCTCTGTGTGTCCATTCAGACTCAGAGCCACAATCTCGGCCCCACCTCCTCTCTCTCCTCATTGGCTCACTGACTTTGACAGCAGAAGGAGTATAGTGAGTATACAGCGCTCCCAAACTGCCCCAAAGATGCTGCCTGCGGGGCTTTTTCTAACTTCCAGCAAGCGCACCACCAGTTTTGCACAACAAGTTTTCAGGTGCTATTTCTAGCACTAAAACGCCTGAAAACTGCCTCAGTGTGAAAGGGTCTAACTTTTAAACAGACCAAAAATTTTACACTGATTTTGGTAATTTTAACCAAAGATATGCAGCAGTATAAATTTTTGACCCAAATTTATGAAGAAAAATTACTAATATGCAAAAAGTGCATCATATTTCACCTAAAGCGAGTCTTATGACTCGTCTTAGCAGCCCCTGCTCTGCTTTAGTTTCTTTTCAAAGCAAACACAGGAAACAAAATATGTAAAGATAGATTGTAAACCGTGTGCTCTAGTTTTGTTCCTGCTTACATTGCTGTACTGGAATCTGGCCCATGACTAGTTTACAGTAAATCTAACATTACTTTTAATAAGTAAAACTAAAATTGGTATATTATTGAAAATAGTAAAAATGGTCAATATTTAATTTGTTTATAGAAGATGAACATTCTTAATAGGGCTGTTAACCGGTTGAGCATATTTCTGCCCCTAAAATCTGTTGCTGATAACTTGGAAACCTCTTTAATTCTGTTTATGAATTGGTATACTCCCTAGTTTTTAAGAATGCAATTCTTGATAAAGACTGTGGCAACTGTGATACTCTCAATTCATGACAGGTATAATTCTAACACATATTTTACTTAACATTTTTCAACATAAGAAGGGAATATTTTTTTTTGTAAAAATATGTATTTTTTGGGGGATATCTGTTGTGGCATCATTAACCAAAACTCCAGCCAAAAATCAACATAATGAAACAGAATCAAGAAAATGATCATATAAAAAAGATATACAAAGATATAAAAATATTAAAAATCAACATAAGGAAATCCATTTGCCAATTATCTAAATGTGAACAATCATTCCCATAATCAGCAAATAAATACAATACAAATAACCCAATATTTGATGTGCAGGGCTTAAAGTGATTGTAAAGGCTAAGGCCCGGATTCACAGACAGCAGGCGCACATTACGCCGCCGCAGCGTAACCCCTGTACGCCACGCCGATGCAGCGCGGAGAGGCAAGCACCGCATTCAGCAAGCTCTTGCTCCCAACGCTGCGTCGGCGTGGCGTAGGTTTTGAAGGCGCAGGCCGGCGTAGGTGGAAGTGGGTGTGACCCCATGCAAATGATGGTCCGAGCGTGGTGCAGTGTTTTACGCCCGGCGTATCATGAACGGAGCATGCGCCGCGACGTGGACGTATGCACAGCACCCCTATGCGCATGTTCACAACCACGCCGGCGTAACTGCCTAAGATACGCCGGCCCACTGGCGTACGCCAAGCACATAAGTACGCCCAGCCATACGCCCGTCCAGCGCAAAAGTACGCCCGCTTGTTCCCTGGTGCAGATGTACTTTTGTGATCTGTGCCAAGATGTCCGATACTGAGACTGACAGGGAGAGGAGGAAGAAAACATTTTCGATCCTAACCTCTGCCATCTCCAAATACGATTCCTTCCTCCATGGCGCACAGAGCAGGAATACCAGCAAGGCCAGGAAGGTTGAGATCCTGCAGAAGGTGACCCTTGAGCTCAATACCCTTGGGCATGAAACCAGGACCTGGAAGGAGGTCCAAAAAAAAACGATATGCGTCGGCGGGTCAGGGAGAAGCTGGCCAAGGTGAGAAGGCACCTCAGGGGCACGGGAGGCGGACCAGCTACTTCTGTCAAGCTGACAGCTGAGGAGGAGGTGATTGCCAGCTGCCTGGACCAGGAGCAGGTGGAGGGCCTGGAGGGTTTTAACTCCAGTGAACAGGACTTGAGGAGAGGTAAGTGTGTTTCATTCTCCATCCGGTGTGTAGCATGTGAGGAGGTGCAAGGGAACATGTGACAAGTGTGTGGGTCCACCAACATGTGAATGCTTTGTGTCATCCACAGATGTGCTGGAGGGAGCTTGGCCACCCTCTGCTGCTGGACGACCCACGCCATCCAGGGAACATCCTCTTCCAGAGACTGACCCCCTGCCAAGCCATGTAACATCTGGTCTTGAGGTCGTTGAGGAGGAGCAGTTGGGCATCCATCAGGAGGAGTGTGTATATCTTGAAGATGATTCCATCTTGGCCGGTCCCTCCGAGACGGTGGCCCCCCTGACCCCCTCAAGGGCTACCCCGTCCAGGGGAACCCCCTCAAGGGCTACCCCGTCCAGGGGAACCCCGTCCAGACGGACACAACCGGCTACTTCCCCTAGGAAGGCTCTGGGCAAGACTAGGGGTGTAGACGGATCCCTCCAAGAAGGGCTGGAGAGGGAGCAGGCACGGCAGACGCGCCACATGGCAGATATTGCCTGCGACCTGCACCGAGTGGCTGACAGCCTGACCTCCTTTGTTGGGTCCTCAGCAAAGAACCAGGCTGAGTTCACAGTGGCTGTGCAGGGCACCGCAGCCGCTATGCAGCAGTGCCTCACCCAACAGGCTGCACATACCCTGGCCATATCGGACTGCCTGCAGGACGTGAATGCGAACTGCGCAGCCATGGCCACAAGCCTCTGCGACCAAACCCAGACCCTCGATGCCATGCATCACCACATGGTAGCAGGGGGTCCCTCGACATCTGTGGACCAGGGATCTGGGGACGTGCAGGCCACCCAAGACTGGCACACTGCGGCTATTGTGGAGCTGCAGGCCACAGCAACAGGGATCCTGGCAGAGGTGAAGAGCCTGGGGGAGGTTGTGCAGGCCAACACTGCCGCCATCTAGACAGAGGGTCCCCAGAACAGGCGCCTACAGTGCCAGACCAACGCCTGGCAGCTGCAGGCAGAGACCAACAGCGTGCTGACACGCATTGCCGTTGCCTTGGAGGGGAATGCAGGCAACATCTGCCATCAGCTCCAGGAGCGACAGGCCAGGGGATGAACCTCCTCATGATGCCCCCCCCCCACCCGAGTCGTCTCCAAGACAATTGAGGAGCCAAACCCTTGGCACAAGGCCTGGCCCATGAGAGGGCAAATGACTCTCCTCTGGACAATTTCAGCTCAGAGTATGAGCTTTATTTTTTTTTTGTGTGACGTGCACAGATGTATGTGCCGTCCTCCTGTAAGGGCATGCCATGTCGGACAATGGCATGATCCCTATTCTTTTTTTTTTGGCACAGCACCATTGCACACGGTCAGGAGTGCAGAAGTGATGACTGGACACCAGTTTGCAGGGGCAGGGTTTGCCCTGTGATGCTATAGTGTGACTGGTGTGTGAGTGTGTGTGTGACATTTCTGCCAGCAAGGCGTGTCACCTTGGATCGTCAGGGAGAGGTTATCCACACGACCGTGTGAATGTGGTAAGAATGGACAGCAACATCATTGGGGCCTTGGCGTGGCGTTGCTGCTCCCAAGTCCTGCGCGGTGGACTTGGGCTAAACCAATGTGAGGTGGATGTGGTGTGTGTGAGCTAGGGACCACAGTGGTGTACATGCGTGCATTGTCCATGTGCCATGATGAATGTGTGTGTTTAACGTGCAAAGATGCGTTCCACGAGGCAACTCCTGACTGCTGTTCCCTCAGCAGACGGGGTAGCCTCGGGCAGGGGGGGACTGTGTGGCTCGGGGGTCAGGTCATCACATATGTCAATCTCCAGGCCCTTTCTCGTGGCGTAGTTGTACAGCACGCAACATGCACTGATGATCTGGCACACAAAGTTTGGGGAATACAACAGGCCCCCCCCCCCCCCCCGGACTTAAGCACTTTGTGAATTGCCGTATTTCCCTCATTTGCATATTTGAATGCCTAATCAATGGGAGAAGCAACATGCATCCAGCCCATATATGCGCCCACGCTACGCCGGCGTGTGCAAGATACGTTGGCGTAGGGTGGCCAGTTTTTAGGCGTATATTGGTTTGTAACTCTGGCGCACACATACGCCGGCGCACATTTGCACTTACGTCGGCGTAACGTGATTTACGTCGGCGTAAGTGTTTTGTGAATCCGGGCCTAAAGGTTTTTTACCTTAGGGGTTGTAAAAGTTTGTGTTTTTTCACCTTAATGCATCCTATGTTTTCCTAAATAGCTTCCTTTACCTTAGTGCAGTCCTCCCTCACTTACCTCATCTTTCGATCTTGCGTTTAAATGTCCTTATTTCTTCTGAGAAATCCTCACTTCCTGTTCTTCTGCCTTTAACTCCACACATTAATGCAACGCTTTCTCCATGGTGTGGAGTGTCGTGTTCGCCCCCTCTCTTGAGGGGGGAGGGGGCGAGCAGGAGAGTCAGGGCGCTCTCTACGTTGCAGATAGAGAAAGGAGCTGTGTGTTAGTGGGCATCCTGACTCTCCTGCTCATCCCCTTCCCCCTCAAGGGAGGGGGCGAGGAGGACACTCCACACCAGGGAGAAAGCCTTTCATTACTGTGTGGAGTTACAGACAGAAGAACAGGAAGTGAGGATTTCTCAGAAGAAATAAGGACAATTAAAAGCAAAATCAAAGAATGAGTAAGTGAAGGAGGACTGCACTAAGGTAAAGGAAGCTATTTAGGGATTTTTTTTTTTACCCTTATAACCCCTTTAAGGTGAAAAAACACCTAACAATCACCGGCCCCCCAGCCCTCCCGTTTTACTTACCTGAGCCCGTTCGTCTCCTCTGCGCGTCCCCGCTGTTCTCCTCCCCATGGAGTCCCGGCTTTGATTGGATAGATTGATAGCAGCGCTCCCATTGGCTCCCGCTGCTATCAATCAAATCCAATGACGCGGGCGCCGGGGGGCGGAGCCGAGTAATACACTCCGAGGCAACACCCTCGGGAGAGCGCTTCTCCAAGGGGGTTATCCAATGCGGGGAGGAGCCGCGAGAGCCACTGAGGGACCCCAGAAGAGGATGTTCGGGGCCACTGTGCAAAACGAGTTTCACAGTGGAGGTAAGTATTATATGTTTGTTTTAAAAAAAAATAACAATAGAACCTTTAGTATCACTTTAATGCATACTTTCCTGTGTGCCTTTTAATCAATTAAATTTTGTGTACATTTTTTTTATACCTTTCTTTATTAAGGCTCTATTCAAACTTATGAAGGCGCAAACAGTGCACTCATGTTAAATGCACTAAAATCATGCCAAAGAAGTTCTTGTACCTTTTGTTTAAAACACACTGAACCAGAATGCATGGTACTTTGTTACTATGCATTCTGGTACACTAAAATGCATGTGCCTAAGCAAGGATGAATGGCACTGCAGTGGAACTACAATCAGGACATGCATTTTGTCCACTGTGGGAGCAGTTTCCCTGGCACACAGATGTGAACAGAGCCTAAAGATGTCCCTTTTTACACCTTATTTATATAAATGCCTATACTTCCTTGAAGATTGCTTTACAACCTGAGACTACTATTTAACAAAAGTAAAACACAGGTTGCAGGCCAGTTGATGGTTATCCCAAAGAATGTAATTATTAAGTTATTTAGAATTCTTTTTTTTAATTCTTTGTTTCTCTTTAATCAGGGTATAGAGATACAACATTACAATATTACAATTTAGAAGATAGCCAGTAACTCGAATTATATTCCTTTTGCCTATATAATTAGGTCAAAGAAACCCTTTTCTTCCTTTTCTTTCCTTCTTTTTTTTTTTCTAATACATTCTCTATCCCTGTTTTCCTTTTTCTATTTCCATTTCCCTCCCCGTATACCTTCCCCTAAAACCCCGACCTCCTCCTTTCCATGGCCCCGTCGAATGCGAGGGAAGAAAAAAGAAAAAAAGGGAATCCCTCCCTTTTCCTTTTAGTTTCTCCTTTCTTCTTAGTTATGTCCATTTCCCCAAGGTGTGGGGCTATCAGGGGTGCCCTGTCTTCCAACTCCTATCCCTGCCGAACCTACTATTCTCTATTCTCCTAGTAACCTTTTGCCTTCTTCTGATTGTACAAATATCTCCCATGGCGCCCATATTTCCTTGATTTGTTCCTTTCTAGCCATTGTCATGGGTAGGAGGCTTTCCATTATTCCCACTCTTCTAACTTTATTAAGCTACATCAAGATCGGAGGTGCTCGTAGGTCCTTCCTGTACATAGAAATGCAGCTTTTAGTTGCATTTACCAAATGTCACACAACTGAATTCATATATCTTTTAGGTGGAATTTGTGTGTTATTTAAAGGAGTTGTAAAGGAAACATTTTTTTTTTTGCAAGGCAGACAGACAGTGTAATGATTCTGTTAAAAAACAAGCAAATACCTATTAAATTCCTTCATCTATATCACCTCCGGCGTTCTAGTTTCTGTTCTCTCATTCACTTCCTGGTTTGCGGCGCTCATTCATGTAAGAACTACATTTCCCAGTATGCATTGTGGCACGCCCAGTAATTCACACCTCCTTGATGTCTCTAACACGTAGAGAGCGTCCTGCCACACAGATGTAGTTCCCAGGAGGGGGTGAGAATGTCACTGACCACCGCAGTAAAGCCTCCCTTCACGGTGGTGAGTTACAATCAGACAAGCAGGAAGTGAAGAGAACAGAGAAGAAATATAGCAACTTCTGAGCAAAAACTAACAATGAGGAAGTGGAAATGTCTGCAGGTAAAGAATGCTTATTATGAAAAAAAAAAAATCTTTTACAACCCCTTTAACATAAAAAAGGCTTGTTCCTCTGGAATCTGGTCTTCAGTAAATATTTGAGTATTTCTCTGTACTGTCTGCCAAAACTGTCTAATTACTGGACATGACCAAAAAATATGTATCATTGTCCCTTTTTCATCACATCCTCTCCGGGCACCTGTCAGATATTTCTGAAAAAAAATGTTATTTAGAATTCAATAATAAAGGGGTGCTGACATTTTTAAATCCATAAATGTGTGTGTCGCTTCTATTTACTGGTTTTGTTTATGGCCCTATTGCCAGTGTGATTATGGTCCTAAGGGCGCAATGACCTCTGTGTATACAACTCAATGTGTAGCACTTAAAGCATATCTGTGGTAAAAAAAAAAAAAAATATATATTAATTTTCACACTGTGTTTTAATTTTACAGGCTCTGTATAGCCTGGCAGTGATTCATGTAGCCGCCCGGGAATACTTAAATTAAGAAAAATCTTAACTTAAAAAAAAATTGTCAAACCATTAATGCTATCTAATAATGACTATAGACCATGCAGAATGGGCTATATGCGCGTGGATAGTATACTTTATTACATACTGTACATTTATATGTGAAAATTATGTATAAAAACCTACTAATAAGCAACAACTAGAAATAACTTTCCTTGAATGCAGAACAACCTATACAGGTCAGTGTGTAAGTTCTTTGTGCCATTATTCATGAAGTTTAATGAACTAGGTTTTAAAAACTGAATTAAAGAGATGGATGTGCTCTATGAAAAATTACCTTTTAATTCACTAGTAAACATTCAAGTATTCTGTTCATTAAAGCATTTCAAATGATTGATTGCTCTAAAAAGAGGCAATGTACACAGGTAAAGCCTTTATAATTACATTATACATCATTTTAAGAGAACTCTAATATTTTTTTTTACGATATACTTTATCTTAGAGGTATATGAACATGCTATGCAAATAAAAATAAAGCAGAACTACTGCCAATACTTTCTTTTTAGTTTTGACCATAGTGGGCAAGACCCTGTTGGATTTTTATAGCTTGTTTCTGGTGGCTGCTGTCACTAGGCAGAAAATGTGCAGAAATGCTTTGATGAAGGCTTCTTAGCCGAAACGCGTCAACGTAGCCTGTACCCATGTAACTAAATAAAGGACTTTTATTCAAGAGCATCCGAGTCGCCAGCCCTTTTCTCATTCAAGCATTGCATTTTGGGGCCTGAATGTCCTGGCTAAAGCACCGGTCTGCAGTTCATAGATCACCATATTGGCAGTGGAACTGGGGTATCATTTTGCTTCTATAGTGGGCAAGACCCAGTTGGATTTTTATAGCTTGTTTCTGATGGCTGCTGTCACCAGGCAGAAAATATGCAGAAACCTAAAATCTTCTAAACACACGTTAGATAAAAGCATCCTCTATATACATGCAATAAATCTAGATTTTCTACCTACAATAAATCATTTTTTTTCAATAATTTCATTATCAAGCAAATTCAATACATTGGAATAATTTAAAGAAGAACTCCGGAGATTAAGGGCCAGATCCTCAAAAGGGATACGCCGGCGTATCTACTGATACGCCGTCGTATCCCTGTTTCTATCTATGGAACTGATCCACAGAATCAGTTTCACATAGATAGGGAGAAGATCCGACATGTGTAAGGGACTTACACTGTCGGATCTTAGGATGCAGTACCGCAGCCGCCGCTGGGGGCATTTCTCGTCGAAATGCCGCTTCGGGTATGCAAATTAGCACTTACGGAGATCCACGAAGCTTTTACGCTTCGTTTTTTCTCCGTAAGTATTAGTTTGCCATTGCAATATTAGGGCTGCTTTTACAAGGCCTAAACTGTTTAGGCCTTGTAAAAGTAGACCCTTCTATCCCGCGTCGCCGTCTTTTTTTTTTCAATTTTTTTTTTCCCGCCGCAACTCGTATTTTTTTTTTACGCCCGTCGCAATTCTCAAAACCGCAACGTAAAACCGCGCCAAGCACGTCGGGAAAATGACGTCGTGAGCATGCGCAGTACGGCCGGCGCGGGAGCGCGCCTAATTTAAATGGGACTCGCCCCATTAAATTAGGAACGCCTTGCGCCGGCCGGATTTAAGTTACACAGCCGAAAATTTCTAGGTAAGTGCTTTGTGGATCGGGCACTTAGGTAGAAATTTTCCGGCGGTGTAACTTAAATCCGAATATTTAAGTTACACCGGCTGGCTGTGGATCTGGCCCTTAGTCATTATTTAAATTGCTTTATAGATAATTGTGGCTTTTTATTCTCCAAATTCGTTTTTTTTTCTTTTCCTCCTCAGTCTTCTCACAGTGGCCATTTTTTACTAAGGGTCTGCCTTCTGGTCCATGTGACAGAGGCTTCCCATGCAGCTGTGAGAAAGGTTTACGTCACCAGTGCCTCAGTCAACCAGCAAGTGGAATAATAGTAAGTTTAGGTAAGAGCAAAAAACATGTTTGTTTATTCTAATGAATGCAAGATGATTTCATATCAAGGTGATTTTTTTGTGAAATGGGGAAGGGTCCACTCTAGGTCCAAGTGTATGCCACCCCTGGACTTTTTTTTTCTTTTTACGATTTACATTTATAGTGAGCGATGGGAGTATGGTTATCGCTATACTTCCGGAACTCTGACACTGGACCTTTGGGTCTCAGATTCTGCACCTGCTCTGCCCGTTCCTCTTGCCTAGTCATGGAAGGCTTTCTATTATATGAACCTATTCACAAGATGCCAATACTTTTGTGAATAGACAGTGGAGGGGAGGGGCAGGCAGCCACACAGCAGCTGCATCTCTTTTTTATGGCAGGAGTAAAGCAATAGCTGTACTCCCGGCGCTCAGTAAAAATGTAAATTGTACACAAGGTGCCACACAGTTTAACCACTTAACCCCCGGACCATATTGCTGGTCAAAGACCAGAGTACTTTTTGCGATTCGGCACTGCATCGCTTTAACTGACAATTGCACGGTCGTGCGACGTGGCTCCCAAACAAAATTTGCGTAATTTTTTCCCCACAAATAGAGCTTTCTTTTGGTGGTATTTGATCACCTCTGCGGTTTTTAGTTTTTGCGCTATAAACA
Source organism: Rana temporaria (assembly GCF_905171775.1). Lineage (NCBI taxonomy): Eukaryota > Metazoa > Chordata > Amphibia > Anura > Ranidae > Rana > Rana temporaria. The sequence goes on along the minus strand of NC_053491.1, from coordinate 197,286,876 downwards.
AAAATAGAGCGACAATTTTGAAAAAAAATAATATTTTTTACTTTTTGCTGTAATAAATATCCCCCAGAAATATATAAAAAAACTTTTTTTTTCCTCAGTTTAGGCCGACACGTATTCTTCTACATATTTTTTGTAAAAAAATCGCAATAAGCGTTTATTGGTTGGTTTGCGCAAAAGTTATAGCGTTTGCAAAATAGGGGGTATTTTTATGGCATTCTTATTAATATTTTTTTTTTACTAGTAATGGCGACGATCAGCAATTTTTTTCAGTACTGCGACATTATGGCGGACACTTGGGACACTTTTGACACATTTTTGGGACCATTTGCATTTTTATAGCGATCAGTGCTATAAAAATGCATTGGATTACTATAAAAATGCCACTGAATGACTGAATGAATGAATGGATTACTATAAAAATGCCACTGGCAGTGAAGGGGTTAACACTAGGGGGCGGGGAAGGGGTTAAGTATGTCCCTGGGTGTGTTCTTATTGTGGGGGGGTGGCCTTACTAGGGGAAATCACTGATCTTCTGTTCATACATTGTATGAACAGAGGATTAGCATTTCCCCCCCTGACAGGACCGGGGAGCTGTGTGTTTACACACACAGCTCCCGGTCCCTGCTCTGTAACGAGCGATCGCGTGTGCCCGGCGGCGATCGCGCACGGGAGTCGGGGGCGAGCGGGGGGCGCGCGCGCCCCTAGTTGCCTGCGAGAGAGCCGACGTAGAGCTACGGGCTCTCACGCAGGAGAGCCAACCTGCCACCGTAGAATGACGGCAGCAGTTCGGCAAGTAGTTAAATAGCAGATTCACACAGTCTCCTCTTAACAGTTCTAGAGATGTGTCTGCTGCAAAAGGTGGCTACTTTGAAGAAACTAGAATATGAAATATATTTTCAGTTGTTTCACACTTTTTTGTTATGTATAATTCCACATGTGTTCATTCATAGTTTTGAAGCCTTCAGTGTGAATCTACAATTTTTATAGTCATGAAAATAAAGAAAACTCTTTGAATGAGAAGGTGTGTCCAAACTTTTGGTCTGTACTGTACATATTGGTCTAAATTTATGAAGAAATTTGATTTTTTACATTTTTTTTCATTGTATATGTTTTATAGAAGAAAGTAAAAAATATTTAAAAATGTTTCCTTTTTTTGTTTGTTTATAGCACACAAAATAAAAATTCCAGGGATGATCAAATACCACCAAAAGGAAAGCTCTATTTGTAAGATTTTTTTTTATAATAGTGAGTACAGCATTGCATGACCCACATAATTACAAGTTAGACCCCGTACACACGGTCGGACAAAACCGATGAGAATGGACCGAGGTTCAGTTTCATCGGTCCAAACCGACCGTGTGTATAGCCCATCGGTCTGTTGTCCTTCAGTCCAAAATTTTAAAACATGCTTTAAAATCGTACAGAGGGACCGCTGACCGATCGGGCCAAACCGATGATTAGTACACAAAAGCATCGGTTCAAAACCCGCGCATGCTCAGAATCAAGTCGACGCATGCTTGGAAGCATTGAACTTCGTTTTTTTCAGCACGTCGTGTGTTTTACGTCACCGCGTTCTGACCAGATCAGTTTTTGAACTGATGGTGTGTACACACATCAGACCATCAGGCCACTTCAGCGGTGGACCGATGAAAACAGTCCGTCGGACCATTCTCATCGGATGAACCGGTCGTTTGTACAGGGCCTTAAAGTAGCACAGTGCTAAATAGCAAACAATAGCCTGGTCATGAAGGGGATAAAATCTTCCGGTGCTCAAGTGGTTAATATTTGGTGGCGACTCTTATCCTGTTGATTTTGTCACTATCCTTATGATCATGCTGGTCTCTTGATGCAGTGTATCCATCTCCATATGAAATATCAGCCAATTAATATACTGAGAAGTATTACTGAGGCATTTAACAAGTCAAGAGGTAATCCTTCCTTGGCTTGCTTGTTTGAAAGCCCAGCATGTGGCGACAAGCTGTCATGAAGCACAGGGTTTATTTATTATTTTATTTTAATTATGACAAATTATATAAAAGTCTGATAATATGCGTGTAAGCATTTAAAACATTATCAAAACCTATCCCTAGCTTCCCTTTAATGAACAGTCATTTCAACTCTGTGTGGGTACCATTATTGCAAGCTTAGTGTGCCAAGGTTATGTAATTGTAGGAAATACCTTTCAAAATAACTTCAAATAGGAAGAATATGTATTTAATGTAATTTCACTGGTTTTCCTTTGTAAAAGTTCAGCGTAAGGTCAAAGGACATCTTTCCTGCTACTTTTTTTTTACATTCCTTCTATAGTAGTATGAATTACACATGTGGTATCACATCTGACTTGGAGGATAAAGTTCTTTACACATACAAGAAAAGTTATGTTGGTACAGTGTTCTTGCCATGTCTGGTTCTTAAATATCAGAGTTTCTACATGTGAAACTAATATGATTTCAGTTTCTTTTAATATGTCACCCAAATTCACTAAACCTATAGGGACTATAATTTCTGGATCTAATTATAAGTTAAATGAGCTATGTAGAAGAAAGTTCACCATACTGAAATTAAGACCTTTATGCTCATCTGGAATAGCTCATGTCTGTACTGCCATTTGCTCCAAGGCCCAGGATGAAAAGCTCATCGAAAACCCGCTGTGAACAGTGGCAAGTTGGTAATGACCTCTGGAATTTTAACGCCTGGAAGCAGATCGATAGCCATGTATTAACGGGTATGTTACACAGGTTCCTTAAACCACTTAAGGACCCCCTACCGACGATATACGTCGGCAGAATCGCACGGCTGGGCACAATCACGTACCTGTACGTGTCTCTTTAAGACCCAGTGGGGTCGCGAGCGCACCGCCGCTAGCGTGCTCCCGACCCGATCAGAAGCTCCGTGACCGCGCCCACGGGACCCACAGACCCGATCACCGCAGGTGTCCCATGATCGGTCACCGGAGCTGAAGAACGGGGAGAGGTGTGTGTAAACACACCTTCCCCGTTCTTCATTGTGGCAGTGTCAGTGATCGTCTGTTCCCTGATATAGAGAAAGACGATCACTGACGTCACACGTCCAGCCCCGCCCTCCTACAGTTAGAAATACATATGAGGTCACACTTAACCCCTACAGTGCCCCCTAGTGGTTAATTCCTAAACTGCAATTGTAATTTTCACAGTAATCAGTGCATTTTTATAGCACTTTTTGCTGTGAAAATGACAATGGTCCCAAAAATGTGTCAAAAGTGTCCGATGTGTCCGCCATAATGTCGCAGTCACGAAAAAAATCGCTGATCGCCGTCATTAGTAGAATTTTTTTTTTTAATAAAAATGCAATAAAACTATCCCCTATTTTGTAAACGCTATCAATTTTGCGCAAACCAATCGATAAACACTTATTGCGATTTTTTTTTACTAAAAATAGGTAGAAGAATACGTATCGGCCTAAACTGAGGAAAAAAAACTTTTTTTTATATCTTTTTTGGGGATATTTATTATAGCAAAAAGTAAAAAATATTGAATTTTTTTAAAAATTGTCGCTCCATTTTTGTTTATAGCGCAAAAAATAAAAACTACAGAGGTGATCAAATACCACCAAAAGAAAGCTCTATTTGTGGCAAAAAAAGGAAACCAATTTTGTTTGGGAGAAACATCGCACGACAGCGCAATTATCAGTTAAAGCGACGCAGTGCCAAATCGCAAAAAGGGGCAAGGTCCTTAACCTGCATAATGGTCCGGGTCTTAAGTGGTTAAGTATTGTATTTATCATACCACTAGAAACATTTTAAAAATACATCAGAAGCATACATTTTTTTTAGGTCTAAATGGTGACATATAGATACTGCATCGCAAAAATGTTTCATTTTTGCAGCAGTTTGACCAACATCAACAACCTTTCACAAATTGGTAAGAGCTTTAGATCCCTTTCACACGGTCGGACTGTTCAGGTCCGCCTGTCAGTTTTGTTGGCGGACCTCAACAGCCGCTCCATGCAATCCTATGGAGCGTCGGATGTCAGCGGAGACATGTCCGCTGACATCCGACCCAACCAAAATCGGACGTATAGCGATACGTCCTCATCCGTCCATGGCGGAAAGGATCGGGTGAAGTGGTGGTGAGGATTGGATTCATCTGCCCATCTTTGAACTTTTGGAACATCAAGACTTACTTGAATCTTCGTTCGGACTCATCAGACATAAATTATCTCACAAAAGTAAGTACACTCCTCACATTTTTGTAAATATTTTATTATATCTTTTCATGTGACAACACTGAAGAAATTACACTTTGCTACAATGTAAAGTAGTGAGTGTACAGCTTGTATAACAGTGAAAATTTGCTGTGCCCTCAAAATAACTCAACAGACAGCCATTAATGTCTAAACCATTGGCAAACAAAAGTAAGTACACCCTTAAGTGAAAATGTCCAAATTGGGCCCAAAGTGTCAATATTTTGTGTGGCCACCGTTATTTTACAGCACTGCCTTAACCCTTTTGGGCTTGGAGTTCACCAGAGCTTCACAGATTGCCACCGGAGTCCTCTTCCACTCCTCCACGATGACATCACAGAGCTGGTAGGGTTTAGGTCTGGAGACATGCTTGGCCAGTCCATCACCTTTACCCTCAGCTTCTTTAGCAAGGCAGTGGTCATCTTGGAGGTGTGTTTGGAGTCGTTATCATGTTGGAATACTGCCCTGTGGCCCAGTCTTCGAAGGGAGGGGATCATGCTCTGCTTCAGTATGTCACAGTACATGGAGGTACAATGGTCCAGACAGTAAAGCGCCTTGAGGCAATTTAGTTTGCGTTTGTAGCGCTATACAAGTTACTCGTTCATTCATTCATTTATTTATTAACAATGGTACTTTACATTGTAGCAGTGTCATTTCTTCAGTGTTGTCACATGAAAAGATATCATAAAATATTTACAAAACAGTGAGGGTTGTACTCACTTTTGTGAGATACTGTATGTGACACATGTGAAAAACGTGTATAATTTTGGATGTTGCTGTGTGCAATATTATATATAATTGTATTCATACACTAAGCCCATTATTTTTGTTTTTTAATATGTGGTGTATGTACAATAATTGTCTTTTTCCCTTTTCTCCATATAAAAATTAAATGATTGTTACTTATCAGCACATAGATTATCCAGCAAGTTGGATGATCTTTGCAATACCAAGCACCTGGGATGGTTGAGATCATTACTGCTGTGCAAGCATAGCCGTCTTTACCGCAGGGCAAAAAGGGGCAGCCACTGATTAGAGCGAGCTGAGCTGGCCAGGACTGGACAAGGTAGGTCTTTCTCCTCCCTAGGCTCCTGCTCCCCATATAGGTAGTTAATCCAGACAGTTAGTTAGTAAATCCTGACCAGTCCAGGCTGTGGCTGTGTCCAGAAGGATTTATTTGCATGGCCTGGGCCACCACCAGACCAGACACTGCTTGATGGGCCTACTTTAGGCCTGATTCACATGTATGCAGGTTGGGGGCCACATTTTCAAAGGCACAGCATCCTATTCATTTGAATGGGCTGCTATGCCTGTGTTTCCCACAGAAAAAAAGGTGCATGCAGCATTTTAAAATTTCAGTGCCCTTGAAATCCATCCTGCTTTTGCACCATGCGACTTACCTGCAGTTCCTTCACTGGCAAGCTTGCTGCATTTTTAGGTATGTGGGCCATGCATTTAAAAACACAGTGCATTCGCGTTAACTGTGCCATGCAAACGCACTGCGTTTTTAAATGCATGGCCCACATACCTAAAAAAGCAGCAAGCTTGCCAGTGCAGGAACTGCAGGTAAGTCGCATGGTGCAAAAGCAGGGTGGATTTCAAGGCCACTGAAATTTTAAAATGCTGCATGCAGTAGCGTACTGTGGGGGGGGGGGCAGCCGGTACATTTTCCCCGGGTGCAATATTCAGGGGGGTGCAGTTTTGTCTCTGCAGCCTGTAAACTTCCTTTTTTTTTTTGATAATTCTATGTGTGTGTTTGTTTTTTGAGATGTTGGGGTGGAGAGCTAAATTTCATGGGCAGGGGGGCAAGAAAATGTTTGCCCAGGGTCCAATCCATATTAAAGATGGCCCTGTGTGCAAGCAATGCTCTTGATTTTGATGATTATGTGAAGTTGGGCCATGTAGGTCTCCCATGTTGTCCAATCTTCATCCAACCAACTTGGTGCACTGCTTGCCTTTTTTTTGTCCATGGGTATTGTAACCCTTAATTCATTGATGTGGAGGTTTGAAGGGAAAGTATCATGGATTTAAACACATTTCATCTTTTTAAAAATGTATAATAGATTTTTTTTTAATTATTTGTTTCAAACGGTTTGCATTCTCATATTTTCCTGTTAAAAGATGAGATTGACTCTGCCCCCTTCTACGTCCTGAGCTTTCTTATTGTTCCTTTGAAGAGGTACACATGGGCTGAATGTCGGAACGACATCAGCCGATTCAATAAAATATTTGGTCCGTGTTGACTGTCTTCTGTCAGATGAACATGCTGGAAAACCAGCAGATGACCGTCTTCCAATCAGACCTGACCAAAGTGTTTTGGAGGGGGGGCCGACCCCCTGTCAGAACACAGTAGAACAGCAGGAAAGATTGTGGTACTAATGTTGGATTGTTAGTACAGAAGCTCTGACCAGAGCTGTCAGTAGTTTTTCGGTCTAGTTTTTCATTCTAGGTTGAGTGAAAAAACTAGCGTATACCAGGCTTTAGTCTTCCTTTTTTTTTTATAATTAAGTGTAAACAGGCACAAATACTGTATCTGCTGACATTCTTCTACTTTGTCCCCTTCTATTGTATGATATTACTGTTGAACATGCCTAGATGCGGTTTGTTGGATACTTTTTTGTCTAAATAAAGGATTTAAAAAAAAAATACTGTATTTGCTGAATTTTAAAAGTCAGGTACTTACCTGTGTTTGGAATCGAGCACTGTCTTCCTGCAGATGGTTCTTCCTACTATGGATATGGGTGCTGGCTCTGACTTCCTGAGGAATCATAGCTGACTCCTGATGTGCAACATGTGACTAGGGATGGGCTATCTGTTCGACTTCGACTCAAACATGAGTTTGACTCGAACACTGGCTGTTCGCCCGTTCACTGAATAGCGAGCAATTTGGGGTGTTCGCGGCAAATTCGAAAAGCCGCGGAACACCCTTTAAAAGTCTATGGGAGGAATCAAAAGTGCTAATTTTAAAGGTTAATATGCAAGTTATTGTCATAAAAAGTGTTTGGGGACCTGGGTCCTGCCCCTGGGGACATGTATCAATGCAAAAAAGTTTTAAAAACTGCAGTTTTTTTGGGAGCAGTGATTTTAATAATGCTTAAAGTGAAACAATAAAAGTGAAATATTCCTTTAAATTTTGTACCTGGGGGGTGTCTATAGTATGCCTGTAAAGTAGCGCATGTTCTCCTTATAAAAGTCCCTGCACAAAATGTAATTTCTAAAGGAAAAAAAGTAATTTAAAACTACTCCCGGCTATAATGAATTGTCGGGGCCCGGTAATACAGATACAAGTCATTGAAAAACACAGCATGGGTTCCCCCTTAGTCCATTACCAGGCCCTTTGGGTCTGGTATGAATATTAAGGGAAACCCTGAACCAAAAAAAAAAAAAAAAATGTGTGGTGGTCCCCCTTAAATTCCATATCAGGCCCTTCAGGTCTGGTATGAATATTAAGGGGAACCCTGCGCCATTTTTTTTAAATGGTGATGAGTTCCCCCAAAAAATCTATACCAGACCCTTCAGGTCTGGTATGGATTTTAAGGGGAATCCTGCACCAAAATAAAAAAAAATGCTTTCAACATCGGGGGTGCTTTGGGGCAGGGGGGCTCTCACCAGATCCTGGCCCACCTATGTGAATGAGTATAGGGTGCATAGTAACCCTACCCATTCACCATAAAAGTAAATAAAGACAGTACACAAGTTTTTGACAATTCCTTTATTAAAAAATAAAAATAAATGTCCCTGAGTGTAGGTCCATTGTCAATCACACCGCCCGCTAGCCACCACTGGACCTGAAAAAAGCAAAAACCTCTGGCCTTGTCGAATGCTCCCTGCTAAATGCCTGCTCCTCCGCCTGACATGTCTTAACCAGGTGGCCCCGCCCCTTACATATTTAAGAATTGTCACCTGGCAGAGTAGGCATTAGGCCTTGATCACAGGCGGAGCTTTTTTTGGCGGGGATCCAGCGGTTCAGAGAGCATCATGATTGAAAATGGACCTACATCGGGCGTCATTGTTCTTTTATTTCTATTTTTTTTTTTAATAAAGGACTTGTCAAAAGCCGTCTACTGTGTTTCTTTATTTTTGACACTTTTTTTGGTGAATGAGTAGGGGTGCAATATACCCCATACTCATTCACATGGGGGACGGGATCTGAGGCCCCCCTTGTTAAATGGGGCTTCCAGATTCAGATAAGGTCCCTGCCCGCAGACACCCACAACCACCACCCAGTGTTGTTGGGAATAGGCCCTTGTCCCCAACATGGGTGCTTTGAGTTGGAGGATCTGCCCTGCCCCAAAACACCCACCCCCCATGTTGAGGGCATGTGGCCTGGTATGGTTCAGGAGGGGGAGCTCGTTTGTCCTCCCCTTTCCTGGCCTGCCAGGCTGCATGCTCGAATAAGGGTCTGGTACGGATTTTGGGGGGACCCCATGCCGTTTTTCTTATTTAGGCATTGAGTTCCCTTAGAATTCATACCAGACCCAAAGGGCCTAGCAGAGCCCCCCGCCCCAAAGTACCCCCCATGTTGAGGGCATGTGGCATGGTATGGTTCAGAAGGGGGGCACTCGCTTGTCCCCCCTTTCCTGACCTGCCAGGCTGCATGCTCAGATAAGGGTCTGGTATGGATTTGGAAAGTACCACATGCCGTATGCCGTTTTTTTTTATTTTGGTGTCGGGGTTTCCCTTTAAATCCATACCAGACCCGAAGGGCCTGGTATGGATTGGGGGGATTCCCACACCATTTTTTTAAAAAAAACATTTTTGTGTTGCCGGCATTGTTTTATTTACATTTCAGCTGTCAGTGGGGAAGCCCGCTGGCAGCTGATGAGTCATCAATTGTTAAGGACACAGTAGCCGGTTTCCTGGCCCTCTGCTTAACAGCCAGCTATTCTTCAAATACAGAATTTTAATCAGTCGATCATTTTTCAATTGATCCGAATTCTAATCGTTCTGAAAATTTCAAATTCATTCAAAAAATGTTAACTAAATTCATTACTATTCGTTACTATTTAATTTGGAGATTCAGATACATCCGAATCTCAGAATAACCAAACATTTGTCTGAATTTATATTCGCCGTTACGATATTACATTCCACCAACCCAAGACAGCTTCCGACATTCCACAATCCAGCAGACAGGACCCATTGGATTTCCCCCAGAAACAAGACACACACAGCTCTGTCTCTGGTTCCAAAACGAATGACACTTTAATGGTAAACTTCAGGCTTTTTAAAAAGTTAGCAAATAAAAAGCATGCTGCAGTAATCAAAGGGACAATGACACACTCCACCCACAACATCACAACATCACACAATGGGTGCTAACGAGTCCCCCTCAATCCACATTTTAGACAGACATCCCGACTCTGTGACAAGCTATTCTAACCTGCTACAAAATCCACATTCCTTTGGTAAACATAAGTCAGACATCTGACCTTTTAGATTGTGCTAACTCACAACACATATTAGCATCAATAGAACTTTCACACAATACAGGGTTAGTTAGCATAGCAGCATGAAATACTTAGGAGCCAGGCTTAATTAACACAATAGACAATAGAATGCAATCACAGCAAGCTTTCCTCACTACAGCCAGGTAGCTGGAGGTGATTAAAATCAATTAACATCTCAACTGTTCCACATTGAAGGAGACACTCTATTGACCTGTTGTGTTCAGAATGAACAACTTGTAATATTTCAAGATATGCTGCAATACATGAATTATCATTACTGTCCCATCTCATGTAATCCATGATATCAGTTCTCAGTCATCCTATGCCCCTAGTGGACATAGGATGACCATAGACACAAGAGTCATTGGTGAATCTTACACAGGAGTACCCCACATCCTTCAAGAGCCTCTGGGTCCATACCGTTACATCTAGTAACAATTGCTTTCACAAGCACCATTTAGATTGCCCACATTTATAATAGGTTCACTTTAACCTTTTGTAGGTCTTGAAAATATGGCTTGCTTCCAATATATATGATTTTAGATTTGAACTAAATTCAAATGCAATACAAATGCTTTATGTACTTTTAATGCTTAAATGTATTTTGCATGGCAACTTGTGGTTCTGGCTAATGTTCATTTGTTGTAGGCGTAGGAAGTGAACAATATTCTCTTAAATATGTTGAGAGTTTCTATTAAACATTTCACTGAACTTTAACAGGACCACATATCCTTGACAACGAATATAAACATTTAGCAGTACATTGCCAATTTTGATGTCTCTTGGCAATTCAAATACAAGTGACAAACATTAATTTTCTATTCCATCGTCCTACAACTGTTGTCATACATCATATTTATTGTGTCTCCTCTTTAACACCTAGTGTCATTTTTGTTCACATCCTGTTCATCACAAGTGATGATAGACAACACCAAATCAGCAAGTCATGAGGAATTACCTTGACAAATGACATTACTAAATTCAGCCAAATTTATAAGATAAGTGAACAAACAACTGTCCACTGTTTTCAAGGCTATAGGGAGCATCCCATTTTTTTCTAATTCCTGCTTAGAATGTTATTTTTATATGTCGTGCTGTGCTAAACATTATTACATAAGGAACAGTACAGTAAAAATATGGTAAAGCAATCTCACTGTATGGAAATGATTTAACCATTTCCGCTCAATGCACCTGTACACCCCTTAGAGACCATAGCATTTTTTTAAAATCTGTAATGGGCCTTTTTATTGTGCGATAATGTTCTCATTACTTAAGACACATAACACATACAGTATCCCACAAAAGTGAGTACACCCCTCACATTTTTGTAAATATTTTATTATATCGTTTCATGTGACAACACTGACACTTTTCTACAATGTAAAGTAATGAGTGTACAGCTTGTATAACAGTGTAAACAGTGCCCCTTCAAAATAACTCAACACACACCCATTAATGTCTAAATTGCTCTCAACAAAAGTGAGTACACCCCTAAGCAAAAATGTCTCAATTGGGCCCAATTAGCCCCCCCCCCATGTTATGTGACTCATTAGTGTTACCAGGTCTCAGGTGTGAATGGGGAGCAGGTGTGTTAAATTTCGTATTATCGCTCTCACTCTCTCATACTGGTCACTGAATGTTCAACATGGCACCTTATGGCAAAGAACTCTCTGAGGATCTGAAAATAAGAATTGTTGCTCTACATAAAGATGGCCTAGGCTATAAGAAGATTGCCAAGACCCTGAAACTGAGCTACAGCATGGTGGACTATACAGCGGTTTAACAGGACAGGTTCCACTCAGAATAGGCATCGCCATGGTTGACCAAAGAAGTTGAGTGCATGTGCTCAGCATCATATCCATTGGTTGTCTTTGGGAAATAGACATATGAGTGCTGCCAGCATTGCTACGGAGGTTGAAGTGGTGGGAGGATCATCAAATTGGTCTGCATGGCTGTCATTCCAGAAGGAAGCCTCTTCTAAAGATGATGCACAAGAAAGCCTGCAAACTGTTTGATGAAGACAATCAAATCAGATTTTTTGGGGGGGTTTGTTGTCTTGCAGTGATGGATGTACCCCCTACGGGGGAGGGGTGGGGTGGGGGGGTAGGTGTGGGGGGGCGTTTTGAACATTGATATACTTTTTTTTTGGGGGGGTGGGTCGGAAGGATAACTTAACATATTACACTTAGAAACACTTAGATACACAACACTTAAAATTGAGTACAATAGAGGAGGGAGGGAAGGGAAGGGGGGGGGACACACACACAATTACCAAAATGGGCTTATACTTATACACTTCATATATTATATAAGGAATAGACACAAGACACGTTATATGAGACACTAGGAACACCAAGGGGGGAGTGCGTTTTTTTTTTTATTATTATTATTTATATTTTGAGGCAGGGTAGGGGTTTTGGGGGGGAAGAACGGAATAAAAAGGAAAAGGAATACTATGCAACTTAATCAACTAAGTAGGTAGGCATGTTGGGTGGAAAAAGGAGATGGGGGTGTGGGAGGGGAAGGGGAAGATCTCCCTGTGTTACTCCTGAGAGGATCATGTTAGTCTATTTTATACTCGTGGATGATGCTATGTTCTTCAAATCTTTAATCTATCTCCAAATGTCTAATCATGCTTAACCATATGGATGCACAGATGTCTAGGTGCTAAGGGGTGGGGGCCTGCTCTCTCTCCCTCCTCTTGGGGGGCGGGGAGATGGGGAGATCCTCCGATGAAAGGGGTGGAACCAGTTTAAATTGTATACTGGCGGGGTGGGGGCACCCGGATCAATACTCAGGCGAGACTCTCCGCAATGCTCTTACACTTACCCCCATTAGAGCGCCTCTCCTCCTAGTGGAGGGAAGTCGCTCCACTGTGCCATCTGTAACATGTTGGTAAGGTAATAATGTGCAACCCACAAACTTATAAGTGAAAAAAGAAAAAAGTGACATATGAAAAAACAAGAATAAAATCTATAATAAAAATTTCCTGTGTGAAAAAATAATCCAAAACACATAAACTAGTGATGTTGAGTGCATAAAATCAATTATAGTCCATAAACAAACATTCCTAATTTCTGACACCAGCGATCAGCTTGCTTCAATATGGAAATATTGGTACATCCATGCAGTGCAGATAACACGGTGGAAAGTGTAGATAAATGAGCCTCTTACCAGAGAGACGATCTTATAGGCATATCATCCCGGACCTGGGAGCAGTAGTTCATGCAGATAGACAGGATCTGGCGCTCCGTTCTTCTCAGGTGCAGCAGCGCTTGTAATCCACTCCTCAGCAGTAAAGCAATCAGCAAACACAGCTCTCCCCGGGTGTTTAAAAATAAGGTAGCAACAAAATGAAAAAAGAAGAAGAGGACTTCATAGTGTAGTACTTTCCAGCAAAAAACACTTCTTTAATAAAAATGTTTCTGAGTACAAACAGTTTTGATACTTGTGAAGTGACAGTTTAAACAGAAACAATAAAGCAAAAGAAGCGGTATATTAAAATCCAAATAGCCTCGGTAGCAACCAGCAGGCTAGGTAATGGTCTTTGAAGAAATTATGCTCCAACCTACGCGGCGTTTCGCCCTTCTAACAGGCATCCACTGGGAAAGGAGGCAGTCAGAGAAGCGGTATATTAAAATCCAAATTATGCAAAATCCAAAATCCAAATTATGCTCCAACCTACGCGGCGTTTCGCCCTTCTAACAGGCATCCACTGGGAAAGGAGGCAGTCAGAGAAGTGTTTTTTGCTGGAAAGTACTACACTATGAAGTCCTCTTCTTCTTTTTTCATTTTGTTGCTACCTTATTTTTAAACACCCGGGGAGAGCTGTGTTTGCTGATTGCTTTACTGCTGAGGAGTGGATTACAAGCGCTGCTGCACCTGAGAAGAACGGAGCGCCAGATCCTGTCTATCTGCATGAACTACTGCTCCCAGGTCCGGGATGATATGCCTATAAGATCGTCTCTCTGGTAAGAGGCTCATTTATCTACACTTTCCACCGTGTTATCTGCACTGCATGGATGTACCAATATTTCCATATTGAAGCAAGCTGATCGCTGGTGTCAGAAATAAGGAATGTTTTTTCCTTACATACTTTTGCTTGCTGAATATTCCAGCAAACTCCACTATTGCAGCACCATATTGAAAGTTTTTTTCATCTCAAACCCTATCTCACTCACTGAACCCAATTAGAGTCTTCAAGTGTCCTAATTTGGGCTTAACCCTTTAATACTCACTAACAGGTTATCTGCCATAAATTTTTTCATTTATTTTTATATTTGACACCCTTAAGGAGAAGCGCAAATTTACCTTGCTTTACATACTGCCATCTGTAACATGCCTCACTGTGCCATCTGTAACATGCCTCACTGTGCCATCTGTAACATGCCTCACTGTGCCATCTCCACCACAGACTGACTCCCCCATTGCAGACTGATCCCCCCACAATTACAGACCCCTCCATCACAGACTCACCCCCCATCATAGACTGACTCCCCTATTGCACACTGATCCCCACACAATTACAGACCCCTCCATCAGAGACTCACCCCCCATCATAGACTGACTCCCCCATTGCACACTGATCCCCCCACAATTACAGACCCCTCCATCACAGACTCACCCCCCATCATAGACTGACTCCCCCATTGCAGAATGACTCCCCCATTGCAGAATGACCCCCCATCGCAGACTGACTCCCCATCGCAGAATGACCCCCCCATCGCAGACTGACTCCCCATTGCCGAATGACCCCCCCCATCGCAGACTGACTGACTCCCCATCACAAACTGACTCCCCATCACAGACTGACTCCCCATCGCAGAATGACTCACTCATTACAGTCCTCTCTCGATATCAAAAACCACAGTCCTTTACAGCACAGCACTCCCCTCCCCACTACAAACCCTACCTTTTTCACACAGGACATGAAGCGCGGGCGCTCTGGACAATGGGCGGGACTTTTCACGTTTAAAGTAAGTGATTTATTGCTAGGACCGCCCCTCTGCCTAGCAACCAATCCAACACTTTTTAACTTAAAAAGTCCCTCCCTTTGTCCAGAGTGGTCACGTGGTCACGCTTCATGTCCTGTATGATTAGACAGACAGTATGGGGAGGGGGCAGTGCAGTGATAGAGAAGGTACGTACATGCCGCGCGTTCCATGCTGTGCAGCGGCAGGTTGGGCGAGCTGTAGAGAGGGAGCGGCAGCCAACTCAGCAATTACTCTGCTGCCATTTAGTGGCGGTAGATGTAATTGCGGTAACGCCGCCCAAGTAATGGGAACGGCGTTGCCGAGAGGGGAAGAGTAATCAGGTAGATTACTCGTTACCCTCAAAAGGGGCTGCGTTAGGTAACGGCGTTTATTTAAACACCGTTACTTACAACACTGCTTACCATATATCTAATATAAAATTGTGCAGAGCAAGGAAAATCTTACAAGAATTACAGTTAATAGACTGCTGAAGGACTCTTCATGTGCATGAGAGAGACTATAGTTTCTACTCATCAAAACATAAAACATTGATTAAGGTCTTGTGCACCTCTTCACCCTCCTCCTTGCCGAAGGAGTACTGAAAATTTAGCGATGTCTTTGACAAGGGTCAAGCCAGTCGTTTTCCTCCACACTGGTCGTATGATTGTACAGTTGACCTTCAACCTGGTGCTATGCCTCCCCGTGGTCAGGTTCCACTTTCTTGAGGGTTTATTCGCAAATCCTCGTCTCCTTCTGGTGCTGTCTTCTTTGTGAAAAGAGAGGTGAACTGAGACCTTGTATCGATTATAGGGGTCTCAATTGCATCAATTGCATCACGATTAAAGGGGTTGTAAAGGTAATTTTTTTTCCTAAATAGCTTAATTTACCTCATCCTTCGATTTTGCTTTTACATGTCCTTATTTCTTCTGAGAAATCCTCACTTCCTGTTATTCTGTCTGTAACTCCACACAGTACTGCAAGGCTTTATCTCTGGTGTGGAGTGTTGTGCTCGCCCCCTCCCTTGAGGGGGCGAGTAGGAGAGTCAGGACGCTCTCTACATTGCAGATAGATAAAGGAGCTGTGTGTTAGTGGGCGTCTTGACTCTCCTCCTCGCCCCTCAAGGGAGGGGGTGAGCATGACACTCCACACCAGGGAGAAAGCCTTGCATTACTGTGTGTAGTTACAGACAGAAGAACAGGAAGTGAGGATTTCTCAGAAGAAATAAGGACATTTAAAAGAAAAATCGAAGGATGAGGTAAGTGAAGGAGGACTGCACTAAGGTAAAGGAAGCTATTTAGGATTTTTTTTTTACCATTACAACCCCTTTAAGAATGCCTACCCGATTCCATTGATAACAGAGTTATTTGACCACCTCAAGGGAGCAACGCTTTTCACGAAGCTCGATCTGAGAAGAGCATACAATCTTGTGAGGATCAAGGGGCGTGACAAATGGAAAACTGTGTTTAACACCATGACAGGACATTATGAATACCTCGTAATGCCGTTTGGTCTTTGCAACGCTCCTGCAGTTTTTCAGGTATTTATCAATGATGTATTATGAGATATGTTGCAGCAATGTGTGGTGGTTTATCTCAACGATATTCTCATATATTCTAAATCCCTAGAGCCACCACACAGATGTCTCCAGTGTGCTACAAAGGCTAAGAGATAATAACCTGTGTTGTAAGTTGGAGAAGTGCGAGTTCCATCATGAACAGGTTAAATTTCGGGGTTATAACATTTCAACTGCTTTTTTTTCGATAGACACAGATTATCTGCAGTTCTACCATGGCCTTGACCCGTAGGTCTATATCCACTACAATATTTTCTTAGCTTTGCCAATTATTATTGGAAATATATTCGGAACTTCTCTTTTCTGGTCAAACCCCTGACTTATATGACCAGAAAGGACGGTCCCAGGTTTCCGTTAATGCTTTTGAGTCTCTGCCTTTGTTTCAGCTCCTGTGCTGGCACATCCTGACCCTACGCTACCCTTAATCCGATGCATCCGAGACTGGGGTAGGTGCCCTCCTGTCTCAACGTCCTACCTCTGAGAGTGCTATGCATCCTTGTGGCTACTTTACAAGAAATTGTCTCCCGCAGAATGCAATTACGAGATTGGGGACAGAGAATTGTTAGCTATAATTTTAGCTCTTAGAGAATGGAGGCATCTCCTCGAAGGTACCATTGTGTCGGTCTTCATTTTGACTGACCACAAGAATCCCACATTCTTGTCTCCCAGAAGAGAGCAAGGGGTTCTTTTTCTGTCAAGTTTCAAAAACATAGTCTCATTTTTACCCGGTACTAAGAATGTAAGGGCAGATGCATTGTCATGACAGTTTTCCTCAGCTTCCAAGATTGAGTTGTGCCTGTTCCTGTGATACCTCCCAATCACATTCTGGCTACTGTACGGACCAGTCTCACTTCACCTTTGGGTAACAAAATTCTTGCCGCTCAGGTCCATTCTCCTCCAGAGAAACCTGGGGACCACTGCTTTGTCCCTGAGAATATCTGAACAGCTTTGCTCCAGACTTAGCATTATCCCAAGGCGGCTGGCCATACGGGGACTAATCAGTTTATTTGGGCTATTTCTTAGGCCCCGTACACACGTCCGAGGAACTCGACGTGCCAAACACATCGAGTTCCTCGTCGAGTTCAGTGTGGAAGCCGCCGAGGATCTCGGCGGGCCGACTTTCCTCATTGAACAACGAGGAAATAGAGAACATGTTCTCTTTTCGGCCTGACGAGTTCCTCGTCGGCTTCCTCGCTGAAAAGTGTACACACGACCGAGTTTCTTGGCAGAATCCAGCTTCGACCGAGTTTCTGGCTGAATTCTGCCGAGAAACTCGGTCGTGTGTATGGGGCCTTAGCCATTCTGGTGGCCTAGTCTCTGTGCTGATGTAATCGCCTTTGTAGCCGCTTGTTTCATGTGTGCACAGTGTAAGACACCACAACACCTTCCAGTGGGCCTCCTACAAACCAGACACAATGAAGAGAGGCCTTGGACCCACCTGTCTATGGATTTTATTGTGGAGTAACCCAACTCTCAGGGCAACACAGTTATTCTCATGGGGGTTGACCGGTTCTCGAAAATGTCACATTGTATACCACTAAAGAAGTTGCCTACATCCAAAGAACTGGCATCCATTTTTGCTCGGGAGATCTTTCAGTTTCATGGGCTACCCACGGTTATCATCTCCGATAGGGCTAGCCAGTTTGTCTCCAGGTTTTGGCAAGCCTTTTGTGCACAGTTAGGAATTCAGCTTTCCTTCTCCTCTGCGTATCACCCGCAGTTCAATGGAGCCACAGAACGAGCCAACCAAGCCTTGGAGCAGTTTCTACGCTGTTATATTCATCATAACAACTGGTCAGACACCCTACCTTGGGCGAGTTTGCTGCCGTTAATACAACTTTCCAATTTTCTCTATCTATGCCGAACTATGGTTTCCAACCATCCATGTTGCCTGACTCATTTGTACCCCAAAGAATTCCTGCATTAGAGGAGCATCTCCCTGGTCTTCATTCTACTTGGGTACAGGTCCAAGAGTCCTTGCAATGTGCCAAAGGCCGACGCCTGCCTGCACCTTCCTACCAGGTTGGGGAGAAGGTCTGGCTGTCGTATCATAACCTCCGACTCCATGTTCCCTCACTGAAACTAGCACCATGTTTTTTTGGGCCTTTTCGTATTCTCTGTAGGATCAACCCAGTGACTTAAGTATTAGGCCTTCCTTATAACATGTGTATTTCGAAAGTTTTTCATGTCTCCTTTTTAAAACCTTTGGTGTTCAACTGCTTCACCACCTCAGTACCACAGGTTGAGAACCATAAGGACTATGAGATACAGTTGATCATTGATTCCCTGGTTCATTGGAAGGGGCACTTGGGTCTCATCCTCAGATGTAAATGCTCCTGTCCTCCTTCGTGTTATTCATAGGCGTTCTCCCCTCAAACTTGGTGGTCCTCCGAGGGGGAGGGGTCATTTAGGAGGGGGTACTGTCAGGGCTGGGCTCAGTTCTCCCTTCTCAGTGCTCACCTCAACCTTGCTCAGCTGTCGGTTAATTGCCAGCCCTCATCGTTACACAGTGGCTCATCGGGTGTTCATTTCCTGCTCTTCAGTCCAACCCACAGCCAGTCCCTTCTGGCTTTTTAAACTATCTGGCTCATTCATTCAGTGCCTTTGCCCTGGTCAGCATATCTAGAGACTCCCTGCTGTGTTCCTGTTGAAGTCTTGCCTGTCTGACATCCCTACTGGTTCCTGATCCTGTCTGCTGCCTCCGACTACACTGATATCTGGCTTCCTGATTTCTTGGCTTGTTCTGACTACCCAATTTGGCTACAGAACCCTGTCAATGTTTTGACTATGTTTACTATTTGTACTATTTTTACCACTTTATTAAAAGGTGTGATTTTAACTGCATTTTCTGTCTCCATCTGTTTCATGGTTCCTGACAATCACCTGGCCAATATCATCCCTATAGTGAAGCATTGTGGTGACAGCATCATGCTGTGGAGGCGTTTTTCAGCGGCAGGAACTGGGAGACTAGTCAGGATCGAGGGGAAGTTGAATGCAATGTACAGAGCAGGGTTGCCATCTTTCAGTAAATTTACGAACAGTTTGTAAAATCTGTACATTTTGCACCTGTCCTTGAATGTCCATTACGGACATGTAGGCTGCATGTCCGTAACTGACATTCATGGACAGATGCAACAATTATGGATTTACAAACTGTTCGTAAATTTTCTGAAAGTTGGCAACCCTGGTACAGAGACATCCTTGATAAAAACCTGCTCCAGAGTGCTCTGGACCTCAGACTGGGGCGAAGGTTCATCTTCCAACAGGACAACTTTCAAGTGGACAACAGCCAAAGATAACAAAGGAGTGGTTACGGACAACTCTGTGAATGTCCTTGAGTGGCCCAGCCAGAGCCCAGACTTGAACCCAATTAAACATCTTTGGAGAGATCTGAAAATGGCTGTGCACCGACACTCCCTATCCAACCTGATGGAGCTTGAGAGGTCTTGCAAAGAAGAATGGGAGAAACTGACCAAAAATAGGGGTGCCAAGCTTGGAGCATCATACTCAAAAAAAAAAAATGAAGCTCTAATTAATGCCCCAGGTGCTTCACCAAAGAATTGAGCAAAGGCTGTAAATACTTATATACGTAGGCCCGGATTCACATACAGCGGCGCATATTTATGTAGCCTATCTCCTTTACGCTACCCTGACGCAGCGCAGAGAGGCAAGCACTGTATTCACAAAGCCAGTGCTGCCAAAACTGCGCTGGGTTTCCTAGGCGTAAGCCGGCGTACGTGGAAGTGGCCTCATTTGCATATGTGAATAGAAAATCAATAGGAACGCCAAATACGTCCAGTGTAAATATGTTCCCACTCTACGCCGGCGTAGGCAAGTTACGTCGGTCGGATGAAGCCTATTTTCAGGTGTATCTTAGTTTCAGAGTGCGACGCATAGATACGACGGCGCATATTTTTTTTTTATAAATTTGCAAAGATTTCAAACAATCCTCTTTCACGTTGTAATTATGGGGTATTGTTTGTAGAATTTTGAGGAAAACAATGAATTTCATTCCATTTTGGAATAAGGCTGTAACATAACAAAATGTGGAAAAAGTGAAGCGCTGTGAATACTTTCTGGATGCACTGCATAGTTATTTTTTTTCTCCACCACAAGTTTGTGTAACAGAGTGACAATGCAAGAGCACAACTGGGAGACAGGGACAGAGCATGGCCACCTTATAACAGGAAATGCCTGAACAAGGACTTTCATGACTGGATCATCAATTATTATTTTAAGCTGCAGATTTAAAAATATTAAAAACTATTTTGGAAATTACAATTACATGCTAAAGGTTAAATGACATGTCTGGGATGGGGTGTACATATACTATATATTTATAGTTCTCGAAGACATAAAACTATAGTGAAATTAGAAGTTATTTTGCTGTCATAAATGCCATAAACATTGGAATATTGTGCATTTATATTCCTAAAGTAAGTCAGAGACTTATTCTTGGAAATAACATCCCAGACTGGCTGAAAATGAAAGACCAATCTCAAATCATCTCTTGCAGATTGCTTTGTGTTACTGCTTTTTACAGACACGTAGCGCAGTGACCGTAGTTCCAGTTTAAATTGAAAGCGGAGAAAAAAAGAACAAATGGAAATGATACCCTGTATTGCAAATACTCATGGGTGCTTGTAAATCGGCTCCCTTGCCAAGTGCCAAATATACCAGGATTTCTAAAAAGAAATACACCCTGCCCAAAAAGCAACCAGCTTGTGTGGTTTGCGGCTATGGCTTGCCTTCTGCCAACTCCAGTGACTCTCTACCAGGCCCGGACTGGCCATAGGGCAGACCGGGCATATGCCCGGTGGGCTGCTATGGCTTGGCCCGCGGCCTCCCGCTCTGTGGCTTGTTGATGACTGATGTCCATGCAGGAGGTAAGCGGCGACCGCGGCCTGGACAGGGCTAACACAGGCCTGCGGCCGCCGCTCACCTACTGCTGTGCAGCGGCGAAGCCTGTATCTTCTACGGCGAATGGGCTGAGCTGTGTGTCTCGC
The DNA here is from genome assembly GCF_905171775.1 of Rana temporaria. NCBI lineage: Eukaryota > Metazoa > Chordata > Amphibia > Anura > Ranidae > Rana > Rana temporaria. Next base: position 197,265,653 of record NC_053491.1, on the reverse strand, counting down.
TCACACACAGATCAGCCTCAGAGCCGACAGGAACAGTTCCGCTCTCTGCTCTCCAGTCTCCACTCAGATGGCCTGCTCCTCCTCCTCCCGCCCCTCTGCTTCTGTGTCTGCCACGCCCACACACTCGGGGAGAAGTGAAAGAAGCAGACAGCATGTGCCTCCTTTCCTGGGGTGAGTAAGATCACCCACTATCCTGCCTCCCAGTAATTTAATACACCTCCAAGGCATGTTATTTAAATGTGTGTATTTTTAATGTTGCCATTTGTGACACGTGAAAAAAAATGCTCTCTGCTGAGAGAATTTTTTTTGTTAGTTTGTCTGCTTCAGTTCAGTGCCCAGCTACCCATGTTATTTTTTCCAACAAAATCCTGAAACAGGCCAGAAAAACAGGTATTTTCTCTCCCTTTAGACTTCACTGGGGTTTGGCACTAAGCTCAGGGTTCTGACTTCCCACCTGGCTCAAAGTGAATCCTGACAGGTTTGCTTATCTCTAGTGCTCACACAAATTGTTCAGTGGTTAGATAATGAGACATGTCTCCCAACATGTTAGATTGGGGTCTGCTTACTATCACATTCTGATATTAATGACATTCATAATAGGTCTCTGTGGGGCACTGTCACAAAAAGAATTAGATGCTTATAGCAGTTGTAGAGTCAGTCTGGAACATGGCTAATAAGGGGTTAATTTGGGAGGGCAGGTACTTCCCCCCCCTAAACCAGCAGAGCTCACAAATAGGAGGGAGGCTTTCAGTAGCTGCTAGGAAATCATGGGGCTTATTGTGGGCAAACATTCAGAGGCATAGAGCTTTTCACTTTCTCTAGGAACTTATTGGCTGTTTCGAATTATTGCTTGATTGCAGAGTGTCATACTACATTAACGACGCCCGCATTTCAGCTCGCATATCGCACTGCAAACTGACAGTTCGGACATGAATCGGATCACATAGGTGTGAACACCCATGCGATCCGGTTCTGGTGCGGACCAAAAAAAGTGTCCTGTGTGTGTTTGGTCCAAATGCGATGCAATATCAGCCATAGTATCTGTATGGCTGAAATTGCATTGCAAAGACATTGCATATGATTTGCACTGCAGTGCGAATCACATGCGATATCGCATAGCGCACTAGTGTGAACCTGGCCCAAATCAGGGTTCTCAGAACACCACTTTACATGAGATCCCCCCTTAAGGCACGGTTCATACTAGTGTGCTGTGCAATATCGCATGTGATTCGCAATACAAATCACATGCAATGTCCGTGCATTGCGATTTCAGCCATACAGATAGTATGGCTGAAATCGCACCGCATTCAGACCAAACACGCACAGGACACTTTTTTGGTCCGCACCAGAATCGGATCGCATGGGTGTTCACACCTATGTGATCCGGTTCATGTCTGAACTGTCAGTTCGCAGTACGATATGCGAGCTGAAATGGAGGCGCCGTTAATGTAGTATGACACTCCCCAGCAGTTCACATATGGCAGTGTGAACTGCCGTGCAAGTCGGGTGCAATGCGGAAACCCGCAGTGGATTTGCAGCTTACAGTAAGTGGAAATTCTGCAGACTCTAAGGGTTGTCTGTGCGGACTCTGATGTAAGGGGGGTGGTGTGTGGACTCTGATGTAAAGGGGGGTCTGTGCAGGCTCTGATGTAAGGGGGGGTCAATACGAACTCTGATGTAAGGGGGCTCTGTGCAGGCTCTGATGTAAGGGTGGGTCTGTGCGGACTCTGATGTACGGGGGCAGGAGGAGCTGGAGAAGTGCACAGTGAGCAGAGAGTAAAAGGGGGCACTGTGATTACAGAGAAAAGGGGGAATAATTGCAGGGGCATTGTAATATAAAGGGGCCTACCTGTAATCATTACACTGCCACTTTACAGTGCTGTCCCCATTATATCACAGTTTCCCCGCACATTACAGTGTGGAGGACACCAGAAACCCCCTGCGAATGCCTACCGAAACCAAACCCCCCCCCCCCCCCCCCCCCCCCCTTGTTCCTGGGAAAAATGGGCTACTCAGTCTTAAATGCCCGGGCCTATTTTTTGTCCCAGTCCGGGCCTGCTCTCTACTGACCCATCACCATGATGAGTGTTCTCAATAACCATGGTAGTATTGACATGGGAGGCAGGAAAGAATAGGTGGGATGCATTGATTGTAGGAGTTGCTCACTGTTTGCATTATAGAGCACCTTGTTATTCAGCAATCCTACGAAAAGAAATATGTAGTGTGCTAGGAACTGGTGATATTTTATACTTAGATTTAAATAGTCATGTAGGGGGATCTGAAACTAGTGGAAAGAGAAATTAGGGCACAAACTGTCTTTTTACATCATTTAAAAACTCATCCCTGCTCCCCTTTTCTCTGAACTGCTTAGTGCATGTTTTGTCTGCTGGTGCTGCTGAGTTGCACAGTGCCAGGCATGGGTAATCTAAACAATTACTTTGCCTGCAGAAATTTCTATTAATCCACAGTTAATAAAACCATCCACCCATTGTTTGCTCAGAGTAAAGCTCCTACTGTAGTGCAGCTGAGACCTTGTGAGAACATACATGTATTCAGTTACTTGACCAAGACATAAAATTCTAGTAATAAATGTTAACTGGTACATATGGTGTGTTATTTTTTATTATGATAGCCCAGGACATTCGAGTAATATAGATATTTGGAAACTCATTTCTGATTATGTCCGGTAAACTCGTTTCTGATTAAAGCGGAGGTTCACCCTAAAACATTTATATACCATTACATGCAGCATACTTGCGTCAGCTACAGTATGTTGGTATTTTTTTTATTTTTATCGCTGTACATACCGTTATATAGTTAATTTTATTTTCTTACTCCCGCGGGAAATAGGCGTTCCTATGCAGAGGCGTAGATGATTGACGTGCGTAAAAGGCGCGTCACGCGTTCCGAAAATAGCCGATCTGGGACTCGGCTATATACGGCACCTGCGCAGTCAGCTCTGCACGGCTCCTAGTCTGTGTGCAGGCGCCGTATAGCGCCGTATATAGCCGTTTTCCAGATCGGCTATTTTCGGAACGCGTGACGTGCCTTTTCCGCACGTCAATCATCTACGCCTTTTCATAGGAACGCCTATTTCCCGCGGGAATAAGAAAAGAAAATGAACTATATAACGGTATGTACAGCGATAAAAAAAAAAAATACCAGCATACTGTAGCTGACGCAAGTATGCTGCATGTAATGGTATATAGATGTTTTTTTAGGGTGAACCTCCGCTTTAATAGGTGGATTCAGAAAGACTTAGGCTGGCGTATCAGTAGATACGCCAGCCTAAGTCTGAATCTGCGCCGACGCAAATTTAAGCGTATTCTGGTAACCAGATACGATTAAATTAGGCTCAGATACGAGCGGCGTAAGTGTCTTACACCGTTGTATCCTAAAGTGTACTTTTTAGGCTGACCGCTGGGTGGCGCTTCCATTGCGGTCGGCCTAGAATATGTAAATGAGTAGATACGCCGATTCACGAACGTACGCTTGCCTGAGGCAGTAAAGATACGCCGTTTATGTAACGCACTTTCAGGCCTAAAGTTATTCGATCAAATAGCTGGAATAGTAATGTTAAGTATGGCCGTCGTTCCCGCATCAAAATTTGAAAATTTTACGTCGTTTGCGTAAGTCGTCCGTGAATAGGGCTGGACGTAATTTACGTCCACGTTGAAACCAATACGACCGTGCGGCATACTTTGCCGCAATGCACACTGGAATATGTACACGGACGGCACATGCGCCGTTCGTAAAATACGTCAATCACGTCAGGTCACCCCCCATTAACATAAAACACCCCCTCTCAGCCGAATTTGAATTAGGCGCGCTTACGCCCGCCTGATTTAGGCTACGCCGCCGTAACTTAGCAGGCAAGTACTTTGTGAATCATGTACTTGCCTCGCTAACTTACGGCGGCGTAGTGTAAACATGATACACTACGCCGCCGCAAAGTTAAGGCAGTCTTTCTGAATCCACCTATCAGTCTGAAAATAACAGCTTTGCCTCTGTCTCTAAGAGCTCAATGTTACATCATTTTAAGATTACGTCAGTGGCGGCTGGTGCTCAATTTTTTTTGGGGGGGCGCAAACAAATTGAAGAATTCTGAAAAAAAACACATCAATTGCAGCCTCACTGTGCCCATCAAACGCAGCCACTGTGCCCATCAAACGCTTCCACTGTGCCCATCAAACGCAGCCACTGTGCCATAAAACGCAGCCACTGTGCCCATCAAATGCAGCCACTGTGCCACCAAATGCTGCCACTGTGCCATCAAACGCTCCCACTGTGCCATCAAATCCTGCCACTGTGCCATCAAATGCTCCCACTGTGCCATCAAATGCTTCCACTGTGTCCATCGAATGCCGCCACTGTGATCCCCCACCCGCTCGCCATCTCAGATGGGGCAGTGGGTCTTCTCCCCTCCTCTACTCCCATCCTTTCCTATAGGCGATTGGACGCCTGATAGTCATACAATCACAGCGACTGTCATTTCAGCCAATCAGGTGATGGATAACAGACCCGAGCATCTGATTGGCGGAGAGGCGGTTTAGTGTTAAGTGAATATTTATTCGCTGTTTTAACACAGCTGGGTGAACTGGGAGCGCCAAGCATGCCTCTCGCATGTCACCATTTTTGACGCCCTTATGGACGCACCGCCACTGGATTACGTTAACCTTTGCAAATAAATGTAGCACCCATGTACTTTGCAGTACTGGCGCTAGTCAAATTTAAGTATAGATCAGAGTATAGTTAGACTCTGATCCTGATTGTTAGTGGCAAATTGCGGTCTCTGTCTCAGATTGGCTGTACTGTGGGCCCATTCTGCTGTACTGGGGTGTTCTTCCAACCCCGGTACTGCAGGTGGCAGCAGTGGAGTCGAGGTTTGGGTGCTCTTCCCAGCAGCCAATGACGAGGGGTTTGTCCTCGCTGTGCATGCTGAGGAGGGGTATTTATGGGACAGACGCCTTTGTTCTGGGTCTTCTTCGTCCAGTGTGGCACCCACCTTTAGGGTGGCCACATCACGGCGCCCCGGCGCTATGGCCTACCTGGCCGGTGCGTGCGTGCTATGCGGTGTTCCTGGTTCTGGGACCATGTTGGCCCGGAGCATCTGAACCAGCGATGGGGATCCAGTGAGCAGCTGGGTTCCCCCTTTTTTTGAAGATCCCAAGCTGTGTGCTGTTCGGTGGGGAGTTGGTCTGAGGAGCGCCATTGAGAGGCTGGCGGTCCAATAGGGCTTGGAAAAAAACACTGGGGATCACAGGTAGCCGGGCACTGCGGGACTAATCACCTGTCAGTCGGTACCTGGGCAACAAGTTGAAGGAGATCCAGACATAACTCAACCAAGGAGGCATATCTCCAAGAATTCTACCCAGAGGGGACCTGTGGCAGAGGTATATTCTGAGGCTCTTTGAGAGGGGTCTGTGGCAGAGACTTTCTCCCAAGTTCAAGTTCACCAAGGAGGGTCTGTGGCAGAGACTTAATCCTATAATTGTCCGACTGACACTCCGGCTGCCAGGTCAGTGAGAGGGGCATGTCCGGGTGCACTGAACCCACTCCGGCGGGAGTGGTGAAGAAAAGAGTTACGTTTGGGAGCAGGACTGTTTCCTATCATTACGCCTGAATCTGCTAATCTTCCTCCTTTCAACTTTACTTTCCTCACTGCAAGTTCGTTGTTTTTACCCGGCTGGGTAATAAAGAGCACAGCAAAAGAGCACCTGTCATGGACATTCCTTTACTTCTGTTTATGCACATATGCATCACTCACCCCTAGAAAATTCGGAGGAGCCATGAGGTAACACGCCACCCAAAAATCCAGCAGCTCCACTGGGGGTAATGCTACATTAATATCCAACAAAAAGGTGTTTGCAAATTACCATTTTGGGAGTCTTACATATGGTAGGAGTCTTTCCAAATGTTGTTCTCTGTTAAATAAAATAATATTGACTGATCAAGATGTAGTATAACGATATTTTAAAATGTTATTCTTCTTTCAGTAACGAGATATGATTCACAACAAATAACATTCAAAAGGATAAAAATGACTTACAAAGCCCTCCACAACTCTGCCCGGATACATCACCAAGCTCATCTCAAAATATCTACCAAATCATCCTTTTTGCTCCTCACAAGACCACTCGCACTCTAGCTTCCTTCTTACCTCCTACCATGCTTGCCTCCAGGATGTCTGCAGAACCTCTGCCCTCATCTGTAACTCCCTACCCCTACAGCTATCTCCTACTGTGTCTGCCTAGGTGATCCCTGAAAAAAACTCCTTTCTTAAAGAAAGCCTATCACCTCTATCTAACAACTGCATTTTACTTTCTCAAATCATCCCTCCTCTGTTAATACTTTTTGTATCACTTGCCCTTGCCTGCAGATTGCATGCTTATATGATCAGGGTCCTCCTAGTCCTAACCCTCTTGTTTTGAATTGTATTGTAGCTGTGTTGTCTTTAGTTTTTTTTTTAAGCGCTGTACAAACTGTTGGTGATATGTGCAGTAAATCCTGAATAATAATATTAATAAACAACTACCTAATCAATCAACATGCACACAGTGCATTTCAGCATTCAAGTCTGGCCATATATAATCAAATGATTCAGACGATGCAGTTTGTTATCCCTGGCGTTCATATAACAAACACATTCCAAAACATTTTTTCTCTAACGCTAGGGTTTTGCCACCATGTATAATGTTTTATTTATTACCTTGCCAGTTTGATGAGTTGATCATTTGGGTCAGAAAAATTGTTAGAATCATATGTTACATATTTTTTGAAAAGCTACTGAATAATTCCAAAACTGCCAAATATATGACCAACATAAAGATTGTGCTTCAGAGGCAATATTATTCTCATTCTGCTTAGCAATTTTACTTCTTGTTGTACACAAAAAGTGTGGGCTGATGAGGTCAGATCCCACCTATAGAAAAAACGCACATTAAAGGCTCAGTATGGGTGACCACACACACAATTATAAAACATAATGGGCCGGATTCATAAAGAAGATACGACGGCGTATCTCCTGATACGCCGTCGTATCTCTGAGTCCGGCCGTCGTATCTATGCGCCTGATTCATAGAATCAGGTTACGCATAGATATGCCTAAGATCCGACAGGTGTAAGCGACTTACACCGTCGGATCTTAGGCCCCGTATACACGACTGAACATGTCTGCTGAAACTGGTCCGCAGACCAGTTTCAGCGGACATGTTCGGTCGTCTTTACGTCCAACTGGACAATTTTCCGGCGGATCAGACAGGTTTCCAGCGGACAAATGTTTCTTAGCATGCTAAGAAACATGTCCACTGGAAGCCTGTCCGTTGGACATGTTCGGTCGTCTGTACAGACTCACCGTACATGTCCGCTCGGCCGAAAGCCCTCGCATGTGTCGAAGTGATTCAACGCATGCGTGGAAGCATTGACCTTCCAGGGTCGCGCATGTCGCCGCGTCATCGTCGCGGCGACGGCGCGGCCACGTCACCGTGTATCGTGTCCACGCGGATTTCTGTCTGATGGTGTGTACAACCATCAGACAGAAATCTCCGAGCGGACATGTCCGCTGAAAACGGTCCAGCGGACCACTTTCAGCGGACAGTCCGTCCGTGTGTACGAAGCCTTAGCTGCAATTCCAGGCCGGCCGCTAGGTGGCGCTTCCGTATCTTTTACGCGTCGGATATGCAAATGAGCATTTACGCCGATTCAGAAACAAACGACCGCCCGGCGCTTTTTTTTTTCGTCATTTGCGTTTGGCTTTTTCCGGCGGGAAGTTACCACTGCTATAGCAAGGACGTCATTGCGACGTCATTTGGAGCAATGCACGCTGAGAAAATTTGCAGACGGCGCATGCCCTGTTGGATTGGCGCGGGGACGCGCCTGATTTAAATAGTACACTCCCCCCTAGCCGCGGAATTTGAATTCCGCCGGGGGATTTACGATACGCCGCCGCAAGTTTTGAGGTAAGTGCTTTCTGAATTAAACACTTGCCTCAAAAACTTGCGGCGGCAGATCGTAAATCAGATAGGTTACGCGGATCCGGATCAGATAGGTTACGGCATACTTTCAAATTTCCCGCGTCGTATCGTTGTTTTGAATCCTCAAAACAAGATACGGCGGCTTCTGGGTTAGATCCGACAGGTGTACGTCTTCGTACGCCTTCGGATCTAAGATGCAATACTTCGGTGTCCGCTGGGTGGCGTTTTCCGCGTCGGGTATGCAAATTAGCGATTTACGACGATCCACAAACGTACGCGCGGCCGTCGCATTTTCTAACGTCGTCTGTAGTCGGCTTTTTCCGGCATATAGTTAAAGCTGGTATTTTGCGGCGTATAGATAGAATTGCGTATAGATAGAAATGTTAAGTATAGCCGTCGTTCCCGCGTCGAAATTATAATTTTTTTTTTTTGCGTAAGTCGTCCATGAATAGGGATGGACGTAACTCACGTCTAAGTTAAAAAAAATGACGTCGTTGCGACGTCATTTAGCGCAATGCACGGCGGGAAATTTAGGAACGACGCATGCGCATTTCATTCGGCGCGGCGCGATTTTGGTGGGCCTTTTAATGGAAATAAAATGAAAATGCAAAAATGTTTTGTTAAAACAAATTACATACAGTATTTAAACAAACAAATTACATAGAAGGGGTGGGGGTGAGAGAGAGAGGAGGGTAAGAGAGAGAGGGGTGAGAGAGAAAAGGGGGGTGAAAGAGAGAGAGGGGGTGAAACAGAGGGAGGAGGTGAGGGGGGGTGCCTTTGGGTGGCTTTAATAGGGTAGTATGCGCACCACAGCGAACTGTTGGTGGAGCCACATTGTGGTAAGAGTAGGAGGGGCTGCCCTACATATGATGCCTGGGAACAATGTGAATGGAGCCTTACTCTTACCAACAATGTAACAGGGGTATTTACTATGACAGAACTTTCCCTGATTCTCTGATAATCTCTGCATCTTGATCCACCTCCTCTCAGAGCAGGACTGAGCAACATTAGTGACTCACTCACACCACTAGCCTGCTGCAGCTCCAATAGCCCCTATGTTAATCCGGATCTGAGACCATGTATTTTATTAAATAGCACATAAAGTTGTAGAGTATGTGTGTTTCCGAAAACCAGATAGGCCAGGTCAACGTTTTGCTGATTCACGGCTTCCTCAGAACCCAATATGATAGGTGGGGCAACAATCAAAATGGTGGATCAGAGAGTGTCCACTAGCATAGCCTGGGGGCTGGCATAGGAGCACCAGGACCAATCAAAGAGACCAGAATGGTGCCAGGTGCAGGGATTAGATGAAAAGCTATAAATAAAACCCCAGGAAACTTGTTTGGTGATTTTTTTTAAAAGTCAGGGAAGGAGGCCAATTGTTTGCAGGCAGAAACAGAAAAAATGTACTACATTCCAAGATCACCAGATATAATATATATCTGCCAGTCTACTGCACAAAATGCCACACCACCCGCCAGGTCACACATTTTAAATGCCAATCCTGTAAAGCTGGGTACACACACTTAGTTTTTTTTGTTTCACCCAGCGAGCTGAGCGAAAATAAAGTTGAACATACGATCGAGCTCCCGGAACGGAATTAGTTCATAAGCAGGGTAGTAGTAATAGATCAAGCAAGGGTGCTGCTGTGCTGCATTGCCAAAGGGGAATCCTCAAAGCTGCAATTGTGGGCTGTACCTAGTACATTTTTTAACACAGTACCTACACATACCTAATAGAAAATCCAAGCCCATCTCCAAGGGCAGAGCCCTGATTATGTAAGACTATTAGACATGACCAAAAGAATTAACATTATGAGTGGAATCATCATACTAAATATGAAGTCACTGAGTTTTTGAATACGAAAGATTCTAGCTATGTGATACCATTGCAAGGGAGTTTGTATACTGTGTATGGAGCAATAATGAGAAACATCAAAAGGGAACAAAGTTGCTTTGCCCGGGCACTTTCTGCATCCTTTCACATTCACCCCCCCCCCCTCCCAAAAAAAAGAGCACTTTGCTCTAGATAATGGCATACTTGCCACCAGGGCAGGACTTAGGGTGGTGGGTGCCCCTGGGCTTGAGTGTTAAAGGGGCCCCCTGGAGCCGAGAATTGGGGGGGATCGAAGTTGTTGAGCGGGGGGGGGGGCAAATTGAAGTTGTTGAGCGGGGGGGAGCGCATTAAAGTTGTTGAGCGGGGGGAGGGATTTTGCAGTTGTTGAGGGGGGGAGTGCCTCTCACCTGTGCCAACAGCCGGGGCCACAGACTGTCATTAGCCCGGCTGTCGGCTTTCTTCCCTTCAGCAGCCGCAGTCCTCCACACACCGCTCCGGTTCCTCCTGCTTCCGTGCTGCCTCCTCTTGCAGTGCGGGAAAATTAACCCTTTTGGGGGACTGCGGGAAGAAGCTGTCTGTGCGGGAAAGTCCCACAGAATCCGTGCGTGTTGGGAGGTATGCGCAGGGCCGCCATCAGGAATTTTGGGGCCCCTTGCACAGCTTAAGGCATGGGCCCCCTGAAGCAGAGAACCTAGGGGGGGGTGGGGGTGCTGCCGCCTGAAATTGAGAAGCGTGGGGGCCTTTACAAAAAAAAGAAGAAATAAAGAAGAAAACAAATATATATAAATATATGTAGCCATCCGGGGCCCTGGGGACCTCTGGGCCTTTTAATAAAAAGAAAAAATAAACCTCTGGGCCCTTTAATAATAAAAAAAAAAAACATTTATAAAAAAATACATAAAAAAAGGGAGGTTGCCAAACCCGGGGGCCCTGGGGACCTCTGGGCCCCTGGGAACCTCTGGGCCTTTTAATAAAAAATAAAAAAATAAACAAAAATAAAAAAATAAACATTTATAAAAAAAATAAAAAAGGGGGGGTTGCCACATGGGGCCCTGGGGACCTCTGAGCCCTTTAATAAAAAAAAATATATATATATATATAAAAAAAAATGTATTTTTTTTTTATAAAAAATAAAAAAGGTGGGTTGCCATCCGGGGGCCCTGGAGACCCCTGGGCCCTTTAATAATAATAATAATAATATATATATATATATATATATATATATATATATATATATATATACATATATATTATATATATAAAAATAAAAAATATATAAAAAAAACATTTTTTTACAAAAAATTAATAAAAAAAAGGGGGGTTGCCGTCCGGGGCCCTGGAGACCCCTGGGCCCTTTAATAATAATAATAAAATATATATATATATATATATATATATATATATATATATATATATATATATATATATATATATATATATATATATATATAAAAATAAAAAATATATTAAAAAAAAAACATTTTTTTACAAAAAATAAATAAAAAAGGGGGGGTTGCCGTCCGGGGCCCTGGGGGCCTCCGGGCCCCTGGGGACCTCCGGACCCCTAAAAAAAAAAAAAAAAAAAAAAATTTTTTTTTTTTTTTTTTTTTTTTAAAGGGGGCCCCCTATTGGGTGGGGCCCCTGGGCTTGAGCCCAGTCAAGGCCAATGGTAAGTCCGGCCCTGCTTGCCACACTCACACACAGTATGCTAAAAGATGGGGCAGTCTCTGGATTGTGCCATATATCAAAAACAAATATTCACCATCTGTAGTTGATTTCTTTTACTGCTTGAATGCATGTTTTTGTCAGAAGATAGAGGTGTTCCTGTTTCCTTTTAACCGCTCTGAATTCCTTGTCTGAAGAAAAGAGTAAAACTGGAAGTAAGACTGTTATTCCTGGCAAGAAAATAGCCTATTTTTATTATGGTGACACTCTTTATTTATTTTAGTAGATCTCTCAGGTGATGCCAAAAATTCTAGTTTATAAACATTGTTGTAGTAGATCTTGAAAAAAAATCTTAAATCTTTGCATGAATGTGTATGCTTGCATTCCTTTCCTCTCCTTGCCCTTCAGTTATTATTACAAAGGAACTCATTTTGTGAATGAACTGTGCCTGCCTCCAGCGAGACAGCCTCACCGCTGACCCCTGGTCACATATTAAATTCCAACCCAGCCAGGGAAGTATGCATTTAGAAAAAGTTACTGATGGGCAGAATCCGCTGGGATTTAGCCTGTTAAACAACCACAGAAGTGAAAGATCATATGATTTTTTTTTTTTTTAAGAAACCACTGATCATTCCTGGATAGATTCCATTGAAGCTGTCATTTTAAAGTTAGTTCATTAACTTTTTTATGCCACCGGCGCATCTACTGATTTCTGCTAAGCCCAAAAACTTCCCTCTGTCTAGATCATTAGAAATATTTAGAATTCTATTATCTTGAAAATGCATCTAAATAATAACCTCAGCATAAAAACTTGGTTTGTTGAACAGGAAGCACGTTAGTGGCATAATCAGGTAAAGATGTTTGTAGGGAACAAAAGTCAAATTTTAAACATTTAAAGGAGAACTGAAAGCAAAACCTTTTTTCCTAATTTTGCGTAGAGTAAAAGAGGGTTTAAACCCCTGTCTGTTTTGTTTTTTTGTCATCTGCATCACATTTGGGGAGATATTCCTTTATGTCCTGTCCTTTTGCTAAAACAGGAAGTGTGAAAAAATCCTTTGAAAGTGAGAAAATCTTTGGTGTCACCAGGGTCACCAGAATTGTTCCTTACTGGAAGATTTATCTTCTATTCTTGTTCTGGTGACAACTGAAAATTTGGGATTTTCATTTACTTTTACTTTTAGTGATAAGAGTGAACAGGACACACAGAAGGAAGAGGTTAAATTTCCCCTACAAGGGCTCGGACATCAATAATAACCTGACAGTGTTCTAATCTCTTAAAAATGCCTCTAGTAATAATTTCGACAATGTGTAGTGCTACACCCGAAAGAGCTACTGGTAAAGATGGGTTCTCTGTTCCCTACCACCCAAACCCCAGGCATCCACCCTGTCTTGTTTCCCCTTTCTTTAAATAGTAGATTGAGCACTCACAGATTCCTAAACACTCTGTATCCAGCTGTTAAAAAGGGAGACAAGAGGCATCCACCATATATAATGAATGGATGCTTACTAGATGAAAAGACCCATGTAACAAGGTCTAGCTACGCATTAGTGGGAAAACCCCCCATTGGAGGTATGAAAATATAGCTCTCTTCACAGTGCCCATATGGTAGTTATATCATCAGAGAAATCTCCTGATAATGTGGCCGGTAAGTTGTCACCATTCATCAACTGGACATGTATGTAAAGAATGAACACAATCGCTCATTGAGAAATTTCAGACATATAAAATATATTAAAAGAAAGATATTCTACTCACAAGTATAATGAAAATATCAGGCATTCAAAGTAAGACTATCCTGCGCCCCGGCACCTGTGCTGATGTCACTACTATGTCCTCTGACTCTATGTTTGTTTTGTCTAAAAAGACGTTGCCAGTGGGGTCCATGTGAAAATCGTTTTTTTTTTTTGGAGAGGAGGGAAAATTGAAAAGGAAGTAAATGGCCATGGCTGGAAGAATTGTGATTGGCTGCTGCAACAAAGTAAGGCGAGGAGGGTCTTCAGGCTGTTAAGATGAAGGAGGAGCACAGTCTTAAAGGGGGGAATTGGGTAAGAAAAAGACTGGACCCCTTACTGAATGGACTGCTGGCTGAACAGAACCCTGCCATAGCTGACCACAATTGGGTGAGACCTTAGAGAGACTGCTCATTGCACAGGACCTTGCCTCAGAGATGAGAGCTTTCCCCCTGGGAAGGTGCAAGGTGTGATTTGGATGCCTAGTGAAATAAGACTGTACTAGAAAGCAACACCATCGCTTGCGAGGAAGGTAAAGAGGGACTGTCTTAGCAGGATTGAAAGAGAGACATCACAGCAACTTCTTTCTCTTTCTAAAAACTTCATAGAAAATCCAAGCTCAAACTTACCGACCAATCAGCAACCAACCAAATTCACCTGTCTAACAATATGCGTTAAAAACAGAGGTATAGTTGCACGTATTTGCAAATGCATGTGTAAGCTGCAGGCCCCGTCAAGACTCTCTGTGTACTGCAGTCCTAACTCTAAAATTTAAAGTCTCCTCAATGGAAGCACATGCATGCTGATAGATAGATAAAGGGCAGATGACTGGAGTTAGCCCAGCTCCCCTTAAAGGGGCAGGAGCACACTAAACACCCAGCACATAGAAGCAAAGGTGCCAGTGCGTTGCCTGACCACAATGACATCAATACAAAAAACAAATGTCACTGCCCCTACCTACGACTGGTCTATACAGTAAGGAGAACTGGAAAAGGTACGTATACATACAAAAACAACATACAATATCCAAGCTCAAACTTACTTTCTAAAAACTTCAATTGAAGCAAACCACATGTCCACACACCCAGAAGAGGGTGCCCTAGGTCTGGTAAGAGACAAACTTAGCACAAGTTAACCTTTTGTTTGCTTGGAACTGTTGTGCTTTCTTCATGAACCCCAACATTGCTGGCCAGTATTTTTTTTTTTATCATTCACTTGCCTGTGGGATAAAATAGGTACTGTTATATTATAAGTTAGGGCTGTCTAAATATACTGTTACTAGGCAAAAGCAATTCAATTGTGTTATTTACTGATATTCTTTTGAAATACCGCAAGGTGTGTCAGTAAATTCTGAGTGAGTGAGGTGTGTCATCTTTAGGTGTACACAGAAATCACAAAATAATTCCGTGGCTACTCAGGAGGTAGCACTACACACACATAGTTACAGATATAGCCAGGTTGTAAAAAAACACATGTCCATCTACTTCAACTAATAGAAAACCTCCATATACACAATTCTATACCCACCAGTCTATACCCCGTTTATCCAGAGGAAGGCAAAAAAAACAAAAAAACAATAAAGCTTTACCTAATTTGTTCCAGTGGGGAAAACAATCCTTCCTGAACCCCCAGGAGGCAATCGGATATTCCCTGAATCAACTACCCCTGGTATTATTACCTCTAAATATCAGTTATAGTTTGTGCATTTAGAAATCCATTCAGGTATTTTTTAAAACAACCCTTTGAGCTGGCCAGAACCAACTCTTGATGGAATCTATTCCACATTTCCTTAGCTATCACTTTGAGGAAGCCCTTCAATCTTTCCTCCAGACATAAAGCATACCCATCCCTTTTTCCTCTGTAATGACCACAAAGCGAATAAATCAATACCAAGTTCATTATATGGAACACCTATGTATTTATACATGGTCATCATGTTCCCCTTAATAAATGTAGTTTATAGCTAATCTTTTCTCATAGCTGATCTCCTTCATGTTTTTTATCAGTTTGGTTGCCTTTCTCTGCACTTTCTCCGATAACCTTTTTATGAATTGGTGACCAAAATTGAACTGCATATTCCAGATGAGGTCTTACTAATGATATGTACAGGGGGACAGTTATGGCTGTCTATACCTATTTTAATACAAGAAAGTTTTTTGCTAGCTTTAGAAATTCCAGGTTGGCATTGCATGCTATTATTAAATCTATGATCCACCAAAATATCAAGATCCTTCACAACCATTGACTCCCCTGGCTGTTCTCTTCCTAGAATGTTGGAGCAAATATAATTTATAAATAGTGTGACAGTACAACTCACTTCCACTGTATAAAAGTATGTAAAAGGGACACAGATTTGCAGATCTGCAGAGTACTGGGCTCTGTAACATCAATTGTGAGTCAAGAAAACCTTTTATTTGGTTTTCTATGGATTGTAGTTCAGGGCTCCTGTTCTGCATCCATAGGGCTTGAAGAGTTGAGGCGGCTGAGAAAGTCTGGAAGACTGGGAAAGCTGAGATGACTGGACAATTCTAGTGGAATGGGGGAATCTGGAAGTCTCAGGCCCCGTACACACGACAGAGTTTCTCGGCAGAATTCAGCGAGAAACTCGGTCAGAGCCGGATTCTGCCGAGAAACTCTGTCGTGTGTACACTTTCGGCCCGATGGAGCCGCCGAGGAACTTGTCGAGAAAATAGAGAACATGTTCTCTATTTTCTCGTTGTTCTATGGGAGAACTCGGCCCGCCGAGCTCCTCGGCGGCTTCAGGGCTGAACTCGCCGAGGAACTCGATGTGTTTGGCACGTCGAGTTCCTCGGCCGTGTGTACGGGGCCTCAGAGTAGTGAGAGAGCCCAGGGTGTCAGGAAAACCCCTATCGAGAGGATAGGTGCTGCAACTGAAAAGGCTGAGAGGCCCAGGATAGCTGCAAAAGCTGAACGAACACAGAGGTACTGTGTAAGATTGTCTGAAGGATCATCTAAAAGACAAGGTTAAGGTTAGAGAAAGCAAGGTATCTGCATTTTTCTGTTACCTGCTGTTGTTAGTGGAAATCCCCTTTTAAAATGTTTTCTGATAAACTTTATTTTGTTTAATAAAAGTGGCTTGTTAAGCCATAAGACCAGAGTTCAGACTGGCATGGATTCAGCACAAATGCTTCTACCCCTGAGCTAACGATTCCCCAATATCACAATAGGTTAAAAATTAAGGATCCCAAGAATGAACCTTAGGGTACACCACTAATAACCTTAGACAATTTAGGATTAATCAATAATCAATACTCTTTAAATACGATTACTGTATATACTCGAGTATAAGCCGACCCGAATATAAGCCGAGGCACGTAATTTTACCACAAAAAAACTATGAAAACGTATTGCCTCGAGTATAAGCCTAAGGTGTCCATCTACATGCCTCACTGTGCCTCACTTTGCCTCACTGTGTCCATGTGCATGCCTCACTGTGTCCATGCCCCACTGTGCCCATGCCTCACTCTGCCCATGCCTCACTGTGTCCATGCCTCACTGTGCCCATGCCTCGCTGTGTCCATGACTAGACTGACGTTTAACATGGGAGTCTATGGAAGGGGTGTTCGGCTTCGAAAAATTGGTGCTCCCCAGCCGTAGGTCCCCCAGACAATAAACTTGTAGAAGAGAAATGTGGCTACATGTGTGCCAAGTTCTGGGTCCAGGGGACCTACAACTGGCCGGTACCGGGTCGCCAAAGTCACTGGAGATATTACCATTTAACATTGGAGTCTATGGAAGGGGTGCTCCCCGACCGTAGGTCCCCCAGACAAAAAACTTTGCACACTTGTAGAGGAAGAGTGGGGCTACATGTGTGCCAAGCCGGCCAGTACCAGGTCCCCAAAATCTGGGAGATCAGGTGCAAAAAGTTGACTCGAGTATAAGCCGAGGGGGGCATTTTCAGCACAAAAAAATGTGCTGAAAAACCCGGCATATACTCGAGTATATACGGTACTTAGCATGTTTTCTATCCATTTACAACTGAATTACTGAATTTTCTAAGCCTATAGGCTTTAACTTACACATTTTATTGTGTGTGGGGAACTGTGTCAAATGCTTATGCAAATCAAAGTATACTATATCCACAGCTGCTCATATGTCTATGTTTTTGCTTACTTCCTCATAAAAAAAAAAAAAAATCAGTTTGACAACTTTAGTCTTTTGTGAATCTATGGTGACTATTGCTTAAAATTTGGTTTTCTACCAATTTGGTTTTCTCCTATTAAACTTTTAACAGAAAACCAAATATAATCAGGCAATAAAATCACTATAATCTGGAAAATGTTAAGTGTAATGTATATAATTGTGTCACCAACCACAATGTCCCATGCTCTTGCTGCTGAAAAAAAATCAACGGCGTTAGTTGTTGAAGTAAAGTAATAAAGTTTTAAATCACAGCTAGAGGATGTGCATGTAGAGACCTTCAGGACAACGGTATATTCAACAAAATTGTATATTGTAACAAAAAAAGTTATACAGTGTCACCAGCCTTGAATAAAAGTTGTAATAATAATATTGCCTTTTGGTTGTAAACAAAGAAAATGGCATATACTTATAATACCTAAGAGTCCTCCAAAGAAAAGAGAGTCCCAGAGCCACACAATCACAAGAGTCCAATAATGTATTATAAAACAATGTCAGATTTTTATTGATAAAAAAACATTCTCACACTGTCATATGTAACATCCATAAAAAGCAGCCTTATTTGAACCTTGGATGGCTCTTAGGCCACTATTACTCATCCTTAGGATGGTCAGTCCATGAGCGAACAGATCAATAAGTTGGAACGTGGAGTTGTAGCAGGAATCTGATGAGAGGTCTGGATACTGGCGGCAATCACACTGGTGCACTGAATACTGGAATTCTTGTTACCGGAAGTTGCGTCACTGGAAATTACATGTTGCCAAGACTCTGAATGAACACCATGATAGCCCCAAGCATCTCAGGTCTCCAGGACAACTTGTTTTAAGGTGTGACCTCTTTGTGAAGCCCTAAGGAGGAGACTGGGGGAGCAATTTAATTTAGGGCCGAAACAACTAATCGATTAATTGACAACTAATCGATTATGAAATTAATCGATTACCATTTTCAGAATCGATTAATCGGCCAGTAACATAATGGGGTTAAAAAATAAAAAAAATTAGCCCATTATAGTACAAAAAGAGCAAATCTCTACGGTAAATATTACTTTCACTGTACCACAGTAAAAAATGTAGGTTTTTTTTCATCACAAAAAACGACCGTGTGTACGCGGCATTAAGTATCTTCCTGACTATAGAAGTTAAGCTAACTGGTCTATAGTAACTAGGTGAAGACTTTAATCTCTTTTTAAATATATGCACTACATTGGCCCTACGCCAATCCAGTGGTACTATGCCAGTCATTAAAGAGTCTCTAAAAGTTTGAAACAATGGCTTTGAGATAACAGAGCTCAACTCATTTAGGACATATCAGTGTAAGCCATCTGGTCCTGGTGCTTTATTCACCTTTATTTTGTCTAAATGTTTCTGTTAATATCTATTTTGAGCTGTTGTGGATCTTATAGGGCAATGTCAATACTTTTCATATTATGGACTTGATCTCCCCAATTTTTCTTTGTATACTCTGAAGAAGAGCTGTTTAAAAAATAGATTTAGGCCTGAATTTTAGCTGCGCCCTCAAACAATGAAAAAATGTATATTTTCTATAAGCAGACACTCTGGAGAATAAAATGGTGGTTCCAATTTGCTATGTCATTACAAAATACACTAAAGATACACTAAAGGTAATTTTGGAGCACATCAACACAACATACAGTACTACCCAATATTTTTGGTCAACTATAAAAGATGAAGTTGTAAATAGTAAAATAGTAAATTGTAAATAGATACCCAGCATGTCAAGTTTTAAAGTTGTGTATGTCCATATACCAACAACAAACTTCAATACCATAACTTTTCCATAGGAGACACTTTAATGGACCGTACATGTCATTACTTCAGAGTTAACCCTGAATAATAGCCCTACAAATGTGAAAAGTTTAAAGCTGCGAGAATGCCATCATCCCAATCAAAGCAATCAAAGCCACAATAATAGCCCTAGAATTATGACTCTTACTCCAATAATTTAAATCAGGTTTATATAACATATACAATATAATAGATGATGTTGATAGGGTATAACATATACAATGTAATACATGATGTTGATAGAAATTTATACAGTATTTTTACATACTTAAAATGAGCAGCCATGGTTTCCAGTAATGAGAGGGGTTCTAATAGGTTAGTAATAGGAAATGGAATAAGCAGAATGTTTGGTTGCAAGAGGATTTGGAAATGGGAATGCAGGTAGCATTTCTGCTTTCCTAAAGGTTATCTTTAGCAGCAGAGAAAGTAAGCGAGAGTCATAGGATTTCTAATAGAAACAAAGAATGCTTTCCCAAGGAAGAAATACAGAGGAACTTTGGTAAAATATTTACTGGATAAAAAAAAAACACATATAAACATAAAGAATGGCTGACTTCTTTAAATAGGAAAATATCTAGCATAAATAACATACCGGTAATCCTATATAAAAATTTGTGGAAATATTAACTACAAGCTTTTTTTATAAAGGTTTAAAAACCAGAAGATTACATATTGTTTCCACAAAGTCACTAGATACTTGGCTTACATGTTAGAGGCAACAAAATCCATGTACATATTGTGTTTCGACTCGGCACAACTGTGAAATACAATTTTTACAGCAAAAAAGCTTTGAAACCCAGGATATTAGTTGGAAATCTGTTCCCATACACAACATGAACTGGTGGGAAAGCAGGTTGTAAGAAAGCCTCTCTACAGCAGCTACCAGCTGCAGTGCGACCCAGTGTCTGTATAGCTGACATTGTAATCCATTCATAAATGAAGCATACTGAATCACAATGCTTTTAATACTAATATGTTATTTCACAGTTGAAAAAAACACACTCTTGGTGGTAAAAGCAACAAAATCCTTAGCTAGTGGAATGTTTCTTCTTCCTATCATTTTATGCATCCATTCATGCAGAATACTTTAGGAGAAAAACAAATTAGCTAGTCTACTATAGGAATTTTTTTTGAAACTATATATTGGGTTCTGTGAAATAATACATCTAAAAATACATTTTTTAAAAGATCTTTTGCTTTTCACCAAAAAAGCTAGAAACCTCTTTGCTCTGGTGCAGAGTTGGTGAAACACAAACCTGAGCAAAATTACAAATCCTTTGCTAGGTTATTTCGTTGAGATGTACCGTATTTATCGGCGTATACCGCACACTTTTTTGCCCTTAAAATCAGGGCAAAATCGTGGGTGCGCGATATACGCCGATACCTGCTTCCCGCACTAGGTTTGAACCACTCCGCCGACATATACCGAGCGCAGTACACTCGGGTATTCTCGGGCAGGCTCGGCTCCTCTCGCACTCACGTCCTGTGCGTCCTGTACGTCCTTTACGTGAGAGGAGCCGAGCCTGCCCGAGTATACCCGAGTGTACTGCGCTTGGTATATGTCGGCGGAGTGGTTCAAACACAGCGTGGGAAGTGGGGATCGGCTGAAGAACACAGCGGGGAGGATACCACGATGGCCGCAGAAGAACGCCGGACCGGACAAGGCCGCCGATGGACGCGATGGATGCCGGGCAAGACACCGACGAGGGGCATCCAAGGTTGGGGGTGCGCGCTATACGCCGGGGCGCGTTATATGAAGATAAATACGGTATGTATTTCAACTACTTAGCTGTTTGCCTGGAGTTCTGCTTGAAGTGACCACTAAGAAAATAAGAAACTAAAGCTGTCAATACACATAAAGATTTTTTCCTGTTCAGCCTGTGGGCTGAATCAAAAGAATCTAAAGCGTCGTACACACGATCAGTCCATCCGATGAGAACGGTCTGAAGGACCGTTGTCATCGGTTAGCCGATGAAGCTGACTGATGGTCCGTCGCACCCATACACCATCGGTTAAATAACCGATCGTGTCAGAACGCGGTGATGTAAAACACAACGACGTACTGAATAAAATGCTTCCAAGCATGCGTCTACTTGATTCTGAGCATGCGTGGATTTTTAACTGATGGTCGTGTCTACTAACGATTGGTTTTGACCTATCGGTTAGGAATCCATCGGTTAAATTTAAAGCAGGTTGGCTTTTTTTTAACCGATGGTTAAATAACCTATGGGGCCCTCACACGATCGGTTTTGACCGATGAAAACGGTCCATCAGACCGTTGTCCTCTGTTTAACCTATCGTGTGTACGAGGCCTTACAGATTCCTGCATCCATGCTACACAGTGCAGATGGAGGAATCTCCTGCTGCCCCACCAGATGTCAAATTACTTGCACAGTGCTTGCACCTGGTTGGATGCAGGTGCTGTTTCACTGACAATTTTCCGCCTGGCTACAGAGTTGACAAGACCACCCACCTCTCAGGAATTGACTGAAATTTGTTTGCCCATTTACAAAGAAATTAAGGGCCAGATCCACAGCCAGCCGCCGTAACTTAAATATTCCCATTTAAGTTACACTGGCTGAAAATTTCTACCTAAGTGCCCGATCCACAAAGCACTTACCTAGAAATTTTCGGCTGTGTAACTTAAATCCGGCCGACGTAAGGCGTTCCCAATTCAAATGAGGCGAGTCCCATTTAAATTAGGCGCCCTCCCGCGCCAGACGTACTGCGCATGCTCGTGACATCATTTTCCCGACCTGCATATCGCAAAATTACGTTACGCCGAGCTTCGTGAATCGCGCCGGGTCAAAAAAGTTGCGTCGGGAAAAAAAACGAGTTGCGGCGAAAAAAAAATAAAAAAAGACAGCGTCGCCTGAAAGAAGGGTCTGCTTTTACAAGGTGTACTAACTTTACACTTTGTAAAAGCAACCCTAATTTTACGATTGCAAACTAATACTTACAGAGAAAAAACGAAGCTGAAAAGCTTTGTGGATCTCCGTAAGTGCTAATTTGCATACCCGAAGCGGCATTTCGACTCGAAATGCCCCCAGCGGCGGATGCGGTACTGCATCCTAAGATCCGGCAGTGTAAGTCCCTTACACATGTCGGATCTTCTGTCTATCTCTTGGAAACTGATTCTGTGGATCAGTTCCAAAGATAGAAACAGGTATTAGCAGGCGGAACAGCAGATCCGCCTGCGTATCTCTTTTGAGGATCTGGCCCTAAGGGTCTATCATTTTTATCATATGTGTATTTCAAATTATAGAAACAGGATATCGACCAAAAATCCAGAAAAAAACACATGATACAAATGTTAAAAAATGTGTTGCAGTTCAGTGAGTATATAAATATTTGATCCCCAAGAAAAACATGACTTAGTACTTGTTGGCAAGCACAGAGGTAAAACGTTTCTGTAGTTAGTGACCAAGTTTGCACACCTCTCAGGTGGGATTTTGGTCCACTATTCTTTACAGATCTTCTCTAAATCCTTAAGATTTTCCTAGCTGTCACTTGGCAACTTAAAGTTTCAGCTCCCTCCATACATTTTCTATAGGATAAGGGTCTGGAGACTGGCTAGGCCACTTCATGACCTTAATGTGCTTCTTCTTGAGCCACTCCTTTGTTGACTTGGCGATATGTTTTGGGTCATTGCAATGCGGGAAGACCCATCCACAACCCATCTTCATTGTTCTGGCTGAGAGAAGAAGGTTCTCATCCAAGGTTTTACAATACATCACCCCACCCATTGGCCCCTCAATGCAGCAAAGTCTGCCTTTACCTTTAGCAGAGAAACAGCCCCAAAGCCTAATGTTTCCACCTCTGTGCTTGACTGTAGGGATGGTGTTCTTAGGGTCATAGTCAGCATGTACCTTCCTCCAAACACAACGAGTAAATACAAATTTCCCCTTGGGAATGGGACTTTTTTGGCACAGATTGTGAAACGATTTTTGTAAAAAAATCTTCAAATTTATTTAAGTATCAAAAAGAGTATCAAAAGGAATAACAATCATATGCAGAAAGTTTATAAAAACATGGAATGTTAGATTATCATACATACACCATCAGATGCACATAGTGAATGAAAATATCCACAGTGTAAGCATCCGTGGTGTAGACACAAATTACTAATTAGCAATCGTAATTCCTACACGTTACGGAGTACATAGGACTCCTTCTTCAGGGATAAATGCAGTAACAGTGATAGTGATAGTCTATAAAAAATAAAAATATGCATTATACATCCATTAGATACTAAACCAAAGTGATTGCGACAGATGAAAATGACATACATTAGCCACCAACATACTCACATGTCTAATGATGGTGCAACGTCCAAGTGAATAAGACAGGAGTGACCAGAATGGCCAGAGAGATGCTGTCATGTTTGTCTGTCAACTTCCCTCTCCATGTGCTTAGATTAAAAGGCCAGCCACTCTTACCTGGCTGCTTAAGTAATCTCTCCTCAAAGCATGGCTCCACCCTAGGCCCTATCAGGGAACTCTATATTGACCTGTGCACTGCAAGCCAGCTGTTCTGATCAATATTGTGTGTTTTGACTTCTGTGTGCTCATTGTTCTGTGTCCAACTTCT
Organism: Rana temporaria; assembly: GCF_905171775.1. NCBI lineage: Eukaryota > Metazoa > Chordata > Amphibia > Anura > Ranidae > Rana > Rana temporaria. Next base: position 197,241,892 of record NC_053491.1, on the reverse strand, counting down.
GATCTTGTTTACCGACTTTGGCTTGCTCTTGACTATCCTCGTCTGCTTCATACCCCGACCTTTGGTGTGTTCTTTGACTATCCCTATCTGCTTGTTGCCCTGACCTTTTGGCTAATCCCCTGACTATCCTTGTTTTTCAAGACTGTTGCTTCCTTCCTCTTTCTCCTGTAATCTACCGTGAGCGTGAGCTGGGAGACCATGGGGGCCGCGACCTGGAACCAGTTGCAGTGCAGTCCATCCTCACCACTAGAGGCTCTGGTGAACACCTGCTGGCTCTTAGACTCCATGCCCTGGGGAATCTAGGCTCAAGCTCATAGTAGGATCTGTTTTGGAGCTCCAGTAGACTTGCCTTCCTGAACCTGCCAGAGCTCCATCCTCAGCAGTCAGTCCTAGGGTCCACTACCTTAGCGGTGCACTCCTGACTCCAATGGAGTGCATCTGTCACCTGGCCTCAGGTGACCTGACAGATGCTGTGTAAGTAAAAAGATTCAGAAGAGCTGGTCAGTCAGGGAGGGGGCGTCAGACCCCCGCAGTGCAAACCGGGAGGCAACATGTCAGCTACCTCGGCGTGGAACAGGTGAGTTACCGACACCTCGTTCTAAGGTAAGTATTTTATAAGTATTTCATAATGAGCTAGTATGTGGTGGATACTAGCTCATTATGCCTTTTGCCTTACAAGGGTAAAAAAAATATAAAAATTCTGAGGGTATACAACCGCTTTAACAGAGAAACAGCCCCAAAGCCTAATGTTTCCACATCTGTGCTTGACTGTAGGGATGGTGTTCTTAGGGTCATAGTCAGCATTTTTCTTCATCCAAACACAAGTCCCCCTCCTCAAGAACAAAATACAAAGACATACTTGGGGGCACACCCAAAAAATGCTATACATCTAAGATGGTGCTGCTATAAGACCAAAGACAGTACAAAACAGATTATAGGTAGCGCACACATGCAAAAATGATATTTATCCTGCAAGGCTAGTTAAAAACACTTGAACATATTCAAAAATGTGGGGGTTTGGTCACACTATATGATCATATAGTGCTAAGCCTACTTACTGCGACAAAGTACCCTGAATTAGTGGGTCCTAACCTGTTAATAGAATGAAAGAACCTAGTGTCTCAACCTTGGGAGATAAACTCCTCTATACGGGAGAACTGAAGGCATTCCTCCTATGCACTTGTGGCCACTAATGTGAGGTAATGAAGAGGGGGAGGGGTGCTCCAGCCCAAGAGACCTGGTCAGGGTCTATAAAAAATACAAAGACATACTTGGGGGGCACACCCAAAATATGCTATACATCTAAGGCCCCGTACACACGACCAAACATGTATGCTGAAACTGGTCCGCGGGCCAGTTTCAGCATACATGTTTGGTCGTGTGTAGGCGCGAGCGGGCCAAATTCCAGCAAACATTTGCCCGCCGGGCCTTTTCCCAGCGGGCAAATATTCCTGGACGTGTTTTAAAAACGTCCGCTGGAATCCTGCCCGCTCGGACATGTACGGTCGTCAGTACAGACCTACCGTACATGTCCGAGCGCCCGCCGTCCCTCGCATGCGTCGAATGACTTCGATGCATGCGTGGAAGCCTTTAAATGGCAGGCCCGCCCACGTTGCCGCGTCATCGCCGCGTCATCGTCGCGGCGACGACGCGGACACGCCCCGCGTAGTGTTTACGCGCGGACTTCTGTACGATGGTTAGTACAACCATCGTACAGAAGCCCTCTGGCAGGCATGTACGGTGAAAACGGTCCGACGGACCGGTTTCACCGTACATGTTTGCTCGTGAGTACCCGGCCTAAGATGGTGCTGCTATAAGACTAAAGACAGTACAAAACAGATTATAGCGCACACATGCAAAAATGACATTTATCCTGCAAGGCTAGTTAAAAACACCTGAATATATTCAAAAATAAGGGGGTTTGGTCACACTATATGGTCATATAGTGCTAAGCCCACTTACTGCGACAAAGTACCCCGAATTAGTAGTGGGTCCTAACCTGTTAATAGAATGAAAGAACCTAGTGTCTCAACCTTGGGAGATAAACTCCTCTATATGGGAGAACTGAAAGCGGGGGTTCACCCTTAGAGGGCACTTTTTAGCCTTAGATACCTGCTCGTTTTGTCTAGGGGAATCGGCTATTAGTTTTAAAATATGAGCAGTACTTACCCGTTTACGAGATGCATCCTCTCCGTCGCTTCCGGGTATGGGCTGCGGGAATGGGCGTTCCTTCTTGATTGACAGTCTTCAATCGCGTCACGATTTTCCGAAAGAGGCCGAACGTCGGTGCGCAGGCGCAGTATAGAGCCGCACCGACGTTCGGCTTCTTTCGGCTACGAGTGACGCGATGGATGCGACCGTCGGAAGCCTCTCGGAAGACTGTCAATCAAGAAGGAACGCCCGCTCCCGAAGACCCATACCCGGAAGCGACGGAAGAAGATGCATCTCGAAAACGGGTAAGTACGGATCATATTTTAAAACAAATAGCCAATTCCCCTAGACAAAATGAGCAGGAAGCTAAGGGGGAAAAAAAAAAAAAAAAAGGAATTGGTTGAACTCCCGCTTGAAGGGATTCCTCCTATGCACTGGTGGCCACTAATGTGAGGTAATTTCCCCTAGTGTCCCCTCCTCAAGAAGGCACGTGTACAGGCCTGTCTGAAATTTGCCAATGAACAGCTAAATGATTCAGAGAAGGATTGGGAGAAAGTGCTGTGTTCAGATGAGACCAAAATGTAGTTCTTTGGCATTAACTCGACTCACCGTGTTTGGAGGAAGAAACATGCTGACTATTTAAATATCCATTCAACTTCTCTATTTTTCAGTTTCTTTTCTTTACCACTTCTACTTCTGTGTTTAGGTATATGATCAAAGATGATATCCCCCACTTGGAAAACTGGATGCAAATGTTATTTACATGACTGATGGCGAGCATTCTGTTGCCTTACTTTTTGAGTAATTTTACTGACATAGCATCAACTGCACAGACATTTGATCAGATAGAAAGCATAGTTGGTTTGACAAGTATAGAAATCATTGAATGTAGTATTCCTACCAGTATATGGATTAAATGATTTATATTTGGTTTGCTTTGAACAGAGCACACGCTTTAAATGCGTGCCACCCAGGGCACCTGTAAATAGACTTTTAGCTAGATTCACATAGAGTTAGGTCAGCGTATCAGTAGATACGCCGACCTAACTCGGAATCTGTGCCGACCTAAGTTTAAGTGTATTCTCAAACAGAGATACACTTAAACCTATCTAAGATACGACGGCTTGCGCCGTCCTATCTTAGGGTGCAATATTTAGACTGGCCGCTAGGTGGTGCTTCCATTGCGGTCGGCGTAGAATATGTAAATCACTAGATACGCCTATTCATGAACGTACGCCCGGCAGACGCAGTACAGTTTACGTAAACGCTTTATCAGGCCTAAAGTTATTCCATCAAATAGTTGGAATAGTAATGTTAAAGTATGGCCGCCGTTCCCGCTTCGAAATTCGAAAATTTTACGTCCTTCGCGTAAGTCGTCCGTGAATAGGAATTTACGTCATTTACGTCCACGTCGAAATCAATAGGGCCGTGCGGCGTACTTAGCCGCAATGCACACTGGGAAATGTAGGCGGACGGCGCATGTGCCATTCCAAAAAAACGTCAATAATGTCAGGTCAAAGCAAATTATCATAAAACACGCCCCCTCAGCCTATTTTGAATTAGGCGCGCTTGCGCCCGCCGCATTTACGCTACGCCGCCGTAAGTTAGGAGGCAAGTCGGCGTAGCGCAAATACGATACGCTACGCCGCTTAAAGTTGCGGCAATCTGCCTGAATCTAGCTATTTGTATATAACACCAATAAACACCCCACTGTTTTTCACTTATCTTATGGACTTGGTATATGTGCCTGCTCATCCCAGGGAGCTTTTGTACCTGCTACCTATCCCCCAGGTTACAATATATATATAAATATGTGTATGTATATATATATATATATATATATATATATATATATATAGATCAAGAAATAAAACAATATAAGAAAGAAAGCAATATTTAAGTGGTTGTGAGAAAAATAACATAAACACAAAATAATCATTTTATTAACTCCATCACATCCCGAAGGTGGGCAGCACAATTTCTTGATTCTCATGGAAAATGGATGTAACTTTAGGGGTTGAACCCAGCATGGGAACTAATATTGCTCTGTCTGGAAAAAAGTTCAGGAAGGGCTCTTTTGAACCTAAGTTTCTGATATCAGACACTATTTTAGCTGAGGTTTGTCAGGATCTGTTCCGAGCGTGGAAAGGAAGACCAGTACAAGAGGAAGATCCCACTTGCGAAACCTTGGTTTCCTTTGAGGTCTAAGCCTGATCGCACCCTTGAAGAACTGTTGAACCAGGGTGTGATTGGCCCATGAGACTCCTGTAAACGCCGAGATGGGCGATATTTGTACCCGAAGTGAACTTACTACTAGAGACAAATCTAGACCTGTTTGCAAAAAGCTAAGGATATCCTGGACTTCTGGAGAACTACAAGGATTAGGTCTAGAAGACATATGATCCGTGAACTTAGACCAGATACTTTCGTAAACTGTATTGGTGCTTTTCCTTCTAGCATTAAGAAGAGTCTGGATGGCTTCTTGTGGACAACCTTAGGCTTCAAGCCTTCTCCTCCTCTTAAAAACCACACCCTGAGGTGCAGATGAGTAGGACATGGGTGCAGAGATGCGCCTTGTGACAGAAGATCCAGCCTGAGAGGTAGAGGAATTGAGTCTCGATAACTGAGGAGTGTTAAGAGTAGGGATGTTCGACTCGAACATTTCCTGTTTTTAATTGACGGCGGCGTTCCCCTTAATATCCATACCAAACCTAAAGGGCCTGGTAATTGAATTTGGGGGGACCCCCACGCTTTTTTTTTTTATGAATGACTTTTCTCTGAATTGCCGGGAGCTGACAATTCATTATAGTTGCAAGTGATTTTAAATGACTTTTTTTCCTTCAGAAATTACACTTTGTGCAGAGACAGTTCTAAGCACGAGAAACATGCGCTTCTGCACAGGCATACTATACACCCCCCCCCCCCTAGGTACGAAATTTAAAGGAATATTTCACTTTTATTGTTTCACTTTAAGCATTATTAAAATCACTGCTCCCGAAAAAACGTGAGTTTTTAAAACTTTTTTTTGCATTGATAAATGTTCCCTGGGGCAGGACCCAGGTCCCCAAACACTTTTTGGGACAATACGTGCATATTAGCCTTTAAAATTAGCACTTTAGATTTTAAACGTTCGAGTCCCATAGACTTTAACAGGGTTCTAAAGTTCACACAAACTTTTGGTCTGTTCGCAGGTTCTGGTGCGAACCGAACAGGGGGGTGTTCGGCTCATCCCTAGTTAAGAGGGGAAACCATGGCCTGTTGGGCCAGAACGGAATCACTGCTATGACTTCCACTACCTCTGATCTGAGCCTGTGGAGAAACTGGAGTATCACAGGTACTGGAGGGAAGCCATAAGCCTTGCTGAATCTCCATCGGTCCGTGAGGGCATCTATTCCATAGGCTTGGGGATCCCGGAAACTCGAGTAGTACCTGGTCAACTTGTAATTGCATGGGGACCCAAAGAGATCCACTTCTGGAGACACTCCCAGAGTTAGGATCCAACTGAACACCTCTTTGTGTAGAGATTACTCATTGTAGTTCATTTTAACTCGGGACAGAAAGTCCGCCTGTACGTTCTGGACCCCCGGAATTTAAACAGCCGAAATGTTGGACAAATTCCTCTGAGCCCAGTTCATGATTGGTTCCACTTTCTGGAGTTGGGAGCAGCTGCAAGTTCCACCTTGCTTCCTTATGTAAGCAACCACAGTTGTATTGTCCAACTTGAGCATCACTGAGGAGTTCACTATTAGATGGTGGAAAGATATGAGTGCCTGGAAGTGAGAAAAGGAAAATATTGATGCTCCTTACTGAGCTGTTTAAAATGTTTTCTTTGTTTAGGATGAGAAATTACTGGATCTTCCCAATTCAGAGCTTCCTTAAAGTGGAGTTCCACCCAGGAAAAAAAAATTAGCCACAAAATCATAAAAAATAAATCTAAAAAAATAAATAAATTATACTCACCCGAAATACCTGTTGCTATGCGGAAGTCCGTAATCTGCCTCTTCCATAGCCGCGGTCCGTCTTCTTCTAGTGAATGGTGTAGGCGATCAAGTGTAGGCGCCATCGGTTATTTAACCGATGGTGTGTAGGCGCGACGGACCATCAGTCAGCTTCATCGGTTAACCGATAAAAACGGTCCATCGGTCCGTTCTTATCGGATGGACTGATCGTGTGTACACGGCATAAGGCTTCACTGCCTGTTGGCCTTAGTGTGAATGGTGGCGCGGGACCTGCATCGATCGAGGGATCGTCATCGGGGGTGGGCCATCAGCGCAGTCGAGTAGGACAGGTAAGTGTCCTTATTAAAAGTCAGCAGCTACACTGTTAGTAGCTGCTGACTTTAAAAAAAAAAACAATTTGCGGGTGGAATCCCGCTTTAACAGCTTTCACTAGAGCAGGGACTAAGGCGAAAACAAAACCCACCCCAGGATCATCTGCTTCTGAACTGCAATCCGAGGGAAGAGCTGAAGGGTGGCTGGGTTGGGAAGATTACCATGTCTCATGCACTTGCCCCCTCTCCTGAAAGAGGAATCAGTGGATCTGGAGTGGAATCACAAGGCTTTTTAGCATCTTTTTCCTGTAGCGACTCTTTCATGACTCGCTTGACCAATGTTTCTATGTGTTGGTCTGCACCTTCCCTCTCATTAGCTGCTTTAGAGAAACAGCGGTCACAGAGAGATTTGCTGGAAGGGACCAGAGCCCTGCACCCCCAACATACCCTCTCCTGCCCCTTACTGTGAGATGAGAGGGGGGGGTGAGGAGAGTCTCTATTGCGATGTCCGGACTTAGAAGAAGATCCACAGTGTCTAGAGCCGGAAGAGGAGTGCCGGTGGTGTGATTTGGAAAACCTGCTCCTTCTGCGGGAACTGCTCTGCTGTTGATCAGACATAGAAGGGATGAGGAGGGAAAAGGATAATGCTTCATACTCCACTCTCCTCCCCCCAGCAGGCAGAATAAGGAAAAAACACAGTGTCCCAAATTCTTACCTGCTGCGAGAGGGCTGGCCACCAGGAGGCAGTGAAGGATCCATAAACAATGAAGATAATCACTGCAGGTGGAAGCAAAGATCAGACACCAGTAGTGGAAACAAAGTGAAGACCCTTCAGCACTGATACTTACCTGGGGAAGGCTCTGCAGGTGCTCAGGGAAGTCGCCGCTACGCTCTCGATCATTCCCGAGGCTTTGCAGGCCTCCCAGGCTTTAAAAGGTGGCGCCGCGTGACATCATGGCAGCATTTGCGAACCAGGCCTCGCTTTAGTTTCAGGACCGCACATGTGCAGAGCACTGACGGAACCCAGAAGTGAGAGAGAGCGGCGGCTGGAACGAACAGGAAACCAGCCGCCATGCATAGGGCATTAGAAAGGAGAAAACAATGAAAATAAACAAACCAACATACACAAACACTGCTCCCATGAAGGCAAACTTTATCTTACCACCTAGGATCGATTTGGCCGGGGACACCATATAGACACACACACCGGTTTTTCAAGGCAGTTAATGGCCACCTGCAAACTGCTAGGCAATCAGGCCTGTGCGCGCTTGTCTTTTCAATGGCAGACATGCTTCCAGCTCTTCAGTGCTTACTCTGAAACACACTCCTTACCCTGCTTAAGGCCCCTTTCACATGTGCATTTTCATCCATCCGTTTGCGGATGAAAACGGGGCATACATTAGTCCCTATGTGATTGCGGGTGTCAGCGGATGAATATCCGCTGACACCCGTAATCACCCGCCTCCGCAAAGATCCAATTTTGCGGACGGAAGAAAACCCTATTTTTTCTTCCGTCTGCGGATCGGATCGGATGAACACGGACAGACGGTCTGTGTTCATCCGATCTCCCATAGGGGAGAGCGGAGAAAAGACAGGGCGGTCCCTGCACAGTGTGCGGGGACCGCCCTGTCAGCCGCCGGCTCAGCGGGGATATACGGAGCGATCCCCGCTGAGCTTACGGACACACGGAGGCGGATCATTACTGATCCGCCCCGTGTGAAAGGGCCCTAACAGTCAAAGCTTATCGGAGGGACGTGACACCAAATCGTGTGGCTGATCTTGATCGTCTTAAGGTAGGAGAACCTAACATATGGTCCTACGGAGTAGGACAAAAGAGGAACACGGCTAGGAGTCCAGAGCTGAGATTTATGGCAGAGGGGTCCTATTGGGTAGTTATGGAGGCGGGGCTAACCTTCACATATGCTGCCATGGAGCCTGTCAGGAAAAGAAAATTAATGCAGCCACCGCATCTAATTATTGGTAAGCTATAACTTCTTACATTTTTGGTTTTGGGTTTAATGCCGTTTACTAATGGTAAGGTGCAATATATTACACTTTTGTTCTTGGGTTTATTTACTAACTTTATTTACCACTGAATTAGGTGTGATCAAACTATACTTTTTATTGAGCTCACAGTGCACCTGTCAGAAAGTAAGAAAGTAAAACATTCTTTAAGAATGTACAATTACTTTTCTAAAATAGCTACAAACATTACACATTCCATAATGATAGTTTGCGATTGTACCAGGACCTTAAACTTCAGGTCAGATTACACACAGCACAAATCCACACTATAGCCTTTTTTTGCAGTAGTGTTTGCCCAGAAATGTTTACATAAAGTTCAAAGACATTATTGTTATTTCTTGGTGGTTAAATGTCCAGTTGAAAAGGATTTTCTTTCCATTTCGTTGAATTTCAAACATTCCTGCAGATCATTAACAATAGTCTTCATTCATTATTACACACTTGCAGAAATGTTTCACGAAAATTGCAGACTTCTACAACAGTGTTGTGAATGAAATGAAATGTTAGACACACATATAAAGGTATTTGAAAAACACTCTCAAACTCTTGCCGAAAGGCATTCTAAAAGTGGGCCATCTTAAATATTCCCATACCTCACTCAAAAGCATGTATTGTACCATGATACTTGAAAAAAAAAAAACTACAGGGCTATTTAAAGGAATGTTGTTAAAGTGTATGTAAAACCAAAACTTGTTTTTTGGTCCTGACAAAGTCTATGACAAAACACGTAGGGTGACATCCAGAGTACAGTGATGTCATTGCTCTGATGGGACACACATACACTTCATGGCTTCTACTTACTTTGAGCAAATGATCCTGAACTGCTGGGGCAGCTCTAAAAAGATATGGTTTTATACCTACTTTTTACATTTGTTTAAAAAAGGCATGTCTACACTATAAATGTCTCCCTCTTTTGTTCTATATCAAATATTGCTTGCAGTATATATGGGGAATGTTAGGAGAAGCATCAACCTGACTTGTGCTTTACCCATCCTGAATAAGCACTTATTGACCTTCTTATTATTCACTTAAGGACCAGACCAATTTTTCAAAAATTTTTTTGCTAAAAAATGACTTCGAAACCCCCAAATATTGTATATTTTTTTCAGACACCCTAGAGAATAAAATGGCCGTCACTGCAATACTTTATGTCACACCGTATTTGCTCAGCGGTTTTACAAGTGCAATTTTTCGGTAGAAAAATACACTTTTTGAATGAAAAAATAAGACAACAGTAAAATTGGCCCATTTTTTAATATTGCGAAAGATAATGCTACGCCGAGTAAATTGATACCCAACATGTCATGCTTCAAAATTGTGCCCACTCGTGGAATGACGACAAACTTTGACCCTTAAAATTCTCCATAGGCAACGTTTTAAAATTTCTACAGGTTACCAGTTTTGCTACAATTATTGCTCTCGCTCTAATGCCGCCGGCAATACCTCACATGTGCTTTCTCTTCTGCGTGCGACCTCGGCGGGGCTTTTAAATCTAATTTTTTTCTCTAATTATTTTACTTTTTATTTTTACACTGTCCTTTTTTAAAAAAAATTGGATCACTTTTACATCCCTTGTAATAGAAAAAAGCATGACAGGACCTCTTAAATGTGAGATCTGGGGTCAAAAAGACCTCAGATTTCACACTTACTTTTAAATGCAATAACAAATAAATAAATGTTTTTTTTTTTTTTCAAAAAACGAATTTTCCCCTTTAAGACCATTGGGGGGAAGTGACGTTTGACGTCCCTTCCGTCATCCAATGTTTTGGAGCTGAGCGAGGACCATCTTTCCCTCACTCGGCTCAGAGGGCAGAGGACCCGATCGGCTCCGCCGCTACCAACGGCTCTGGTAAGCGACCAGAATGCAGCGACCAAACACAGCAAGAGGGGGCCTCTTTCCTGCCCTTGATAAAAGTGATCTTGCGGCGAATCTGCCACGTCATTTTCCAGGTGGAAGCTTGAATAAACATTAAGGGCTGGTTTACAAAACATGACTTTGGATAGCCTTTTTTTAAAGCTCTCTGAACGCCAGTCAAAGCTCCTGTCACTAAATAAAATGGTTAGCTTACAGTCCTGTTTACACCTTGTGTTTGCTTTGCCTCACTTCAAAAGTTATACCCCATGTTGCTTTAGTGGCGGTGCTTCAAAGCATCTTCAAAGCCTTCATAGAAGTCTTTGACAAAGCTCGCTTGAAGCATCTGAAGCTTTTGAGAGGTTTTAATTCAGCTCTAGCTTTGCTTTGGAGAAATTGCAGGTTTGAGATATCCACACACAGAATGGGCATCTGGTAAGCTTCATTAAAGATTCAAAAAAGTATCACAGAAGCACCACCGAAGCATTGCAGAAGCATCAAAAACACATTAAAAAAGCACGTTTAAGCGGTAGGCGCTTTAATGTTGAAATCGAAGCAAGTGTAAATGAGCCCTAACTTTTTTTGAGCAAGTAGTGATGATTAATCACCACTTGATCACATTGATCAGTATTGTTGCACGAATTGTCACAATTGTATTGTGGTGCATGTTTAGTGGATTTTTCTTGTAGCATTTTACATACAGGGGATTGATTTTTGATATTGTTAAAGTTTATTTAAAATGATAATCCACTTTCCTGAAAAAAATATAGCATATAAAAAATAAGATAGAATATACAATTGTTGCACAAGCCATATTGTAATTTAACCCTTTTACTGCCACTGCCGTATAAACTACAGTGGTGGCTTTGGGGGTTTTACACACTCTTGCAGCTGCTGGTAGTGTGTGTAAATCTAATAAGCTGATTGTCATTAGGAAGCAATCCAGCAGATATGCAGCTGCTGGATCATTTCCACACAACCCTGTTACTGTGTCCTCTCCCGCATTTGCACTCGCCCCCGCCATGTATCCTGGGCTCTGCGTGATGAACCTTACTTTAGCATGCCGCGACTGCGCAATGACGTCAATGCGCGGCGCCGCGTGCGTTCCACCGTGGAACGCGGAAGTGCACCGCAACTAGTGGCGTTTTCTTTTGAATTAGTGCTTATGCACTACAGCTGCCCCTATACTATAAACAGAGCGGTGTGCTGACTGCACACCGTTCTATTATTGTCAGCCGTAGCTCGGCCACGCTACAAACAATGGTGCCATTGTTCCTCATGCTGCAATAACTGACCAGCCTGCAACTTCTGCAACAGACTGCCATTGCCGGGGACAACCTTTGAGACCTTCCTTGCTGACACCCTGCGGAATCCCTTGTTGCTACACTGGAGCCCTGCAAACGGATAAGTAGCAATTGTGTCACTTGTAGTTCTATAGAAACATCTGCTGCATACTTTACACCTAAAACAATTGCTGATATTTATTATGGCTTGTGGCTATTACCATACTACTGCTTGCTAAGGAATATCTTAAAGGGACATCTACTCTCAAATTACCTGAGCTACAGTATATTTGCCTCTTGTATGCAACTATTATTACCTGTGCTATATTGCCTCTCATATGCAACTGTCTCTACAACTCCAATTTACTAAGTGCTTGACATTCTTGACACTATTTGCTTATGGACCTTACCCTAAACTTGTTAAACATGTTCACTCTAACTTTTCTATGCTAAGGGTTGATGATATTTCATACCAACTCCCTTAGTGACCTAATACATCTCTATATGCTTAAGTGATATGATGTAGAGAACCCACAAACTCCTGTTTGCGTGGAGTGACGCATGGGGTCCCGTACTGATAATCACTTGCATATAGAGGTGCATTGGAATCTTTAAAGTGTATATTATAATTTTAAACGCTAAGCTCTGGTCGCATGTTGTAATGCGTCCATCCTTAGTAGCTCAATGTCTTTTCTTTATGTGAGAGAGAGATGATGTAGAGAACCCCCAAACTCCTGTTTGTGTGGAGTGACACCTGGGGTCCAATACTGAATTCTCACATAAAGAAGTGCATTGAAATCCTTGCTAACCGCAGTTGTGGTTCACTCCGTTCACCAGAGCTGTTACAAAAGGTGAGACATCAAGTATTTTTTAGACCCATGATGTCTCATTAAAAAGAATCTGTCAACAATCTAAAGCTGCTTTAGATCCTAAATAAGCTACCATTTGTCGAAAGGCATTATACACTTTTAAAAAAAATTAAAGGAACACATATCAGATCTCAACAGGCAAAAATCTCATGCTGGATATCTATACTAATATGGACTGGGTAATGTGTTAGGAATGAAAGGATGGCACATCAATTGATGGAAATGAAAATTATCCACCTACAGAGGGCTGAATTCAAAGACACCTCGAAAATCAAAGTGAAAAGATTATGCAGCAAGCTAGTCCATTTTGCTGAAATTTCATTGCAACAACTAAACATGTTCCTCGGTAGTTTGTATGGCCCCCAAGTGCTTGTGTGCATGCCTGACAACATCAGGGCATGCTCCTAATGAGACGATGGATGGTGTCCTGGGGTATTTCCTCCCAGATCTGGACCAGAGCATCACTGACCTCCTGAACAGACTGAGGTGCAACCTGGCAGCACCGGGTGGACTGAAACATAATGTCCCAGAGGTGTTCTTTTGGATTTAGGTCAGGTGAGCGTGGAGGCTATTCAATGGTATCAATTTCTTCATCCTCCAGGAACTGGCTGCATGCTTTCCCCACTTGAGGCCGGGCATTGTCGTGCACCAGGAGGAACCCAGGACCCACTGCACCAGCGTAGGGTCTGACAATGGGTCCAAGGATTTCATCCCGATACCTAATGGCAGTCAGGGTGCCATTGTGTAACTTGTAGAGGTCTATGCGTCCCCCATGGATATGCCTCCAAGACCATCACTGACCCACCACCAAACCGGTTATGCTGAACGTTGTTACAGGCAGAATAAAGTTCTCTGCGGCTTCTCCAGACCCTTTTATTTCTGTCACATATGCTCAGGGTGAACCTGCTCTCATCTGTGAAAAGCATGGGGCACCAGTGGTGGACCTACCAATTCTGGTGGTGTTCAATAGAAAATGCCAATCAAGCTCCACAGTGTCCAGCAGTGAGTACAGAGCACACAAGAACGTCGGGCCCTCAGGCCACCCCCCATGAAGTCTGTTTCTGATTGTTTGGTCTGAGACATTCACACCAGTGGCCTGTTGGAGGTCATTTTGCAGGGCTCTGGCAGTGCTCATCCTGTTCCTCCTTGCACAAAGAAGCAGGTACTGGTCCTGCTGATGGGTTAAGGACCTTCTATGGCTCTGTCCAGCTCTCCTAGAGTAACTGTCTCCTGGAACCTCCTCCATGCTCTTGAGACTGTGCCAGGGGGCACGACAAACCTTCTGGCAATGACACGTTTTGATGTGCCATCCTGGAGGAGATGGACTGCCTGTGCAACCTTTATAGGGTCCAAGTATCGCCTTGTGCTACCAGTAGTGACACTGAACCTAGCCAAATGCAAAACTAGTGAAAAACAGTCAGAAAAGATAAGTAGGGAAAAAAAATGTCAGACACCTCCACCTGAAAAATCATTCCTGTTTTGGAGGTTGTCTCATTGTTTCCCATCTAGTACACCTATTGTTAATTTCAATTAACAGCAAAGCAGCTGCAACTGATTAACAACCCCCTCTGTATACACACCTCCTCCTCTGCTACTTAACTGACTAGATCAGTGTTTCTCAATTCCAGTCCTCAGGCCCCCCCCAACAGGTCAGGTTTTCAGGATTTCCATTATTTTGCACAGGTGATTTGATCAGTTTCACTGCCTTAGTAATCACCACAGCCTTTTCATCTGAGGGAAATCCTGAAAACCTGACCTGTTGGGGGGGCCTGAGGACTGGAATTGAGAAACACTGGACTAGATCAATATCCCAGGAGTTCTGATTCAAAAGTGTTCCTTTAATTTTTTTGAGCAGTGTATTACCTACTTTGTTTTTTCATAAGGGGGCAATATATTCCAGGGAGCATTTAATCTGTTTCAAGAATACACTGAGCACATGGTAGACTATTTTGGGGAATTGAAGGAGGGCTGTGCACTGTTGTATCACAGACTTTCCTATTGAAATTTCACTTTATTTGTGTATATGCATATGTATATATTTATTTGAGTAATATTACAGAATATTACAGAGGTTTTACATATACTTGAGATGTACAGTATTATTGCTACTGTATCTACATTTCTCTCCACTATTAATCTGAATGATCTTGAAGTTTTGTAGGAGGAGTTTTGAAAGACAGAGCCATTACAGAGTAATTACAAGGATGAGTACTTGCAAGCAGCAAGGCACCATGAGCTACATAGTTCCTAGAAAAAAATAGTAAACAGCAGAGTAGAAATTGCAAAGCATAAAACCAGTAAGTTGTGGAAAGAAATGGCCAGCAGACAGGCAGCACTCACAACATTAAAGGACATTTTTCAAGTGAGCTTAAATTATATTGTCAAATAGACTTTTCTGTTAAAAATTATGGGCCAGATCCACGTACATCGGCGCATATATAGACCGGCGTATCGCATCTCATTTACGTTACGCCGGCTCAACTTAGAGACGTAAGTACCGTACCCTCATAGTATATGCGCCCAAATTTGCGCCGACGCGACATAAATTCCGAGGCTTAACCCAGCGTAATTGAAAGTGGGAAGGACGTGGGCGTGTTCCATTGAAATCAGCCGTGACCACATGCAAATGAAGGGCTGGCCGGACTGCGCATGCGCATGACGCCGAATATGGTCAGAGCCTCTCTGCGCATGCTTAGAACTTGGCCTGGCGCAATCAGTGAGATAGGAACTAGGCTTGGCGTACTTAGTGAGATACGCCCAGTGCATAAATAGGCCCAGACATACGCCCTTCCATTGCAAAAGTACATCCATTTGTTTCCCTTCCTGAAGCAAGGTGCTTTTGTTCCGTTGTCTGTGGCTGTTTGTTGGTTTGTGTCGTGTCGTTGTGGTTTTTGGAGAGTGTTTTGGAGAGTGTTTTGGATCGTGTGTTTTGGAAAGATGACTGAGAGGAAGAGAAAGCTGAACTACTCCTCGCAGGAGAAGGAGATCATTACCCGCTTTGGTCGTTTGCTGCATGGCCCTGAGAGTGCCAACACCACCCCGGCCAGGAGGAGGCATATACTGCAGGACATCACAGACGATGTCAATGCTTTGGGGGGGTGAGACCCGGACCCGCAATGGGATCCAAAAAAACATAAATGATCTCAGGCGTGTGGTCCGTGGGAAGCTGTCCAAGATGGTCGCTCATGCCAGGGGCACTGGAGGGGGACCACCATGCACTATTAGGCTGACTGCTAAGGAGCGTGCGGTGGCCCAGTGCTTCCACAGGCAGCAAGTGGAGGGGCTGCCTGGCTTTGACTCCATTGAGGAGGCCGTGAGGACAGGTAAGTGTTTTTTTTTTCTATCTGGTGAGTAGCATGTGTGGGGGGGAGAAGGGAATATGTGACAAGTGTGTGGATCCTCCAACCTGTGTATGTTTGGTGTCATCCACAGATGTGCAGGAGGGTGCTGGGCCATCTGGCCAGTCCGCAGCCTCCACCGGACATGAGTCTGAGGAAGACCCCCAGGCAAGCCCGGAGTCCTCTGAGGAGGTTGAGGAGGGGGAGGTTGAGGAGGAGGAGGTTGAGGAGGAGGAGGTGATGTCAGGGAATGATGTCACACTCCATTTGGAGGAGGCTCCCCCTAGGGCTGGTAGCAGTCAGGCCTCCATTAGGGGTAGCCCCTCCCACTCCTCCCCCAACAGGGCTTCCCCCCCAGGGGTCTCCCCTTCTCCCAGGCCACAAGCCTCATCTGGAGGCAGGAAGGCGACCCGCAAGACCAGGGGGGTGGCAGAGGTTCTGCCTGCAGACCTAAGAAGGGACCAGGCCCGTCAGACCCGTCATCTGGGTCAGGTCACCCAGACTTTGGGCCAGATGGAGGAGAGCCTGGCCTCCATCAAGGAGTCAGTTGTGGACATGAGTTGTAACTCACTGGCTCTCATAACATGTCTCAACGACCTGCAGACTGCCACAGCAGGCGTTGGTCAGGATGTGCGTGCCCTGACCCAGGCTGTCCAGGCCAACATGGCAGCCCTCAATGTGGGCCTCATCAGGATAGCCGTGGCCTTGGAGAGCAGGCCGCCAGGTGGGCAGAGACCAGGGGATGCTCCTCCTTCCCCTGATTCCCCCCCATGAGTCTCTTCTGAGGAGCCGGGCCGTGGCCGGCCCAGGCGTGGGTCACGCCAGCTGCGTTAAGTTGTTGTATTTTTTTTTTTCAGTGTTTTTTTTTTTTTTTTTTACTGTGATTATGATTTGTTTTATGTTTGTGAATGATGTATGATTGTGGGGGTGACATTCCTGCCGGAAAAGGGGTGTCACCCTCAGTTGTGGTGAAGAAGGGATCCCCAGGACCAGGGAGAAGTGATCCCCAGGTCCGTGTGAATGGTGTATGAATGTACAGTGACATAATTGGAGCCTTGGCGTGGCGTTGCTGCTCCCAAGTCCTGCATGGTGGGCTTGTGCTAATCCAATTTGATGAGGATGTGATGTGTCTGTGCAAGGGACCAAAGTGGTGTGCATGCGTGCATTCTCATTGTGCCATGATTAATGTGTGGGTTTAACGTGCAAAGATGCCTAATGCGAGGCGTCTCCTGGCTGCTCTTCCCTTAGAAGATGGGGGACCCTCGGTTAGGGGGGGATTGTCTGGTTCGGGGGTCAGGTCATCACGTATGTCAATCTCCAGGCCCCTTCTCACGGCGAAGTTGTGTAGCATGCAACATGCACCGATGATCTTAGTCACCGAGGATGTTAGTCATGCATGTGCCCCTCGTGATGTCTGCATGTCTGCATCATGGGGGGGGGACAGACATGCCTGACACCCATGTCACTCACCAACCAGCCAGCTGTCCCCATACATGTTCTGTTCAAATTCCATTGGGATGGGGCTTTGACGGTATATGTAGCTGTCATGGCTGGATCCTGGGTGTTTGGCACGGACGTGCCATATGAGGCATTTGGCATCGGCTATCACCTGTACGTTGATGGAATGCCAATGCTTCCGATTGCGGTATAGGTGCTCTGTCTCACGGGGGGGGGGGCTGTAGTGCCACATGTGTGCAATCAATGCCCCCCACAGTGCGTGGGAATTCTGTAGAAATCACGCATTGCCTTTACCCGCAGGTCCTCCTGGGTGGGTCTGATGATCTGGTTGGCCATGCATCTGAGGATTGTGCCATCCCAGCCACCACTCCACTTGTACGCTGAAAAGAGCCACTGGCAAGGAAATGGAGTGTTGCCAGTACCTTGACCAGTGGCTGTACTGCATGTGAGCTGGTGATGTCCTCCTGCAGGGTTGTGGTTAATTCCATGATGGCAGTAGGGGTGAATCTGAAGATGCGATACACCTCAGAATCACACATGCCAAAGACGTCTATGCATGTGCGGTATATCCTCTCCTGTGCCCTCCTCCTCCGTTCCCTCCTCCTTTTGCGCGCATCTAAAGCCAGTAGTATAGCTATGACCATGGATGCCCCTGGCATGTTGGCATACAGATTGTTGTCCTGCAAGTGTGGCTGCTCAGCTCGTCCCTAACAGTGTTTCTTTAGCTGACATGCACACGTCTGGTGCAAAGTTAAAGCTGCTTTTATGAGGGGTAACTTTAGACCGGACATACAGCTGATGCGCACAGCGCGTAGCCTGCGCCGGACAAACGTACTTTTGTGGATCGCCGTATCTCCCTCATTTGCATATTTGCATAGCAAAACAATGGTGCGTCTCGCGTATTTTTGCGCCCACGATGCGCCGGTGTAATCTTTTTACGTCGGTCGGAAAAATCTGGTTTTCAGGCGTATCTCGTTTTGGGGATAGGGTGCATAGATAGCCGGCGCATATTTACACTTACGCCGCGCATCTCGAGATACGCCGGCGTAAGTGCTTTGTGGATCTGGCCCTATATTGTCAAATATAACAGTTGTTTGTATTGCTATTAATAATCCAGATGTTAGTAAATGAAAATGTATGTTGTGACTGCAGAAAAATAGAAACTTGTGTCTGACAATGGACCACAATTTGTTACATTTAATATTCATTATTCCTTGACTTACATAGAGCAGACCTATTGTAGCTTTTTAAAAAAAAAAAAAAAAATTCATCTGCAACATTTTTTTTGTAATCTAACAGTAATAGGCCAGAATTGAACAGTTGCAGTAATAGACAGAACAGATCTAAAAGCTATCGGAAGGTTTATACTTAGAAAAAAATAAATAAAACGAAATCCCCCAACTTCTAATCAATTGCCAAAGTGACAAAACATGTTTCATAGCATAGCTTGTGATCTTGTTTTAGTATCACACTGTATTTTCTACAAATAAAATGTTACAAAAAAATGATCAAAAACATTAAAAAAAAACAACCCCACATGCATAGGATGTTTTCATGAGGAAATAACAATTGCAGTGTATTATGTTAGAGACAATAGCCAGACATATAGCACGGTGGCTGAGTAGTATTTAAGCAGCTTAATTGGGCAACTTTGCAAGAGGCAGAGTTTTAATGCATAATAAATATTAACATGTATTTTGTCAGGTATTAAGGCCAGAAAATTGCAGACACACTTCACATCATGAAAGCATTTTTTTGTAGGCCGCATTTGAAGAGGAAGAGCCAATGCACAAAATAAAGCACAGACATGCTGCACGTTATGTAGGTCTTTTACTAGGCTACTTTTTTTTATAAGAGGGAAGATGGGTCAGGTTTTAATATGAAGTAAATATTACAGTGTTTTATGCAACAGACAAGTGCCAGAAAATAACATAGACATGCTGCACATCATGTAAGCCTTTGTATAAGCCTGCACTGGAAGATAATAAGAGAGACAGACAGTTTTTATCAAACAATATAAATTACAGGGAATTATGCCAGGGACAAGAGTCAGAAATAAGACAAGCTGATCATCATATAAACTTTTTAACTAGGTGGCAATTGAAGCAGGAAAAAAAATGAGAGGAGGTTGTGTGGGCTAATTTGGGGTATATTTAGCCATGAGAGTATGGAAGTAGCATACTCTCACTGACTGACCCTGTGTCGCTAGCAGTCTCCACTAATACTTGTCAACAATGGACTACCATGTAGGTTATTTAATATCTATCTATACAGTTGACCCTGGTAGCCAGTTATGGTTGAGGACATTTAGCTTCTTTCACCTTTCCTCCCCCAGCAGCTCTCGTGGGTTGTCCCTGCACCCCTGGGGGGAGCTTGTTGAATTGTTGCATGTTGGTATTTTTTCATAAGAGGGGACTTGAATCCAGTGAGTAAAATGGTTACATCATTCAGAATGTATAATGCGTTGTACTTTTACGGAGTTGTTTATTTACTTGTCTCTCTTTTATAACACCTTAGATTGCAAACTCCTTGAAATACTCCTGAGGAAGCTGGCATACCCCACAAAACATGTTGAGGCTTATGAGGCCCCTATACATTTGTACATACAGTGGATATAAAAAGTCTAAACACCCCTGTTAAAATGCCAGGTTTCTGTTATGTAAAAATATGAGACAAAGATAAATAATTTCAGAACTTTTTCCACCTTTAATGTGACCTATAAACTATACAATTGAAATCTTTTAATTAATACTTTGTTGAAGCACCTTTTGATTTTATTACAGCACTCAGTGTTTTTGGGTATGAGTCTATCAGCATGGCACATCGTGAAAAACACTCCAAATCTGTCAGATTGTGAGGGCATCTCCTGTACACAACCCTCTTCAGACCACCCCACAGATTTTCAATTAGATTCAGATCTGGGCTCTAGCTGGGCCATTCCAAAACTTTAATCTTCTTCTGGTGAAGAATTTGTTTTGTTGATTTGGATGTATGCGTTGGGCCATTGTCATACTGAAAGACGAAGTTCCTCTTCATGTTCAGCTTTCTAGCAGATGCCTTAAGGTTTTGTGCCAATATTGACTGGTATTTGGAATTGTTCATAGATTCCCTCTACCTTGACTAAGGCCCAAAGCATGATGCTACCACCACCATGCTTCACTTTGGGTATGGTGTTCTTTTGATGATGGTAGTATTGTTTTTGCGGCAAAACATATCTTTTGGAATTATGGCCAAAAACTTCAACATTGGTTTCATCAGACCATAACACATTTTCCTACATGCTTTTGAGAGACTTCAGATGGGTTTTCGCAAAATTTAGCCGGGCTTGGATGTTTTTCCTAACACTCTACCCCATAGCCCAGACATATGAAGAATACGGGAGATTGTTGTCACATGTACTACACAGCCAGTACTTGCCAGATATTCCTGCAGCTCCTTTAACCACTTCCCGACCTCCGCATGTAAATGTACGTCCACAATATGGCACGTACAGGCACATGGGCGTCATTGTACGTCCTTGCCTATTAGCGGGTGGGGGGTCCGATCGGGACCCCTCCCGCTACATGCGGAGGTCGGGTCCGCTCGGGGAGCGATCCGGGACCACGGCGCGGCTATTCGTTTATAGCCGCTCTGTCGCGATCGCTCCCCGGAGCTGAAGAACGGGGAGAGCCGTATGTAAACACGGCTTCCCCGTGCTTCACTATGGCGGCGCATCGATCGTGTCATCCCCTTTATAGGGGAGACACAATCGATGACGTCATTCCTACAGCCACACCCCCCTACACTAGTAAACACACACTAGGTGAACCCTAACTCCTACAGCGCCACCTGTGGTTAACTCCCAAACTGCAACTGTCATTTTCACAATAAAGAATGCAATTTAAATGCATTTTTTGCTGTGAAAATGACAATGGTCCCAAAAATGTGTCAAAATTGTCCGAAGTGTCCGCCATAATGTCGCAGTCACAAAAAAAATTGCTGATCGCCGCCATTAGTAGTAAAAAAAAAAAATTAATAAAAATGCAATAAAACTATCCCCTATTTTGTAAACGCTATAAATTTTGCGCAAACCAATCGATAAACGCTTATTGCGATTTTTTTTTACTAAAAATAGGTAGAAGAATACGTATCGGCCTAAACTGAGGAAAAAAAATGTTTTTATATATGTTTTTGGGGGATATTTATTATAACAAAAAGTTAAAAATATTGCATTTTTTTCAAAATTGTCGCTCTATTTTTGTTTATAGCGCAAAAACTAAAAACCGCAGATGTGATCAAATACCACCAAAAGAAAGCTCTATTTGTGGGGAAAAAGGGACGCCAATTTTGTTTGGGAGCCACGTCGCACGACCGCGCAATTGTCTGTTAAAGCGACACAGTCCCGAACTGTAAAAACACCTTGGGTCTTTAGGCTGCATATTGGTCCGGGGCTTAAGTGGTTAATGTTGCTGTAGGCCTATTGGCAGCCACCCTGACCAGTTTTCTTCTTGTCTTTTCCAATTTTGGAGGGACATACAGTTCTTGGTAATTTCAATGTTGTGCCATATTTTCTCCACTTGAAAATGTAAGGAAAGACCTACTAGAACAGCTGAACTTTATTTGGGGTTAATCAGAGGCACTTTAAATGATGGCAGGTGTGTACTTACTCCTATTTAACGCAAGTTTGAATGTGATTGCTTAATTCTGAACACAGCTACATCGCCAGGTATAAGTGGGTGTGCACAATTATGCAACCACATTGTTTAATTATTTTATTTTTATTTCCTCCCCCTAAAAGTTTTCAGTTTGTTTTTCAATTGAGATGTATAGTTTATAGGTCACATTAAAGGTGGAACAAGTTCTTAAATGATTCATCTTAGTCAAATTTTTTTACATCACAGAAACCTGACATTTTAACAGGGGTGTGTAGACATTGCTTATCCACTGTATGTGTTACTATGATATAAATATGGACAAAACATTCAGAATCCTAATTTATGTAACTAAATAAAAAGAAAAGAACATCAAATAGAACAGAGTTCCAGAAGGCTGGGTCTATGTCTGAAGCTAATATGGAGTAATGCAAACAGGGTAAGCAGCAAAATGCATACCCAGAATATTTTTTTTTTTGTGGTAACAGTAGGATTGTAGATCCAGAACCCATCAGACATATATTTCATAATAAGGTTTTAGCAACTTTCAAATTTTCAAAGCGTATGGGACGGTAGGAATATATGAATGTGGCTATCCGCCGCGATGATCTGTCAGAGGCCTTTGTCGAGTGGGAGAGTGAACATCTCTCCCACTTCTCTCTCTACCCAATCATTCTTTCAACTTAGGTAAGTTATCTCCTTGCATCTGCTTTGCTGATAGCAACTTCAGTCATTGATTTAATATAAAGTTTGGTCTTTTTTCCTTTTTGCCCCTATGACTCCTCGGAGTTCTTTGTGAATACATACTTGAACAGTGCCACTCCTGTTAAGTGGACCCAGCCGTATATGCTCCCTCCATATTTCAGCTGGATACTCTTTAGATGGTCACTCAGTGCTGGATTTGATTTTCAACCAGGAGTACATCTTCATTGATTCAACTTTTGTAGCACCTATTTGAGGTAACTCATACATTATTATTTTATAGTTGTTGTTGGTATCCTTGGATATCTCCCGCTTTTAGGGATATTTAAATCCACTTCCTCCTGCGACCGCATGAGAACAGACATCTAGGTGGGGCACTCTGAACACATATGGGACTTATACATTTTTCCATTTCAAATCAAGTCTTTTCATGCAGTCTTAGGCGGCCTGGGTAAGATTCGTCCTCCCCCACATCCACATATTTTTGTATATTCATCTATTTGACCTTTATTGTATTTATTGCCTATTTGCATATTGATATAATGCCAATACTATAATACTGAATTGTTTGTTCTTTTTTATTTAATCAAAACAATCAAACATGAGGTCTCATTCTTGTCTTTTGTTATTCTTAGCATATTGCACATCTCACCAGAAACTCCTGAAGAAGCTCAAAAAAGCAAAACATGTTGAGTGTTAGAGTCTGCATATATGCATGTTAATGGAACATACAATATTGCTATGAATGGTTTAATTTCCTCATGTTTTTAATTTTTGTAATAAAATATTTAAGGGCAATGGCAGGATTAGCTGTAGAAGACAAAGAAGAACAGGGTGCATTTGCAGGTGCTGAAGAGACTGTGCTGCTCTGTGCCTGGAAGATAGAGGAGGAGGATGAAAGCTTCCAACACACCACTTTCTTTGCATTTTCTGGCTATATGGCCCGCCCACTGCTAGAAGGTGCTACCTCTCAAAGGTTTGGAATGGCCACTGCTTTAGCCTGCTTGCCTCCCAGCTGCATGTAAAGGACCACTGCCTCTCCCTTTAGGCTTCCCGGAAATAATTAAATCAGGGGTTTGGGTAATTTTATTTACATCTAGGCAATAGGGTGATTGAAGAAATGGTGCCTTGGTTCACTTCACAATCTGGTGATTTGGTGCAGTAAACTAGAATGCAATAGTATGTGGTTATGTGCTGCTAGCAAAGGGAAGCTTTGCCTTTGTCAGCAAAGAGTTCGGGCTTAAGGCCCTCCAAAAAAACAATCTATCAAAATGATATAGAAAAAATATATCTCTTTACCCCAAACAAATTATAACTAAAACAGTAAGGCCTCGTACACATGACCGAACATGTCCGCTGAAACTGGTCTGTGGACCAGTTTCCGCGGACATGTTCGGTCGTCTGTACGGCCGACCGGACCGTTTTCCAGCGGACATTTGTCCAGCCGAACATTTTCCGGCAGACAAAAATTTCTTAGCATGCCCGAGAGCCCGCGCATGACGTCGAAGTGATTCGACGCATGCGTGGAAGCATTTAACTTCCGGGTTCATGCACGTCGCCGCGTCATCGTAGCCGTCACGTCGCCTTCACGTCGTCGTCACGTCACCGCGTATTCTGTCCGCGCGGATTTTAGTTTGATGGTGTGTACAACCATCAGACCAAATACTTCGAGCGGACATGTCCGATGAAAACGGTCCGTGGACCGTTTTCATCGGACATGTTTGCCCATGTGTACGAGGCCTAAGTCCTAAACACCAATACTATAACAGTAAAACTCAAACAGCCCCCCCCCCCCTCTTTTTTTTCATGTGAATAACCTTGATATTTGATGGAGTATTTTCACTGTGCAAGTTTTTTTTTTTAACTGACTGGGAAACGGTATAGATGTTTCCAGATAGAAAATAATTATTGTATTGGCAGTTCAGCTATACCTAGGAATATATTCTACTGAAATAGCAGTCAGACCACAGTTCTTATTTTTGTATGACTGCAGTGTAATGGATTTGTCAGAAAGAAAGCATATGTAATGCCCTAGAAACATGATCACAAAATGAATACTACAAGTATATAATGAGATTATTAGACAAAAAGAAAACATGCAGTTGGTAATCACCTTGAGGGAGGAATACAATAGTTTTGTTAGTTATCACAAGCGTACAAAGTACATTGAATATTAATTGGGGGGGCGCAGAAGACAGACGGGGAGGTGGCGATCGGATGGTGGGCTGTAATCGGAGGTGGTGCGGGTTCCTGAAAGCTGCTCCTGGC
The DNA here is from genome assembly GCF_905171775.1 of Rana temporaria. Taxonomy (NCBI): domain Eukaryota; kingdom Metazoa; phylum Chordata; class Amphibia; order Anura; family Ranidae; genus Rana; species Rana temporaria. The sequence goes on along the minus strand of NC_053491.1, from coordinate 197,217,045 downwards.
CCCCTTACTTGCACTAGCACCCCTCCCGCCCAGGTGGGTCGGATGCCATCCATGTTCTTACCCTAGGAGATGGTTCAGGATTAGGGGTAGGGCTCCTACAAGCTGCCCTTCCGCCCCCTAACCTGCTGCAGCTTGCCGTAGGAAGTGCCGGGCCATTGCTTCTCCTCCCAGCCAAACAGGAATTGGGTCCTGAGACTCCCTGGCCAATCAGGTCTCAGGACCCACTTCCCAATTGACCGGGAGAAGAAGCAGGAAGACCTTAGCGGATATTTTCAGTGAACTCGCTAAGTGAAGTTTCTACATGGTCCACCCGGTCTCTCAGCTCTTGGATCTCTGCCTTATGCTGATTGATACAGATTAGGATGTCAGATTGTAATGATGCTCTGAGCGAGAGTAGCATGTAGCATGGTATCTGACACTGGCTGGCCTGTAATGGGAAATTCTGCTGCTGGGTCAACATGAGGAGCTCATGGTGGTAGACTTTGCTGGGCTATTAAGTGTAGGGTTAGAAGCTCCTGAACCTGATTCTGCTCCTGTATGTGTAATTGGGAGACAATAAAATTACACTGAAGCGGCCACTAGAGGTCCAGCAGCTGGCCGTGACTTGTGGGAACCGCCGTAATTTTGATGTAGACCACGGGACACTTTTGAGAAGAAACCCGACAACTTATGGGCCTGTGGCAGTTCCCTCTTTCCGCAAGCCATGGCCGGAGGGTCCGGGAGCAATAGGCACCAGATGATAAGACTGGATTTCTTCTAGGACTTCTGTGAAGAGCAATTTCCCTGATGATTGTGACTTGCTAATGTCACACAAGTGGGTGTGCTCGGGTCGCAGTGCTTTGTGCCTCAAACCCACTCTTTTTTAAAGCCAATTAGAACCTAATTGTGTAGGCCCCATTGGACTTTTTCTGTCGGAATTTCCGACAGCAAAAATTTGGGAGCTGGTTCTCAAATTTTCCGATGGGAAAAGTTCTTGTCGGAAATTCCGATCTTCTGTATGCAATTTTGACGCACAAAAAAACACGAATGTTCGGAATCAAGTCGACGCATGTTCGGAATCATTGAATTTTATTTTTCTTGGCTCGTCGTAGTGTTGTACGTCACCGCGTTCTTGACAGACGGCAAGTTTGAGCCAAAATCCACGGTTTTCTTGTCGAAATTTCCAATCATGTGTATGCGAAATTAGGCTCTAATCACATGGGTTGCCACTGATCACAAGAATCTACTAGGCAACATTCAACAGAAGGCCACCAGAGTTGTAAGCGTTGAATAAAGACACCCGTCCATTGGGTGTGTGTGTGTTTTTATGTTGCTGCCATTTTCAAATTCTGTGTACATTGTGTTTGCTATGAAACACATCTAATAGCTTTTTAATTTTATCGAAACTCCCAGCTGACATCACAAACTGTGGAATGTTCTTCTTAGGATCCAGATCAGAGCCCAGGACCTCTGTAGCATCTGGCAGTAGCTCTTCTTACTGTGCCATCTGAGATACTGGACAGCTTCCTACCTGATCCCTTGGACAATCCTACTTTCCTTTTTGTCTCTGGTGAACCTTAAACGCCTTGCTTCTCCCATGAACTTCCTATTTAGTCCATGTCTCTGCACTTCCCGTTTACCAGATTATTGTGCTCTTATCCAGGCAATATCTTGATCCGTATGCTGTGTCCACTGGTTACTGTCCTTTGGATTGTTCCTTAACTACGCTTTTGCTTAAAATCCCAACCTGCAACCACTTGTTATCAACCTTTGGCTTGTTTCTCAACTATGATTCCATTTGATCCCAACCTGCAACCACTCGTTACCAACCTTTGGCTTGTTTACCAACTACACTTCTGCTTGATCCCTACCTGCTACATCTACTATCGGATCCTAACTCACTCACCTCCTGGTGGAGTGATTCTGAGGACTAGCACACAACAAATCCTATCTCCACCATCAGCAGCTCTGATGAGCCCATGTTACCAGCCAGGGAGACCTGCTTTTGCGTTTATCCCCCTGATTTCTGTGTGAGCCTTTCCACTGCTTTAGCTACTAGCCTCTAAGCCTTAGGCCTCGTACACAGGGTCAGTTTGGTCCACTGAGAATGAACCGAAGTTCAGTTTCATCGGACCAAACCGACCGTGTGTATAGGCTAGCGGTCTGGTTTCCTTCAGGCCAAAATTTCTAAACATGCTTCAAAACCGAACCGCTGGACCGCTGGGCGATCGGGCCAAACAGATGGCTAGTACAGAAAAGCATTGGTTCAAAACCCGCGCATGCTCAGAATCAAGTCGACGCATGCTTGGAAGCATTGAACTTAGTTTTATTCAGCACGTCGTGTGTTTTACGTCACCGCGTTCTGACCCGCTCGGATTTTGGACTGATGGTGTGTACACATATCAGGCCGTCAGGCCACTTCAGAGGTGAACCACTGAAAATGAACCGACGGACCAGTCTCATCGGTTTGGTCCGACCGTGTGTACAAGGCCTTACACAATTTAAGACTGAATTGCTTCTTATCCAACATCTTTTTGTGGTCACATGTCTTCTTTACAGAACTGATGCCGCGTACACACGACTGTTTGGTGGAAGGAACAAGTTTTGTTCTCTCCCAGCAACCCTTTTGCCGGGCAGATTGTATGGTATGGTCGCTATATCGATGACCTCGTGATGGTGTGGGATGGTGACACTATAGGATTGCATGATTTTTGGAAATTCCTGAATGCCAATCAGTTAAATAAAAAAATTGCGATCGAGCATGATGTTTCCAGTATCATCTTTTTAGACGTCACCCTGAAGGGCGATCCAAATACGGGTGATGTCTCAACATGCACCTATAGGAAACCATGCTCTGGCAATACTATACTTTTTGCAGCCAGTTGTCATCCATCCCACACCATCAATGCCATCCCTTATGGGGAGTTTATTCGAGCCAAATGCAACTGCACAACAAACTCAGCCTTTGAACTAGAATGTAAGGTCATTCATCAGCGCTTACTGGCCCGAGGTTATAACGAACCTGTTATACACCAAGGACTGGAAATGGTTCTGATAATGGATAGAGAGGAATTACTGTCAGATAAGCCTAAAATCAAGAGAGATCTTAAAAATAAGAGTACCTCATCAACCTTGCAACTCTAGAAATAGAAAAATGGGCAAACCATTACATTTGTAACCACATTTTCCCAAGAATACAATCAAATAGTCAGAATAATAAAAGATATGATGTGTTTTACATTGCAGCAGTGAAATTACATTTTTAAAGGAAAAAAAAATATTTAAACTTGCTTGCGGCTATAAATAAAAATCAAGGAAAAAAAACTTGTGGGTTCCCCCCAGTCTATACCAAGCCCTTGGGGTCTAGTATGGATTTTAAGGGGAACTCCACGCCAACTTTTTAAAAAAAATGGCGTGGGGGTCCCCCTGAAATCCATATCAGACCCTTTTCCGAGCAGTCCAGGAAAGGGGGGCGTGCAAACCCCCCTCCTGAACCATACCAGGCCACATGCCCTCAACATGGGGAGGGTGCTTTGGGGTCTCCAAAGCACCTTGTCCCCACAACCCTGGCCCAGTGGTTGGTGGGGGGGCCTATTAGAATGTTATATTCAATTTAACAAGGAGCCTCCCATATTTGGACAATTCCATTATTAAAAAAAAGTGTCCCGCGATGTACATCCATTGTCAATCACGCCGTCTGGGAGGCCACCCCCTCTGATGGCACATTTGGTTATTTCATTGAGTGGTCCCACCCATGCCTATATAACACCTGTCACAGCCAAGAGACAGCAGTCGCAGGGAGACCTCCCATCGAGGCAGAGCTTTTTATTTTTAGGGTCTCTCGAGTGGCGTTGTCTCTGTTACTCTGCTCTCTCTACTATCAGCATGCTCCTTATTCTGCTACACACCTGACTGTCTCCTCGTGCTGCTTCCTCTATCATGGTGGAGCCCTGCTGTACAGAATACTGCAACATCTTACACTGCTTTCATTTAAAAAATATATGTATTCAATTGTACTAATCATTACAGAACTAGATTAATGGATTTAAAAAAAAAAATTGTATTGTCCAGTTGCGTCAAAACGAGAAGTTAAAAGAAATCTTCTCAACATAAATACTTCTAATATTCAAAATATGTCTTCATTTTTTTCACCTTTCTGAATCTAACCACAACTACATAGAAGTTGTTGGCAGAAATTGAGTAAAGGCCGGTGTACAAATATGCCAGTTAGGAGATACATTTAAAATTTGATGCAATTTTAAGATCCAGTAGGCCGCATATGAGGCAATCACCACTGATGTAGATCACTATAGATACAGACACAGGTTTAGCAGTCTTTATTGTTATTGAACAATAACATAAGAGTATATCAGGTGTACTCAAAAATGTGGAATGAATTGGTTCACACAGACTGATATGGCTAAGAATAACAAAGAGACATTCCCAATTCTAAAATACTTCAGTTATAGGAAACAAGATTTACTTAGGATTTACACAACCTCCCCATGCCTAAAAAAGATTGCTTATACATGCCCCTAAAGAATCCAAAGAATGCTGCTAAAGACACATTTTACTTCATCTTAACAGGGGTGGGTTCAGTCCTCCTAGCCCCACATTTACAATGTCCCTGAAAACACAATCCTTTGATGGTATGGTGTCTGTAGGGGCTAGAAAATTCCTTAGTGGTCTGGTCCCTGCTGAAACAACAAACTGTTCTAACCTATCTTGTCTCCACACATCAGAAAAATTCAAGTGTCAGGAGGAATTCTATAAAAGGCACATTCTAAAAAAAAGAAGGTTTCCCTCTCAGATGACACAAAGAAGCAAGACAGATACTATTAGCCAGATTCATAAACACTTGCGACGGCGTATCAGTAGATACGCCGTCGTAAGTCCGAATGCGCGCCGTTGTATCTATAAGCGTATTCTCAAACTGAGATACGCTTCACTGTTGCTAAGATACGACCGGCGTAAGTCTCCTACGCCGTCGTATCTTAGCTGCATATTTACGCTGGCCGCTAGGGGCGTGTACGTGGATTTACGCCTAGAATATGCAAATTACCTAGATACGCCGATTCACAAACGTACTTGCGCCGATACGCTGTTTACGTAAGGCGTTTTTCCGGCGTAAAGATAAACCACCAAAAAGATGGCGCAGCCCATGCAAGGTATGGATGACGAAACAGCCGTCATATTTTACGTTGTTTGCGTAAGCGTACGTGAATGGGGCTGGGCGTAGGTTACGTTCACGTCGAAAGCAAGGAGTATTTGCCACGTGATTCTGAGCATGTGCGCGCATTCGCCGTACCAACGCCCCTCATTTACATGGGGTCACAGGTAATTTACATGGAGCATGCCCCCTACCTGCCTATTTTGAATTAGGCGGGGGTTACGCCGGGCCATTTGCGCTACGCCGACGTAACTTAGGGAGCAAGTGCTTTGTGAATACAGTACTTGCCTCACTATGTTACGTTGGCGTAGTGCAAATGGGATGCATAAAGATACGCGGCTCTACGTGAATCTGGCCATGTGTGCTTATCTATTTAAAGTGCTTAAGGCACCTGATAAGTTCAAATTCAGCAAGGATTAATGGGACTGTTGCAAAATGTAACTAAATAATTATATAAAAGGGAACTTAAACCAAATATTTATTCTACAATATAATGTAATATCATACATCTAAGTGGAAAATGGTAGAGACTGCTATTCATAAAAATGAGTAAATTCCTTGTAAAAGAAAAGTATGAATAACAATGCCAAGGTATACCCTTATGGACTAGATCCCTCCCCCAACCCCCTTCCTTTCCTTTTCCCTCCCCTCTCACTTACCTTTCCCCCTCCCCCTCCTCCCTTTCTTTCACTCCCCTCTTTCCCCTTCCCTTCCCCTTCCCCCCCTTCTCCTGACCTTCCCTCCTCTCCCCCCTCCCCTCCCCCCCTTTCCCTCCCTTCTTCTTCCCCTCTACCCTCAGATCCACCACATTCACACCTCACTCCTCCAGCATGGTTTCTGGTTCTCCCATTTTTTTGGTTCACGTATTCACAATTGCACATCCCCACTGCCCTTTACTATCAATATAGCTTGTACTCATAGTTGCCCTAATATCCAGTTGATAGGTCCATCATCGTATCCGCACCCTTGGCCACTCTGGTAGACACCCCCCTTGGTTTCTCTGGTGTCTGAGCTGACGGGATATATGCTCCTAGGTAAGTGACACAGTCCTTTTTTCCCTAATGTTCATTAATGTATATATTTGTCCTTGCTGGTAGGTTGACCTGCATGAATTTTTACACCTGTTTTACACCTGTTCAACATTTTTTAGTTCTTGTTTATATGTTAATCCATTTCAGAACTCCTCCTGACAAAGCAACGTATGTCACAAAACTAGTAGAGACTCCCTTATCTTTTTTTATTCTTTATGTTGTTTGATGTTTTTATTTTTTGATACTATGTTAATACATTTACCTAAAATTCTAATATACCTGCTTTTTCTGAGTCTACTCATCTTGTACTGTAATAGTCCTACTACCCTTTTTTTCTCTATTTTTTGGGTCTTTGTTGGGTTCTGGGGTCCCTCAAGCCCTATTTCTATTCAATTAATTCTAGGATGATGGTAGCACTACTAACCAAACTATATGTATTTTACTAAAGAGGCTAACAATTAATTAATTATATCAAGAGCAAATGTTATTCTTCAATTTGTGTTGTTTTAACGCATTGCAGAATACACAAATTGAAAAGACAAGACATAGACAAGAAAAGGAGGTAGAAGGTATTGAAGGTTAATTATGTGTAATAAAGGGTTAAGAAACACTACAGCAAAATACCTATTTTTACAATGCATTTATGAATGAAGCTTGCAACCACTATTTTCAGGCTTCATTCACAAAGGAGCCCTGAAAGACAGAGCAGGACCTGGCTGTCAAGCTAAAAAAAACATGGAAAAGAACTGCATTTTCTTTTAGCGTGCACATACAAATACTAAAAGCAGACACATGTATATAAAATTATTTGCATATTCATGACTGAAAGTGCTTTGTGTTATATGATCTTCCTTTAAAGGGCCATTCTGGACAATCAGTAAAGTAATAAATATAACTACTGCTTATTTTGGAGTATTGTTCTGCAGATACATATGCCTTGTAGGACAAAATGCAAAATAAACAACTAGAAAAAAAGTTATTCATCAATCTGCAGTATAATAATGTACTTTACATTCCTGAATCTCTACCCAATCAGCATATGAAAGCAACACCTGCAGATGATGATGTCATTTTTATGTTTTGTCATTTCATACAGGCATAGGGGAATATTGCAATGATATGAGTAAGTATAAAACCTATGTAATTGTATGCTAAGATCCATTCCCACCTGTACACATTTTCTATATTCATCAGAAAAAAAAAGCTCTGACAAAGCAGGATGAATTGTTTTTTAGTTTTCTCTCATTAGGCGTTTGTAATGCATATGCATTTGAAACATCTTAAAAATAAAGTTCTGCCTAAAAGCAGACACTATAATTGCCTTGAATTACTTTTACTATTCAAAATGTCCTCCTCTGTGTGCCTCTCTAAAATTGGTTTACTTCTACAACCATGATGCTGTAGCATTCTCCAAAATCAAGCAGTCTGGTAGAAGCAAAGGGACTATATTAGTGAATTCTTCCTACATGAGAGCGAGGAAGCTGAGTATATATTGCTAGGGAGAGGGAGTCTATAGAATTTTTACTTTACCCTGCATGATTAGGTTCATTCTAAAGTCACAAAGCCCTAAGTCTGGTTAGTTATGCTGCCCAATATTTTAAGAAGTTTTAACAAATGTTCTAATCACACCTTTTATGGTACTTTACCTAGACATGTGCATTCGTTATCGTTCAAATGCATTTTCGACCGAATTTCTGAGGTTTTCGTGTCCGTTTTAACAAAAACGCAGAATCCAAAATCCGAAAGATCCAAAAAAAAATGCTTTATTTTTGTATCCATTACATTTTCGTATTGTTGCGACAACAGTTCGATATAGTCAACATTGTCAACATGAAAATGACATTAGCAATCTGTGTCGATGGAACCTTACGGTCAAATGCTCCGCCCATAGGATATCGAAGAATTCTAATGTTGTTTGACTAGTAATAATAATTAAAAATTCAAATTATTATTACTAGTCAAACAACATTAGAATTCTACTATAGCCTATGGGTGGAGCATTCGACTGGAAATGTACGATCCGGGCATCGTACAGTTTAGGTGCTTTGTTGAATCTTATTAGAACATCCGACAGACACCATATGCACTTCAATTGACAGATTCGACCTTAATTAATTTAGATTTTCATACAAATGCATTTTCGGGCGTAACTAAATACATGTTAATTTTTCGAACAGAATATTTCAGTGTGCACATGTCTACTTTAACCCCTTTAGGACAGCATAACGCATATTTGCAGTTGCAAATCAGATCAGCCTCTATGTCCAGTTGCCACATATGTATACATCACTGCATTGTTCTGGGGCAAGTTCAATTAGCAACCCAAAAACTGTGACCAAGCTGTCACCAATAGCTCACGGTCAACTACCAACGATCAGATCAGATGCCTGTAGGATGGGCTCCCAATTATGTTAACACTGTATATTACAGTGAACGAATAAATGGAAGCCCCTCCTCCCAATATTTGAAGTTACGGCCCACTTAAAGGGCCAGCTCCCACTAGGTACAACCTTTTCAGGGTAGCCCACTTCATCTGAAATGTTCCATGCAGTGATGATCATCTTACTTCGCTGCTAAACTTTTACCTTGGGTATGATCCTAGCTAACCATTTAAATAAGTTCCTTGATGCAATTATCCACAAAGATCACATATAATTTATACTCCAAAGTCAAACCTCTGACAATATATTTCTAGACCTCTTTCCCTAGATAAGTCCCTATATATATGATATGAGTGAAAATAATTGCCCATAATATATGCCCATACAAACATTTAGTGGCCTTTATGTGAAGTATACCTGTCTATTGATACAAATAGCAAAACAGTGACATAGTCAAAGAAATTGAATCATTAGGATAGGAAAAAAGTGTGATCCAAGGGACTTTAATCATAAAATTATTGCTGATGTTACCAGGGTCTCGGTGCTGTAAGTTTTTGAAAAGGGGTTAGGTTGATATGGGCTCAATGTGGGGATTAACTGTTGCAGAAGGGAAAGTGTTATATGTTCAAGGTAGTTATTAGGTAAAGTGTTAGGGTTAGGAGTTAAGGATAAGGGGGTAGATTCACATAGATTAGCGGATCTTTAGATCCGCGTAATCTATCTGATTTATGATCCGCCGGTGCAATTTTGCGAGGCTAGTGCAGTATTCATAAAGCACTTACCTCCAAACTTGCGCCGGCGGATCGTAACTCCCCCGGCGGAATTCAAATTCCGCGGCTAGGGGGAGTGTACAATTTAAATCAGGCGCGTCCCCGCGCCAATTTAACTGCGCATGCGCCGCCGGCGATATTTCCCAGTGCGCATGCTCCAAATGACGTTGCTAGGACTTCATTGTTTTCGGCGTGAACGTAAATTACGGCCATCCGTATTCGCGACCGACTTACGCAAACGACGTAAAAATTCAAAACTCGGCGCGGGAACGACGGCCATACTTAACATTAGCTACCCCTCATATAGCAGGGGTAACTATCCGCCAGAAAAAGCCGAATGCAAACGACGTAAAAAAAAAGCGACGGGCGGGCGTTCGTTTCTGAATCGGCGTATCTCCTCATTTGCATATTCGTCGCGAGTAAAACACGAAACGTCACCTAGCGGACAGCGGAAGATTGCAGCCTAAGATCCGACGGTGTAAGTCACTTACACCTATCGGATCTAAGGGAGATCTATGCGTAACTGATTCTTATGAATCAGCCGCATAGATCCGACCGTCGGATCTCAGAGATACGACGGCGTATCAGGAGATACGCCATCGTATCTCTTTGTGAATCTCCCCCAAGGTGTTCAGGAACAGCTGAAAACTAACAGTGCCAGAGTCCTGGCACCAGAAACATACAGTACGTATCACATATTAGGCCTCCTAATACCAACTGATAATCATTTGACTGTTACAATGTATTCTCATCATTTGCATCACTTTAGCCTTTATGGGTACTAGATATGTGTACCTAATAAAGTGCTCAATAAGTGCATAAATTATATTTAAAAAAAAAGTAGAAACACATTTTAAAAGATTAGCAAACACAGATAAGATTATTTACATTAATCTAACTATGTTCATGTACAAAAATATAGAGAACTTTAGCTTTACTTTAAATAAACTTGTGGTTAGGAAACTCAAGTATCATCGCTGATATCTAAAAATGCTAATTGTTTGGCTGTCATGCCAAACCTTTGGCTTCAACAATTTGAGTCGCAATCAAGAAGGCTAAAGATAACAGTGTCTCTCTGATATTCCTAATCTGATCTAAGTGTTTTGGTTCAGTAATTCAGAAAGCCATGACACCACAGATAGCCCGGCAACATGCATTCGCAAGAGAAGGCCCGCAATGGCAGCTTCCTGTTTTTCCCATATTTACTTTAAGAGGTTGATTGCCCAGTGGTTTACCTATTGGTGTCATGAGGTACCAATGGGTATTAATAACTATGCAGATTTTTTTATCAGACCATTTCTTATTACAATTTTTTTGCCATTTAATTGGCTCGTTTCACTAAAGCATATCACATGCGGTATTTGGGTCACGTGACTCATTTTTCCCAAATATTGAATGCGAAAATGAAAATATCAATTCACTATCCCTTTATGCGGTATTTACCTCAAAAAGCAACCTTAAAGTCAATTCACTAAAGAAAATAAATAAATAAATTCATGCATTAAATAAGTAGTGGTCCAGGTATGCGATAGCTAAGGAATGTAGTTCATTTCAGCTAGTTGACACAGCGTTCTTAACAACTAGGAAATAGCTGGTTGTTAAGGAGTCGGCAGCCATGGTGTCCTTAACAACCAGCGAATAGCTGGTTGTTAAGGAACTTGCACCCACTGCATCCTTAACAACTATGACTCATCTGCTGTCAGAAGGATTCACTTCAAGGATTAGCACATGCAGTATTTTAGCAGTGTTTTTTTAGTGAATTGTAAAAAAAAGTTTGAAAAACACTATGGGCCAGATCCACGTACATCGGCGCATATATCCGTCGGGCGAATCGTATCTCTGATACACTACGCCGCCGTAACTTATTTTTTTATTTTTTGAATTCTTAAAGAATGCGCGCCGTAAATTACGGCGGCGTAGTGTATCTTTGGCGGCGTAAGGGCGCACCCATTCAAATGGATGTGATGGGGCGTGTTTTATGTAAATACGTCTTGACCCGACGTAAATGACGTTTTTTTTTCAACTGCGCATGCGCCGTCCGTGGGGGTATCCCAGTGCGCATGCTTGAAATTAAACCGGAACAAGCCAATGTTTACGATGGTGACATCATTCTACGCAAAGCCCTATTCGCGAACGACTTATGCAAACGACGTAACATTTTTAAAATTCGACGCGGGAACGACGGCCATACTTAACATAGGATACGCCTCTTATAGCAGGGAAAAAGCCGAACGCAAACGGCGTAAAAAAATGCGTCGGCCGGACGTACGTTCGTGGATCGCCGTATCTAGCTAATTTGCATACTCGACGCGGAATTCGATGGAAACGCCACCTAGCGGGTCAGCGTAAATATACACCTACGATCAGACGGCGTACTAAGACGTACGCCTGTCGGATCGATCCCTCATTCCGTCGTATCTTGTTTTGTGGATACAAAACAAAGATACGACGCGGGAACTTTGAAATTACTTGGCGTATCAATAGATACGCCAGCGTAATTCGTTTGTGGATCTGGCCCTATAAGGTATTTTACCGCTTATGATTGTAAAGTGATTGTAAAGTCTTGTTTAAAAAACAACTGTGCAGTTGATTTTGCAGAGAGCAGCCCGGATCCACCTCTTCTTGGGTCCCTCTTTGCTGTTCCTGGCCTCCCCTCCTATCAAGTGCCCCCACAGCCAGCAGCTTCTTATGGGGGCACTGGGGTCGAGTTACAGCTCTGTGTGGCCATTCAGACACTGAGCCCCGACCTGGCTTGTCCCCTCTCTCCCCTGATTGGCTGACTGACTTTGATTGACAGCCATGGGAGCCAATGGCACTGCTGCTGTGTCTCACCCAATCAGGAGGAGTGTCCCAGATAGCTTAGACATTCGTTGACATCGGTGGAGAGAGATGAGGCTCAGGTAAGTAATTTAGGGGGTGCTGGGGGTGGCTGCTACACACAGAAGTTTTTCTTATCCTATAGGATAAAAAAAAACTTCTGCCTTTACAACTCCTTTAAAGCGGTGAATACCTCTTAGTGACAGGATATAAGTGCAGCAGCATTGAGACTTTAATGGCCAAAGGGTTAAAAACACTTACTAGAAATGGAAGTTAAAAAGCTCATCATGTGTGTAAAGGAGTCCAGCAGTGGGGGTAGTCCTGGAATGGTCAGGTCCGCGGCAGGGTGTAGTTAATCCCAGCTGTCCACCAGAGGGAAACCGCGTGACAGGAGACCAGTGGAAAGTTGTGTTGTGGTAACCAGCATGGAACACTGGACTCGTAGAGGATGCCACCAGAAGTGCACTCGGGATCAGCGTGGAACGCATGGGCTAGAAGTGACATCTATTTGGCTGGACGCATTTCAGAGAATCTAATGGGCTCCTTCTTCATGCCGATGGAGATGAGTCTTGCTGGGTCACAGATATAAGATAGGCTTGACAAGGAGTACTGGGTGGGGTACCAGTGGTATTGAACAAAGTTGTAAGCACGGAATTAATGATAAGTGCTAGCTAATAGGGCTACAGAGGGATTAAAAACAGCGGGAACCACAGTAAGAAAAGGAAACAAAAACAGGGAGAATGATATGGAGAAATAACACCATAATACTGAATATACAAAACAATGAAAAATCCATGGGACTGACACAACCTGGTCAGACACAGCTGTCCAGAAGAACCTTTATTTTTCTTTATCCTTAGTGAATGAAGCCCTATATGATTTATTATACTAGTATTATACATTTTTTTATATCATTTTATTATTATACCATATAATACCATAATGTCACAAGAGCCCCCCTGAAAACCTTGCCAAAAAACTCCCTGTTGGCAATCCCTATTTCCTCCCTTGTTGCTAGGATTAAGCCTCTAACAGTTTTCAAGTAATAGCAGCAAAGAAGGAAATTGGAGTTGCAAGCTAAGAGTTTTCCAGCCATTCTTTGGGGAAAGGAAGGGGGTTGACCAAGTCTCTTACTATCTCACTCCCGTACCCACTTATATGCTTTCTTGCCAGGCCCGAGCACGGTCACCTGATAAAAAAGATGCTGTCAACAACCCTGTGTAAGCACTGACACCAACCAAAGGTGAGATTACCACAGCAGCAGGTCAGTGGGGGAAAAGTATTAGTGGATCAGATATTGGCTTGAAGGAAACTCTGTCACTGCTCTGAATGGGCAAAGTGACACATCGTCTTAAACCTGCACCAGGCGCCGAGTAACTGTGACTAAAATATATTTTTTTACATCTCACTTAAATAGTATAAGAGTTTGATATTTGTCAGTATAGTTGCTGAATTCCCATGATTTCATTTCTACTGACTTATTCTTCACTCACAGGTTATAATAATTTATGGCGACAAAATGTGAGATGCTAAGAAAAACAGATGTTGCATTTTCTCAAGGCTAATTTGGTGATTCAGCGGGAAATGAGCTGGAGTCAACAGGTGTGTGTATAAAGTACCAAACTAAGCCAGTACATGAAGAAGAATTAATGCCACTTCAGAATCCCTGCTTCAACGTCCTTACATTAGGGCGTAAACCCAGTCTGCATTCACATAATTGAGCTGAAGAGTAGCCTATGTAGTGACTGGAAACAGGTTTTCAGTTATGCTTTTGTGCAGCTGCTAAAATATGTAGCCTGAAACAAATATAGTTTTTTTTCTATTATATTCAGAATTTCCTGAGTAACAGCTGTACATTAAAATGATGGTGTGGTACATTTCATTCAAACTATTTACGATCATACATTGAGAACATTTTTTTACAATGATCCTTTTTGCTTTTTGGTGATGCCAGGGCAATCTTATTATCGTGTCCTCATTTTATATACTGTAGGTACCTAAAATCCACATGGGCAAAGATAGGATACGGTGCACGTGGTCTAGGGAAAATAGTATTTATAGTACCTAACTTTTCTCTGTATCTGGTTTAGTTAAGTTTATTAGTGATCAAAATATGTTTTAAAGGTAACCCATCCCAAATAAAATACAAGTTATTTTGTGATCTTGGTCTACGAATACTAGTGACTTTCTAAAAACAAGTGGGTTCTGAGTTACTAACCTAGAATAAAAAAAAAACACAGGATCATGGTGCAATAATGACTTTTATTGGATATATTTATATTTGTGGATGAGAAGACCACTACAAGGGTGGATGGGCTGGCTCCACAGACACAGGCTCATCAAGCAGCTGAAAAAAAGGGGGAGATAATTGCGCTAAACTCTATTGTGCACTTGTGTCAAATATGTGACCAAATTGTGTGCATTAACGAGCAAATCTACACTGGAGGTGTAGATTTGTCCTGTAGAACCAGGGGACCCAGTCACCTGTTCCCACTGGACACTGATAAGTGTGAACCCAGTAGTCAATGATGCTGGAATGTGTCAATCTTAACTGCAATTTGACAGAGTCAAGGGGCTATGACTACCAGACCCTCTCGGGCAGTGACTACTTTAGGCCCAAAACAGTGCAGTGATGTACCATATATCTTAGATAATAATATTATAGAAATAATATACACAAAAATTCCAAGAGCCGTGATGGCAATATTGGCTGAGATTAATCACAAAATTAATATTCTGTAGAAAAGTCCATGCAGTCCAAATTTGGAAATTAGATGATTAATAAGTCCATATGGTTATAAACACCCGTGAAATTCCAGAAACTGAAAACCAATTGTGAATCCACCACCAGTTGTGCAGGCTGCTTACCAGAACTTCAGGTCCTGCCGGACCACTATCAACTTATGTCTTAACCCAGATTATTTATGGCAGTAGTATATCCTCCACTTGCACCGGAGCCCAGCCGTATCCAGCGATGGATATAGAAAACAAGACAGAGCTCCACATGGCATAAAATCCGGGTGATTTATTTTAAAATAACATAATATGAATAACAACTCACATTTTGTAGATAAAAAAACAGCAATTGGCCTGTAACGCCGGCCGGACGTATGCAGGAACAACAGCCACTCGCTTGGAGAGATGAGGGGGATGGCGTCCACACGTCACTCACTCCACCCGACGCGTTTCATCAAGCAGCTGCCAAAAGATTCTGGATCTGAGGAAGGAGGAAGCTAGGCCCTCCGAAACATGTTATTCTGACAACTACAGCGTCCTCTATCAGTTGGCTTCACCAGAGCTCTCTCTGGTACAAGTGTTGTAGGCGCCCCACAGCCCTCTCCTGACCAGCCGTCTCTTCAATCAGTAAATGGCTCACTTGTGGCCTATCGGCAGCTGCTTGATGAGCCTGTGGAGCAGGGCCGATCCTATGCAGGGTGCACAGGGTGCATTGCACCCAGGCGCCTTCAGAGGTGGGGGCGCCGAACATCTAACAGAAGCCCTCTCTGTCTCCCTCACAGAGGCCCCCCTCCAGGTCCCAATAAAGTACTCTGCTTCTCTTCCTGTATTTTGTTTATTGTTAAGAGATCGTGGGAGGATCCCAGGGTAATGAAGGCTTTGTGGGGGAGCTTCTCTGTGGTTAAGTCATTGCCATAGAAACATTTATAAAGGGGAGCAGTTAGTAAAATGACGACGCCCATGTGGGGGCGCTAGAAATATTTCTGCACCCAGTCGCCTGTGACTCTAGGATCGGCCCTGCTGTGGAGCCAGCCCATAAATCCTTCCAGCGGTCTTCTCATCCAATCTGAAGCACGGATGTGTCCGTTGCTAAGGCTCTCTATTAGAGGAACTGTTTGACGCTGTTTATTCACCTTCACTTGTGAGTGCATCGATTTTATTCTTTTATATCCAATAAAAAACCTTATTGCACCATGAGCCTGTGCACTCAAACTCCCTTTTGTTTTCACAGCTATTAATTTCCCATTGATCACTGAGCTGCAAGGAGCTTGATGCTGATTTCACATTAAGCGTTCTCATTAAGGGATTCCTTGGTCAGTGTGTTATCGCTTCGGATTGGACATTTCTAGCGCAAAGACTATTTTTGTTGTACTTTTTGTTACTAACCTAGAATAAGACTGCACTGATTGTGTGTTCCAGGTTGGTGCCTCAGTAAATATTAAAGCCAATGGATCAACGTGAAAGCCAGTATTATTAGAAGTATAAGTCAGCAATGACAGCCTTCTCATTCATTCTTCCTGCATAGGTTTTCTAAGGACAAATGTTACATTATTTGCATCAACATCATGGTTGCATTTTTTTTTATTTTTTATAAATTAATATTTGTTTATGAAGGGACCTTGGGCAGAAAATGGTGTATAGTACAAAAGTACAGTAAAACCTTGGATTCAGAGTAACTTGGTCTGAGAGTGATGTCTTGATATACAAGTAGCGTCATGTCACGTGTAGCAATTAGGTTACATTTAATGATGGTACAACATTTAGCAACTCACATGGCTGATGATTAACCACTTAAGGACCGGAAGATTAGCCCCCTTAATGACTAGGCCATTTTTTGCAATACGGCACTTTAATAGACAATTGCACGGTTGTGCGACGTTGTACCCATACAAAATGTATGTCCCTTTTTCCCACAAATAGAGCTTTCTTTTGGTGGTATTTGACTACCTATGCGGTTTAATTTGTTTGCACTATAAACATAAAAAGAGCGACAATTAAAAATATATATATATATTTTTTACTTTATGCTATATTAAATACCTCAAAAAAAATTCTTCATCAATTTAGGCCAATATGTATTCTTCTACATATTTGACAGGATTTGACATAAACATGAAGGCCATGAATAAATGGTTGTGGAACAAATCATCTGAGTTTCCATTATTTCTTATTGGGAAATTTTCTTTGATATACGAGTGCTTTGGATTACAAGTATGTTTCTGGCACGAATTATGCTCACAATGCAAGGTTTTACTGTATCTGGAAGATTCTGAGGGAAATCCCTTTATGGAAGAATCAAAGTTTAGATAACAGTACACCTGTGTTTTTTAAAAAAAAGTTTGAAATCAGAACTTGAGTTCTCCAGCTAAGGTGCATGTCTAGACCAGCTGTTGTCTAACTGTGAGGCCTGCCTCACCAGTGGAACTGTTTTATGTTTTGGAGTATACAAACAACATATTTGTACAGTAACTTGAAGAGCCAGTGTCCAGAAGACAGTGGAAAGTAAAGTATTGTTCAAGTAGTATTTAGCTCCATTAAAGGTGGAATGGGTATTACAAGGTGAAAAAGCTCTGTGTTCAGGTCTTTACTGGCTGGGCCTTGGGCAGTAGCAGAGTGTCTGGCAGGACATATAGAGCTGGTAAAGTCAGAGTGAAGGGCTACTAGCACTATAGCAGGGATACATTGGCATGGGCTCTAGAGTTCGTGAGAGCAGAGCAAGGAAACATAAGGGAAACTCACATGATGTGATAACAGTACTCTATCTATGTGGTTCTTGGGTGGCAGGCACTGTGAAGCCAGTTAAAGGGGTTGTAAACCTTCATGTTTTTTCACCTTAATGCATCCTATGCATTAATGTGAAAAAACATCTGCCGATTACAGATTTACTTACCTGAGCCCCCGAAAATCCTGCGCCGAGAACGCGTTTGATCTCGGCCCGGTCTTTTCGGCTCTTCATTGGATAGATTGATAGCAGCGCAGCCATTGGCTCGCGCTACTGTCAATCAACTCCAATGATGTGAAGACCGGGGGCGGGGCCAAGGCCTCTAGTTGGCTTCTAAGGATGCCGCATATAGGACTCGGGAGCATGCCCACAATGTAACCCCCTTGGGAGAGCGCTTTCCAGGGGGGTTACCAGAAGCAAGGAGGAGCGGAGACAGCCACTGTGGGACCCCAGAAGACGTGAATCGGGGCCACTCTGTGAAAAACGAGCTGCACAGTGGAGGAAGTATAACATGTTTGTTATTTTAAAATAAAAAGAAGCTTTACAACCCCTGTAAGTAGACAGTACATTCTGAGAGTGGTGAAAAAGATGGGCACGTGGTTGTGTGTAAAAAGTGGAGAATAAGGTAGACTGAGAGCAAAGAGGTAGAGTCTGGACTGAGTGGTTGAAAGATAGAACTGAGAGATTGAGTTAAAACAGACACATTGGGTATGTATGCATCAAAAATAGTAATAAGGCAATAGAGACCAGGGTAAGGGGTTGGTTTGCTAAAAGCAGACTTTACATTTTGCAAGGAAAGTGCACTTTGCAAAGGAATTTTACCCATTGCAAGGCAGCAAAGAAAATATGGTTTTAGCAATGATGTCTGTAGCCTGATTTTTACTTGTAAAGCCTTCTTGGCTATTGAGGTTCCCAAAACCAAGTGTGAAACTGTCAAGTAGAACATTTCAGAAGAACTCTGCTGCCAGCTTCATGAGCTTCAGGCATTGTAAAGGGTTTGCAAACAGTACTAAAATAAATATTACATTACTAAGGGCAACATCGAAGGTTGGAAAATTGCCATTGCTATTGTCCTAATTTCAAATGTATTTAAATTAACTTAACTGTATTTAAATTGAATTAACTGAACCTGGCTCTAGGATCAAACCTTTTCTCTTTTCCCTATCCACAATTTATTGTGTGCACAATAAGCAGTTTTTGCAGAGTCCTTATAAAACAGAAATTAGTATTTAGAGAAGATATGCTTTGAGTCCCTCAGCTGTAATTTGCTGTCAGATGAAGCCTTGTCTGAGGTAAAGTAAAACAGCTGCTGTGAGTCAGGTAAACCTTCTCCAGAGATAGAAAAATCCATGCAGGCTTCCATGGTGGTCTTTAACCAGTAAAAAAAAGTGCTGAACTTGGGGAACCAGCAAGGCAACAGAAATGCAGTCATCTAAAAGGCGATGCTCACATGAGGTGCACCTGTGTTATATAGACTTTCTGTTCCTAATACATGACTTCTTAAAGTTAGAATAATTCAATGAATGAGATTTGGGAAAACAGAAAGAAAATTGTATCAGTATGGTTACTCAGGTAGGAAAGCAGATACAGGAGTCACATACTGTAAGCATTATAAGAAATTAGTGCACAGTGCAGAAGAGGTATGAATTATTCAATCTACAACCCTGTAGTGGAGAAAACCTACCTGAGACAGGAATACTGTTTATGAATAGGGACGAGCTCGTAAGTTTGACTCGAAGATTGGGTGTTCGCCCGTTTGCGGAACAACGAAAATTATGGGGCGTTTGCAGCAAACTTCGAGTGCCGCTGAATACTTTGGCCAATCATGGCTCAGGGGGACTAAGTATATGCCCCAAACTATATACGGCTGTTTACATAGCGGCTGCTTACATAGTGTAGTGTTTTTGGCGTGGACATAGAGAGCTTGAGTACGATTAAGAAGGCAGGTTATTTAGTTAGTGGCAGTGTATTTAACATATGTATACAGTCAGTCTCATATATATATATACTGTATATACTCTGTATTTAGCATAGACTATTTATTCAGTGTACACTCTATAGTCTGTCAGTGCAGGCAGTGTATCAATATATATATATATATACCGTATTTATCGGGCTATAACGCGCCCCGGCGTATAGCGCGTACCCCCGAATTTGAAGGAGGATTCCAGCAAAAAAAAAAAAAATACTTACAGTTTGGATGCCCCTCGTCGGTGTCTTGCCCGTCGTTCATCGCATCCTGCCCGTCGTCCAGTGCGTCCATCGGCGGCCTCGTCCGGTGCGGCGTCCTTCTGCGGCCATCCCCGCTCGATCCCCGCTTCCCACGTTCTGTTCGAACCACTGCGCCGACATATACCGAGCGGAGTACACTCGTGTATAGTCGGGCGGGCTCGGTTTCTCTCGCGTAAACGACGTACAGGACGCACATGGCGTGACCGCGAGAGGAGCCGAGCCTGCCCGACTATACCTGAGTGTACTGCGCTCGGTATATGTCGGCGCAGTGGTTCGAACAAAGAGCGGGAAGCAGGTATCGGCGTATATCACGCACCCACGATTTTGCCCAGTTTTTCAGGGCAAAAAAGTGTGCGGTATACGCCGATAAATACAGTATATATATATATATATATACACACTGTTAAAAAAAAATTAAAAGAACACTTTGAAAACATATCAGATCTCAACGGGCAAAAATCTCATGCTGGATATCTATACTGATATGGACTGGGTAATGTGTTAGGAATGGAAGGATGGCACATCATTTGATGGAAATGAAAACAATCCACCTACAGAGGGCTGAATTCAAAGACACCCCAAAAATCAACGTGAAAAAATTATGCAGAAAGCTAGTCCATTTTGCTGAAATTTCATTGCAACAACTCAAAATGGTCCTCAGTAGTACCGTATTTGCCGGTGTATAAGGCGACCGGGCGTATAAGACGACCCCCTAATTTTACATTTTTTTAAGATGTTTTGCCTATACTCACAGTATAAGACGACCCCCACTTCCGACGCTTCATATTTCTTCCTTCTGGAGCCATATTCTTCTTCCTTCTTGCTGGAGCTAATCACAGTGAGCAATGTATTCTATTAATGAATACAAAGCCTGCTTGGATTGGCAGAGGCTGTAACATCATTAGCCCGCACCTTTCTGACTCTCAAAGCCAATCCGAGCAGGCTACTGTATGTAGCCTGCTCGGATTGGCAGAGGTTGTTACTCCAATCCGAGCAAGCTCTGTATTCATTTGAATACGTAGCTCACCAGGATTGGCTAAGCGGTATATACTGTATGTAGCCAAAGCTACATACAGTATTACCGCACATCCAGCAGGCATCCGAGCAGCTGACCCGGCGTATAAGACGACCCCTGCTTTTTGGCCATTTTTTTTAAGTGTAAAAGGTAGTCTTATACGCCAGCAAATACAGTATGTGCTTGTATGCATGCCTGACAACATCAGGGCATGCTCCTAATGAGACGACGGATGGTGTCCTGGGGTATTTCCTCCCAGATATGGACCAGAGCATCTCTGAGCTCCTGAACAGACTGAGGTGCAACCTGGTGGCACCGGATTAACCAAAACATAATGTTCCAGAGGTGTTCTTTTGGATTTAGGTCAGATGAGCGTGGGAGGCCATTCAATGGTATCAATTTCTTCATCCTCCAGGAACTGGCTGCATGTTCTCGCCACATGAGGCTGGTCATTGTCGTGCACCAGGAGGAACACAGGACCCACAGCACCAGCGTAGGGTCTGACAATGGGTCCAAGGATTTCATCCCGATACCTAATGGCAGTCAGGGTGCCATTGTGTAGCCTGTAGAGGTCTGTGCATCCCTCCATGGATATGCCTCCCCAGACCATCACTGACCTACCACCAAACCGGTCATGCTGAACGAAGTTACATGCAGAATAAAGTTATCCACTGCTTTTCCAGACCCTTTCACATCTGTCACATATGCTCAGGGTGAACCTGCTCTAATCTGTGAAAAGCATTGGGCACCAGTGGTGGACCTGCCAGTTCTGGTGTTCAAAGCTGCCAATCGAGCTCCACAGTGTCTGGCAGTGAGCACAGAGCACACTAAAGAACGTCTGGCCCTCAGGCCACCCCCATGAAGTCTGTTTCTGATTGTTTGGTCAGAGACATTCACACCCGTGGCTTGCTGGAGGTCATTTTGTAGGGCTCTGGCAGTGCTCATCCTGTTCCTCCTTGCATAAAGGAGCAAATACCGGTCCTGCTGATGGGTTAAGGAACTTCTACAGCTCTGTCCAGCTCTCCTAGAGTAACTGCCTGTCTCCTAGAATCTCCTCCATGCTCTTGAGACTGTGCCGGCAAACATTCTGGCAATGATACGTATTGATGTGCCATCCTGTGATGTGTGAGCCAACCTAGTTTTTCCCTTTATTGGACAAAACGTTGTTGTTCCTGTTCTTGCAAATACCGAATGCGTCCTGATGAAGCTTAATGGCTTTTCATTGTATTTTCATTATTGTTTACTGTGATGTTAAAGTCTGACCTGGGGCTACCCTTTGGGTCCCCTTTTTTTGTATTCCCATAATTAATGACGGATGAGACAATGTGAGAGCTTTCTCTATTTAATCTGTTTGAGAAATAAACCTTTTTATGTGGAAATTAGCATACAATAAAATTATAAATTGAATAAAGTAACGCTATCACAGTGAATTTACTTTTTTTGTAGCTTGGGATCTCTGGTGAATGAGAACCCAATGCTGATATCTTTGATAAAAAACGGTCAGTACAAGTGTGAGGATTTGATGTAGCTGCTCCCAGTGTAGTACAAGAGTTTTGATTAAACTAATGGCGTGTACACACCAGGGGTCAAGTCCTGGGGAAAAAAGTGTGGGAACTCCCACCCAAGATCCACTCCCCCACCAAAAAAAAAAAATGATACGCTCATATGCATAATTACTAAACCGCATGTTTTTTTTCCGATCCACTATACCTTAGTTATCCTTTATGTTACTGGCCGCTTCCTGTATATGGATTCATCAGGTAGTGTGCGGGTATTCTGTCACTTCCTCGATGCCGCAATGTCTCCTGGGAGCTTTTGTCATTGTTCCCAGGAGACATTACGGAGGTCTGCTGCGAGTTATCGCCGGATTTAGAGTTCTTTCTAAATTCTTTCTAAGTTCTTTCTAAATTCTGTGCTAACTCGCGGCAGACCTCCGCAATGTCTTCTGGGACAGGATACCCGCACACTACCCGACCGGCCAGTAACATAAAGGATTACTAAGGTTCGCCTGCCCCTGACAGTGACTCGAGCTGGGCATCTCCACTTAGTGAAGGATTGGCTCGGGCGGCTCGCCTGCTCTAGTCCTGCAATGGGAACTGAGTTCCTGCTGTGAAAAAAGTGCAGGAACTCCGTTCCCACGCGTTCCCGCAGGACTTGAGCCCTGGTACACACGATCAGACATTCCGACAACAAAATCGTGTTTTTTTTGCTGACGGATGTTGGCTCAAACTTGTCTTGCATACACACGGTCACACAAATGTTGTCGGAAATTCCGAATGTCAAGAACGCGGTGACGTACAATACGTATGATGAGCCGAGAAAAATTAAGTTCTGCTTGATTCCGAGCATGCATGGAATTTTGTGTGTCAGAATTGTGTACACACGATCGGAACTTCCGACAACAAAACTTGTTTTCAGAAAATTTGGGAACTAGCTCTCAAACTTTTGTTGTCGAAAATTCCGACAGCAAATGTCCGATGGAGCCTACACACAGTTAGAATTTCTGACAACAAGCTCCCATCGAACATTTGTTGTTGGAAATTTTGATTGTGTGTACGCGGCATTAGGGTTTAGTTTAGGTGTTTTGTTATGGTCAGGGATTAATGGATTTAGTTAAAATGTTAGGGTTAAGTTTAGGTTTTATAGGGGAAGGTTAAGGGTCAGGAGATCACATAAGGCATTAGATTAAATGTTTTGGGGAAATTATATGTAAACCCAATCATCAAAATATCATATAAGCTTTAACATATCAAAGTTATTTTCACTATTTAAAAAAAAAAAAAAAATTGCCTGCTAAGCATTGATACCGCAATCGGTGTGTGGATGGGCCATTTACTATGAGTGCAGTAACTGATGAGCCTTTTGGGGTTGGGGGGTTCTCTTGGCACTATTTTTAATATTGGTGAAACATGTAACTTGGTCTTCAAAGTTGGAGTTATTATCCTTTTTTTTATTCCATAAAAGTTAATATCCTTTTACCAATGTAAATAGAAAGTGTCAAGCCAAATATATATATATATTTTTTAACTCAGTAGTAAAATCATCTTAATCAATAGTAGTAATGTTAGTAGTAGTAGTAATGTTTACTGAAAATTCAGCTTTGCTTCAAGAAGAGAAGTTTACCTTTTTCCATGTGGTAATTGGAACTGCCCTTGCACCCATGTGTGAGATGCAAACCCAAATTTAAATAATATGGTGTATTGGTTTATCTCTTGCCAAAATGAGCTAATGCAGCAATCCCTGACAAAAATTCATTTCGCTGACATCACATAGATGAAAAATGTAACACAATTTGCAGAGGAGACGCCTGCATGTGGAAATAACAAATTGTCACTCTCAATGTAAACACCTATATAAAACAGAAATTCTATTCCAAGAGGGAAGGCTCCAGTGTCTGCCTTCCCTCAGTCACATGCCAGTCCCAGATAGGTTTCCTCAGGAAATGGCACATGTGAAGAATTTACTTTAGTTTCAGAGCTTCTGACCTTTCCTTTAGAAGATTTTGAAAGATGAAAATCTGGAAAGGCTAGACTCAAAATACTAACACACCAGGAAGAGGAAGTTGCCAAACTTGCCAATGAATTAACATGTGCTAGCTGGGGAAATCAAGGCCCGGTCTGTAAACCTAAAATAAACATAAGAACATTTCAACATTAGTGGTTCACAATGTATAATTTACAATGAGTGAAAAATAGTCCAGTCACAATATTTGAATTCATGCTGAAAACAACTGAGTTTTAGAGCTGGATGCCATGATCGGAAGGTATCCTAATTACCTTTTTGGACTGCCCAGTGTCCTGATCATATCTCTAGGATACTATTAGGTCTACACAAAATGGAAGAGCAGTGAGCAACAAAGATGTGCAAAGTGCTGCAACCTATAGCAGCCAGATTTTAGTACAGTGTGTAAAATATTGATTCTCTAGGGAAAAACACCTTACAAATTGCTATTTTTTCTGATTGAATAATAACACATCTCTTGTTTAGAGTAGCTATTTATTATTAGTATTATTTATGCTAGTATAGTTTTCATTCTGTGAATTGATTCGGTTCTGACTAAACTGGGCACCATCTACAAATCTGTGCAACTATGTGCAGGACCATTAGGCTGTAAGCTAAGCCTCCCTTGAGTAGACAATTGTATGAATGGTGAAATGCCAAACGCAATCTTAATTTTCAGAGCCTGCCTCCACTTTTAGAACTTTTAGGTTTTAAAGGGGTTGTAAAGGAAAATATGTTTTTCCCTAAATAGCTTCTTTTATCTTAGTGCAGTCCTCCTTTACTTACCTCATCCTTCGATTTTGCGTTTAAATGTCCTTATTTCTTCTGAGAAATGCACAGCTCCTTTCTCTATCTGCAAATTAGAGAGTGTCCTGACTTGCCTGCTCACCCCCTCCCCCCTCAAGGGGCTTTCTCCACCAGGGAGAAAGCCTCACATTACTGTGTGTAGTTACAGACGGAAGAACAGGAAGTGAGCATTTCTCAGAAGAAATAAGGACATTTAAAAGCAAAATCGAAGGATGAGGTAAGTGAAGGAGGACTGCACTAAGGTAAAGGAAGCTATTTAGGGAAAAAAAAATTCCTTTAGAATCCCTTTAACATGAACTATGTTATAAAAATGTTGTCTTCTACTGTGAAGTAGTAAAAATGATGACCAGAACTTCTCTATATAGTGGCCATAGTATTCAACTGGAAAGTAGTAGTCTGTCCAAGTTCATAGGGAGGCTCTGTTTTTTGTGAAGGTGTTCAGGTATGCCTTCATAATACAACTACAAATTTTGGAAAGAGGGAATATGGAATGGACATGTGAACTACTGTTATGTCTTCTGTATGCATCGCATCTGTATCTATGCATTAAAAATACTGTATTTGCTGGCGTATAAGACTACCTTTTACACTTAAAAAAACTGGCCAAAAAGCAGGGGTCGTCTTATATGCCGGGTCAGCTTCATTGGAAGCCTCGGAAGGGGGGTCGTTTTATACGGTGAGTACAGGCAAAAAAACTTAAAAGACTGTAAAATTAGGGGGTCGTCTTATACGCCCGGTCGCCTTATACACCGGCAAATAGGGTAAGCTGTTTTTTAAGAGAAATCCATCCTACATATTAAGCTTCACTGATGGACTTGAGCAGTGGAGTAATGAATAGTAATGAATAGAAAAATAATGTTTCAGGTACAACGCTGCAGTTATAGAATGGCTTAGCACACTCTGACAAGGTGAAACTATTGACTAGAAGAACCTACGAGGAAAATTTTTATTTCAAACTTATTAAACCAGTTGATAAGATTTTGACAGCCTGAAATCGATGCCCCCAGGTTAACTACATCATTACACATGGGTTGGTTTACTAAAGCTTTGTAAGTTTTGCTTACCTCCTCATAAAAAGAAATCAGATTTGTTTGACAACTTTGTTCTTTTGTAAATCTATGCTGGCTAATTCTTAGAATATTTTTTTACAGCAAAACCTCTTAAGTATCTATCCCACTATAGAAGTTAAACTAGCTGGCCTGCAGTTACTATGTACTTATATAGCATTGTCAATTTACGCAGCTCCTTACATATATATTATACAATCACATCAGTCCCTGCCCTCAATGAGCTTACAATCTAAGGTCCCCAACTAAAATTCATACATACATATACTAGGGCCAATTTACCTACCAGCATGTGTTTGGCGTGTGGGAAGAAACCCACGCAGACACATTGGGGTCATGCAAACTCGAGGCAGGTATTGCTGTGGTTGGGATTCAAAACAGATGACCGAAGTGCTTCTAGGTGGAAATGCTAACCACTTAGCCACTGTGCTGTCCCTTTTAAAAACATAGCCACAACATTGGCCATATGCCAATCCAGTGGTACCATGTCAGTCATTAAAGCATAACTTTACCCTATATGGGAAGTTCTGTTTTTAAGTTTACTCCCCCTCCTCTAAAAATATTGGAGATTTATTTTTTTCGTGTGGAGTAGGTACCTAGTTTTGTCAGGTACCCACTTCCGCTGAATTTCGTCTAGGTGATTCAACCAGAAGTTGTCCCCTCTTCCCTCCCTGCCCGCAACCTCACAGGTCCCAAGAGTCTGTGGGACCATTCACAAAGCGCAGCGTGATTCACACATGAGCAGTGGGAAGCCGGCTGTGCTGGCGACCCGAAGACCAGCAAAGAACTGGCTCAGACATTATTTAGCTTTCAAAGTCAAAGATGCACAATTTGTTTTTATCTACAGGTGCACTTTATCTGCATAGGCAGTGTTTGGTAAACTTTCCAAGGCTGAGGGCTACTTTCTAAGGTTTAGACTGGGAATATGGGAAAACTTTAAATTGTCTGTATGTAAACACACTGCAAAACATATTATTCCATGGACAATAAATTTAAAAAGCTAAAAATAAAACCTATGTGGCTCACGTCCAAAGTTAATATAGCTATAAGTAATAAGAGCATTTAAAAAATATAAAAATGAAAAAATACCTCTGCCATGTAAAAGCTCCAGTTTTTTGGACAGATGCTGGTCTAATTACAGGATCCTGGTTTTGGCTATGATGCATCCCTGTCTGTCAATCCATCTGCAAGGTGATTGATGTGGCCAGTCTCTGGGTGGAAACCAAACCTGATTTAAGCCAGCCAAGCCTGCAGTCTCATGCTTGTGATATTGCATTTGAAACATGCTGCAAGTACCCTGTTTGTCTGCCAGTTTGGAGTCCCCTGTTGATGATCTCGGATTGGATATCAAGTACTCTCTGAACTCTGCCTGCCTTTTGACTGCAGATTGACCCTGACTATTCTGAACCTTACCTGCCTACCTGGACTATGAAAGAAAGAAAGTTACCGCTCCAGGTGGATTGTGTTAGGATGATCAGGTTAGTCTCAGGAGATCAAGGGTGCTGGCAATGCACAAGGCAACAAATGGAAAAAAAAAATATGGACAGCCGCACTCCAAAAAACCTTGATGGTTGTCTATATTTAAAAAGGAAAAATGAACTACAAGTCACAGCACACTACACGGAAGTAAAACAGCTGACGTGTTTCGCACTATAAATTAGTGCTTAATCATAGCTGACAATTATAAAACATCACATCTAATATATAGCAAACTTTCAAAGACATGTGATCAATGCTAACCCCTGATAGGTCAAAACTAATTAACCAATGGGGTTGCCAGATCTGAATCCCTAACCACAATCATCTGTGTGTGTGAATAGGTCTCAGAGATCACTGAGATTTAACCCCAGAATGTCTGGATTATTGGAAAATGTATGATGAAAAACGAATATAATAAATGTTTCTCATATAAAAAAATGTTTTCATATAGATACAAAAATGTAGTTCATGTTTAAAAAAGGATATAAATGAAGTGGCTAAAACTATATGAATTTATCTGTAAATATGGTGGAACCGTATCAAAAAGATGCATTCAATTAAATTAGATTAAATGTAATTAGATAGATGTGTGTATCTAGTGATAAAAGACTATTGTTATAATAACAGTGTACACACACCTATTAACTAATAAATAAATAAAAATGCCCTTTGTGATGCGATTTTATAGTGAAGATGCATAATGTGTGGGGGATGAAAAAGAAAGTGAAAATTGAGCAGTGAAAAAAACTACTAGTGAATCTTAATAATATAAAGGGGGTAATGGCGCTCGCTAAATAAAAACTGCTAAAAAGCATAGTATATCAATAAACAATAAATAGATAAAAATATATACTAGGCTCCAAGAACCAAGACTGACGAGCCCTATGGAAAAAGTGCTTCACTCCAAATCAAATGCACCAGCGATCCATGGGGCGATAAGGGGGGTACATTAAGTAATAGTAATGAAGTGCAAAAACGTGAACCACTTAGTAGTACAAGGAGTACCAACAACTCCCAATGCAAACTAAAAAAAATAGCATAATCCTGAATATGATTTAAAACAGAAAAAAGGATAATTATGTGAGATAATACCTTAATAAAAATATAATAAATTAAATGTGTAAACCATCAAGTGACATGAATTAATTAAAACATTGATCTGCTGACCAAAATCTAAAAGTGTAATAATGTAGGAATGCAAAGCAAAACATGCATACATAAATAGTGAAAAATAAGTGAGTCTCTGTTCACACTCCACAATATGTGCAAGAAAAATGATCAATCCAGTGTCCAATATGTAAAAAAATCAACAAGGTGCTTGAATCCACAATGGTTCCCAAAGTGCATATGTGCTCCAAGTGCTGTGTTACCCCAAGCCTCTCACCTCAGAAAGGCTTTATGTAAAGCCTGTATGATTATCCAATACTGCTGGCTTAATTGGCACAGCAGATACCGCAAATGATAAACGACTCCCGACCAGCCAGTCAGTCCACGTCACTCCAATCCCTCAGATCAGTGATCCCCAGGTCCCAGCAGGGCTCAACAAGGTGGATGGCTCTCAATCAAATAAACAATAAAGGCTCCATAGCGTAAAACCATTTAAAAGTTTTAATATTTAAAAACAAATGCACTTACAGCATATCTTGAGAATGACAGCGTGTAGGTAATTAGAACTTCTCCGCTCTCGGCCACGAGCGGAGATGATGTCACCACCAGCTCTCCTTCCTTACGCGTTACGTGGCTGTGCACGCCACTTAATCATAGGGTATTATGGATTATTGGAAAATGAAAGATGAAAAACGAATATAATAAATATTTCTTATATAAAAAAAATATTTCATATAGATACAAAAATGTAGTTCATAATTAAAAAAAAGTATATAAATGAAGTGGCTAAAACGATATGAATTTATCTGTAAATATGGTGGAACCGTATCAAAAAGATGCACTAAATTAAATTAGATTATATTTAATTATATAGATGTGTGTATCTAGTGATAAAAGACTATTGTTATAATAACAGTGTATACACACCTAATTAACTAATAAATAAATAAAAATGCCCTTTGTGATGCGAAGTTATAGTGAAAATGCATAATGTGTGGGGGATGAAAATTAATGAGCAGAAAATTGAGCAGTGAAAAAAACTACTGGTGAATTTTGTTTGCTTCCAGGAACTAATAAAAATTATTGGGTGATGTATATATATATATATATATATATATATATATATATATATATATATATATATATATATAACCAGTTACCACCTAAAATACATGAAAATATTGAAAATATTGAAAACATAAAAAAGAAAATTCTAGTGTGATGTAATAAAGAATAAAATAAAGATAAAAGGAGTAATTGTGATGTGTGAATAAAGGTAATTTATATTTTATATATTTTAGTTTTTGTGCTTTATAATTTTTTTTATATTAGATGTGATGTTTTATAATTGTCAGCTATGATTAAGCACTAATTTATAGTGCGAAACGCGTCAGCTGTTTTACTCCCGTGTAGTGTGCTGTGACTTGTAGTGCATTTTTCCTTATTTAAATAAAGACAACCATCAAGGTTTTTTGGAGTGCGGCTGTCCACATTTTCTCTTTCCATTTGTTGCCTACCTGGACTGTCATTGAACCACTTTGTCTGTTTGCTAACTGCAAGTACCTGTTTGTTGTGCTTAGTTTGCGCCTGCCCAGGCGTGCTAACCAGGCACTATAGCATTTTCCTGGGGACAACCAAGTACTGGTAGGCCTGCTTGCTTTATGGGAAAGGGGGCTGCTATGGGGCTGCTATGGGTGAAGAACACAGAAGCCAGCTATAGTGCCTGACCACCTGCGTTAGAGGTAAGCATGACAGTGGATTGGTGGGATAGAGCTGACCTGCCAGTGTTGGAGTTTTTCCAATTCAGAATGGCCTTGCATACAGGCAATAAAAGCTACTGCATTGGTGTGCAGACACTTCAGGGAGCTTGCCTCAGTATGGGGCAACACAATGGCTTACTGACTAACATTTCTGCCTTGCAGCCCTATGATCCTCGATTCAAATCCCAACCAGGCCACTACCTTTTTGGAGTTTGCATGGTCTCCTTGTGCTTGTCTAGGTTTCCTCCCACACTCCAAAGACACACTTGTAGGTTAAATGGCTTCTGTCAAAATTGGCCCGTGTATGTATGCATGTGAGCTAGGGACCCTGGATTGTAAGCTCCTTGGTGACAGGAACTGATGTGAATGCACAATATGTAAAGCAGTACATAAACACCGGTAATAAATAAATCCATAGTAGTTAACCACATTCCCATAGATATCAGT
The DNA here is from genome assembly GCF_905171775.1 of Rana temporaria. Lineage (NCBI taxonomy): Eukaryota > Metazoa > Chordata > Amphibia > Anura > Ranidae > Rana > Rana temporaria. Next base: position 197,186,024 of record NC_053491.1, on the reverse strand, counting down.
GGCAGAGAAGATCAGCCAGCACAGAGAGTAATTAGATGCTTCCAATGTAAGAGAAGGCTACACTGAGTAAGATAGCAGGGCTGTGCAGGGGAATTGACTGTTCCTGGAGTTTTCAAATGTTCTAGCAAGTTCAAAGTTACATTGTAAATAAAAGTGAGTAAGAACTAATTTATGGAAAGAAAATAAACACCAAGTGTAGGCATTTCGGGCTCTTGCACATGCATAAATATATGCTGCTGCAGTGGCTCCCAGGTATCACATCCACAAGCATATTTTACTCCATATTACAGTGTGTAAGAGCCCTTAAAATATCAGATTTTTGGCTCCTTTATTTGAATTTTTTTAATAACTGAAATTTAGTGTCTCCTCTACAACCCTCTATATGTAGGTGTGTTTTTTTTATAAAAGTCAGAAACCTTTTTTGCAACCTCTTTAAAGCGGGGGTTCACCCAAAAAAAATTTTTTAACATTACATTTAGCCAAGTTGTCAGAATGACATTAGGCTGTTTTTTTTATTTCATTGCCATACATACCTTATTTTCACCGCCGCTTCCGGGTATGTAATCTGCGGGACTGGGCGTCCTAATTGATTGACATCCTTCCGACCGGTGCATACAGCGCGTCACGAGTTGCCGAAAGAAGCCGGACTGCGAGTCGGCTCTATACGGCGCCTGCGCACCGACGTTCGGCTTCTTTCGGCAACTCGTGACGCGCTGTATGCGCCGGTCAGAAGGATGTCAATCAATTAGGAACGCCCAGTCCCGCAGATTACATACCCGGAAGCGGCGGTGAAAATACGGTATGTACGGCAATGAAATAAAAAAAAACAGCCTAATGTCATTCTGACAACTCGGCTGAATGTAATGTTAAAAAATATTTTTGGGGGGTGAACCCCCGCTTTAACTTCTAACTTTAAAAAAAAAAAAAGAGAGAAAGAGAAAAACGAATGTAACGAATATAACAAAAGTTTTAAGGCTGTGCCAACAAACTAACTAAAGGCTGATTCATACTTTAACAATTTGTTGCGGTGCTTTAATACACTTTACTGCATACGTTGTCTCAAAGAAGGCTACAAACACACCACAACGGATCAAGAAACGCACTCTTTTTTTAGCAATGTAGCACACCACATTATGTGTGTTGTGGTTCATTGTGGTGTGCTGCATTGTGCGTTCCACTTTACTGTGCGTTAGTATGCCATTCACAATGAATGGCACCTCAACACATAGAGCAAGTGTGTTGCTGTACCTTGCGCAAAGATGTGTTTTAGTGGGCATCTACGCATCACCCAGTTTCAAATGGGCCATTAACGCTTTTACTTGTCTGAATGAGTTCAGTTCCAATCCAATCAGAACTCAGTTCAACATCTAACATAGGAATGCCATTCAATCATGGATTGAATGTCCTATGTAATCCCGCATCAATTCCGGAAAAGCCTGATCTCAGAGTTTGCAGGGCCCCTAAGTACATTAAAAGGGAATGTTATACTTCCAATATATAAGGTAGATCCTCACTTCTCTGAATAGGTGAGACAAGAATAGCAAAGGCAAGCTCCAGCAACAGCCCACTTACACTAAAGTGTTCACAAGGCGAGTAGGCAGTTACTCTTGTTTAAAGCTCTTGTAGGGGCAGGTAGAACATTGCAGCTAATAAGGTGGGGAGGGACTGGGTGATGAAGCAGTACCTCGGTAAAGGGCTCTTATAGGGCAGGATATGGAATACAAAATCATTACAGTCAGTTATATGCAATAGTTATTCTACTGTCTTCATACAGAAAACCGTACAACATTCGTGCAATGCAAGAAACATAGGTCCAAACTTTATTTTACATTTTTTCAGTTATATATCGATTTGTAACAGTCAAAAAATATATATCTTCTAAAAATAAAAACACTTTCTATTATGCTTACATGCTCAAAATCAATGCAGAAGATAGTCAGTAGAGCTAACTTTGTTGTAATCAGATTTGTTACTCATTAACTATTCTATTCAATTTAAAGCTGTCTGAATATGTTTTTGCATTTTAATGGCCTGAGAAAGCCCTGTAAAGCTGCAGAACAAACTTTAGAAAAGTAAATAGGTTGTATAATTGATTAATATAATGTCATCAGTGTGAAGAGTCTTGAGAATGTATCCTGGTAAACAAGAAGTTGTATTATTAGATTTTTACAACCCCAAATCCCAAAAAGTTGGGACGCTGTGCAAAATCTACATAAAAACAGGATATAAGGAATTGCAAATCTCATAAAAGTATATTTTATTCACAATAGAAAATAGAATACATATCAAATATTTAAACTGAAATAATGTAACATTTTAAGAAACAACTAAGGTAACTTTACAATTGATGGCAGCAACACGTTGCAAAACAAGCTTGCAACATAGGTGGTACTAACAAGGAAGATCTGGGAGAATATTTTGCAACTAATTAGGTTAGTTGGCAACAGATCAGTAAAATGATTGGGTATATAAAGTGCATATTAGACTTAAACAAGGGTAGAAGTTTACTAATATATGAAAAGCTGCTTCTAAAAATTGTCGAACAATTTCAGAATAATGTTTCTCAACGTAAAATTGCAAAGACTTTACATATATCATCATCCTCAGTACATAACATCATCAAAAGATTCTGAGAATCTGGAAAAATCTCTGTTTGCAAGGAGCAAGTCTGAAACACAATATTAGATGCCCATGGTCTTTGTGTACCCAGATAGCATTGTATTAAGAACAGGTATGATTCTGTGATGGACATTGGACATCACTGCATGGACTCAGGAATACTACCATCAATGCTGAAAGATATATCCAGGTTTTAGAGCAGCATATGCTCTCATCCAGATGGCAACTTTTTTTCAGGGAAGGCATTGTATGTTTCAGCAAGATACTGCATCTATGACAACAGCATGGGTTCATAGTAGAAGAGTCCTGGGGCTTAACTGGCCTGCCTGCAGTCCAGACCTTTCACCAATTGAAAGCATTAAGCTCATCTTGAAAATACGACAAAGAAGATCCAGGACTGTTGAGCAGTTAGAATTCTATATAAGGCAATAATGGGACAACATTCCTCTCCCAAAGTTTACAGAGTGTTGTTAAAAGAAGAGGGGATGCTACATCATGGTAAACACTGCCCTGTCCCAACTTTTTGGAGATGTGTGTTGCTGCCATCAATTTCAAAATTACCTTCTATTCTGAAAACCTAATTTGCTGCATAGCTGACCAATTAAATAGTGCATAGATGTCAGCTTGTAAGTTGGAGACATCCTGTAAGGACATAATTCCACTGCATATCTTGGTGTTATTTGCAACAACTGAAATAGTATGTTTAATCTATATAACTTTTTAATATGTTAAAAAGGAAGGGTCCCAACACACAGCCTTGGGGTACACCACTTATAACCTTAGACCATTCAGACTATTAATCATTAACAAAAGAAACAAAAAAACTGCGCTGCAACACAATAGTATCAGGGCAGCAGCTATCGTGCGAAGTACACAATCAACATAAATAAACAAAAAACCGCGCCCAATAGGTAGAAATAAAAAACTTTTTCTAAAGGAGAAAAGTTGACAAAAAGTCCAATAAAGAGTCCTTATATTGATAAGCAAAGCTCCCAATATGACAATCAATGGGTGTATTCTTGAAATAATTGCTTGTATTCTATTTGGATCTTTCAATCACCCGGTGACATATCATGCAAATCGTGAGATCCCTCCACCGAGAGTAATGAGCCTCTTACCAGATGGCAAGTAATCAGAGCAGTTGGCTATAGACCCGCCACGGCCTTTAGATTCCCAGACGTCCCAGAACAGGACCAATAGTAATCCGACTTTGGCTAAATCATTCGCTCCAATAGCGGGAGTATAAAAAAGAAAAGACGCATATAGCGTAATTCCGCTGGGTAACAAATATTTATTTAAAAAGTAATGTACTTACAACAATCAGTAGTAAAAACAGCGTGTGTTTTAAAATGCCGGCCGGCATGCAGGAGCCCTCCTCCCGAGCGTGGTGACGTCACTGGCGTAGCCTCCCAAACGCGTTTCGTCACAAGGGGACGTTCCCTTGTGACGAAACGCGTTTGGGAGGCTACGCCAGTGACGTCACCACGCTCGGGAGGAGGGCTCCTGCATGCCGGCCGGCATTTTAAAACACACGCTGTTTTTACTACTGATTGTTGTAAGTACATTACTTTTTAAATAAATATTTGTTACCCAGCGGAATTACGCTATATGCGTCTTTTCTTTTTTATACTCCCGCTATTGGAGCGAATGATTTAGCCAAAGTCGGATTACTATTGGTCCTGTTCTGGGACGTCTGGGAATCTAAAGGCCGTGGCGGGTCTATAGCCAACTGCTCTGATTACTTGCCATCTGGTAAGAGGCTCATTACTCTCGGTGGAGGGATCTCACGATTTGCATGATATGTCACCGGGTGATTGAAAGATCCAAATAGAATACAAGCAATTATTTCAAGAATACACCCATTGATTGTCATATTGGGAGCTTTGCTTATCAATATAAGGACTCTTTATTGGACTTTTTGTCAACTTTTCTCCTTTAGAAAAAGTTTTTTATTTCTACCTATTGGGCGCGGTTTTTTGTTTATTTATATTAATCATTAACCACTACTCTCTAAATACAGTCTTTTAGCCAGTTTTCTATCTATTTACAAATTGAATTTTATAAGCCTGTAGACTTTAATTTACAGATTAGCCATGTGTGGAGAACTGTGTCAAACGCTTTGGCAAAACTCAAGCATACTACATCCACAGTCACTCCTGCTTAGTTTGTGCTTACTTCTTAAAAATATATATTGAATTTGTTTGACAACTTCAGTCTTTCATGAATCCATGCTGACTATTGCTTAAAATATTATTGTCCAACAAAAACTCTTCTATATTGTCTTTTATAAAACTCTCAAGTATCTTCCCGATTATTTAAGTTAAACTAACCGTTCTGTAGTTGCGTGGTAGAGACTATGACCCCTTTTAAAGTATATGCACTACATTAGCCTTATGCCAATCCAGTGGTACCATGGCAATCATTAGCGAGTCTCTAAAAATTAGAAACATGACTGAGATATAAAAGAGTTCAGGTTTTTGAGAATCCTTGGGTGTAAGCCATCTGGTCCAGGTGCTTTATTCATTTTATTTTGTCTAATTGTTTCTGGACCATGTAAATTTCCAGCCATTGTGGATCATGTCAATATTGTGCTTATTAAGGAATTGAGCCTCCCCATTTTCCATTGTATACACAGAGCTAAAGAAGGCATTTAATAAATTACCCCTCTTTACCAACTCAAAATTATCTACTAAACGACCTACATGCTTAGACTTGGCCTTGACTGTTGATATATTTTATTAATTTTTGGGGGGTTGTCCTACTCTCTTTTGCAGCCTGTTATTCATTTTCAGTTTTTGCAGCCTTTATTTCCCTTTTACATATTCTGTTCTATTATTTGCAACTTGTAATTAATGATAGTGTTCATTTTTATACTTTTTAAAAGCTTTTTTTCTTATTTTTTATAAAAAAAATTGTCCTTTTAAACTTATTGCCCATGAGAATATATTTTGCAGTGTATTGCATATAGTCAATTTAAAGCATTCTCATTTCTGTTCTGTGTTGTTTAATGGCAAAATTCTCTCCCAGTCATGGAGCCTTGGAAAGTTTGCTCCCTTAAAATGAAGTATTTTTATCTTTCCAGTACATGTGTGTTGGTTATAGCTTACATTAAATAAAAACATATTATGGTCACTGTTACCCAGATGTTCCTTTATATGAACATTAGTAGTAATCCCTGCATTGTTTGAGATTACAAGTCTAGCAGAGCATCATTTCTAGTTGGGGCCTCCGTGAACTGTAATAAGTATCCATCCTTTTACTGTTCCTGATGACAAATTATTCTATCAGTCCTTGATATGTTTTCTATCTAAAAAATATGGGTTTATGAGATTGGCTAATCATTGCATTCAGTTTCTATGTAGATTTTACACAGTGTCCCAACTTTTATGGAATTGGGTTTGTATTAGGTCGAAGCCTAAGGTAATTTTTTTAAATAAATATCGCACCGGATTCACGTAGCACTTACGCCAACGTATTTACAGATACGCCGCTTAAGTGTAAATGTGCGCCGTCGTATCTATGCGCCGTGCCCATAGAACCAGATACGCCTGAAAATAGGCTTCCTCCGACCAACGTAACTTTCCTACACCGGCGTATCTTGGGCGCATATTTACGCTGGCCGCCTCATTGCAAATATGCAAATGAGTGAGATACGCTGATTCACAAACGTACTTGCGCCCGGTGCATTAATATACGCGGTTTACGTAAGGCTTACGTCCGGCGTAAAGTTAAGCCTCATAAAGCAGGTGTAAGTCATGTTAAGGTATGGACCAGGGAACAGCCGTCGTATTTTACGTTGTTTACGTAGTAGTACGTGAATAGGGCTGGGCGTAGGTTACGTTCACGTCGTAGGCAGTGATTCAACGTATCTTAGGGAGTATTTCTGACGTGATTCTGAGCATGCGCACTGGGATGCGTCCACGGGACGGCGAATGCGCCGTTTGTTCGGCCCATCATTTGCATTGGGTCACGCTTCATTTTAATAGATCACGCCCACTTCCACCTACTTTGAATTAGGCCGGCTTACCATGAAGAATTTACGTTACGCTGGCGCAACGTTGGGAGCAAGTGCTTTGTGAATACTGTGCTCACCGCTCTGCGCTACGTCGGCGTATCGTATATTTGATACGCTACGCCGGCATAACTATGCGCCGAGGTACGAGAATCCAGGCCATATCTTTAAATTTTGCAAGTTTCCACTAGTTTTTTTTAAACCTTTCATACAAATGCACTTTGTGTAGTTGTTGTTTTTAGCTAAAAAAAATCTGAAAAAAAAGCATCAGAAGTGTTAGTAGATATCATTTATACATAATATTAATTACCATTTTTGAAAGTGAACTGGTATCAGAGTTAAAGCTGAGCTGATGTAAGTGGCACTGAAGAATACATTTACCCTAAAGCTCTGAACCTGGAACCCTCAATTTAATTGGAACTTTAGTAAGAACATGATAGATCACTTCATTCTGGACCCTTTTTGCAGATATAGCTACTGTAAAACACTAAAAATAAGTGCGTATACTGTTTAAAATCCACCAATGCATAGTCTCATCATTCTCTGCCCAGCCTCAGTTGCTCTCTATTCTTGGCACTGTGCGTAAAATCAGACCCAATAGCAGCCAATCTCCTGATAACCTAAAGATTTACTGCTGCAGCAAAATGGCAGTCTCCAGTACAAAGAAACAGGAGCAGAGCTGGAGGCAATTTACAGCACACACTCATTTTGGTAGCATAATTATTAATGTGGAATGTATGTTCCAGGGACGTGTGGTGAGGTCAGTGGCTGGTGAGGCACTGGCTAGTATCAGAGCCAGATACACACATCTTACATATGTGGCGAATGTTAGCGCGAGAGCAATAATTCTAGCACTAAACCTCCTCTGTAACTCTAAATATGTAACCTGTAAAAAAATTTAAAGCAGCGCCTATAGAGATTTTTAAGTACTATTTTTTGGCGCCATTTTTTTTATTCATGAAATTCCAAAAAAAACGCATTTGAAAAATGCTGCGCAAATACCGTGTAACATAAAAAGTTGCAATGACTGCCATTTTATCCCCTAGGGTGTCTGCTAAAACAGCAAGGAACATGCACGTCCCTAGTATGTTCCTTGCTAAAGAACATTATTTTTTTGTTGTTGTGGGTATAGTTGCACTTAAAACTGAATGACCTATACACTTAGGGCCAGATTCACAGAATAGATACGACGGCGTATCTCCTGGTATACCGTCGTATCTCATGTCCTATCTATGCGGCTGATTTATAGAATTAGTTCTGCATAGATAGCCCTAAGATCCGACAGGTGTAATTGACTTACACCATCGGATCTTAGGATGCAATACTTCGGCCGCCGCTGGGGGGATTTCGCGTCGTATTTCAGCGTCGGGTATGCAAATGAGGATTTACGGTGATCCACGAAGGTTTTCGCGTTCGTTACGTCGTCGCTAGTAATTTTTTCCCGTTGCAAAGTTACACCTGCTTTAACATGGCTTAACTTTAGTCGAGCCATGTTCAAGTATGGCCGCCTTTCCCGGGTCGAATTTCAATTTTTTTTTTTTTTGGCGTAAGAAGTCCGGGAATACGAATGGATGCTACGCACGTCGCCGTTCTAAAAAATGATGTCACATCGCGCAAAGCATGGTGGGAATTTCTAAACTGAGCATGCGCAGTACGTCCGGCGTGGGGGCGCGCTTAATTTAAGTGGTACACGCCCCATTTGAATTGGGCGGGCTTGCGCCGGACGTGTTTACGATACACCGCCGCAAGTTTACAGGTAAGTGCTTTGTGGATCAGGCACTTACACGCTGCCACTTAATAATAACTAAATAAAAAAATAAAACCTTACTGCTGCCACCTATGTGTTCCCACAAGAGACAAAATCAAAAAGTGACAGCGCTGATAATTAATCATTAAGTGAAATACAACAAAAACTTTATGAAACAAAAAAAAAAGAAATACAACAAAGTGACATGAAAGTGGTAAATCGCTTCCTATGTAAGATTAATCCACGATTTTTGCACTTACATAGGAAGATTTACCACTTTCATGTCACTTTGGGACTTTTAATACAAATCTATACACTGTATGAATTAACATTGATGTATTTAACTTATTGATTAATTAGCAGCACTGTCACATTTTTTTTTTTTATTATTTTGTCTCTTGTGGGAACACATAGGTGATAGTGACAGCGACATTTTATTTATTTACTTATTGATTAATTAGCAGCGCTATCACATTTTTATTTTTAAATTTAGGTCAGACTGATTTCACCGGAAATATTCTTTTAAAATACCCTACGATCCAGAAATAAAAATGAAAGGAAATCAACTCCAGCACAGGTACAACATTCCATATTTTTATATTTTTGCTACTATACCTCTTATTTACTGTATTTGCTGGCGTATAAGACTACCTTTTACACTTAAAAAAACTGGCCAAAAAGCAGGGGTCGTCTTATACGACGGGTCAACTGCTCGGATGCCTGTTGGATGTGCGGTAATACTGTATGTAGCTTTGGCTACATACAGTGTATACCTCTTAGCCAATCCCGGTGAGCGATGTATTCAAATTAATATAGGGCCTGTTCGGATTGGAGTAACAACCTCTGCCAATCCACACAGGCTACATACAGTAGCCTGCTGGGATTGGCTTTGAGAGTCAGAGAGGCGTGGGCTGATGATGTTACAGTCTCTGCCAATCCAAGCAGACTTTGTATTAATAATCAGAATACATCACTCGCTGTGATTGGCTCCAGCTCCAGCAAGAATGAAGAAGAATATGGCTCCAGAAGGAAGAAATATGAAGCGTCTGAAGGTGGGTCATCTTATACGTTGAGTACAGGCAAAAAAACTTAAAAAAATGTAAAATTAGGGGGTCGTCTTATACGCCCGGTCGCCTTATACACCGGCAAATACGGTATTTTTTCTTCTTACTACTAGACAACCTCTTTAAAGTGGTGGTTCACCTGGAAATGACCATTTTTAACCTTAGATTCATGCTCATTTTGTCTAGGGGAATCGGCTAGTTTTTTTAAAATCAAAGCTGTACTTACCGTTTTAGAGAGCGATCTTCTCCGCCGATTCCGGGTATGGGCTGCGAGACTGGGCGTTCCTTCTTGATTGACAGTCTTCCGACAGGCTTCCGACGGTCGCATCTATCGCGTCACGATTTTCCGAAAGTAGCCAAACGTCGGTGCGGCTCTATACGGCGCCTGCGCACCGACGTTCGGCTACTTTCGAAAAATCGTGACGCGATAGATGCGACCGTTGGAAGCATGTCGGAAGACTGTCAATCAAGAAGGAACGCCCAGTCCTGAAGACCATACCCGGAAGCGGCGGAGAAGATCGCTCTCTAAAACGGTAAGTACAGCTTTGATTTTAAAAAAAATAGCCGATTCTCCTAGACAAAATGAGCATGAATCTAAGGTTAAATTTTTTTTTTAAGGTGAACTCCCGCTTTAAGTACTTTCTCACTGAGGTCCTGAGATCTGAGATGCTGGAAAACAATTGGAAGCTACCAAGGACAGAGTGGTATCTAGAAAAATAAGGTTTAAAGTTAAATCCCTGCACTAGTGCCCCCACTTCCTTGACAATTTCTGTCCATAGCTCTGATCCCTGGTAGTGTATTAACTATGCTGATAGCTCTCCCGCTACTTGCCATTGATTTAGACATATTTTAAGTTAGGATCAAGAAATGTAGGGAGGTCATTGGGGGGGGGCTTGATCAAAATGTTGCTATGGGGCCCTGTGATCTGTAGTTACACCTCTGGTAATAGCTAGTCCTCTGCAATCAACAGAGAGTGGGAATGATGCTTATTGCAGAGCTATATGTCTGACTCTGCAGGGAAGAGAGGGGTGTATGACCGCTGTAGAGAGACTACTGCTTCCACATACATACAACAGAAGCACTCACAGTTTGATCTGAAAAAGTGGGCAGGGCGGTAAGGACAGTTAAGTGAATAAAGGTGAGATAGTAACTATATATAATAGTGAAAAAGAAAAATGCATAGTAATAAATATGTTTTATATTGAAAGTATTACAATGGTGAACTTGTATTTTTATTATAACAAAGCCTAGTTCCCCACTTCTACAACAGTTGGTCTTCTTTTAAGGAGATGCATTCAATATCTCGCTACTAGTGGGGCACCAAGGTGTCATGAAACAGCATTAGTCAGATAAAGAATAAAAAAGATGGACAAAAATAAAGAAAATGTTTATCTTTCTAACATTTGAACTTTGGCCTGCTGTAAAGGAATATAAATCTTGTAATATCATATTCAATTCTCTAACTATGATAAAGATATATTTTTACAGTCTGTGATAGTCTTTATAACAAGTAGTGTGAAAATAATTAATGTTTGCAAGCAAAAAAAAAACTTCAGCGAAAATAATAAATGTAAGTATTGTTCCTAAGGTGATGATTCCTTCCTAATTTAAGGATTAGTATGTCAAATCTGCAGAATGGCTGTTAAAGTACAGATCTGATGATCAGAAAGCTTTATTGTGATAGGGTCTGCTTTTACAGTTCAGTCTTTGGAGATGCTCCTGAGGCACTAGTTCCTTCGGCACCACCTGATGCCTCTGCTACGAAGTTCAGTGATGCTGAATTTATACAGTATCTTTTTCCAGTTGGACGAGGGCCATCCTCGAATACATGACCAAGATGGGCACCGCACTATAAAAAGAACAAAATACACTCTGAATGTTGTTAAATATAACACATTGCCTGATAATACAATAAACTATAGTTCTAATCAGGCACCTGAAATGTTTTATTATTTATTAACCTCTTCCTGCCACTGCCTCCTGGCCCATTAAGAACTTCTAGATGTTGGGAGGCGGAAGTGGAAATTTGGGTCATGTGATCGCTGTGGTTGGCTGTCACAGCGGTCACATGATCCAAAAGCTACTGCTCACAAGTATGTATTGGGAGCTTTATGGTCCCCACCAGTGACTGTGCTGGGAGCCTGCATGTGTTTACATAGGGCTGCATATATGCAGCCTCTCTGCGGCCTCTATGCAGTCTCCTGTTATCTCTGCCCTCATCCGGCCCCCTCCAGCTCTCATTGGCCCTCCTATGACTCATTCTTCCTCCACTCTCCTGCCCCCCCCCCCCACTCTGGCAAACTCTCACGAGAGTTAGTGAGAGAGAACTGTGCATGATGTCATAAGCCTAGGCTTTTTACCAGACAAGAAACAAGAAGTGGGCTGTATAAGGTATTTACTGGCAGTAAAAAAAAAAAATGTTGTACTAGCCAAGGGCAGAAGATTTAATAGATGGAAAGATGAAAAAAATGACTGAAGGTCCGCTTTAAAGTTGTCTCTTTACATTTTTAGGTCAGTTTTGCTTTAAGATTTTGGAAAAACTGCTGTCACAGTGATGTTCTGGGATGCTGAATGACAGTTGTGCTGTACCCCCATTTCTTGTTCCCCCAGTGTATGCTTACTGAATATCTATTATAGCAAACAGTACAGAAGCACATGGAACACTAGAACAACACAAGGAAATGTAGCAAAGCCTGCATTCTCCTTCACAGCATTTGATTACCACTAAAGCTGGACATAGATGGTTCAAACTTTGGCCGGTTCAGCAGGGAAAGCTGATTCTACTTATGTCGATCCATCACTAGACCTGGGTACAACCAGCATGTACATTTTTTTTATAGCTGCTAGCAATAATCGCTGTGTGTTCTCCCGGCAGAGATGGCTCCCCACGCCCCCTGCTGGTGGAACACAATAGCTCCTTGGGAGAAATTTCCCCATCAACACTGTGTTGATGGGGGAATCGAGTGATATTCTCTCCTGCAACCCATGGTTAAAAGGTGAAAATCACACCGTGAAATGGACAGACTTTTGTTAAACTAAGCTTTGAGTACTGACCTGACTGCAGCTTGCTTCTACTCTGTGCATCCCATATGAAAAGTCATCAGCAAATGATATTGTTTCTGGATTGACAACATCAGAAAATGAGGGCCAACCTGCAAGAGTAGCACAAGACAAATGTTAATGCCAAAGATATGATATGGTGAATATTCAGTAACATCAGTGAAAGTAAGCCAAACCTTCTATTAAAAGAATTAAATGGTATGTACACATATATTATAATATTTATCGGTGTATAACACACACACAGGCTTATAACACACACCTTAATTTTAAGAGAGAAGTTTCAGGAAAAAAAATTAAATTTCAGACAAAGAATTTTGAAGCAAAATAAGGGTCAGTGCCCATCTGCAGTATCATCATTGTCCATTAATGCAGCCTGATCAGCGCCCATCTGCAGCCTCACCATTGCCCATCATTGTAGCCTGATCAGTGCTCATCTGCAGTCTCGCTATTGCCCAACTGCAGCCTCGCCGTTGCTCATCATTGCAGCCTGATCAGTGCTCATCTGCAGCCTTGCCCATCATTGCAGCCTGATCAATGCCTATCTGCAGCCTTGCCCATCATTGCAGCCTGATCAGTGCCCATCTGCAGCCTTGCCAATCATTGCAGCCTGATCAGTGCCCATCTGCAGCCTTGCCCATCATTGCAGCCTGATCGGTGCCCATCTGCAGCCTTGCCCATCATTGCAGCCTGATCAGTGCCCATCTGCAGCATTGCCCATCATTGCAGCCTGATCAGTGCCCCCATCTGCAGCCTTGCCCATCATTGCACATCTGAAGCCTTTTTCACCATTGCAGCCTGATCAGTGCCCATCTGCAGCCTTGCTCCTTACTGCAGCCTGATCAGTGGCCATCTGCAGCCTTGCTCATCACTGCAGCCTGATCAGTGCCCATCTGCAGCCTTGCCATTGCTGGAATAGACAGAGTCGGATCTCCTGTGTACTCGGCTCAGCGTCACGCCCAGTCCTGCCCCTTGGCTCGGATCCTATGATGGACATGATACCAGTCCAATGCCGGGATGTCAATGCTAGGAGCCGAGCCAAGTACACAGAAGATCCGGCTCTGTCTATTTCCGTGAATGATAACGGTCACTGTTGCTTGTGCTCTCAGCTGAGCTGTCAGGCCATCACATGGCTAGTATCTTGTGTAACCCCTTTTGACAAACTTTTTTGCACACATGTTAACGTGCATATTTTAGACCTGAAGATTGGTTAAAACCCCAAAACATGGTATATTTTCTGCAAGTAAAGCAGAGGCACTGGAGAATAAAATGGTGATAGTTGCAATGTTTTAATGTTTAAAGCAGAATTAAACCCAAACGCAAACATTTATTATATTGCAGCTTACCAGTTCTTAGATTTGATGGCTAGTTTCCTTTTTAGGCTTTCTTTTTTCTATTTTCATCTGGTAATCCAGCCAGTAAGTCTGTTGTTTTTCAACAGAAAAGCTCTCTTGCCATTAGAGGGATAAAACCGACTATTTAACACTGGAGTTCAGCTTCAATTTGTTTCTGTATTTAAAATTGCTAGTTCTTCTAATGCCCCGTACACACGATCAGTTTTCCCGTCGGAAAAAAGTTGGATGGTTTTTCCAACAAAATTACGCTCAATCCTGCCTTGCATACACACGATCACACAAAAGTTTGGTGAACTTTTGACTGGCAAGAACTGCATCGATTTATTTCCGAGCATGCGTCAGAATTTTGCGTGTCGGAATTTGTACACACAATAGGAATTTCCGATCTGATTTTTTCCTGACGAGAAAATAGAGAACCTGCTCTCTATCTTTTTCCAGCAGTTTTTCCGTTGGAAAAAGTCTGATGGAGCATACACGCGGTCGGGATTCCCGACCAAAAGCTCTCATTGGACGTCTATCCAACAGGAAACCCGATCGTGTGTATGGGGCATAACACTCCCCTCCCACAAGACTGACAATGCTGTTATCCAAATCTTCCCCTCCCGTGCTCATTCATCCAGAGGGGTGTCTGTAGAATATAGGAGACGTGTTACTGGCTGGATCACTAAGTGAAAACAGAGGGAAAAAGGCCTAAAAAACACTAATGCAGCCACCTTGTCTAATGCCTCGTACACACGGCCAGTTTTCCCTTCAGGAAAACTGCCATGATAGCTTTTGGCCTGGGAAAACTGGCCGCGTGTATGCTCCTAGGCAGTTTTCCCGACAGGAATCCTGGCTGGAAAAATAAGAACATGTTCTATTTTTTTCCTGCCACGATTCCCGGTGGTCTTTTTCCCAGCAGTTTTCATATGGGAAACACTGCGGTGGAGCATACACACGGCCGGGTTTCCCGGCCAAAGCTCTCATGGCAGTTTTCCTGCCAGGAAAACCGGCCATGTGCAGGGGGAAAAAGCTACCGAGCCAGTTCTTGGCTTTCCCCTCGGGTTTCCCAGTGGCAAAAAGTCAGCCGGGAAACCCGTGTGTACGGGGCATAATGATTAGTAAACTACTGATTTGGGTTTATTACTGCTTTAATTGAGTGCACATAAACGTTATATATTACCCAATTTTTGGTACAATAAAAAGATGAGGTTGCATTGAGTAAAGATTCCAAACATGTTAAGCCTTAAAATTGTGCGCATCCTTGAGAAGTGGGTGTTGCACAGGCAGGGCTTAGGAGTGGGTAACACAACAGTATAGAGCTCTCCCTAAAACGAACCAATACAGGAGGATGGGCTCTACTGTCATACTGCAGGGGGCGCTCTGCGTGAGCCCAGGAGAGGCATCCTGTCACTAGCTGTAAACACAGAAGCTCCACTTTTGTTTACAATAAGCGACAGCAGTGAACACTGGAGGTGGAAGGACAAAGCACTCCCACATTCCTACCAAAAAAAAAAACCGCCACATAGCAATACTGCTCCCGAGGCATATGTCCCTTCTGCCCTCTCCCTAAAAAGTGTGTAAGAAGCTGCATTTCCTTATTTTTATTTATGCAACAAAAAGTAGTCTATTAATTGCACTGTGTGGTGACAATTACAGATCATATGTGTAAGTGGCTTATAATGCCAAGATAATAGTTGTCACCATTTAGTAATTAACAGAGGAGAACTACATAACAAGTATAAAGTTGGGGTTTAAGAGACAGAAAGCCTGATATTGAATATATTAAAAAATATTATAATGGGGCAGTAAATGTGATTTTCACCAAACATTCACTTAAAAAACATGCACTTGGAAGAGTCACCTCCAATGAATGTTTGGTGAATATCAGATTCACTGCCTTATAAAATACCTGTTTTACGTTTTACAATAGCAATACCTCAATATATATGAATATGAATATTCCATTGTGGCTTTAATAAGGATATGCATTTCATCTTATGAAAACCTAGTTGGGTTGGTAAATCAAATCTTATTTAATATCTGAAAAAAATAGACGATTGTCACAGGAAAAAAAAGTCCATTAGATGGTGCAAAAGAGCTAAAAATGTGACTACAGCACTGACATTATTAAAAAGAGTTTAGTAGAAATGTGTATAATCATTTTGTCCTAGACATTCCAGTCTTGCATGGTTTGCACCGCTATTGGTAATATCCAGTAATTCTACAGAGCCGGATTGGTCAGTATTTGTTTTCTTTACATTTACTGTTTAAAGCTGAAAATATATCTACTTATGTTTTGCTCTCCCTGGTCCCTTCTTTCCTCCTCACCCTCCTCATCAACATGCTAATGATTTTTTAAATAAACTCTTTCTGTTTTTTTTTATTTTTATTATTACATACCAATACACCCATTGATGTCATCACTGGGTCTCTGTGCTTCTCTAGAGCAGGCTTTCTCAACAGGGGTGCCGTGGCAAAATGCTTAAAAGTTGCCCCAACAGGCAGGTGGATCAAGCTTTTTTTTGTCACTACTGTGCCCATTGATGCCACTGTGCCCATTGTTGCCACTGTGCATGTCACTGTGCCCTTTAATTGTTGCCACTGTGCCCATTGTCACTACTGTGCACATTGTCGCCGCTGTGCCCTGTAAAATGCACTTACCTTAATCCTTCGACGTCCCTCGATGTCTTCTTCTCCCGCCTCTGTGACGCTTCAGCCAATCAGGTTACCGATAACCAGAATCGGTGAACCTGATTGGCTGAGACGGCCGTCAGTCTTATCCAAGGAACGCACCCCGTACTTTCCCTGGATAAGACATCCGGGAGGATGAGGGCTGTACACGGAAAGCCTATCAGAGCCACTGGCTCTGATAGGCACTTCCGCACAGTCAACCAGCTGCCGTTATTCAGGTGGTCGGCGCTCAATGTCCGGCCACCTTGAATAGACCAGCGGCAGCTGGCAATAATAACATACATTCCTGCAATGCATGAATGTATGTTATTTTCAGTGGCGGTGCGGAGCCAGAGGGGGGGGGGGGGGCGCTCCAGGGCCCTCTATTGACGGACCGCGCGCTGACTGACACATGAACTGTGTGCCACAATATACTAACACCTGATCTGTGTGTCACAAATTACTGATACCTAAACTGTGTGCCACAAGTTACTGACCCCTGAACTGTGCATCACAAATTACTGACCCCTGAACTGTGTGTCACAAATTATTGACCCCTGACCTGTGCATCACAAAATACTGACCCCTGAACTGTGCTTCACAAATTACTGACCCCTATACTGTGCTTCACAAATAACTGACCCCTGAACTTTGTGTCACAAATTACTGACCTCTGAACTGTGTTAAAAATTACTGACCCCTGAGGTATACATTACTGACCACTAAATTCTGCGTCACAACATTACTAACCCCTGAACTGCGTGTCAATAACTACTGACTACTAAACCAGAAGACAATCTATTTTTTTACTTTTTAGAATTGGGTGCCCTAATTTCAAAGGTGCCTTGACTGAAAAAATATTTAGAAACACTGCTCTACGCAATGCAAGAAGAAGATCATGGATAGTGCAGACATCCCAAGTCTCATGCATTTTGACTGCGACTCCCTGACATCCACATGTGCAGCGGGATAATCGAGCTGCAGGACCGATCCAGGGTGAGCCGCTCAGCAGAGCCAACGCTGACACTTCCCTCCTCCCCCCTGCTTCTCGCACAACCAGACAGGAGAGAGAGCTGATTCTACTCCTCCTCCTCCCCCCATCCTCTTCTCCTGTGGCGGGAAGTGTGAAGCTGAGCAAGCCCTGCAGCCTAATCCATCTATCCATGCAGTCCCTCCTGTCTCCCAGAGAGTACTCTGATATAAGGGGCATCCTTCCTTCCGCCCTCCTGCTCTCTCCTGTACTGTGCCCACCTACCCTCCCCCTGTGCTGTGTCCTCCTGCTCTCCCCTGTACTGTGCCCACTTACCCTCCCCCTGTGCTGTGGCCTCCTGCTCTCCCCTGTACTGTGCCCACTTACCCTCCCCCTGTGATGTGTCCTCCTGCTCCATGTACTGTGCCAACTTACCCTCCCCCTGTGCTGTGTCCTCCTGCTCTCCCATGTACTGTGCCCACTTACCCTCCCCCTGTGATGTGTCCTCCTGCTCTCCCCTGTACACCCTCCCCCTGTGCTGTGTCCTGCTCTCCCCTGTACTATGCCCACTTACCCTCCCCCTGTGCTGTGTCCTCCTGCTCCCTGTATTGTGCCCACTTACCCTCCCCCTGTGCTGTGTCCTCCTGCTCTCCCATGTACTGTGCCCACTTACCCTCCCCCTGTGATGTGTCCTCCTGCTCCATGTACTGTGCCAACTTACCCTCCCCCTGTGCTGTGCTCACTTACCCTCCACTGTGCTGTACCCTTCTGCTCCCTGTACAGTGCTCGCTTACCCACCCCCTGTGCTGTGCCCACTTACCCTCCCCCTGTGCTGTGCCCTCCTACTCCCCTTGTACTGTACCCACGCCTCCTGTACTGTGCCCACTTCACCCCCCCCCCCCGTCCCCTCCTGCATCATTCACTGGCACAGACTTACTTGAAGATACAGACTAGGATAGGGGAGCAGAGGAGAGACTGCGGATAGAGACAGAGGTCTCTCTCTCATCCCCCCTGTCTCTGTCAGCCCCCTTCTCTCTCTCATATTCCCCTCTCTCTGTCAGCCCCCCCTCTCTCTCATTTCCCCCCTCTCTGTCAGCCCCCCTCTCTCTCTCAGCCCCCTTCCCTCTCTCAGTCACCCTCTCTGTCAGCCCCTCTCTCTCTCTCTCTCTCTCTAAGCCACCCTCTCTCAGCCCCATTCCCTCTCTCTCTCTCAGCCATCCTCTCTGTCAGCCCCCCCTCTCTCTCAACTACCCTCTCTCTCTCAACCGCCCTCTCTCTGTTATCCACCCATCTGACAGCCACTCCTCTCTCAGCCCCCTATCTCTCTGTCAGTCCTTCCCCTCTCTCTCAGACCCCTTTCTCAGGCCCTCCCTGTCTCTCAGTCCCACTTCTCTCTCTTTCTTAGCCCCCTTACCTGTTTCAGGCAGAAATAGTGCACATACTGACCGCTACCACACTGGCCACTTCAAATCACTGAAGTGGTCATGGTGGCTAGAGTGTTCCTTTAATGTCTTTTAGAAGAATTAAACCTGGGCATACTGATTCCATTTAATTTGATCATCCTCTAGTTGTGTTAAATTGATGGGGGGGCATGGAGCGCCACCTTCCTGAAATGAGTGTGTCATCTCCCTAAAATGAGCTTTTGCAGGTTGGGATGTCTGAAAGTGGGATGGGCTCTCATCTTAGTACTCCTCTCAAGAGCCCTTGGCCCTGATACAAGCATTGGGGTAACTCTTAGGAGAAGTAATGCAGATATCAAAATTCCTTGATAGGAGTCAGGAGAAATGGGTATTCCCATGTCATTCCCAAGTAATGCAGACATTATCCAGCCAGACATGCTTCAGCTTCTAAAGCTTGCCATCATGACTGCAATAAGGTTTCCAATGAACTTGCAGCAGATTTTAACATAACATAACATTTTAACATAAAACACAATCATTTAAGAAATGATCAGTTAATTATAATTATGATTCAGGATTTATATAGGGCCAAGGCAGCGATTTACTAAGCAATGGGAGACAGTAAAGTCACAATGCAATTCCAGGCAAGATGGTTGGGAGGACCCTACCAATGAGAGACTAAAATTTACAAGGGAGGAGTAAGGCTACATTCACATGGCATTTTATCTGTGGCCAGTGGTGACTGTTGGTAAGATTCAGTATGTAAGCAGGTTGAAATGCCCTGGCTGGGAGGAAATGGTAACTGTCTCTTGCTTTGGTGCTCTTCTGCTGGGCTATGCCCCCCTCCCTGTGCACATAAATTCAGGAGGAAGGATCTGCCTAGAAGATAAAGGATAAAGGGATTGGGATTATCGCGGTGCCACAGAATTTTTTTTATACAAATTCATACAAAATTACTTTTTATTAAATTAGTTTACAAAAAACGATAAAAAGTCTATTCTATACATGAACAGTAGTTCACAAGATGTTGATAAGAGAGCAAATATCTCATGTCCAAACGGTCAGGTCCTACCGACTAGTTTGGCCGTAGAGCATTTAAATGCACTACGGGGGCTCTTTTGGGGAGGTGTATTTCTGGGATTTGTCTGAGCTATTGGCCTTTTAGTCTAGACATTTATCTAAACCATACTATATGAACTACCTAAGTGCCATGATGTCTAATATTGTTGTTTTTTTGTTCTTCTAGAGCTAAATAATAATTTGGTCACGTCATAATCCCCTGATGAAGCCAACGGTTTGGCGAAACTAGTTGGGAGGACCTGACCATTTGTACATGAGATATTTGCTCCCTTATCAACATCTTGTGAACTACTCTACTGTTCATGTATAGAATAGGCTTTTTATCGTTTTTTGTAACCTAATTTAATAAAAAATTAATTTGGTATGAATTTGTATCCCAATCCCTTTATCCTCTATTTTCTACTAATTTAGGGATGAGGTGCTTTATCTAATTAGGACACTTGACCACTATTTGTCCAAAATCTGCCTAGAAGAGTTCCAGCCACATGGGAAGCAGGGAAGGCTGACAGTTAAGATGCAACCCGATCCTCCAGCAAACACCCTTCCAGAGAGGCTCTGCTCCTCTCTGCCTTCAGCTACCTTCTATACTGACTGTCATCAGTGAAAATTGCCTGCCTGAGGAACTTGCCAACATGCCTGTGGCTGTTAAGATCTGTAGTCCTCCCTAAAAAACACCATCTTGGGAGATCTGCTACTGTGGACTGTGCTGTGTATGTAGGGATTCGTTTCAGGAAAAGACTGTGTACTTTGTTTTGGAACTGTTAGGCTGAGAGTTTTCAGTAAAGCTTTGTCATGCCTGGTATGAAATTACTTAAAAGGGTGCATGGTGGTAATGGCGTATGGAAGAACAGGGCATGTAATTCACACACACGGGGTGAAGTGGTGTCATGCCCTTGCTAGGGGAAACAAGAGAAGGATCACATGACAACCAGACAGTGAGAGAGCGGTACCAGCAGTGGTGACAGGTCTCATGCTCAGTGAAGGAAGCGGTAGGTGCCCCAGAAATCAGGACCAGACCCGTGAGGCAGAGACCATAGAGACCTAGCTGCATGGCACGGGAGAGAAAAGATTCAACCATGTGTGCGCATACCCGTTCTGTCACTGGGAGAAAGGTGGCAGAGTCAAGATGGACTGGTGGAATGCTCTGTGGTGTCTGCTTCAAAATATGACATCCTGAACAGGTGGAACCGGGAGGCATCTGTATTACAGCTTCATGTCATGGTACAGACACACTGGAGTGTAAGGCTGCTTTCACACTGGGGCGTCGGAGATAAAGCGCCAATATTTTTAGCGGCGCTTTACCGTCATTTTGGTGGAGGTTTTCTGCTGATAGCGGGGCGCTTTTATCCCCCGCTAGCGGCCGAAAAAGGGTTAAAACCACCCAGCGCTTTGCCGGCGCTGCCCATTCATTGCTACTTCACAGCTCCAAAGATGCTGCTTGCAGGAGTTTTTTATAACAACCAGCCAGCGCATTGCCTCAGTGTAAAAGCCCTCTGGCTTTCACACTGCAGGAGAGCTGAGACTGCAGGAGAGCCGTTTTCAGGTGCTTTGCAGGCGCTAGTTTTAGCCCAAAAGCACCTGAAAAATGCCTCAGTATAAAAAGGGTATCAGCATAATGATGTCACATGAATGTGGCCCTCCTGGTACTGGGCAGTAGCGAGCATGTACACTGGAGTGTCTGTAGGATGGAGAGTAGAGGAGCACAAAAAAGCCCTGTGAGCATTGGGCGAGATGGCCCTGCCCTCAACTAGGTTGTTGCTGATGGTTGTAAAAATTGCTACACAATGGGGTTGATTTACTAACACTGGAGAGTGCAAAACCTAGTGCAGCTGTGCATGGTAGCCAATCAGCTTCTAACTTCAGCTTTTTCTATGAAAAGATAAATTCACCTTTGGGAACATGTTACATGTTTCACCCATTTTTAAGGTGGAACATCTCACATGTCCCCACTGCTGCAGTCACTGCTCATTCTCCCTGTGGCAGCAGTACAAGGAGAAGTTCCTTGTACTAGCTGTCACTTTTTGAAAATAGTACAGCCATGCAGGGCTCTTCCCACATGTCCGTGTTGTTCATACACAGAGCTCTGTGAATGAATGAACTACAAGTTCCGACATCCTTTGTGGCTGTCGGCTTGTAGTTTTCAATGAACTACCATGGCACTGTGATAGTTCATTCATTCTATCTGTCAAAATGTAGCGGCTTTCTTGTAGGAGGTACGAGCAAGCAGATACACTGACAAGTCTGCAGGAGACCCGCATGGCATCAGTGATCTGCTGATTACTGGTGCAATGCTTACAGGATCCTGCAAAAAAAATTGCATCTTTTTTTTTAAAGTGAATTTATCTTTTTAGGATTGACAAAAAGATTTTGTTCTCCAGTTTTAGTAAATGAACCCCATTGTGCAGCTTTTAGTGGAGGCTGACTACACTGTATAAATCTGACAGCTCATCTGAGCAGTTACATGCACATAGAGCCTTTGTAGCAGTGGTCGTGCATCCATTAAGGGCGCAAGAGCGCCGCCCACTCTCTCCTGTCACCTCTCTACCACCATAAATAGATTCATGCATTGCATTTTTTGGAAGCGCCTGATTAGATCATAGCAGAGAACGGAAAGAGGACGGGAGAAGACATTGAGGACTCGGAGCGTGGAGGACAGCGCCGTGACCTGAGACAGGTAAGTGTCGGGGCAGGGGATGCACACTGGCAGCATTTGATGGGGCACATTGGCGACAATTGATGGGCACACTGGCAGCAATTGATGGGGCACAGTGGCAGAAATTGATGGGGCACAGTGGCAGAAATTGATGGGGCACAGTGGCAGCAATTGATGGGGCACAGTAGCGCCAATTGATGGGTACAGTGGCAGCAATTGATGGGCACACTGGCAGCAATTGATGGCTCACAGTAGCGGCAATTGATGGGTACAGTGGCAGCAATTGATGGGCACACTGGCAGCAATTGATGGCTCACAGAGGCAACAATTGATGGGCACAGTGGCAGCAATTGATGGGCACAGTGGCAGCAATTGATGGGCACACTGGCAGCAATTGATGGGTACAGTAGCTGCGTTTGATGGCACGGTGGCAGCAATTTATGGGTACAGTGGCTGCGTTTGATGGCACAGTGGCTGCGTTTGATGGGCACAGTGGCTGTGCTTCATGGGCACAGTGGCTGCATTTGATGGGCACAGTGGCTGCATTTTATGGGCACAGTGGCTGCATTTGATGGGCACAGTGGCTGCAATTAAAAATTTTTTTCAGTTTGTTTGCGCCCCCCCCCAAAATTTTGAGCACCAGCTGCCACTGCCTTGTAGCTAGTGTGCGTCTAGAGTCAGCATTTCTCCAGAGTTTTGGCAGCACACAAACTGGCTGCAGCTAATCGAATCTTCTAGTTTGTATGCCGCTGTGGGAATGTTGCTGTACCCAGAGGCAGCGTTTAACCACGTCTGAACACAGCAAACTATCCATGACTAAATTGCTGTGTGAATGTGGTATATGTGATACAAAAGCAGGGTGGATAAAACTCAATGATTTTTAAAAAGAAAATCTAATTTAAATGTTTAAAATGCTTTTGGAGTAAAAATATATCAAAAGATAGTTTTCCATTTAAGATACATTAATAGTTGAGTTAATTGAGCATGAAATGCCGCGTACACACGACTGTTTTTAATGTCATGGAAAAAGTTTTTCTCTACGTGATTCTTGTTAAGCCTGCCTTGCATACACACGATCGTGAAAAAAAATGCTCGAGCAAAGCGCAGTGACGTACAACACGTACGACGGGACTATAAAGGGGAAGTTCCTTTCGTATGGCGCCACCCTTTGGTCTGCTTTTGCTAATTTTGTGTTAGTAAAAGTTTGGTGAGAGACGATTCACGCTTTTCAGTCTTCGTGCTTTTCACAACGTGAATATACTGTGTGGCCCCATGATCTATTGCCCGGGGGCCCCATAATCTCTTATTGCCCAGGGGCCCCATAATCTCCTATTGCCCGGGGGGCCCATGAGTTGTCAGTCGCCCCTGATCTGATCAGAAGCAACTGCTTTTTGGCCACCAATTTTCAACCTGGCTCTTTCGATTTTTTCACCGAAGGATGTTGGGCAGGTAGGTGGCCAACTGGGCCCCCCACTGAGTGAATTTTGTCCAATTCATAAATTCATACAGTGTATGCCTAGCTTAAAAATTCTGTTTTTAGGTAGAGATGGGATCGGCTTCCCTAAAGAGATTATTTTAGGGATCACCTAAAGATGTACAGAGTAGAAGCTAACTGAAGAGATTGGGGTAGAAAACTGATAAAATTCCCCTGGTTTAACAGTATAATATGTTAACTTTATTTGCTTTATTGTGTCATCTAAAAGTATTAATTTCTAGAAAAGAAGCAGTACAATATTTTTTTAATACTCTCTTTACTTTACATTTTACCTCACTTTAAGCACAAAGAAATTAGAAGGATATCAAGTGGCATTCCTAGTAAATAGTTAAATGGTTCAATATATGTGAAATTCTAGATTGCGTTCTTTACATCAAGGGGCTGATGAAAACCTGATGGAAAGAGGCATGTGAACTAAAAAGCAGTGGTGAACTACAGAGGTGATTCAGGATTAGTCACAAACAAAGCCATAAGGAAGCGCGCAGTACGTACAAAAATAGACAGGAGCCTGGAGAACATTTCTGAATGGAATTACTCTAGCCAAAATGAAAGGGATCAATTTCCTTGAAAAACAGGAGCCAATCTGTGACCTTTCTCCCCAGGTATTTTACACACAGTCCTCCAAAAACATCCATTTGCACATTACAGTAACTGGTTCAAGGAGCCAGCAAAAACTACAAAGACAAGGAACTCTAGTGAAGGAAAACCTTCAGGGAATAGAGGCATTCCATGACTCATGTTCTGAAAATCCCCAGCAATACTCAATAGACAAAAGCAATAAAGAGCCGCCACCACAAATGGATGAATATGCTGGAAAACTGGCCAAAGGCACATAGTGCAAGACAAGTCAAGATAAAACGATTAGGACATTCACTAAATTGATGTGCATTTAATGCCCTGGGCTTTATTTTTAATGATAACGCTAAGGTCGTTTTGTAAAAGATTACCTCAAATAACATTCTTTTTCATTTTTATGTTATCGGCTTTTCATTTTAGTACATATTTTATTTGATAGTAGAGTAAATTAAACTTTTGTCCCAATGCGTATTATACAAAAAAGTATAACTTTGTCAAAAAGTTTTTGATTTTTACATAGGGTGCAAATACGTTAGAACCTCTGCCAGGTTTTTTTTTAAGCTGTAGTCAGACTTTTCCTTCTTTGTTTTGATAACTGGTAAAACTGGGGCAGGAAGTGAGGTGGTTTTTCCTCAGTGGGGATAAAGATAGCAAAATAAAAATTTATGTCAGGTTTTAATTGCTATCTGAGTCTATTTTGCAAGATTCCATGTGACCTGTTCTGTGACAGGATCACTAGTAAAAGAAGGGGGAATGTCCCTAATTGAAAAAGACAACTATAAACCCCTGAAGTCCAAAATAAGTGTAAGACGCTGGATCTTGTCAGGAAAGACATCTGCAAGGTACAGCTTCTGTTACCCTGCGCGCGCCTGTGCACATGCGCCAACCAAGGACGCTCAGAATGGCCACGAGCACTTCTGCTAATGCGCATGAACGTGCGCGCACCTGTCACCAGAACTGGCGCAAGTCGTCCTATTTAAACACAGCTGTGACACTGACTTATTGCTGCTTGGTCTACAGCGTTTACCTGAATCCTGATACTTCTGTGTGTGACTTCTGATACTGATTCAGCTTGTTCCCAACTACCTCTGCCTGCTTCCTGCCCTGACCTCTGGCTTCCTATGGATTGATCCCTGCCTCCAGTATCTGTTATTCAGCACCTGTTTCCCAAACCTGCCTGTGACCCAACTACGCTTCTGCCTGCTGCCTTTGCCTGATCTGACTGTCTGTTGCCAAAACCTGCCTGTGACCCGACTACGCTTCTGCCTGCTGTCTATGCCTGATCTGCCTGTCTGTTGTCAACCTGGCTCATCTGATTCTGCTCCAGCTGTCCAGCCTGTTGCCAGTCCGGCTTCTGGTGGTGCACCTCCACTTGTCTCTTGCCAAGTCTGCCAGCCTGTCTGCCACCTCGCTTGCCAGTCACCTGCTGTGTCCGGTTCCCACTCGTGAGTTCATGGCTTCTACCTGTCCAGACCTCTGGGCTGATTATAGGCACTCTTACCCCGCTGTGCTCCTGGGTCTGCTGTCTCACTATCAGTGGCCCACGGGTCAGAGCTATATGAGAGGCCTTCCTCTACATGTCAGGCTCACCCACCAGGTACGTGACAAATCTGTTCTGATTGTTGCCTTGGTGCTGGTCCAAAAGAAGATTGTTTTCTTAGACAGTTTTCCAAAGAGCAAGGTATTTGTACGGCCTGGAAAAATATTTTATTAATAGTCACCCTCAACGCATTTTGAGGGTTCAAAGAGTCCCCTTCATCAGACTTTGGCAAATGTTGAAGACAAAGCTTATACTAGACTGATGTATATAGAGTAATCCCAGACAATAGTATGGCAGAGTCAGGACCTGGATTTGAACCCAGAACCTCTGCTGTGTCAGGCAATGTCTCTTCTTGCTGAGCTATCTGAAATGCTAGACAGTTCCTGGGATATTTCCTTGAATGATCCTGTCTTGAACCTTGTTTGTCTTGAACCCTGAACTCTTTGCTCCTCCCATGAGCTTCCTGATTTAAGCCATGTCTTTGAACTTCCTATTTACCAGATTATTGTGCTCTCTCCAGCCAGTATTTCGCTCCTGTCTTCCCTGCTGCTATCCATATTTTGCTACCACTCGTTATTGACCCTTTCTCGACTATGCCTTGCCTGTTCCACACCTGCAACTACTCGTTACTGACCTTTTGACTTGTTTACTGACTATGCTTCTGTGTTGACCCCTACTTGCTTATCCGCTACTGGACCCTGGTTTGCTCACCTCCTGGTGGGGTCATCCTTTGGACCGTGACCTGATGCAAACATGCAGTAAAATCCATCTCCACCATCAGGAGCTCTGGTGAACATGGTTAGTATTTAGACTCCGCACTTCAGATGAGCCCATGTGTACCTATCCTGCTGGTTGGTGGTAGTCACCTACTGCTATAGCAACTTGTTATTGAGCTGGACCCCTGATCGTGACAGGTAGGGTAATTGTCCAGGATTACTCTACATACCTCAGGCTTGGGCTTGGGGAGGCATGGACACCTCCTCGCATGCTAACAGGGTGCCTGTACTGTACTCACACTTCCGGGTGCCGGGCAGCAGCTGGAGAGGAGACAGGGGCGGAGATAGTGTGTGACATCATTGTCTGTGAGATGTGACAGGCTCACTGGCTCAGCAGGGAAGTAGAAGGAAGAACTTGGAGAACGTAGGACACACACCAGGGGCGGCCACGGAGCTGGAGGTGTTGTTCCAGCGGCGTCAGCTACAAAAAAAATGCCAGGGCTTTCCTCCTCGCTTTCCCCTGGATGGTGTCACCCCTCTAGTGGGTGTCCCCCGGGTGCAGACCGCACCACCCGCACCCCCCTAACAATGCCACTGACTGCGCCCCCCTTCCTACAATAAATTGCTCCGCCCAGGGCATCTGTCCCTTCCGTCCACCCCTTGTACCGGCCCTGACTTTCCCATCTTCTCAACACAGTCAAAAGCTGGATCCCCTCCCTATGGAAAAAAAGAGAGATTCCTAACCAGAGAGGAATGCATTTCTAAATTAAATTACACTATAGATTAGGATATCGCTCAGTAAAGGACACTATAAAAAGTTATGTAATATATGGGGCATTTGAATTTAATTTTGCACCACAAGAAGCTCCAGTGCCTTGCCCTTGGCGAGGACCCACACAGGACCTATTCAGGAAGTTACGACAATACAGGAACATCAAAATCTATTTTTCTACTTTATTATGCTATGAAGGAGATTGACTTATCTTCTTTCCTCCTTGATTAATTTACAACAGACTTTGTATTGCGTTATTTTTACATTTGGTCTTTAAATCCAATGAATAAATAAATATTTGATTTAAAAATACATCTAATGATATATAAATGATAGAGAGCTGCATCTTTTATATCCGTTTAAATTACAAAAGGGTATACTTTCAATAAAAAATATATAAATAATTGTTCAACAACACAAAAATCAGTATTGGGGTCTGTTTACACTCTTGTTAAGTTTATAAAAGCTAACTCAGCCTGCTGTCAACATTTGCGTAAACTCTCACTCTTTTAAAGAACGCAGTTTCAGCTTTTTGAACATCTGGAAAGTTAGGTCAGATTTCATAATAGAATACAAAAAAAGGAAGTCATGGGGCCTTGTGTAGACAGCATCTGCCGGAGAGGTTATGCAAGGCTACTCAATTGCAACAATTAACAAGGATGATTCCCGTCACACATGTAAATAAATATTCTGAACTGGCTCATAACTACAGCTTGGCTTCCAAAATAGCGACCATTAGATATAAATAAACAGTACATTTATGGATCTGGACGGTTGCTATAAATGTCTGACCAAAAATGTTACAACCACCATTGTGTACAATGCTTATAGCCAAACTGACTGAAGAAGGAAATGTCAATGTTATCTACTGGTATTAAGAGCATTTATAAATCATTATTCTTAAAATGTTTAACAAGTCATATAACTATTCAGGCATTGCATATGGAGGATTAGCCATAAGATTGCAGTAAATTGACTAAATAAACCATTTTTTCCAGTGAGAAAATACTTGGATGAAACTTGTTAACTTTTTGTTGAATTCTCATTATTAAAAAAAATATTTATAATTTTGTTATATTATAATCATACAAGGAATTGGGAAGAAGTTTAGAAAAATATAAAGAGAGTTGTATTACAAAAAACAAAACAAGTATTACATATTCATAGAATATTACATATTCATAGAATAAAATTATTTTATTCTATGAATACTTAATATTTGTTTAGTTTATTGTAATAAAACTCTCTTTATATATATATATTTTTTAAAGATATTTTTATTAGGTTTAAGACAAACCAACAAACAGAAAAACATACAAAAAAAAACACCAGACAACCTGGTCATAAACATTAGGCAATACACTCAAACATAGAAAAATAAACTGACATCAGTGCAAAATATAAAGTAGGCACAGTGGCAAAAGGCTCAGGTATAATACCTGGATATAGCAAAAGAGGAGGTCCAGACAGAGATCCGTGAGGCACGGCCCATCAATGGTCAAGCAAGAGTAGTACAATCAGTGCTGGGAGAGGGTTAGCGGACTAGCCAACCATCTACCCCAAATTTTGTGGAAGGTTTTGTTCCGTTTCCGGAGTTCAACTCTCTTTATATTTTTCTAAACTTGACTGGATATTGACTGGATATCAGTTATGTTGCAGAGTATGATGGATAAGTGCAGCGGAGTCTAATTCAGATCAGACATATTCTGTAGTAACAGGAACTGGCTTGTTTATTGAAACATCATCACACAGACAAAGATGTCTCTCTGCCTCATGGTGAGAACACACACAGATTACAAGCAGGAAGAAGAAACCAACAAGTACATCATTGTGATACAGAAAGCACAACATATCATAAAGAACACAGTCTATCATATCAATGCTCACTAGCGACATCTTGTGTCCTTTATCTAAACTGCATCGGATATATATTCTAAGCTAAGTTTGTTGCATATATCCAATACCCCTTCTCAACAAACTGAGGCTTAGTCCATTAAACCTATCTTCTTCGTAAGCTTTGAATGTCTTTCGGCGGTCAGAGGCTTTGTAAGGATGTCTGCTGTCATTTCCTCTGTTGGGCAATAAAGTAACTCAAGAAGACCTTGCTCTTGAAGATCCCTAAGAAAGTGAAACTTCACATCAATGTGCTTGGTTCTTGAATTAACTCCTTCCATATGTGCAAGTCCAATGCATCCTTGATTGTCCTCATAGATTTCTGTTGGTCCCAACTGTGGTTGACCTAAATCTGTTAATAGCTGTCTCAGCCATATAACTTCTTTGCTTGCTTCCGCTGCAGCAATGTATTCTGCTTCAGTAGATGACAGTGAAACAGTGAGTTGCTTCTTACTAGTCCAACTGATGGCGCCTCCTGACAGGAAAAATAAGTAACCACTGGTAGATTTTCTGTCATTGGTGTCTCCTGCCCAGTCAGCATCCACATATCCTGTTAAGGTGCTTTCATCGCTTGCTGGTAACTTGAGCTTGTAGTGCAAAGTCCCTTTAAGATAGCGAATGATTCGCTTTACAGCATTCCAGTCCTTTTGATTTGGTATTGAAACCTTTCTGCATAGGATTCCAACTGTTGCTGCAATGTCAGGCCTTGTAGCTGTGGTAAGGTACAGCAATTTCCCTATTGCTTTCCTGTATTGAGTATTAGTTGGTAATGGGTTATCTTGACATTTCATCTCCTTTAGGTAGTTGGTTTCCATGGGAGATTTCACTGGTTTGGCGTCTTCCATTCCAAAAGTTTCAATTATTTCTTGTATTTTGTGTCTTTGATTCAGAAGAAAGCTGCCATCTTCCTCTCTTTCGATCTGGATGCCGAGGTAATTCTTTATATTGCCGAGGTCCTTGGTGTCAAAGTGCCGATTTAGTTTTTCAAGTATTTCTGCTTCATCCCCTTCTTGCTCAAAACAAATCAGAATATCATCCACATAAATAAGCAAATAGATCCATCTGTTTACCAATTTCTTTGTGTATAAGCAGGGGTCTGCTTTGCTCCTTTGAAAGTTTTGATCTGTAAGCACTTCATTTATTTTTATATTCCACGCTCTGGCGGCTTGCTTTAGGCCATATATGCTCCTGCGAAGTTTGCATACTAGGTCTGACCTTTGTTCATCTTCGAATCCTGGCGGCTGTTCCATGTAGATTTCTTCTGTTAAATCGCCATGTAGAAACGCGGTTTTCACATCAAAATGTTTCACTTGCATTTTCCTTGTGACGGCTACTGTCAGTAAAGTCCGTATTGTAGTGTGCTTGACTACTGGTGCAAACGTCTCATCGTAGTCCTCTCCATATTTTTGAGAATAGCCTTTGGCTACTAGCCTTGCTTTGTATCGTTCAATTGTGCCATCTGCATTGTATTTCACTTTAAAAGTCCATTTACAGCCTATGGCTTTCCTTCCGGGTGGTAGTTCTGTAAGTGTCCATGTTTTAGTGTCATGCATGGATTTTATCTCTTCCTCAGCAGCCTTTATCCATTTAGTTGCTTCTTGTTCTGAAAGTTGAGATATGTCTTCCCATTTTACAGGTTCGTTAATACTGGTAGTACTTGCTTTGTATGAGAGACGTATAGGTGGTTTACCTTTGTTTTCTCTTGTTGACCGTCTCATTTTTGTGTCTGAGCCTTCTTGTGTCTGCTCTTCAGTACTGGTTGAGTCTACACTCACTTCAACTGTTTGTTCAGAAGTTACAGAGATGGGCTGGTCAATGTCAGTTTTCTCTTGAATTCTTGCTTCTACTGTTGTCATTACATTGTCTCTTAAATCTTCAACAAAAGTTACGCTGTTGCTAATGGTAACCTTGGCTGTTTTGGGATCTAGGATTCTGTAACCTTTGACATTGTCACTGTATCCAACGAAGATACCTTCAAATGCTCTGTTTTGGAGCTTGGTGCGTTTTTCTTCAGGTATGTAGACAAATGCTTTGCATCCAAAAGCTCTTAGATGTTTTACACTTGGTTTCTCATTGTGCCATAGTTCATATGGGGTTTTCTCCACTGTTCTGGAAAGAAGTCTGTTCTGCAAATATGTAGCTGTCATTACTGCCTCACCCCAGTATTTTTGTGGTAGTCCAGAATCTGTCAGCATACATCTGATCATTTCGGTCAGAGTTCTATTCTTTCTTTCAGCTACTCCATTTTGTTCTGGTGTATACGGAACGGTCTTTTGATGTTCTATTCCATGCCTTTTTAAGTATTCTTGTATCTTACCAAAAGTGTGGCGCTGATGAAAATTGAAAAAACAAAGTCCATATGATAGAACAATTGAAAGTATTGAAAAACCAAAGTCCACAGTAGAACCAAATATCTGAAGCAGGCGAGAGACAACAGCGTATAGATTCTTTAAACCATGAAGATTGATGTAGATGTCTGCTTACCAAATGTGGAGACTTGAATAGGTTTACACCTATCAAGTCATACAGGCTTTTAGGTAACTAAGACCTGATGTCATCTGCTGGTGGAAAGGGATGTGAAATCCAATGGTCCTTCCTCCTGGATGTTGGTAGATTAGCCGGAAACCATGTAGAGATCTCAGACACGAGAATCGATGATTGACCAAAAGGAAAGTAAAGCACACATAGCGTGATACTGCATACTGGTGAAATTTATTTTGAGGAAATAAAAAATTTTTACACTCACGTGTGACCGGAGGTAATATAAGCGCTTGTACAATAAAAGGCAGAAAGGGTCAGTGTCTTCTCCCGACGCGTTTCGATCGATAGATCTTCGTCTTGGGGCACTGACCCTCTGCCAAATGAGCCATATATATAGCTATAGATGTCCCCTACCTTAATTCTGTGATCCGTATGGAGACGGGTCCCGTCGCATGTAGGTGAAACTCCACTTCCGGGTTGGAACAAGATGGAGTCACTAGCGTGCGCTTCAAGCCTCGGTCTGAAAACGAGGCTTAGAGAAAGGTGGAACGCACAGTATGCGGAACGGCGCGCTCAAGGCAAGCAACGTAGCGTGAATGCGTAAAACGGGGATAACGTGACGCGTCTGGCATTCCAACCATGGAGCGCAATGAAGACAGTATGCGTGTCACCGACGTAAACCCACATGGTATGGAAGCATCCAATGAAGGCGCACGTTTAACCTAATAGAGAACCGCAACATAAAAATATATATGGGGACATCTAGCGTTCAACAAAGAGATGGCACTTCAATAACCAATTATGCATCGATGAGATAAACAATTGGTCACAAATGCATATGAGTGTTAAAAAACATTAAAACAATTCATCTAAAATTCATAACAGATAAAATATCAATCTAACGTTATAAAAAGTCAAATATGATTAAAAAACAGAAGACAGAAAATATATAAAGAGAACCTTCTGCTAAAACATATGTATACACAATATTACAGTACAGAACAGAGAATGGGAATAATCATGATTTGTTAATAAAAGAATTAATATCCCATTCAACATTTAATCCATATGGCGTATACGTTTGTAATTCGTATATCCAAAATGTTTCAAGCCTTGATACCCCTCTGGTCTTGGCTCCACCTCTCCAGGGGGCCACAAATTTGTCTATGATCAAAAATTGGGTACCGGCAGGATCTCGATTATGTTCTTGTCTGAAATGGCGTGGTACAGTGTGTTTGATGTTACCCCCTAAAATCTTAGCAACATGTTCTCCTACGCGCACTGAAAATGCTCTAATAGTCCGACCCACATATTGCTTGCCACACGGACAAGTGATCAAATAGACAATATGTGTGGTGGCACAAGTGCAAAAAGATTTAATCGGGTAAGTTTTGCCCGTAATGCGTGACTGAAATTCAACAGATTTCAATTTCCCACAGATGTTATACAAACAAACGTTGCATTTTTTACACGGATAATACCCTTTCATATCATGAAAGAACGTTGGTTGGGTCGGTGGGTCAACAACATTAGGGGCAATTTTGTTCCTTAAAGTGGGGGCTCCTCTAAAGATCACCTTCGCCCTATCTGGTAATAACGGACCCAAAGTTTTATCCTGTTTAAGCACGTCCCAATGTCTATCAAAGATTTTTTTGATGTCATTATGTTGAGTTGAGTAGGACGTAAGCATCGAAAATTTAAATGATGTATCAGGCTCACGAGGGGCTCTATCTTCCAACAAAGAGTTACGGTCAATAAGCGCAACGCGATGCAATTCTGCCTCGACTGACATTGAGTCATAACCTTTATCCAGAAATCTTTCTTTAAGCATAGAGGCCTGAGCGAGATAGGTTTCGTTATCAGTACAATTCCTCCGTAAACGGAGGAATTGACTTTTGGGTACCGATTTTAGCCATAATTTGTGGTGGCAACTGTCCACCGGAATGAAACTGTTCCTATCCGTAGGTTTAAAAAAAGTACGGAATTTAAACTGTCTAGACTCAATGGCTATCTCTAGATCTAAAAAGTTAACCTTGGTCAGACTGGAATCAAAAGTGAACTTGATGCCACGATTGTTTAAATTCAGAGAACCAAAGAATTCTCCTAGGGTTTCAGCAGTACCATCCCATAGGAGGAGGACATCATCTATATATCTGGCCCAAAACACCAAGGACGGGTGTCTGTCAGAATAGATGACGTCCTCCTCCCACTTGGCCATGAACAAATTCGCCAAACTGGGGGCAAACTTGGCCCCATGGCAACACCACGTTTTTGGACAAAGTATTTCTGATTGAACCAAAAATAATTTCTGGTAGTGGCAAACTCAAGAAGTTCTAAAATGTAGGACTTCTGGTCATCCGTGATTGAAGGATCGAGTCCTAAAAAATAGGAAACAGCCTCCATTCCCAGTTGCTGGGGGATACAGGTATAAAGGGACTCCACATCTGCTGTAGCAAGCAGGTAATCACCTCTAAGTTCTATGTCTCCGAGCATTTTAATGGTAGAGGTAGTGTCCTTCAGATAGGAGGGGGTGCGCTTAACCAGGGGTTGCAGGTAACAATCAATATAGCGGCCAATTCTGGAAGTGATGGAATCAATCCCGCTAATTATTGGTCTTCCTGGAGGTTTATAGGGATCCTTATGGATTTTGGGCAGGTAATATATTGTGGGGATTCTCGGGGCAACTGGTATCAAAAAAGATCTCTCTTTCTGATTAAGAATATGTAAGTCAAAACCCTTAGTGATCAAAACTTCCAATTGTTTCTTATAAACATTAGTAGGATTAATGGGTAATACTTGATAA
The DNA here is from genome assembly GCF_905171775.1 of Rana temporaria. Lineage (NCBI taxonomy): Eukaryota > Metazoa > Chordata > Amphibia > Anura > Ranidae > Rana > Rana temporaria. The sequence goes on along the minus strand of NC_053491.1, from coordinate 197,151,136 downwards.
GTTGCTGTATCTCCAAGGATACGATCCATTTCTGCAATATAATTAACCTTATCCAGGATGACTATTCCCCCGCCTTTGTCAGCGGGGCGAACTATAATGTCCTTCTGGTCGCAAAGGGAACGAAGTCCTTCCCTTGGTAGAGGATGATTATAAAACTTTTTTAAAGGTAGAGACTTCAAATCTTTAAGGATTAATTCTTTGAAAATATTAACCGAAGAAGAGGAAGGAACTGGAGGGTTAAACAAAGAGGGATTTGAAAGTCCTGAATGTACAGTCCCTGATGTAGCAGCTCTCTCAGTCGAGGGTGCATTAGATATAAAGTGACGCTGGATATTAATCTTGCGTATAAATTTATTAACATCTATGAATGTATCGAACTTGTTTAATGGACATGGGGGGGCAAATTTGAGGCCTTTATCTAACACAACGAGTTCATCTTCAGTAAGTGCATGTTTACTGAGGTTAAATAGTCCTTGGCCAATCAAACTTTTCTTTTTTTCTTTCCTTTGGTGTTTCCGGCCTCCCCTGTTACCTCTCTTACGTCTGATGGCCTTTTCAGACCCTGGGTACCCCTGTGAAAATCCTGATTGTTAGAGGATGCAGAACCATAATGGCCGTAGCTCTGCTGGGGTCGCTGAAAATCTACTGGGCCATCACGGATATCACGAAGGGGTAGATATCTATTATCCGTAAGGGTGGGGGGATAATTGTAATACTGGGGGCCTGTACCATACGGGGTCCTATAATCAATCTTTTTGCACTTGTGCCACCACACATATTGTCTATTTGATCACTTGTCCGTGTGGCAAGCAATATGTGGGTCGGACTATTAGAGCATTTTCAGTGCGCGTAGGAGAACATGTTGCTAAGATTTTAGGGGGTAACATCAAACACACTGTACCACGCCATTTCAGACAAGAACATAATCGAGATCCTGCCGGTACCCAATTTTTGATCATAGACAAATTTGTGGCCCCCTGGAGAGGTGGAGCCAAGACCAGAGGGGTATCAAGGCTTGAAACATTTTGGATATACGAATTACAAACGTATACGCCATATGGATTAAATGTTGAATGGGATATTAATTCTTTTATTAACAAATCATGATTATTCCCATTCTCTGTTCTGTACTGTAATATTGTGTATACATATGTTTTAGCAGAAGGTTCTCTTTATATATTTTCTGTCTTCTGTTTTTTAATCATATTTGACTTTTTATAACGTTAGATTGATATTTTATCTGTTATGAATTTTAGATGAATTGTTTTAATGTTTTTTAACACTCATATGCATTTGTGACCAATTGTTTATCTCATCGATGCATAATTGGTTATTGAAGTGCCATCTCTTTGTTGAACGCTAGATGTCCCCATATATATTTTTATGTTGCGGTTCTCTATTAGGTTAAACGTGCGCCTTCATTGGATGCTTCCATACCATGTGGGTTTACGTCGGTGACACGCATACTGTCTTCATTGCGCTCCATGGTTGGAATGCCAGACGCGTCACGTTATCCCCGTTTTACGCATTCACGCTACGTTGCTTGCCTTGAGCGCGCCGTTCCGCATACTGTGCGTTCCACCTTTCTCTAAGCCTCGTTTTCAGACCGAGGCTTGAAGCGCACGCTAGTGACTCCATCTTGTTCCAACCCGGAAGTGGAGTTTCACCTACATGCGACGGGACCCGTCTCCATACGGATCACAGAATTAAGGTAGGGGACATCTATAGCTATATATATGGCTCATTTGGCAGAGGGTCAGTGCCCCAAGACGAAGATCTATCGATCGAAACGCGTCAGGAGAAGACACTGACCCTTTCTGCCTTTTATTGTACAAGCGCTTATATTACCTCCGGTCACACGTGAGTGTAAAAATTTTTTATTTCCTCAAAATAAATTTCACCAGTATGCAGTATCACGCTATGTGTGCTTTACTTTCCTTTTGGTCAATCATCGATTCTCGTGTCTGAGATCTCTACATGGTTTCCGGCTAATCTACCAACATCCAGGAGGAAGGACCATTGGATTTCACATCCCTTTCCACCAGCAGATGACATCAGGTCTTAGTTACCTAAAAGCCTGTATGACTTGATAGGTGTAAACCTATTCAAGTCTCCACATTTGGTAAGCAGACATCTACATCAATCTTCATGGTTTAAAGAATCTATACGCTGTTGTCTCTCGCCTGCTTCAGATATTTGGTTCTACTGTGGACTTTGGTTTTTCAATACTTTCAATTGTTCTATCATATGGACTTTGTTTTTTCAATTTTCATCAGCGCCACACTTTTGTTTTTTCATGCTGTATTTGTGACAAAAAGTGATCTATCTTTTGTTGTGTTGGCTGCTTAGTCTAGGCTCATTTTGGCAGCGCATTACCACATAGACGCTTTTTGTGTTTATATTTTTCCTTCTTGTATCTTACCTCCTGTGAATTCACCTCCATTATCGCTCCGGAGTATGAGAGGTTTCCTCTGAAACTTGTTACTTGTCTTTGTTACATAGTCTTGTAATTTGTCGAAAACTTCACTCTTGTGTTGCATTAGGTAGGTGACTGTATATCTTGAATAGTCGTCTATGAAAGTCACTATGTACCTGTTGCCTCCAGATGTTGGTGGGTTTAGGGGACCACACACGTCACTGTGAACTAAGTCAAGTGGTCTTGAGGCTCTCTTTTGACTGACTTTGGGAAGTGTTGCTCTTGTAGCTTTGGATTTGATGCAACACTCACATTTGACAGTGACTGGACAAGGGGATATTATCAGATCCCTTGTCAGATTCCTCCTCTGTAGTTCCTGTATGCATTCTGGGTGTCTGTGACCTAGACGTCTGTGCCATTTATGTATACAGTCATTGTGCTTGTGTGTACATAGTCTCACCTTTTCTTTCACTGTGTCGAGATGATATAGATGATCATCCAGCTTGGCACTTGCTATTGTCTGTTTGCCGTTTAGAATGGAACACTTGTCACCTTGGAATTTCACAGTGAGTCCTCTGGCTGTTAGACGCTTCACAGATAAGAGTCCTCCTTCTAGATTAGGAACATAAAGTACATCTTTCACTGGTATGGTTAAATTGTGTCCTGTATCATCAGGGCATACAAGGGTTCCGTGCCCACATCCTTCTGCATGTATCTTGCTTCCATCTGCAAGGTAAATAGTTTCTTTGTTGTTCGGATCAAGTTCTGTGAAGAAACTTCTATCACTCGTCATGTGACTGGTTGCCCCTGAATCGATGCACCAGTCTTGGCATTTACTGTTGCCTGTAGCCTTAAATGTGGCATTCCAGTTGCCTTCCCTCGGGTCATGGATTGTGGTTTTGACCTTTTGTTTAGCATAAGAGGGACGTTGTCTCATTTGCTCTGCTCTCCATATAGTACAGTCTTTCTTTATGTGTCCCTGTTTGTGGCATCTGAAACACACTCTGGTTTCTTTTCTGTGTAATCTTGCGTCTGTAGCTTTAAGAGCGGTACTGGTGTCGGTTTCTGTGGAGTCATGCATTAATTCCTTTCTTCTCTGATACTCATCTATGAGCCTGGTTTTAACAAATGCTACCGTCAAATCTGTTTCGGCTCGTGTCTCCAGTGCATTTATCAATGCAGTGTATGTATCAGGTAAACTGCATAACAACATGGCTGCAATGTGACTGTCTGTCATGTTCTCCCCGATTGATCTGAGTTGCGCAATCACTTCCAGCATTGCGTTTATATGCTCCTGCATGTCCTGTTCTTTGCCAAGTCTCATTTTGTAAAGTTTCCGCAGCATAAACAGCTTGTTGTTTAAACTGGGTCTTTCATGCAGTCTTTTCAGTACATTCCACATGCCTTTCGCTGTGTCCTCATTGCGAATATGAATGAGCTGATCATCTTCTACTAGTAAACTTATTGTGGCACGTGCTTGTCTGTTTTTCTTGTCCCAGTCCTGATTATTATCCTGTTGTCTGTCTGTAGTGGTAACCTCCCACAAGTCATCTCTGGATAACAGCATTTCCACTTTAAACTTCCATAGCTGGTAATTGTCATTATTCAGCTTTGCCACTGAGAGTTTAAGCTCTGAGTTTCCGGCCATTTTATCCCTCCTTTATATATAAACAGTCTTACTTGTCTATAGGAGATGTCACTGGAAAGCTTCTTTATGTCGATCTCCGCATCAGCCACGCTGTCTTCCGTTCAGGCTTTTGTTCTGCTTAGGCCGCACCTGGTCATAAGACTTTATCCGGACTCTGGGCCCATAACCTGTTGCAGAGTATGATGGATAAGTGCAGCGGAGTCTAATTCAGATCAGACATATTCTGTAGTAACAGGAACTGGCTTGTTTATTGAAACATCATCACACAGACAAAGATGTCTCTCTGCCTCATGGTGAGAACACACACAGATTACAAGCAGGAAGAAGAAACCAACAAGTACATCATTGTGATACAGAAAGCACAACATATCATAAAGAACACAGTCTATCATATCAATGCTCACTAGCGACATCTTGTGTCCTTTATCTAAACTGCATCGGATATATATTCTAAGCTAAGTTTGTTGCATATATCCAATAAGTTAATATATGGTACCAATAAAGTCCAACCCCAGCCTCTTCCCAATTCCTTGTTTAAACGTTGATGTAACGTAAGTACCGTTTAAAAATAATATATACCCAACACTTCTCTATATATTATAATTATAGTTTTATATTTTGTACTTTGCTTTAGGTAAAGTGGCATATAAAGATATTGCCTTGAGTTTTTCTAGATTTTTTGGCATGCACTCTTTTGATTCCTAAATTAAAGGCATTCTACACTTTTTATTTTTGTTGTTTTATTAGTGTAGTTCTATTCCTTGTGTCATTTGTTTGCCTTACTTTGTAATGATGGGCTCACATATTGTGGCTGCAGATTGTAATGTCATGGCTGATCGAATCCCCTATGTCCATGTATTTATCTACCAAGCATGTCCCTATTCCCTATTCCTTGGGACAGACAACTTTGTCCTGGGTCATGCAGTATCCAGTGCATGTGTTTCTATCTGCTCTGTGTTGAATCAAAAATGTGGGAGTGCTAATGTAATAAAAAATCTTATAACCTGTACACACGATCGGTTCGTCTGATGAAAACGGTCCGATGGACTGTTTTCATCGGACGAACCGATCGTGTGTGGGCCCCATCAGTTTTTTTCCCATCGGTGAAAAATCTTAGAACCTGTTTTAAAATTATCTGATGGTTAAAAAAACAATAGAAAAAAATGATCGTCTGTGGGCAAGTTAAAAATCCACGCATGCTCAGAATCAAGTCGACGCATGCTCGGAAGCATTGAACCTAATTTTTCTCAGCACGTCGTAGTGTTTTACGTCACCGCGTTCTGACACGAACGTATTTTTAACTGATGGTGTGTGTAGGCAAGACTGATGAAAGTCAGCTTCATCGGATATCTGATGGAAAAATCCATCGGTCTGTTTTCATCGGATGAACCAATCGTGTGTACGTGGCATTACAATTTGTGGCTGTGTCAGATCTAATTACTGCACCTGCAACAGTGCTAGACTGGAAGACCCAGGTATTGTGGGATGTGTAGTTGTCAGACAGAGGCCATGCATTAACCTGTGCAGTGCCATGCCATATGTCTCATATATGTTTAAAAACAAACAAAAATTTCTTGCCACAGGAAGATGTGAAGATTGTGCTGTGCGTACAGACGAACAAATGGGAACATGAAACTACACGATTAACCTCCATCTTATGCAGGTGAAAAACACAAAGTGCAAGTAGGAAGAGTTATAATGCCATTAAAGGATAGGGCTGGCAGACTTGGGTGTTGTGCTAACACATTTTAAAGTTGCTTATATAATAGGATTTCAGATAATTTGCGATAATTAGCTTACCTTATATGCACACAGATCATAGGTGTGCACAGCCTATTGAATTAGGGTGTGCACCCCTCAGCTCAACACACATGCCTTTCTCTGTGGACCCGCCGGTATAAGACAGTGATAATTGGTAGCGGATTTACTGGCTATACAAGTTTAGCGATAATCGTAATGTAAAATCTGTCAGGCTGGTTGTACCCAAGTTAATCATTCAATTAACTTGGTACATTCAGCCTGCACATACATGGTTCAAATCTCAGCTTGTTTCTGCTGAACTGGCTGAGATTTGAACCATCTATGGCTCGCCTTAGTAACTGGCTGTCATCAGATGCCAAGTATAATGATCATAGTTAAAGGAGATAGAAACATTAAGAAGATGCCAAGTATATTGGTCAGAATTAAAGTAGATGGAAACATTACGATTTGTCTCTACCTAACCCCCTAATCATATTATTTGACATTAAAACCAATATAATATACTCATCATCATGGTGCTGGGGTTTCTTCATCCCATCATGGTTGGATGTGTGGACCCAATAGCATTTTAGTGAATAGAAATGTCATTTATAGAGGGGAGGGATATGAAGAGTGTTGAAAGGTAGAGAAGGCTACACCAAGTAGTTCTGAGTAATTTTCTGAAGTTAAGTGAGACTTTCCTGCATGCATACTGCAACCACCATTCTTCCCAACAGTGTTTGTGGCCAGTTCCTAGGTTTCTTTGAAGGACTGCTTCCCCTTTAATGAACAGCTCTCAGAGTGTTCTCAGCTTTCTCACATTCTCTGCATTATAACACCCAGACATCCTGCTCTCGAGCCACTAACAGTTTAAAAACCAAGCAGTGTGGTAGACCTCTTTTTCAGAAGTCATTGCCTCTCCTTACAATCAACCACTGATCATGGCTGTCATAATGATGACATCAAGACATTGTACTGACTAGAGCAAAATCGTATTTAAACTGTTTCAATTTACTAACAGATAACTCTGTAATTGTGCATAGTAAAGAATAAGTGAGCTACTGTAGTTACAGTACTCTGTCCTGTAGTCTAAGCAGCCCCCATGAATTCCAAATTTGATTTAGAGCAAGGTCAGTGTGCATCCCACTAGAGTATATAAAATTAAGCATTAAAAAAGCTACCTTTATCATGTTCAAGAGTCTGGTCTGCAGATATAAATAATACTGATTAACAAGTAGTTTTGCTTTAATTGTATGCCACTGGATCAGAAGCTCTAAAATACTTCCATCATTCTGTATTTGTCTGAAATGATCAAATGAACATGTCAAGATCACTTTAATGGAAAACTAAAGATCAGAGAGCTGATAATGTCGGGAAGATCTAAAAGACGTGAACCCGAGTTATTTGGGGTAAAATATATATCCTGCCATTATCTTTTGCCTGTTTAATCAACAATTTACCTGCATCCCTTTTTAAGTTTAATTTGGAAATCCATTTAAAATAGTAATTGTTTACATTAGAAGGACATGAGAATGTGAGATATACCTCTACTGTCGAGAATGTTGTGAACAATTGCAGCTGGTGGTGGAATGTGCCCTAAACCAGGGTGTTTACTTTGTCTGTAAAATAATCAACTGGTTTAATTTTTCTGAAGATGGTTCATGTATGAAGAAAAAAAATTGTAGATTGATTTTATATTTCGTTTTTGTAACATCTTTTTGGCAATTAGGGATTTTAAATTTGTAGACAAGCTTTCCAGTAATACACTTTCTGGCACAGCTTCAGACAAAATGTATGGTTGGGGTCATTTATCAACTTGTGGTAACATATTTAATGGTACCATATAATAATAATAAAAAAATCACTCCCTTCCCCACTGATGATTACAATCTATTTTTATAAGCACAGGTCTGATTTGCTATGGGACCAAGAAACCAATAAAAATGTGTCTGGAAACCAAAATGGCAAGAGAAAACAGCTTCATGCTGACAGGGCCAGGCATCTGCCCTAAGTGGCATACGGGGGGGGGGGGGGGTGCAGTTGGGGTGGAAGCCTCTTCTGCCTCTGTGTCACCTGCCTGTTTTTTTTGCACTGTGCAGACCTGAAGGGGTTGTAAAGGTACAATTTTTTTCCCTAAATAGCTTCCTTTACCTTAGTGCAGTCCTCCTTCACTTACCTCATCATTCAATTTTGCTTTTAAATGTCCTAATTTCTTCTGAGAAATCCTCACTTCCTGTTCTTCTGTCTGTAACTCCACACAATAATGCAAGGCTTTCTCCCTGGTGTGGAGTGTCATGCTCGCCCCCTCCCTTGGACTACAGGAGAGTCAGGACACTCTCTACATTGCAGATAGAGAAAGGAGCTGTGTTAGTGGGCGTCCTGCCCCCTCTCTCTCCTGATTGTCTGACTGGCTTTGATTGACAGCAGCGGGAGCCAATGGCATCACTGTTGTGTCTCAGCCAATAAGGAGGGAGAATCTCAGATGGCTGAGACACTCGTGGACATTGCTGGACAGAGATGGGTCTCAGGTAAGTATTAGAGGGCCAAGGGGGCTACTGCACACAGAAGGCTTTTTATCTTAATGCATAGAATGCATTAAGATATAAAACCTTCTGACTTTACAACCTCATTAAATATATCATCATCTACAGTACATAATATAGTCAAAAGATTCAGAGAATCTAGAGAAATCGCTGTGTGAAAGGGACAGAGCCGAAACACTATATTGGAAGCCCATAATCATTAGGGTCTCAGATGGCAATGCATTAAAAACAGGCATAATTTTGTGATGCAGTTTGTCGACCCATCCAAAAATGCAAGTTAAAGCTCTATCAGGCAAAGAAGGAGCCATATCTGTTTTTACACAGATGTTACACAGCACCCCAACCTTTTAGAATCAGGGTTGTAGTTAACATTTTAGTTAATGTAACTCAAATTAGTTTTATTTACTTTTTTTTTGTTCTTTCATTGTTTGCAGTTTGTATGTAAACATATTACATTTGTAAAAGAGGGGTGTACTGCGCTAATTCGATAAATAGTAAAATGTTATACAACACTAATAATAATGGTCAAAGGAAGAGCTGCGCTGTTGTAAGCTAAAATGTGACACTAGTGATAATGAAGTGCTAGATAAATATCAATTAAAATTATGAAACACTGACTGAGTGAAAAAAAATTATATCTGTAAATAGGTCTGTGAGACCTCAATAGGATAACAAGAAGGGGTTAATTCCTAAATTAGGTAGAAACCCGAGAATTATGAAGTGAATAAATAGCAGTCCATGTGAACAAACCAAAAAAAACCTTAGGAATACCATTAACAAAGCATCAAAGGTAAAAAATGTGAATATAATAAAAATTAATGCAGAGTGTCCATATAAACTTAAATATCCCCAGTGTTCAACGAATCCAATTGTCCAGGAAAAAGTGCTGACAGGATAGTGCCTCCACCAAA